>NC_092499.1:64770625-65417500 GCF_047511675.1 Marmota flaviventris | reverse complement strand
ACAACTCAGCAGGGTTGGTATGTGCCTAGGAGTGCTCTGTGGGTTTTTCCAAAGACAAGGGTCATGCCCCCTTCCTTAGGACAGGCCTTGAGGTAGAAGCTGCTGTTATTTATTTATTTTCAAAAATGGAGTCACATTAGTTTCTCGATAACCTTTCTGCAACAAGAGTGTTTCTGGACAAAGACAAGGGACAAATACTCAGGGCTGTGACAGGTAGCTATTGGTCTCCTCACTAACACAGGCTCTCCTTGGTTGTGCTTGGCAGAAGAAAAACAACTCCATATTCTGATCAATAATGCAGGAGTGATGTTGTGTCCATATTCCAAGACAGCAGATGGCTTTGAAACTCACCTGGGGGTCAACCATTTGGGTAAGTATACTTACATGACTCCAAAATGAAGCACATCCCCCTTGTTCTCTATAGGAAGATGGTCCTATACCAGTGCTGAGAATCTCCAGTGGTCCCTTTAGATTTCAATATTCCAATAGATCGGACACATTGTTGTATTCATTGTCCCTCTCCTAACCAGTATAAAAAAAAAGCAAGGCCTTCCTATCCATACCATTAAGAAGCCCCACATCTCAGCTGAGAATTGTGTGGCACAGTCCTGTAATCCCAGCTACTGGGGAGACTGAGGCAGGAGGATCACAAGTTCAAGACTAACCTGGGCAACTTAGTCCCTGTCTCAAAATAAAAAATAAAAAAGTGTTGGAGGTATAGTTCAGTGGTAGAATGCTTATCTAGCATGTGCAAGGCTCTGGGTTCAGTCCCCAGTACAGAAAAAAGGAAAAAAGACAGAAAGAAACCCCAAATCTTAGGAGAGAACATCATTCTTGTATGGGATAATGACAGTGCAAAGTTTGCCAGGCAGGGCCGGCCTTGGGGTATGTAGGAATCTGGGTGTGACTGGAGGAATCAAATCCATATGAGATGCAACCAAGTCAAGGGTTGGTCCATGGAGGCAGGCAAACGTCAAGAACTTGAGGTATAAGACATATATCTGGGGGTTCAGAGTTCAAGGTGATGGTTTTAGAGAGGAGTGCATGGAACTTGTTCTGTGATCCCAGGCAAATGTCATTTTCTTTGACTATTCTATCCTTCCTCTGTACATGAGTATACCTGAGTCCACAGTTAAGCAATCATGATCATAGAGCAGGAGGGCTTTTTTCCCTGACCCAGGCAAAGACAGATGTACAAATAAAGATTAATATTGCCTTACCATAGTCCAGCTCTGGCCCTTGCTTTGAGGAATCCGTTAACTTGGAACAATGACCATTAGCACTGAGTTATTCATGGCATCAGAATTTGTTCACACCCAGAAGACAATGAGCTAATGCTGAAGTCCTGTCATCAGCTCCCATACCCTGAGCCTAGGCTGCTGTCAGTCTCTTTGCTGGCTCTCTCTGCAGGCCACTTTCTTCTCACCCATCTGCTCCTCGAGCGGCTGAAGGAGTCTGCTCCTGCACGGGTGGTGAACCTGTCATCAGTGGTCCATCATATTGGCAAGATTCGCTTCCATGACCTACAAGGCGAGAAGCGCTACTGCAGTGGTCTTGCCTACTGTCACAGCAAGCTGGCCAATGTGCTTTTTACTCGAGAGCTGGCCAAAAGGCTCCAAGGTAAGTTTGGAGAAAGGGCCAGGTTTAAAATGACAAAAACAGTGTCGCCTGTCCAGACAGAGGTTCACAGGAACTTCTGAATTTATTTATTTATTTTAAATATTTATTTTTTAGATATAGGTGGACACAATATATTTTATTTCTATGTTCTACTGGGATCGAACCCAGTGCCTTACGCATGGTAGGCGAGTGCTCCACCTCTGAGCCACAACCCCAGCTCCAGAACTTCTGAATTTAGGCTGTAAAACATGTACATTTCAGTAGTAGCTTTGTGTGTTGAGGAGAATGAGGCTATAAACTGTAAATAGAATAGTCTTTGTCTCCAGAGAGCTTAATATTGAATAGGATTTAGGAACTTTATAAAGTTACATGTATGTAAAATTTTATCTTGTATCTATTATCTCATTTGATTTTCACAGCTACCTTTTGTAACAGGCAGAGTGGGTATTATTATTCCTACTTCATAGGTCAGAACTGAGTTCTAAGAAAATGGCTGATTCAAGATTACATGGCAAAACAAAGAGTCAGGAATGGAATGTGGGTGCTTTGCTTTAAATCAAGGTGCTTCCTCCTTTTGTGCCATTTGTTGGAGTCACCTGGGGAGCTAAGCTACAGGGCTGCCACTGCCTGGAGTCAGGCAGGAAGGGCTGGAGTTCAGGCCCTGGGGTCTGAGTTCTTGTTCTACCTCATACTAGCCCTGTGTCTATGTGGACTGTCCAGTTAACCTCCCTGTGTCTCCTCAACTGTAGAATAGGTGAGTCTGGCTCTTAATACTTAATAACTCTGTGCTCCCTGGGAGTTTTGCTCAAGCTATTGGCTCTGACATCTGAGAATCTGGGGGACCATTTACTATAGTGAACAAACCAGGGTTTGAGAACAACAGTGTTTACTTTCAGAACCCCAAGGGCAGAAGAACGGAGTAATCCTAAAAATAAATAATAATTAGAACAGCAATTGGGAGTTTATTGTGCCATACTCTGTGTTAACTAATTTAATCCTCAACATTATTATGAGGTGGGTGCTGTTATTCCCCCTCCTCTTACAAATGAAGAATCAGGTATAGATAATAAATTTGCCCAAGTGAGTTTCCTAGATGAGCCAGAATACCATCCAGAAAGTCCAGGTCTGGAGCCCCTGATCTTTTCTCTACCTCTGGGATGAGACCTTGGTCCTATAATCTGCTAGGTATGACCTTGAGAAATTTATTTCCTCTCTCTGTGACTCAGTTTCCTCAGCTATAAAATGTAAATGGGCATCTTAATATTACCTACTTCACAAACCTCTTTAAGAATTAAATGAGACAATGAAGGTAAAGCGTATTTTATAATAAGTACTGAAAACAGTGGTTACACAGGGGTGTCTGGGGAGCAGGTTAACTTTCCATAATCTTCATCAACACCCTCAATCTACATAAAATATGTTTGCTGGGCAAATGCACCTCAAAACTAGGCCCCGCTCCTCTACCTTCCAATCAGATCACTACTCCTGAGCCCCTCCTATAGAAATGGTAAAGAAACAACTGTTAATAATTGATATTTCTACTTACTACGTGTTTTTTTTTTTATTAGTAGTAATTTAGCCCTGGTATAAAGGTGACATTGAAATAGGAGGACATTGAACCAGGCACAGAAGGCTGAGAAAGCTATAAATCATTCTGGAAGAGATCAATTCATTTTTGGGTACACTCTGCCTGGCTAGCAGTGGTGAATTCTGGACCCTGGGGTTGGGTTTCCTGAGTTCTTTCTTCCTATTTATATGTTTTGCTGCAGAGATGCGCTGCTTTCCTGAGCTCAGAGCATGTGCCTAGTCTCACTGTGCCGTCTTTTCTTTAGGCACAGGAGTCACCACCTATGCAGTTCACCCAGGCATCGTCAGCTCGGAGCTGGTTCGGCACTCATTCCTGCTGTGTCTGTTCTGGAGGCTCTTTTCCCCATTCGTCAAGACCACAAGGGAAGGGGCCCAGACCAGTCTGCACTGTGCCCTGGCTGAGGGCCTGGAGCCCCTGAGTGGCAAGTATTTCAGGTGTGTGGCGGCAGTGTAGATTCCCTCTTCCACCCTCCTCTACCTGTGTATGTGTGAGACACAGGACTCCCTAGGCTTTGCGAGTCCCCTCATTTGTGTCTGATGATGGAAGACAGGTTTGGGTTGGATCTGCAAACAATTCCATTTTCTTTTCCAAGGAAACTTACGTTAGAAAGAACTGCTTTTATAGCTCTATTTTATACCTAGGTGCTGCTTTTCTATGTAAACTTTGTAGCTTTCTGAAAGCTGTTAAAGACTGTCCCTGGTGTTTATGATATGCAAAGAATATTGTTAGCAGGCTCTCTGGATTCTTTTTCTCCTCTTTTAAAGTTTTGGCTGATTTGATTCATGAATTCTTTGATACCACTTAGCACAAAGTTGTTGGGAGAAGATCATCTCTTTCTCCAGTGTCAACTCTGTCCCAGTGCTGTCGAGATTGGTATTATCTGTTAGAATATAAAAATAGAAATTTCAGTACTGTATCTTATCACAAGCTCAATGTGCAACCTGAGTTTGGGAATAAAGGAAAGACCAGGATTAAATCCCCATCCCATTCCATGACTTAAGTCCTCTCTGCTGTCCCACTTTGTTGAAGGCTGTTCATCAGTGCATTTAAGTGAAACACTGTAAATAAACTCAGTGTCCAATAACAGGGAAATGGATAAATGCTAATAACTATTGTTGCTTGAGCTCTTTATGTGTTTGTCACTCTTCTAAATGTTTGTGTGTATTAGTTCATACAATGATCAAACTCTGAGAGGTAGGTAATATTATCCCCACTTTACAAATGAAACTGAAGCACAGGATAATGAAGGAATTGCTCAAGTTCATAGAGCTCGTAGATGGTAGAACTGGGGTTTATACCCAGGCAGTCTGACTCTAGAGTGGTGCTATTTAGTGCTATTGCTACTAGCCACGTGTGGCCATTGAACACTTGAAATATGGCTAGTCCAAATGGAGATGTTCTGTAAGTATCAAATGCACACCAAATTTTGAAGACATAGTATGGAAAAAGAAATAAAAATATGACATTCATTATTTTTATATTGGTTACATACTGTAATGATTTGGCCATAATGGGTTAACTAAGATATATTACTAAAACCAATTTCACCCATTTCTTTTTACTTTTTGATTGTGGCTACTAGATGAAATTTTAAATTGCATGTGTGGCTCACATGGTTTGCATCATATTTCTGTTGGACAAATCTACTCTAGAGTCTCAGTGTTTAAGTCACTGCCATAAAGTTGTGATAAAATATTTTGCCATAATTAAATGTAACATTTTCAAATAGTATTTAATTAATGGGCAAATGTTGGTTGTATAATGTTGTGAGAAAAAATGACTATAATACTAAACTATATAATTATTTATTGTAAATACATACCCAGCCACTGGGTAGTAGTGCTTACTTCAAAGAAGTTTGGGGGAGAGTTGGATGGCATGTAAAGGAGGAGTTTAGCTTTTTTATTTTAGGTTTTTCTTTATTATTTAAAAATGTTTAGAAGATCATATATTTATTTGTTATTTTTGTAATTAAATATATTTTTAACAGGAGAAAGATATCTTCCTCAAATTAAATGCAGTATGATTCCAGTTTTATATAAAAGACTGTATCTGTTTATACATGAAGAAAGTGAACAAAGTTATGAAGAAAAGCAGTTAATTAATAGACTCTTCTTCTTTTATCAGTACTACATTTTCTAAAAGCCATACAGAAATTTCATAATTAGAAAAAAATATACTATTAAAAGGATACAGCTCTGTTGGTAGAGTGCTTGCCTAGCATGCACAAAGCCCTGGGTTCAGTCCCCAGCACCACCAAAAAAAAAAAAAAAGCCAAGTGTTAGCAGGTGTGGTGAGTGGTGATGCATGTCTGTAATCCCAGTGACTTGGGAGACTAAGGCAGAAGGATTTCAAATTCAAGGTCAGTCTGGGCAACTTAGTAAGACATTGTTTCAAAAAAAAAGGGGGGCTGGGGAAAAAAAAAGAGGGAGGCTGGGGAGGTAGCTCAGTGGTAGATCACTTGCCTTGCATGTGCAAAACCCTAGATTCAATCTTCCTCAAGACTGCCAAACAAACAAACAACCCCTCCCCTCACATAGAGCAACAAAACAACAACAAAAAAATTTTAAAAACCATTCTGAGAACTATGTTTCCCCCATCCCTCCCCATTATCTTTTGAGTCCTCTAGCCTTCTAGTATAAATATTTTCATATAACATTGCAGTTATTACAAATATAGCACAATGCCAATTCTGCTCACCATTCTTTGAAATCCATGGTTATTAATTCTGATGCTATATCTTGTGATAGAATACATTAATTAAAAAGCTGATGTATCACCATATCCCAAATTTGTTTTTAAAATTTAAAATATGCATTTTAATATGGTTTCTTTGAATCTAGTACATTATGTATAATATATTTAGAACATTAGAGGAAGAGATCACAAGCATTCCCAGACTGCCAGTTCTCACATCTAATATTCTCCTCCCATCTCTGCCTTCCAGTGACTGTAAGAGGACTTGGGTATCTTCAAGGGCCCGAAATAACAAAACAGCTGAGCGCCTGTGGAAGGTCAGCTGTGAGCTTCTAGGAATCCAGTGGGAGTAGCTAGCTGGTTGAAAAGCCATGGCTTTATCAGGCCAAATCCATGCCATACTGAAAGGGGACCAACAAGAAGGCCAACTTGAAAGGATTATCCTCTTGACTGGCTGCTGCTGCTGCAAATGCTGCCTACTCTGATCCTCCTGACCTTTCTGGAAACCTTGATACACCCTCATGTGATGCTGGCTCATGGCACAAGATGTTCATACCTAGAGACCATTCTTGAAGACATGGAGAATCAGCAATCCTATGGGACAAAAGAACTGAGCAAATCCCAGGTTGGGAATGGGGGTGACAGAAGAGCCTGGGAAGTTGGGTCAATTTTCTCACCAACACCAGAAACACCAGAGTGCATGCTTAAGCTGAGGCGACAGGAGCAGTAGCATTACCTATTTCCAGGGGGCTTTAGGCTCAAACTCTTAATTGACCACTTTCCTCTTTGGAATGCTAGTCCCAACTGGAGTGCGATCAACTCAAGAAGATCATGGCTAACCTTGGCCAAATTTGATTTCTTCTTTGGAGCATCGTGGAGCCTGAAGTGAAGCTGGGCCTTTCCATTTTCCACTGTGCAGATGGTTTCTTATTATAGAGTTCCCTTTACCTCAATTTTTAGATAAAATAAAGATTCACATTCATCTTATTGCCTTTCCATTTTCTCAGGGACATGGGCCAAAGAAGGGAAGCCTGCCCACCAGTTTAGTGAGCAGTATCTCACCCTACCCACCCACCCATCACTTTCTTAGCATATTGTATCTGGGTGCAAAATAAGATGGCATAGTTGGATATTTTCTCAAGTTTCTTCTAGAACTAACATTTTATTAGCTGAGAAGTGAAAGGAGTGGATTAAAACACAACCGCTGGGGCTGGGGATGTGGCTCAAGTGGTAGCGCACTCACCTGGCATGCGCGAGGCGCTGGGTTCAATCCTCAGCACCACATACAAATAAAGATGTTGTGTCCACCGGAAAAAAAAAAAAAAAACTAAAAATAAATATTAAAAAAATTCTCTCTCTCTCTCTTTAAAAAAAAAAAAAAACACAACTGCTAAACTGTACCACAGAGTAAGACCAGAGGTAGGATGGTAGATGGTAGCTGCAGAAAAATCAAGTCCCAATAACCCCTTTCCCTACATTCATAGCTCTTCTTCCTTCTGGCCTCACTCTTCTATACTGTGGACCAGGTGACCTGCTTCTTGACTGAAGTTCTGAAGATCACCAAGAAGAGGAAGAGAGATGTAAATAATCTTTCAGCTGGTTGATCCTAGAAACCATGTTTATTGGCTCTAGCTCTAAAGCCTCCAAGAGTATCTGGTGACAAAAAAATTTTTTTTTCTTCAACATCAAGTAGCGTTTTATTTATTTTTTAAGATAAAGGTTTTTTTTTTTTTGTTTGTTTGTTTTCTTTTCTTTTTTTGGTATCAGGAATTGAACCGAGAGGCGCTTAACCACTGAGCCACATCTCTGGTCTTTTTTATTTATTTATTTTTAAATTTTTGAGACAGGGTCTCCCTAAGCTTCTTAAGGCTTTGCTAGGGCTTTGCACTCATGATCCTCCTGCCTCAGGCTCCCGAGTTGCTGGGATTACAAGTGTGTGCCACTGTGCCTAGCTCAAGTAACCTTTAAAAAAATTATTATTAAATCTCTCTCTTTCTCTGTCTCTGTTTCTCTTTGTGATGCTGGGGATCAAACCCAGGGTCTCACCCATGCTAGATAAATCCCCTACCACTGAACTACACCTTCAACCCTATTAAAATTTTTGAACACAAAAATAGAGCAAATAGTATCATGAATCCCCATGCACCCAATGTCCAGCTGCAACATTATTAACATGTTGTCAATATCATCTCATCTATTTCCCCCATGACATTTTTTAAGAGGTAAGAGTGGGATATTGTAAAATATCTTGGGGGTATCATACCATTCACTCAAAAATACTTTAGTGGATGTAGGCAGAAGAAACACAACTTTGATGGGCTGCAAGAAGCTGACTCTGGCTGGGCATGGTGGGGCACGCCTGTAATCCCAGCAGCTCTAGAGGCTGAGGTAGGGTTAGGTGATCTTATTCCACAGGGAGCCCTGGAGCTAAGTTGCCTTAAATTGAGGAAAGATTTATGCCTCCACAGTGATCTGTCACCGGATGTGGACAGCTTCTAGGGAGGGAGCATGACCTGGGTGAAACTTCTTTTTGGCGAGGGCAGGTTCAAGAGAAAGACTTAAATGAGAGCTGTTAGCTACCTATGCTTCTAGCATATGGAGGAATAAGAGCTTCTTTCCTGAAGAAGTAAAACTGAGTGGTGTGTTGCTACATGCCTATCCATATCTATATCATCTGTATCTATCTATGTGACAAAGTTAAATAATACCTATATTACATAAAGAATTGCTACTTCTCAATAAAAGAAGACATAAAATCCAAAAGAGAACTTCTCTAAAGATATGAACAGGAACCACAGTGCATGGTGGGACACATTTATAATCCCAGCTCCTTAGAAAGATGAGGCAGGAGGATTGCAAGTCAAGGCCAGCTTGGGCAACTTAGGCCCTGCCTCAAAATAACAAATAAAAAGGATGGGGGTGCAGCTCCATGGAAGAATGCCTCTGGTTTCAATCCCCAATACCTCCAAAAAATGTGAAAAAGATATAAAGAGGAAATTTACAGAAGAAATGCAAATGAATCTATACTCAAATTAAGATGTTCAACCTCACTTGTGATTAGGGAAAGGCAAATTTAAACAAGATGTTTCGGTATCATGTTTGAGCACCAGCTTGTAAAAATCAGAAAGCTTGGCCAGGTGTGATGGGTGCATGCCTATAATTCTAGTGACTTGGGAGTCTGAAGCAGAAGGATCACAAGTTCCTGGCCAGCCTGAGCCGTGAGACCCTAATCAACTTAGTGAGATAAAGGCTGGGGATGTAGCTTAGAAGTAAAGTGTCCCTGAACCCAATATCTAGTACAAAAAAAAACAAATCAGAAAGCTTATAAAATTTTAGAAAAATATAGAAAAATAGCTATTTTTAAACACTGCTGCTATGAGTGGAAGCAATGGTGAAGCCAATTGTTTTATTAATGGCATTGCTTGTTCTGTATTCCCAAAAACTCTGGTAGCTATTTGAATAAGCCTATCTACAAATTCAGCATAAGGTTCATTAGCTCCTTGTATTACCTTAGATAATTGACCTTGTAAACATCCATGTCCTTGTAAAGTCTTCCATGCCCTAACCGCATCTACAGCAATTTGTATGTATACGCCAGGATCATATGCAATTTGTTGCTGCTGATCCTCATAAGGTCCCTTTCCTAACAACGTATCTAGATTTCTCTGAGGATAACCAGCTGCTGCATTTCGTCTAGCCGACTCCTTGCAAAATTCCTCATTGGCAACCTTCCATAACCGGTATTGTCCTCCATTTAGCACAGCTTTACACATATTAGCCCAATCTGCTGGCATCATGTTCAAGTTGGTAATGGATTCGACCATGCTTACAGTGAAGGGTGCTTGAGGACCATAGGTTGTTACAGCCTCTTTTAGCTGCTTCACTTTTTTGAAATTTAAAGCATGGTGAATTCGTTGCCCTCCTGCCTGCTCAAATACAGGGCATGTTAATATTGGAGATCCTGTCTCAGGATCCCAACTATCAACTGCGGGGGTTGGGAGCCTCCCAGCATATGGAGGTGGCGCTGTTGGTTGGACACTTACGCCCTCTGGTGATAGAAAGGTGTTAGTAGTAGTCTCCTGTAGAGACTTCAAATATGTGCATTTCATTGTACTTCAACAACAACAACAACAAAAAACAACAAAAAAACAAAATAAAAAAGTGAAGCATGGTATACCCAAAAGACTTAAAATCAGCTTACTATAATGACACAGCCACATCAATGTTTATAGCAGCTCATTTCACAGTAGCTAAGCTATGGAACCAACCTAGGTGCCCGTCAACAGATGAATGAATAAAGAAAATGTGGTACATATATACAATGGCATATTAACCATAAAGAAGAATGAAATTATGACATTTGCCTGTAAACGGATAGAACTGGAGACTACCATATTAAGTGAAATAAGCCAATCCCCCAAAACAAAGGCCAAATGTTCTCTCTGTTATGTGGATGCTAACTTATAATAGGTGGGGGAAGGGAGGGAGGAGAAGGGGAGATTCATGGGATTGGTCGGGGGAAATGGGGGAAGGAAAGGGAATGGGAACGGGAAAGACAGTAGACTGAATTGGGCCTAAGTTTCCTATGTTCATATATGAATATAAAACCAGTGTAACTCCACATCATGTATGTATATATGATATGTCAAAACACATTCTACTCTCATGAATAAGTAAAAAGAACAAAAAATTTCAGCAATTTACAGAGATCCATTCTCAAAATAGAAAGGATTGGGGGTGTAGCTCAGTGATAACCCTCACCCTCTGTTCAATCCTAAGTACCAATGCTGTCATGGCTAAATGTGACACCTGACTCTGCCACAATCATTTTGAGGCCACCAGTGGAGCTGACCTTGTCCAAAGATCAGGCTCACATGCTGAGGACAGTGAAGCAAAAGATGGAAAGATCTTCAGTTGCTGATGGTGCAGTAGTGAGTCACTTGAATCTGTGAAAACTTCTTGTTATGTGACATAGTAAATTGTCTTTATTACATTTGTGCCCTCATACATGATGTTGAACCATATACAACTGCTAATATTCAGCTATTTTTGACCTATTTTCTTCAGCAATATTGCTGGCCTAAAGCAGATGTCTTCCTGGTCTACTTTCATTACTCTCAATTTCCTCATCTTCCAAGTGAAATTTTGACACCTGTTTCATTATATTTTTATTCACCTCCAATACCTGTTATCTTTAGTTGAGGATATCAAACCATGAGGATTGCTGACCTAACATGCCAGTACAGAGAATCTTAATAGTCTTGGTACGTCTTCACAGGGGTGCATCCAGATTTTAATCAATGTGTACAATCTTTATTTTTTACATATGGATGGATGATATCTATTAGCCAAAACAATCAGCTGAGAAGACCAAAGAAGAAGAACAGTTTGTTCTAATGGGAGAAGGAAGTTAACTGCTGAAAGAAAGCATTAAATTTTAGTGGCTTACTATATTAAAATTTTATTTCTTGCTCATGTCACAGTCCAGAATACGGATGAGTTAGTTGAGAGGGTGGATTCACATGGCCATTAAAAATTCAGTGGGTCCATCATCTCTCATTTCCTCTGAGTTCTTCACTGGATGGTCTGTATCCAGCTGGTAGATGATGAGAGAACATATGGATGAGTAGTACTGAGATAAATAATAAAATAAAGACATAATTTATTAAATATTATATACTTATTCCATAAAATTTAATTCTCCTGCATCTCAATAAAATCACAAATTGTGTTGTAATCATCCAATAATTTTGTTCACAAGAGGGCAGTTACTTAAAGGAATAAAAAAAGTAATTACATTCAACATATATACAATTTTTTTAATATTTATTTTTTAGTTTTCGGTGGACACAACATCTTTGTTTGTATGTGGTGCTGAGGATCGAACCCGGGCCGCATGCATGCCAGGCGAGCATGCTACCGCTTGAGCCACATCCTCAGCCCACATATATACAATTTGAATGTTTTAATAAAAATGGAAATCAAAGAAACACAAAAATAAAAATTTTTAAATGTGTTGTCATTTTTCCTCTAAAATATTTAACTCATCTATTAAAGTTAAAAGGCAATATACATTAGTTATGAATATCAACATTTTAAATAAAAATTATTTAATTAACGCTCAAGTTGTTTAGTTTTTAAAAATTTGATTAATTTTTTTGTGGTACTGGGGATGGAAGCCAGGGTCTTGCACATACTAGGTGATCACTCTACCACTGAGCTACATCCCACCCCTTACTTATTTTTAGACAGGGATTTGATAAATTTCCCAGGCTGACCTCAAAACCTATAATCCTTCTGTCTCAGCCTCCCAAGTAGCTGAGGTTACAGATATGTGCCACCATATCCAGCTCAAAAATTTAATGAATTCTATGAATTTTTACTAAAATAAAATTATTCACAATTCTAATGTTCAATGTTCTAGTTGCCAAGGTAAAAAATGGACATGCACATTACTTTTATACTACTATGTCTACATGTAAAAGTAATATGAGTTGTTTATTATTGCAAAATGCTTTCTAACCTCCATATACAAGTGTTGCAAATACACTTTGGAGTATGAAGAGAAACAAGAAAATAGACCTTCAGCTCTACTGAAAATGATATCTACTTTTACGTACTTATGACATTCATGCTAAGAATGAACTTGACAGATGAATTTGTCTTTTCCTCAATTGCTTATTCAATTCTCCCTGTACTCCAAGATAGCAGCACAATCTACACTTTCAAAGCATTTAGATGCACTGGTTAAGGGGCCTTAACCAGCAGTAGTTGTGAGAGTAGATAAGGGTATGAGGCTGTGCTATGTCAGCACTGAAAGCCAGAGCCTAAGTAAGAGAGGTGATCGTGTATTCTTAAATAGTTATTGTTTTCTTGTGCATGTTTGTATAATATGGGATTTTCAAAGTGCATGGCCAAAGGAAGGAGACTTTCTTGAATGGGTGTAAGGGCAATTATGTTCTTTTAGTTCATATAATCCTATGTGGCCACTGGAGGCCTAACCCTGGGAATTCCCAGAGAAGAGGGACCTATGATGTGCCAGGTCTACCACAGAGGTTTTAATGTCAATCTGGTATGAAAGAATCAAGTGCTCACTGAACATATGAGAATTTTGCCTTAGGAAGTATCTGAGAAAGTGTATTTAAACATAGTAGTAATGGAAGATCACATGAATACTGAAATGGCTATGGATATACCTGGGTCACCCAAAGTACTAACATTTTTCTACCATGCGACCAGCGCACTGGTTTCATTAAAGAGGTTTGTGGCATAAAAGTTAACTAGTGAGATCAAAATAAAACACACAGACTCAATTACCTTTTTCTATGACCAGGTCCGAGACGGCTCTCACCTCTCTGGCTTACACCTCGAACCACCCGGTAGGGCAGCAAGGCTTACTCAGGGCTAGCAGGAGAGAGAGAGCGAGCACGCCAGGGAGTGGCCTTTTATTGGGGAACAAGAAATTCAGGGGAAAATTCCATCCAATGAAGGTTGAGGGGGGCAGCATTCCAAGGTCAGGGTCAGTGATTGGCCTCAGGGTCAGTGGTCAGTCACACCCCCACATGGACAGGCTCTCGCACCAGGAGAGGGTGGGGAAAGCTCCGACACAGTTTAGCCAGAGCGCCTCACACCCAATCAGGGAGGTGCCCAATCACGTGCGAGAATGGCTTCCCACATTTAAAAGTGTGATGCACAATACTGTGAATGTACTTAATGATACTGTACTGAACACTTATAAAATGGTAGGTTTTATATATATATATATACTTCATGCACATTACTTTTATACTACTAAGTCTACAAATGTAAAAGTAATGAGTTGTTTATTATTACAAAATGCTTTCTAACCTCCATATACAATATATATAATATTGTATATATATAATATATATATATTAGCACAATAAAATTAAAGTCTTTCAAAGATTCTGGAGTTCATTTCTGTTTTCAAGGTTTTTCCATACCTCCAAATTATAGTCCTTTTATTCTAGACTTATTGTTTGTTAATATGGAGTTGGTAGGAAGTATAACTCCAGGATGAGTGTTTAAGGTAAAGGGGAGGAGACGACAAGGACCTGAACTAAGGACCTAAGGACCTAAGGAAACTAAGGAACTAAGACGAAAAGGTCCTCACACATGATAAAGCAAACTGGGAAGGTGGGAAGGTAGGGTTTGACTTTCCACTAGACATATGCTTAAGTGCTGAATGAAAAGAGAAGAAACTGCACAGATATTCTAACCCAGGCAGCATGCAAAAGAATAATAATATCAATTAATATTAATACTTACTGAAGGAGGAAGATCAAGCTTGTGGGTAGAATAAGATGCATCTCACTTTGGACATGCTGATATTTTGGGGTACAAATGAGCCAAGTAGAAAAATTTCAGGAGACAGAGCTGACATGGGAGAACTAAGGAGGGTGTAAATTTGGTTTAGAAACAGCCAGTCAAAATAATTGCTGGAGGCCAGGCATGGTGGTGATCACCTTTAATTCCAGCAATTCAGGAGCCTGAGGTCGAAGGATCCAAGTTGGAGGCCAGCCTCAGCAACTTAGTGAGACCATGTCTCAAAACAAAAAGTAAAAGAGGCTAGGCATGTAGCTCAGTGGTAATGTAACCCTGGGTTACTTTCAATCCCCAATGCCTAAGTAGATAAGACTGCTAGATCTGTGGACCTAGAAAGAGTGTCTAGAGGGAATGGCCAGAAACTTGAAGAAGGATGAATAGGGAGTATTGCCAGAAAAGCAAATAATTTATAGAGGAGATGACTGACTCCCCATATGGGCTTGAAGGAAGGGTTTTTGACAATGGTAGACTGGAGGGTGTGGTAGTGGGGGTGAAGGAAGGGTTCAAGAAGAAACAACATGAAGAAATAGGGAGCAAGAAAGCACTTCAGCAAAACAGCCGACCACTAATTAGATGTTGAATGCACATGTTGTAGAAGAAAATGGGCTGGTTAACACTGTCACTGTGGAAGAGGTGACAAAGATCAAGAAGAGGCCATTTCCTCCAGGGTTACTGTGACAACTCTTTGGTTGCTTGGGGATTAAGAGATCTAATGGCCTTTGATCTACTTAACTTAAGGTCCAGCCAAAGAGATCTGATAACCTCGGCATGTCTCAGGTTTCTAAACATAGTGCTCATGTCTCCTCTATCCTCATCTAGATTGGGAGTTCCAATTTTCTCTGTCATGACATGTACCGCATCTATTTCAGATGGTTTTTATCTTTTTTTTTTTTTTTCATTTTTTGCAGTACTGAGGAATTAAACCTCATGCATGCTAGGCAAGTGCTCTGTCTTTGAGCTACATTCCTAGCCCTTTTTAAAAAATTTGATTGGGTCTTGCTATGCTGCCAAGGTTGGCCTCAAACTTGTGATCCTCCTGCCTGAGCCTCCCCAGTAGCTGGATATCAGCATGTGTCACTACATCTGGAATTGTGTTTATTTTTAGTGTTTTTTTTTTAAATGAGCAATTAGATGAGATCATGTTTCTGGGGAAAGGAGATAACAGCAGTGATGCCACTGCTATTATCAAGTATCATGCTGCAAACATATGCCCTGAGAGGGTACAAGCAATTTTAAGTTCAATTTCTGCTTTCCCTAAAGACCCTACAAAATATTTTAAAAATTCACAAATTGGTTATTAGAAACTACAAGAGTTTATTGACTTTTTCTTTTGTGCGGCTGGGGGATGTGGAGTGAGGTTTTAAAATAGCACACACCTTTAAAAAAGTTCTCAGAGTACCATTTTTTTCACTTCATACCTGCAAAGATTTATGAAGTTTCACAACAGTTTTGTCAAAGGTGCAGGAAAAGCAGGCACTCCGTACATTGTTGGTGGGAGAGTCAATTGTTATGACCTCTTTGGAGGTGAATGAAATGATTTACCAAAATGCACATATCCTCTAATATAGCAATTCTGGACAAGATGTTTCACTGCAGCATAATTTATTGTGCCAAAAGATGGCAACAACCTAAAATGTCCATTGGTAGAGAATGGTTAAATTATGGCATTATTTTCACCATGGAATACTTCAGTCATAATGCTTATTTATATATAAAGCAGCTCTGGAACAACACACTAGAAACTGGTGAGCCATGTAGAAATGTCTCAGGAGGCAGAGCTGACAGGGGAGAACTAAGGAGGGTATAAATTTGGTTTAGAAATAGCCAGTCAAAATAATTGCTGGCCTCTGGAAGGGAGTTGGTTTTGGGAACAAGAATGGGAGGGACTTTTCACTTACCTTTTATTGCCTTACAAATATATTACCTTTCTCCACCCCATTCCCAGCTGAAGCAAAAACGAAACTAAAATGAAAAAAAGAAAAATGTTTTTGGTGGCAGAGGGTCCATTAATAGGTTGCGACACTCAAAAAACGAGATAAGTCCTAACCAAAGATTGAGTCAGTAGTTATTATGGGAATCATTGAGAGAAAGTTTAAGAGTTGAAGGTCACCTAACCATCCCTACTTACCTTTTCTATCCACAGAAAACACAAGGAGAAAGGATGGGCAGGATAAGAGCAATCGGTACAAGGAAGACAGGAGGCCAGGAAACTAGTTGGATAGACACTTTATTGTGGTTTGCTTGTGGTAAGACATTAGCCCCTCAATGCATACATTTGCTCTGGAGAATATTTTGCTGGAGACCACAGTGTGATGCTCAAAGACCTTTATCCCCATCTATGTCAGTCTAGTCAATGGCTGACTATTTTACAGTTCAACTAGTTAGAGGAAAAAGTCAGGAAAATCTGGTCTTAACACCCCAAATTAAGGGCTGCAAGATTTGTGACTCATTTGTATAAAGTGCTTATGTTCAGTGCAAAAAGGGCAGATTCAGAAGGGCAAGCAGATGCCCTTCCTGGGAGTCAGTCAGATGTGTTATATGACTCAAGGAAGGAAAAGTCACTCATACTTCACCCCAAAGAAATTTAGTATTTTCCTTACAGTCTTTCTCCTCTCTAATAAGACCGAAACTTTCAATCTGACAGATCTCCATAATACTTATTTATTTTACTTTAAAAATTTCATTTCAGAGGGAATTCCACAGGGTTTCTAAGCACCAGAGATGTTGACTTCAACTTCCAGTTTCTGTTTTTCTCAGCTTTAAAAAAGGGATCAATAGGCTGAGCTCTGGCTGGTGGGAGACTCAGGGCTGCATGGCTTCTCTTTAGGCCTCTCATTTGCAAATCCAAGTAATTAAGTATGACAAACCCTTTCTCAGATATCTCACATCTCAGGTGGGAAGACAAGCCAAGAAGCATTTTATCTAGTTTTCCACCAACTGGATGTAACCTATTGTCCCCTTGTTTTCTCCTCTTCCTTCTTTTTTTTGTGGTACTAGGTACTTTTTTTCACACATGCTACCAGGCAAGCACTCTACCACTGAGTTACATCACCAGTCCTTTTTGTTTTATCTTGAGACAGGGTCTTGCTAAGTTGCTGAGGTTAGCCTTGAATTTGCGATTCTCCTGCCTCAAGCTTCTGTGTAGCTGGAATGGTAGGTGTGTGCCCTCATACCTGGCTCCCTAGTTCTGACCCTTGCCCACAGGCCAAACTCTAAAATGAATCCCTGATTCCTTCTGTTAAGACTAAGAAGTGCACTGCTGTCTTAATGACCCAGGTGTCTGAGTATCCATCCAGTGGTCCCAGAAAGACTGAAGGGAGAAGAAGAAGAAGGGAAATGGTTTCTTAATCAATTCAAGAGGCACAAACAGGACTGGAATTCAAATAGGTAAAGTCTAGCCATTCAGTCATAGGACCCTCACTACCATTACTCTTCCCAGACTCTCAGAGAGGGAGCCACAATCTTTCACCCATCAACTTTGTAGCAGGGATACCAATAAGAGCCAGCTCTGTGCTTGTGAGTAACCATCCTACATCCCTTTTTGGAGAGGCCTGCCTTTCACTTCCCTCTGGATCAATGTGACAGGGACCCTCCGATCTGTGCATTAGCCCACAGATCTGATCACCTGTATTGCTGTCAGAGGTCTCGGACGTCACTACCTGAAAGGCCTCTATTCAGGTTACCTTCCAAAGACCCACATGAACTCCTTGTGCTTGTGAGAGGAGACACTTGGCAAGCAGTTTTATTCCACAGGTAGCACTTGCCCCAAAGCCATCTCTGAATTTCAGGAAGGAAAGAAAGGGGAAAGAAGCAATCCTTTTGGTGTTGCCCTATAATTCTGTGTAAAACTCCTCTAGTTAAGAGGAGCTACTAAAGCATCACCATGTGGAGGGACTGTGTACAAACAGGATGACCCGGGTTAAGAACCAAAACGCAGGGAAGGATTTCAAACTGGCAAAAATCTAAAGGAAAGTGCCTCTAATGGAGGAGAGTCTCATTTGTTCAGAAAATCCTTGGGCGTAAACATGAGTGTACAGGAGCATGCACACATGTGTGTACATGCCTGTGTACACACACTCACTCATTCTGAGGTAGAAAGAACTGGCCATCTCCAGACGAACACACAGATCCCACAATTTTACAGAAACATGGCACTTGCGTGAAAAGTCCTGTCCTTGCTGGAAGGCAAGTAGGGTCCAATCCAACTCTTTCCAACCTGGGGCAGAGCCGGAGAAGTCCCACTCCATGGGAGGAGAGAGGTGGGGGTTATCACTCCTGTCGCCACAGTTCTTTTGCTATGTTTTCCTGGTCTTGCTGCCCAGGGTCACTTCCTGGAGCCTGAGCCATGGGCACTCCGGGGGTGGCTTGTCAGAAGCCACTGGGTACAGATATCTTGCACTATGGCATCCCCGCTGCTCTTGGCAGCCTGCTGCACCTGCTGAACGAGGGTGGTGGCCCGTGAGTGTTCTTGCTTCACGGCAATCAGATAGGCAGATCGCAGCTTGCAACATGTCAGGTAGGCCTGAACCTGGCAATCGGATATGAGAAACAGTGGAAAGGAAACTATCACTGGTGAATCACCAACAAATATGCTGAGCCACTTCAAAGCTCAAGCAGACACATTACCTCTCACCTACACATTAACAGGTAGGTTATTGCCTTTGTATTATGAAAGCCTTCATATATTCTAGACATTAAGCTATCACATGGTATTATAATGTAAAAAGTTACTACTGGTGACCACAGATCATGATTTTATGGTTACTTGGTTATTTTTTCATTGATGTCTGTTTCCTTGACTAGACTATATGGTCCATGAGGGCAGGAAGAGTGTCTGCTTTTTCTACCCCTTGTATTACTGATGTTTAGCATGTAGTGTGTTCAATAAACATGCATTATATGAATGAATTAACGAATCGATGAGCCATCATACCTTCTTGCTACAATGGATGCACAGATTCTCCCTTCTCCTTTTCTGTTTTTAATCTGAATTTAAAATCTTTTAACAGAAAGTTTGGAGACGAAAATGAATATACACAATTAGAAAAGGTGTACTTAAGGTCTAACCCCAGTTAGACCTGACTTGACTTCTTTTGCTTGGATCAGAGGCAGCTCAGTTTTGAGGGTGCATATCTCCCAAACCGCCTCATGAATGTGCAGTATGGTGGGGACGAGTGCCCCTTCCCTCTCTGGCTAGTGCTCTGAGCCAGGGAACAATAGCAAGGTCCTCCTGAGCTGCCACAGCCCCCAGTGGCAGCTGCCTTTCTGCTTCACAGTCCTCTCTGGGATTATTCTCACTCCATGTATAATGCTCCACTGTTTCTTTCCTTTTTTTTTTTGGTCTTAGTCAGTAAAGTCTTCCTTTCCTGGGTTCAATTACAGATTGTTTCCCACCACTAAAAGATGCCTGGCAGGTCCTGAACTCACAAAAGTGATCAAGTCCCGTTGTTCTATTCACTACCCTAGGATATGAGCTCTCACTCCAGCCTTCAGCTCCATTCAGAGCCCATGCATGTAAAATATCCCAGTTAGTAGGCAAAACTCCTGCCAAGAGAAGAAGGGTATCTTGCCAGAGAGTCTGGAATAGGAACTGGATTAAGCGGATATGGGCAAGTCCCCAAGTCCTGAGATCACTTGGAACAGCTGCTGAGAGAAAAACCCTGAAGAGTAATACTGACTCTCTAGACTGCACTGTGCACACTTCCAGGGACGGAGCCACTGTCCTGTAGAGTGCGAGGCTCAGTGAAGGCTCAGGAAAGGACCATAGTTTGGGACTCAGGGAAACTGGCTGTCTGTTCTGGCCACTGGGTTCTCATTCTGATTTTAGAAAAGTAATTCTCCACATTTCAGAATGCTAGAATTTCATCTTTTCTAAACATTTCATCAGGATGTTACAGAAATAATAAGGAAATGTTTAGAACAGGTCCTCCTTAGCCCCTAACAATGCCCTGCAAATATAGTCCGGGATTAGCAATACTGTCACGGGGAGCAGCTCTTTGCCTGACATTTCTTTTCATCATAAAGAACTCAGCTACCAGAATATTCCTCTGTTGATAGTCAGGGTAGCCCTGTCTGGTTGGGCTTTCTTGGGTGTTTCTTGGCTGGGGGGCCTTCCTGCTATGACAAGAGGATCAATCCTAAGGTTAGCCACATACAGGGCAGCTGGGAATACTTTTGTTCTGGCTGGGACTCCTCAGAGTGACAATGTGAAGCAAAGGTTCACCAATTTCTGAAATAGGGAAGAGTTCACTGGTCCCAGGGGAAAGGCCCTTTCTGGCAAATGAGACACCAATGAACACTGTAGGCCAAGGGGTTGGGGGTGGCTTTTTCTTACTGCTCTTCTTTTCTTAGGAGAACAAAGAAAAGCTTACCCACTCTGGGAACCTCACTCAGCCAATCAGCCTAAGGATGGAAGTGGGACATTTTCTAGGGCTTTCTGAGAGGAGACATCCATATAAAATGTAGATTCAAGAGCACCTTAAAGGGGCCAGGGATGGAGCTCAGTGGCACAGCACTTGCCTAGCATGTGCAAGGTCCAGGGTTCAAGACTGACACCTCCCTCCCACCAAAAAAGAGCAGCTTAGGACATGTTTGTCTTGGGGGACAAGAACTGAAAAGGCAAAGGCTCAGAGAGTCAATGTTTACCTGTTCCCTATCCATTCCCTCCTTTCTAAACCCCTACTTAAATCTCAGTGCCGCTTCTAGATAACAGCAGAGCTGAGGTACAAGACTATAGGTGATTACTGTGGAGAGCAAGGCAAGCCCCATGTGCTGTCCATTACCATCACCATAGCTTAGTGACAGCTCAGCTCACCTTGTTGTCATCGCTGTGTATTGCCTGGATCAGGCCTTCCAGTTCCTGTGCAGAACAGAAACACAGCAGTTTTAAGAGGGAGAAGAGCCCATGACCTTTTGGGGGCCAAAGTCCAATTTAGTTTCATCCCAGCATTGTAACTTCAGCATGAGATCGCCTGCCTCATTCTTCCTTCTAAACTCAACTCCTACTATAGGAGCAATGAAGGAAAGCTAATGAGAACAGCAAGCTTGGGAATTTTGGGAAAAGAATATCTCCCAAGAGGCCTGTGCTTGGCCTTCACAAATGGATGTGACTCTGTTTACCCCTCAAAGAAGCCACAGGGATACAACTTCATAGGTAATAAGCTTCAAAGGCCATTTGCTGGCCCACCCTGATCTTTAGAATCACAGGGAGCAAGCAATTCAATGCCATCAGACATTTTCAGGTGTACACAATGTTAGAAAAGGTAATGTTAAGGGACACCTTCTGGCTAAATGGTCACCACCATGAATTTTCCTTATAAGAAAAGGGTTGTAGAGGCTATTGTTGCAACTAGAGTTTCTGGCACGCTATGGTGAACAGAGAAATAAAGTGGGTGATGAGAAGACACTAAAATAGCTGGAGGACCCAAGAGAAGGGTGAGTGCACCTGTGGTGGGATTCTCTTAAAGGCTTCCAGACAGTTGAGGAGGATGGTGTCCCCATCACTTTTGGCTGCCATGCCTGACTCACTGACACATTTGAGCAGCTGTCGGATCTCACTGTATTTCTCCTTCTCCACCAGCTGCTGGGCAGCTCTGCAGTAGGTTGCTGCAGCATCAAGCTGGAAGTCCTGGAACAGAACATGGGACTTAAGATGACAGGGGATGTCCACAGTGGTAAGGGAGGCCAGATTTAAGAAGTATTCACTATGTTTGCTGTAGAAAAACCATGATGAGTGTAGACACAAGAGAAAACAAACATAACAAACAAACCCCAAACAAGCAAAAGTTCATTGAGAGTCAGGCAGACATTTAGGAAGCATCCATAAACACTGTAACCTTATCATCTAAAATGGTGCATTTCACTTACTTCCATGGCATCTCCTTAAAATATCCTAACAGAATCCTAAGAACATTTCATTCTCTCTCTTGTGAAATCACCTTTCTCTGGTAAATGGTGTGGAAAGCTGGTATTTGCTGCCTTTGATACTTGGTGTTCCCTTAAGAATTGTTTTAGTGTTCAGAAAAAGTCCAGTTCATCAAAAGATTAATTTGCTGAAAACTGCCAGATGACCTTAAGCCTCATCTAGGTTAATTCTATGCCAGAGAAACTGGGGATAGCTGCCCCTCTGCCTGCCCACCAGGGGCATCTGTGAGTAGAGCACTTTAACCAACAATTAAAATGGATGGGAAGACAGAATACTGGTCCTTGAGACATGCATGCTACGTACAGTGTCCTGCCTGTCCCTCAATCAGCTCCTAGGGGTGTTTGCATAAACCCATGGTCATGGTGGGGGTTTGGAGAGACTTTGCCCTTTGGAGTTTCAGTGCCTTGCTCCAGCCCCTGCTTCAGTGCTACAACCCCACTTTTGTCGTTTTATCACAAGCAACAGAAAATATGCTCCCGAAGGCAGCTCCTGGATAGAGAATGGAGGGGCAGTCCACAGGGCCAATGGAAACCCTTGGCTATTCCCTCTAGCCTTGCTCCCCTGCAAGGGTGAGCAGTGGCTCTGTAGAGAAACAGCCACGAAGAACTGTACTAGACTAATTTCAGGTAGTTATTTGACAGCTTTTAATGAGTTTGTCATTGGTTACTTGGCTTTTGGCAAAACAGCCTACAGTCTTGCATTTGACCCAGTTCTGTAATAGCCACTTCCCTAATTTCATCCCTAATGTACATGCAAATCTGCTTTTCTTGGGATAAAAATTTTCTGAAGAATAATCTCAAGAAAATGTGGTCAGGTGCTGACTGCCCTTGGCATAATCTCAGATAATCCAAGTCATACCTGCAGAACACGGAATGCAATTCCAAAACCGTCTTCTACATTTTTCCCTCCCAGCATGACCTGAAAAAGGAGAGGGAAACATGCTTAAAGAAGCAGTAACTGCCAGGCATGGTGGTGCACACTTGTAATCCCAGTGGCTCAGGAGGCTGAGGAAGGAAGGAGGATTGCGAGTTCAAAGCCAGCCTTAGCAATTTAGTGAGGCCCCAAGCAACTCAGGCAGATCCTGAGTCTAAATAAAATATATAAAAGGTCTGGGGATGTGGCTCAGTGGTTAAGTGCCTCTGGGTTCAATCCCTGATACCAAAAAAAAAAAAAAAAAAAGGAAGCAGTAGCTATTGAATAGTCCCTAAATCAAGAATGAGATCCAAGCGTGGTAGTGCATGACTGTAATGATTACATGACTGTAATCAGGGGCTTGGGAGGCTGAGGCAGGAGGATCAAGAGTTCAAAGACAGCCTCAACAAAAGTGAGGTACTAAGCAACTCAGTGAGACCCTGTCTCTAAATAAAATATAATACAGGGCTGGGGATGTAGCTCAGTGGTCAAGTGCCCCTGAGTTCCATCCTTAGTACCCACACACAAAAAAAGAATGAGGGCCCCCATTTATTCAGTTGTTTGATATATATTTAATGAGACTTGATGGGTGCCAGCCACTCAAGACATAAGAATGATCAAAATTTACTTGATATTCAACCATATGTAACTCCAGTGGAGAGGAAGCCATCAAGCAAACAACTAAAATAATAACCAATTACAATTGTGACAATTAAACATGTTATGAAAGATGAGGGCTGCCTGGGGGAGGGGAAGCACTGTACCTACCTTGCAGGCAACATCCATTTTCATGTGGTTATTTCCAAAAAGGGTTGGCAGAGGCAAAGTGGTGATCTGAGAGGTCCCGGCACTTTCGCACCGATGCAGGAACCTGGTCACTTCCATCTGTAGCTGAAGTGTATTCATGTGCCTATGGGGACAGGACACTCACGGTACATTCTCATAAGGAGCATCACGGGTGAGGTACTGAGTGACTGAGAAGTCATAGAAGGCAAGGGAAAAGGCCAAAGAAATGATGTGGAGGGAAAAGAGACTCCAAATACATTTTGGATAGTTATAAAAAGATGGAAATAGATGTCTCAGGGTCCCCCCTGCACAGAGTTACTGAGCACCTATGTGCCAGGTATAGCCACAGAGGTTAAGAGAGGCATGAGCCCTGCTCTCACAGAGCCAGAGGCTGGAGGAAAAATGAACAGTAACCAAACACAGAAGACATTTAATGATTGAGCCTACAAAGGCAACAGTGAACTGGTGGAAAGTTTACTTTAGATACCATGTTGTAAACAGAGGGATTAGCAAGCATGAAACCCGAGAAGAAAGGATTTGGTTTGTTGAGGAATCTTCAGGAGGCCAGTGACTGATGCTCATCAAGAAGAGAAGAGCTGGGCGTGGTGGCGCATGCCTGTAATCGCAGTGGCTCAGGAGGGCTCAGGAGGCTAAGAGAGGAGGATGGCAAAGTTCAAAGCTATCCTCAGCAAAAGGGAGGTGCTAAGCAACTCAGTGAGACCCTGTTTCTAAATAAAATACAAAATAGGGCTGGGGATGTGGCTCAGTGGTCAAGTGCCCCTGAGTTCAATCCCCAGTACCACCTCCTCAAAGAAACAAAAAAAAAAAAAAAAGAGAGAGAGGAATACAAGACAGAGATGGAGCCATCAGCAGAGGCCAGACCACACAGGATCTTTTTTTCCCACTGTAAGGAGAAGGGAGTTTAGTTTGGTTGCAGCATGTGATACTAATCCTCCTCTCCTGCCCCCTTTCCCTTTCAGATGTGTTTTTTGAGGACACAGGGCATGGGCACAGACACTCCATCCCAGCCTTTCTGCCCTGCACTAATTAGCTCCCAAGCCTTGAGCTACCTAGACACATCTGCTGCTGTCATCTTCTTTCGGAAGAAGGTATTTTTCTTCCTTCCAGAGCTGCGGGATGTTTCTTGGAGGTAGATCTTCAGGTGATCCTTGGCCTTAAGCAGCCATGAGAGCTTCTCTCCCAGTTCTGTATATGACTTTGCTTTGTGACTGAAGAACCGAATACAGGTCATGGCAGCCCGGACTTGGTCCTAGAAGTGAAGAATGAACATTCAGGTCAAAAGAGATCAGGGATGTTGGAGGCAGGACATGATGAGAATTCTGATCTGATTCCCATCTAGCCCTAGTGATGTCTCCATCTTTATCTCTTGCTTCTTTTTCCTTGCTATGCATTGGTTACCAGTTGAACTGCTATTTTGAGTCAGTCACTTCAGAGCCCAACAGATCCTAAAGTGAACTGACCAACTAAACTTTTGGGTTAGACATTATTTCATATCCCCAAAATAATCGAAAAAAAGGATACTTCTGCTTCTTCATTCACAATGGTTTCACTCTTAATGTAGTATTAAATAATTTCTCTGTGATTTAGTGGCAAGTCTCACACAGATTAGGAGAAATGTGTTGCTTCTCTCTTCATGTATTTTCTTTGAAAATACTTTTCCATCATTCCTTATGAATTCTGTATCTTTCTTACCTTTATATTCCTTGAATTGTGAAGAATGGTATTATGGACAAGTCTAAAGTTTATCCCTAAACTTAGCATAAAAGTTCAAATATCTTTTTAACAATGCTAGACAGCAAGATGGATTTGTCCTAAGGTCAAATAGCAAGGCAAGGGATCAAATGGCAGTCGTATTCCTCATCTTACAGCCTTCCCTGTATGGCGGGGCACCAGGGAGGAGGGGGCTGCTATTACCTTCATAAACTGCTGCAGCTCATACAGAATGTGGTAGTAGTTCTTTTTTTGTAAATGTTGGCAGGCGGCAATCAGGTATGTGCCCCAGCTCTCCAAGGTTGGATCGATGGATTCCAGCAAGTTTTCCAAAGTGTGTAACTTCCCACTTTTATAGCTTGGCTGGAAAATGCCTTCTATAAAGACTTCTGGAGGACTGTCCTGCAGCAGGGTAAAGTGAAAAGTCAGAAGTCTGGAGCCTGGAGCGGAATTCTGGCTCAGTCTGGGATCTATTCTGAATTTTCTTTCATTCACATACTTTAGCATCCTCCTAGCACAATGCTTAATCTTTTGTGTGTCACAGATACCTCTGAGAATCCCACTCTAGTGACAGCTTTATGTATCTCCTTCATTTTGTAGAAGAGCTCCTTGACCAAGTTATCTATGCTGTCACCTCTTTCTTTCCCAGGATATCATCCTGAATCTGCTCTAACCTCACTTTTGGACCCAAATACCACCCAAACTGTGTCTTAGGTCACTAGGGACCTCTAAACTATTAATTTAATCCCAAGAGTCAATTCTTAGTCTCCTTTTCTACCTGATCTACCAGCAGCTTTTCCCTGTAGTGCTAGGGATGGCACCCAGGGCCTTGTGCATGCTAGGCAAGTGCTCTGCCACTGAGTTACATCCCCAGCCTATCAGCAGTTTTTTTTTGGCAGGGGGTAGGTACCAGAGATTGAACCCAAGGGCACTTTACCACTGAGCCACATCCCCAGCCTTTTAAAATATTTTATTTACAGACAGGGTCTCACTGAGTTGCTTAGGGTCTCACTAAGTTGCTGAGGCTGGTTTTGAACTTGAGATCCTCCTGCCTCAGCTTCTTAAGCTACTGGGATTATACGTGTGTGCCACCATGCCCTGCTCCTATCAGCAACTTTTGATAACAGCTTCCTCTCCCTCAAAAAACTTTTTAATTTAAATTTTTAGTTTTAATTGTGAAAAACTTCATTTGACCTAAAGAACACCAGCCTCTGTAGGTTTTCTTTCTATCTTTCTGGCTGTGTCTTCTCAATTTCATTTTGCTAATTTCCCCCAATCTCCCTGAGGTTTAGCAGGAACCTGTTCTCTTTTCCATCTGAACCTTTTCTCTCTTGGTGATTTTGTCCAGTCTCATGACTTAAGTACCAGCCCAGTGCTGATGATGCCCACACCCAGCCTGGTCATCACCTCCTAAAGTCCAGAACTGTTTATCCCGTGATATCCAAATTGCTTCCTAAACATGTCCTGGGTATTCAACACCCATAATACATTCAAAACAGTATTCTAGAGTGTTCCTTGAAACCCGCTCCTTCCAGTCTTCCTTTTCTCAGATGGTAACTTCCTTTTCTCAGATTGTTAACTGTTCAAGTCAATAACTTTAGAATCAACTTTTCCCCCAAACTTCAATATCAAATTAGTCAGCCAGTCCAATTGGCTCTACCATAAAATGATATAGAGAAGCTGCCCCTTCTGGCTACCTCATTGCCCCTGCTTATCCAAGTTGTCACCACCAGGAGGATTGCTGCAATAGCCTCCTCCCTGGTCTACCATCTCCCATTTCTGCCTCTTTTCCAATGTCAACAAATCAACCTGAGTAATTCTTTTAAGTAGTGGTTTTCCTTTTAAATCCCCAGTACCAGAAAAAAAAAAAAATCACAAAGATAGTGCATGGTACAATCAGGAAACTTAAATAATTTGATGAGGGGCTGGGGATGTGGCTCAAGCGGTAGCGTGCTTGCCTGGCATGTGCGGGGTGCTGGGTTCGATCCTCAGCACATAAAAATAAAATAAAGATGTTGTGTTCACTGAAAACTAAAAAATAAATATTAAAAAATTCTCTCTGTCTCTCTCTCTTAAAAAAAAATGATGAGTCTGGAATGCAGGTGCAGATAGGATTTGTGATGAAAATTAATTGGAGAAATATGGCAGATGGATCCTGGTGGGTGCTATAGAATGCTAAGGGATTTGGACTTCATCCTGTGGCAGTGGGGATCCACTAAAGGCCTGTTAGGGGGAGTTTTAGGAGGCTCACTCTACAGGCAGTGTACGCAAAGGGATGAAATGGACAGGCTAGAAACAGAACACCTTCCATACCCCAGGCACTCTGGTGTCAGTTTTACAGTGTCCCTCCCTGCTTGAGAATACAGATAAGACATTTCAGTTCAAGGGTAACTGTGATTACAGGAGATAAAAAGAAGGCTTCCTTCCTAAGCTGACAGATGTAAAGCAGGGGCAATGCTGTTGTCAGCTTATATCTGGGTATTTAGGTAAGCAGCTTAGCTCTGTGGACCACAGTTATCTAAGGAAATAGGACTAAATAATTTCCACTCTCAATCTGTGCTTGGGAGATGCATCTTTACCTCTAAACTCTTTAGTAAGCAGAGAAAAAGGGAAAAAGTTAGAAACTAAATTCCAAATAACATGACTTTTATGTGAGTTTTGATTCTTGAGACTTGGTTAGTAGCTAAGACACAACAGTAAGCCAAACAGTGGTGAAAACATTTCTCTTTCACTATCCTGTAGGTATCTGGTTACCACAGTACTGTGAACTGTTGATGTCATTTGGAGCAACTCTAGAAGATGTGTGTATTTGAAATTTTCATTGTCTTCATTGATTCAAGGCAGTTTACCTTGGGCTCTTTTAATTTTCTATAAAATTTGGTCAGTATCAGCTAACTTCTTAGAAAGTGATCATGCAATATTCAGATAAAAAAGGAATGATGAAGGATCATGGTAAAATGAAGTCCTGATTACTCATCTGTGGCTCCTAAGAAATAATGCACCTCAGTGGTGCCTTTGCCTCTAAGGGGAAGAGGGTAGAGGATGTAAGAACAAAGTGAGTGGAGTACACTGTTCTTCCACCATGTACACAGAACCTATGCTACGCATGTTCATGGCCCTTGTGGCAACAACTTTGAGTGGACACAGTCCTAGGCCCTGTGGGAGGTGGGTGCCCCATATCACAAAAGGTTCACACTAAGTGTCTCATCCCAGGCACCATACTGTGATTCTGCTAAACATTTTGGGAGAAGGGATGAAATTTACTATTGCCAATCAGGAGAGTATTTTAGGATTGGGTTAAGACTTGTCACACAATCAGTGGACAATGTTTGTGTAGACCGAGTCTTCCATTTTGACCTGACTCTGCCAGATTTGATTTCACAGTTCAACAATGGGTTGAGCCTATGGTGGGGGATGTGGAGGCTCAAGGGAGGGGGGTGAGGCGGGAGCTGCCCTTTGTGGGCTGTGTCTCGGGTCCCACCTTGTTGAGGAGGTGAAGCAGGGCTTCCCGCAAGCAGCTGTGCCTCATGTAGAAACTGATGATGGCCAGGTTGGTGCTGTAGTTATGCAGGTAGAAGAGGCATTCTTGGTAGTAGGTATTGTTCATAATCTTCCCTTCAGGAATCACCTCCAGGGAGAGGCTCTGGGTCCGAAGGGTAGCTTCCAGTTCCCTCAGGGTGGCAAAGTAATCATCATCTTGCTGACAGGAAAGGAGAGAGTGGGAGAGAAAAATGGAACTCAGTAAGTTCTCAGCAGGCATGGAAAGAGCGCTTTCAAAGGCTTTTTCACTTGGAAAAATGCTCATTCTCTAGTTTTGAGAATAGAAAAATAGCAGAATACAAAATTCTATGTATTATAATATGGTATAACTTGAATTGCACTCAAAAACATAACTCAGGGGGCTGAGGTTGTAGCTCTGTGGCAGAGCACTCGCCCTGCATGTGGAAGACACTGAGTTTGATCCTCAGCACCACATTAAAAAATAAAATAAAATAAAGGTATTGTGTCCACCTACAACGAATAAATAAATAAATAAATAAATAACTCAGAAAAAATTTTTTTTGAGATGTTGCTTATATTGGCTCTGAACTCCTGGACACTAGCAATTCTCATGCCTTAGCCTTCTGAGTAGCCCGGGCTACACATATATGCCAAAATCTTAAATACTAATTAGTCTGGGCATGGGATTATACATGAGTTTTTATTTTAATTAATTGGTACTGGGAAATTGAACCCAGAGGTGCTTAACCATTGAACCATATCCCTAGCCCTTTTAATTTTTTATTTTGAGTCAGGCTTTTACTAAGTTGTTTAGAGATTTGCTTAGTTGCTGAGGCTGGCCTTGAACTTGTGATCCTCCTGCCTCAGCCTCCTGAGTTGCTGGGATTATAGGTATGTGTCATCATGCCTAGCAACTTTTTATTTTTAAAATATTTTTTAGTTATACGTAGATACAATGTCTGTATTTTATTTATTTATTTTTATGTGGTGCTAAGGATCGAATCCAGTGCCTCACATATGAGAGGTAAGCACTGTGCTACTGAACCACAACCCTAGCCCCAGCAACTTTTTTATTTTTTAAAAAAGTTCTGTAGTTTCCTTTTTTAAAAAAAATTGGCTTTGCGTTATTTATTCAACCATAACTAGTGTCTTATCTAACTATATGTAATGGGAGGAAATGAAATATCAAGTTGGCAGTTTCTAGCCAGGGCTAACACTGTCAGCTGAATCTAAGCTGACCCTTTTCCTGGGTCCCTACTGTTCCTGTCTTCCCTCCTAGAGCTGGCCACTCTACCGGCTTTGCTCTTACCAAGGAAATGAGGGGCCTCACTGTGGACTCCAGGTACTCAACCACATCCTGTACCAGCCTTGAGCCATGACTCAGCTGATTGAGGTCAAGAGGGGGCTTCAGACAGCGACTGAACTTCTCCCGTGCAGCAGTGAGATTCCCAGCTTTGAGGCAGGCCATGCCCCAAGCATGCCACGCCCCAGTGGAATCAAGCCCAGTCTTTGTAGAGACCTGGAAGAAAAATTGCTCCTTTTGGTGAGAGATGTTGCATACATGCAGACCTGAGGATGTGCCAATGACCTCTTTTATCCCTGTGGCTAACCACCTCCCCACCACTCTGCACCCATGCCAGCATGTTCCCATGCTGCTCATGCCCTGGATACTTCCCCTTGGTCAAGACAACTGAAAAATGGCAAGACCATTTTCAAGGCTGAGCAAAGACAACTCATTACAGTGGGGGAGAAGTAAGCTTTGTCTTTGGCTTACCTCAACACCCAATTGGTAGTACTCTGCTTCAAGAAGCTGGTTCCTTAGCCTGGTTACTGCAGCTGGCTGCAAGATCTGATCTAGAGATGGCACATGGCGATAGGCAGCAGCAACTAAAATATTCAGTACATCTACCTTGCTGATGTAACTACAGGGAGGAAAAAACCCAGTAATGAGGTTGCAGAGTCTTACTAAGAATTGTTGTTGCTTAAAGGTTTTCTATTTCATTTTCAATGTGAAATATGATGAGAATTGAGAGATATATAGACACTATGAGTGAAGTTTCTAGAGTCAGACTCTTTGAACCCCAGCTCTGTGATCTGGGGCAACTGACTTAAACTTTCTCTGCCTCAACTCACTCATCTGTATAATGGGTATAACAATTGGGAGTTTTAATGAAATATCTTAGTAAAAGACAGTGTCTGGGGCTGGGGTTGTGGCTCAGAGATAGAGCACTCACCTACCATGTATGAGGCACCAGGTTCAATCCTCAGCACCACATAAAAATAAAATAAAGATATTGTGTTTACCTATAACTAAAAAATAAATATATTTTTTAAAAAAAGACAGTGTTTGAAACTTTTCAGCACTTGTTAAATGTTCATTATTGTTTAGAATGGGGATGCTCACGGTTTCTATTTGAGACAAGGCCTTTATATTGACTATTGGGTGCTCACAAGTTACCCATTTGCTTTTTAGTCTTTTGGAACCCTGCTTACTTGGGAGGTTGTAGTATCGATGACCTGTGTTCTTGGTTAATACAGAGGTCATGTTACTACCATTTCTTGCAGGTATTCCTGTGTGGAGGCGTTCTGGCCCTTTTAGTCTAGGCTCTGGGACTTGACATCCTCTCCTTGGGCTAAGAGAGGACACTCCTCATAGTCCACCAGGACTGCTCCTGTGACCTTACTCCTGACATCTGAGAACTGGAAAAATGTTATGGAGGGAGCTGGGGTTGTGGCTCAGTGGTAGAACACTGCCTAGCATGTGTGAGGCCCTGGATTTGATTCTCAGCACCATATATAAATAAATAAAATAAAGGTCCACTGACAACTAAAAAAATATTTTAAAAAATGTTATGTACTCAGAGAACCTAAAGTGTTGCACCATTCTGTCTGGTGTTGCCTGAAACAAGCCCACACCTACAGTTCCTGAATCTTGTCCCTTAGTTTTAGCAAAAAACCCTGTGTGGATCCTGACTTGTTCACCAAAAGGGATTCTGGACATCAATGAGTAATTCTTCACCTTGTAGGGATAAGGAAGGGAAAAAGTATAGTATAAGAAAGCAGATTTAGAACCATAATATGTAAGTACATTTTAAAAATGAAAACACTTAATATAGATGATATGGATTTTGTTTTTAAACATTTATCTATTTTTTTGTTTGTGTATCAGAAGGAGGCATGGGTTAAAACAGTAGAAAACTCTGCAAACCAATACCTCTTAACTGGTTTGCATGGCAGCATACAGATGAATCCCCTTCCGCTGTAAAGGGTCAACAAAGGTTCTTACAATGAGTATATCTGAATACAGGGATAGGGAGAAAGAGGTGTCATTTGAAACCAAGAAAGCCCAAGGCACCTTGGGGTGGGTGAGAATCCTGCTGAATCCTTCCTTCATTTCTGCTGCCCTCAGTCTAAAGTGAATATTTCCTCCAAATACATCAGATTTTAAAGAACATACAGGACTTGAAGTTACCTTTGTTTCCTCTACCAAAGTTTTTTTTTTTTTTTTCCCCTTTTCAAAAAAATGTTGCCAGGGAATGAAACTGGGTCTCATAAGTGCTAGGCAAGTGCTCCTCTACCACTGAGCCATACCCACCCCTCTTTTTCTTTTCTTTTCTCTTTTTTGTAGTTGCAGATGGAAAAAATGCCTTTATTTTATTTATTTATTTTAATATGGTGCTAAGGATCTAACCCAGTGCCTCACACGTTAGGCAAGCGCACTAGCCACTATTTTTCTTTTAACAAGTAAATTTTATCTCATTTAATTACTGCTATTTGAGATATATTTGGCTATATTTTCACTTTTGTGTTAGATCTTTTTCCATATTTCTTTTGTTTTCTATCTTTTATTACATGGAGAGAATTCTGGTTTTATTTCCCCATACTCTCATCCTTTTCCAGTAATTTGGTAGCTTTTTGGTTATTTTCATAATTATAATGTGCACATGAGTATTGAACCCAAAGCCTTGTGCATGTTAGGCAAGGGCTCTTCCACTGAGTTATATCCCCAGCCCTTCTTGTTTATTTATTTACTTATTTACTGAGCTGGGGGGTCTTGCTATGTTGCCCAGGCTAGCTTCAAACTCCTGGGCTCAAGTGATCCTCCTACCTCAGCCTCCTACTGCAGCTGGGACTGACTATAAGTGTTGCTTTTTATGGTTATTTTAAAACTTTATTTAAATATACCTATTTCTTCATTAATCAAATTGACAAATGACATATAATTCATTGTCTCAATATAGAGTGAAACTAGCACCCTTGCATTTCCTCCATTTTTGTTCCACCTCCATATGCTTTTCTCAACCTTCTGGTTTTTGTTCATGGAAGTAATAAGAATAATTAAATTTTTTGTAGTACATGGAGCATACCAGGCTAATTTCTTAGCCCTTGATGTGGATGATTTCATTTTATCCTAACAACCCTCTGATATTTAAGTATTATTATCATTCTCGTTTTATAGAGGAGGAAACTGAGACCCAGAGGGTTAGCCGACTTGTCTGAGGATAGGGAGTTAGGAGTTGGTGGAGTCTGAGCAAGTGTCTGAGGGAGGCATTTACACTTCAAAGAAAATTACACTCCCTGCTCCCAAATCTGGTTAGGACGGATGTTGGGAACATGAAATATGAGTCACGCATCTGGGTGGATGAGCATGGAATTAGGAGTTTTCATTGTCAAGTTAATAAATGGAGTCAAAGCAGGTTGCACAGGAACCTGAGGGAGGCCTGGTCACACCTTTTCCATGGATACTTCCAGTTTATGACTCAGATTGGCACAGTGGCAGGGATCAGTCACTTCCCAAGATGCTTTTATGGATCTATTATGCAGAACTCCCTGAGGTCAGTGTTGGGGTGGAGGTCTGTAGAAAGTTAACCACTGTACATTTGGGGAGGATATATTTCCTTTAAAAGCCAGAAAATTCCACAGACACTAAAGGTACTTCCCTAAATGATTTAAATTACAAACTAATCAGGGGAAGTCTTTACTTTCTTTTAGACAGGATATAGGTACAGGAACTCTGCTTTAAGGATACACTCTGGGAAAGAAAAGGACGTAGACAGACAAGATGGGGTGGCAAGACCACTTGTGGTCAGGTAAGTATTTCATTAACATCAAAGTGAGATGCAAACATTGCAGTGTGTCTTGTCAGAGGATGGGGAGGTGAAAAACCATAGTGATGTGTCAGAAAAAGAGGTGCATAAAAACCACCTCCATGTAACAGAATGGAGACTCATTCTTATGTACCTGTCACAAAGAGCCAAGTCTTGGCTTTGGCCAGCCTTGACGAACATCATCTTGGCACTAAAGAGTAGCTGCTTCATGATGTCTGTGAGCAGCCCTGCATCTACCTCTGGGTTGGTGAGGCCCTTGGACAGCCTGCAGCAGTGCTCAATCAGCTGGTGGCCACAGGCAATGCTGTCCCGGTGGAGATTCAGGATGGCAATGCACAAGGAGGCACTGGGGGCCTAGAGGTGGAGAAAGAAGGGAGACACACTTAGTGAGTTCAGGGGCCAAACCATTCTTCAAATACAATCAAATACAACCTTTTTGAAAGGTTGAAAGACCCTGAAAGAAGGAGTCAAAAGTTCTACTGCAAAGCAGAAGCAGATCTAATTTCAGTGGCACTGCCTAAGTTCTGGCTGTTAAGTTTTGTCACTTTACAGGGAAGAAGGCAGTTATATCCACATATTACCTACCTTTTGAGAATGTCCACAGGTCTCTCTCCTTTTTCTGGTCTACGGTCTCTCTGCATTGCTTGCTTGTCTGAACACCTTGAGGAGTCTGTTTTAAACCACGAACATGCTGCTGGTCTAATTAGTATTCCTAAAGCTTAACTGGAAAACTTTGCTAGGTTCCTGACACCTACCCTGCTTCTGACTGCAGAATTCATAGTCCTTCTCAAATCTACCTTTCACTTCCTATCCACATTCTATGTTCCTTTCACATTAACTTCCAATTCCCCAATCATGCCCTGTAGTTTCTGACACTGTGCCTTTACTCAGACATTTTAATTTTGTACTTTTTCCTTCCTCTATCTTCATTCCCCTTGTAGTGCCCAAATTTCTGCATATCACACTCTTAACCCTTTTCCAAGACTCATCTTATTATCATTATTATTTTTGGCCCCTGGGATTGAACCCAGGGGTGTTTTACCACTGAGCCACATTCTCAGTTCCTGAGACTCATCTTAAATTCCACAAAGCCTTTCCTGGTCTCCTCTTGTACATTTCCTGAAATGTTCTTCATCCTCTGCCTTAACCAGATTACTGGTCTTAGCTCCAATATTATTTCACAGTAAGCAAGTGCAGGCCAGGCTGTATTCACCTACCTCTGTTGTTCCTGCCATACTATTAAACACCATAAAGAAACTTAAATAGCCATTACAATTTATTACCATTACCTGCTCATAGTAAAATTCACTCCGCACCAGCTCATTTTCCTCCTCATTCAGACTCAAAATCCATTCCACTTCAGCCACTTTGGGGACTCTCACCACAGCTGAATATGGCGGGCTTTCGCTCTTAGAGCTGTCTGGCACTGAGAAGAGAATTGTCATTCATGTGTCAGTCACTGGTTTGCAGTTCAGTCTAGCCCAGTCCCGTAAGCTGGAGTGAGTTGAAGGCAAAATACACGCCTGCTATCTGAGGGCCCCTTTCTCTCTCCTTGGACTCTTTTGTTTCCTATAGGAGACCCCATTAGGCATGTCCACCTTCTTCCCCAGGCACAGACCTGGGATGAATGTCATACAGTGTTGTAATACAACTCTGTTGCCTCACATGAAAAACCCTGAAAGGCACATGGTTCTCAAATAGGCACTCTAAAAACAACCTACTGTGGAAGGTTATTGACCAAACTGTTAACAGTGACTACCTAGGGGGAAGGAGGAAGCCTTGGATATTAGGATGGTGGTGAAGTGGAACTTGCGGTTAGGGAGAGAAATAACCTATGAAAAGATAAGGACTAAATTTGTTAGTTGCTGACCTTCTTAATACTGAAAGCTAATGGGCCTGTGTGATAGGTTAATACGATAAGCATCAAGGGAAACAGACCAAGAACTGATAGAAGACCAAGAATTTTCTTTGGCAAACAAGCTGGATTGAGATGCCATTGAGTGTAACAACTGTAGCAGACAGACTGAAGACAGGGCCAAGTTGAGCATATGAAGAGTCATGGAGAATGTGATGAGGCCTTACCTTCTAATTGACCTGGATTCTCCTCTGGTGTACTAGAAACAGAAAGAAAAATTAAGTGTCTGAATCATTCCTTCTCTTTGTTTAGAGCTTAGTGTATAACACTGGCATTTACTCTGTTACTCAAGTGAGATATCAGGGAATCATCCATAACTCTTCTCTCCCTCACCTGTCATAGCCAATCTCTCACCATGTCCTGTCCATTCCACCTCCAAAACATCCTTTTAAATGTCCCTATCTCTTTTTGTCTCAGTAAGGGACTTCATCATTTACTACTGGAGTCTGTAATAGCTTTCCCATTGGTCTCCTTGATTCTGTATACTTGTTCTCTACTTTGAAGGTATAGCAATTTCATCATGTCAAATGATGACCAAAACTGTTCATATTAAAACCAACATAAAAATGCTATTGAGTAGAATGTGGAATCTAATTAAGTCTGTTAAATGAAATAAAAGCATGGAGAATTCAAAGCAATTTTGCTTCTGGATAGTTGCTTTGGCCCTTATTCCCAGAGTCTTGGTTTCACTACTTGATAACCTTTGTTATCAGTAGTGGAAAGACTGAGTGACACTTAGCCAGCAAACCTGGTTTTGATCTGTCTTGACAAAGGTGTGAACAGTGTTTGAAAATTTTCTGGAGGTGAACTATGTGTGGGAAAGTATAAGGGCTCTTCTAACTGTGGGTAACAAGCCAGGACTAAGCTGACATAGGAGATACCCAAATATTCTGCAGGTGTAACATTCCTTCTGAGTCCAGCTGAAGCCAGACTGAGCAGAAAATAGGTGAGGTGTTGAAGTAAGATCAGTGGCCTCAATCTGGAGAGGATTGATAAACCAAATGTCCTGATTTCAGAGAGAACAGCATGCAAGCCCCTTAAACACTGCTTTCTCTCATCCTGACCTCCTCTCATACTAGTTTCTCTGACCAAGATCAGTCTACAAACATTTTCCTGTAGAGTTAATGGCATTGTAGTATGAATGTTAAATTAAACATTTCTGGAAGTGGTCCAGATTTGAAATGTTCTCTAGAATGAGACTCTTAGAAATAAAAGGACCTGGAGAAGTGTGCAGTGGTCAGTATCAGTATCAGTCTCACTGCAGGACACTCACTCTTGGTTGTAGTAACTGTAGCACTGGTCACACACGCGGGTAGGGTTCTCTCTGCAGCCTTCCACCACCATTTTCTTGGTGGAGCAGGAACCACACACTAGCCGGCCACAGCGGCGACAATGATGACGCCTGTTAAACTGAGGAATGTCATTGGGATAAAAGAGGGAAGAAGCAAAAGTGAGACCACAATCAGTCCATTTATACTTGGTTGTAGTCAGATGTGGCTTATTAAGAGCACCAGGTACTTGGGCCTCTACTGAAAATGAATACAGCAGGCCTTGCCCTTAAAAAGCTGCCATTTTAAGACATCAGCTCATAGGCAAAGGTTCCAAGTCATGCAGAGTTTTGCAATTAATAGCTTCTGCCAAGTTTTACTTGTGTATGAGGCAACATGTGGACACACACAGCCAAAAAGTTGTGGGGAAGGAGTGATTTTCTCAGGCAGAGAGGATCACATTTCTGCACAGTATTGATGATGACGAAAAAGCATCCTTTTTCCAAATGTTTTTACAAGTACAACCTCATTTCATTATGAGAGGTTGATAGACATCTTATACCTCTTTAACAGAGGAGCAGGAAACAGACAGTAGAGAAATCAGATCATCATCATTTTCATTCACATTGAATTAATCTTACAGGCAGATATTATACTAAGTGTGGTACCATTTATTGTTGTATACAGTCTTAACAGTTCCATGAGTCAATTAACATATCACCTCTAGTTTATAAGTGGATACTGAAAGGAGCTTTCCTTTCAATACCTGCAGTGACGCTGAGGCCCTGTTCCACTCACCATAGTGAAGTGTTCCCTGCAGCAGACCATGCAGAGGCTCTCGCTTTCATCCGGTATCCACTGGTCCCTGGCAGGGGGTGTTGCTGGTGGCACAAATTCCAGCAGTGGCTGACTCTGAGGGAAACTCCTCTCCCTTGGACTGGGGGAATTTACAAGGGGAACACCTGGGAGCCAGAGGTCAGGGTAAAAGGTGATCAATGTTCCAATTCATAATTCAGAAGGAAGAATAGAATTTCACTGTTTTACAAAGCCCTGCTGAAATAAAAGATGCAGTTAATGAGCATCAGTTGGCTGGTTGCATTACAAAAGAGAGATAATGGAACACTGTGTACCTCCTCTTGAAAATGCACAACAAAGCTTATCAATTATTACCAAAAAATATCAGTCTGGTGTTGGGGTTGTGGTTCAGTGGTAGCATGCTTGCCTTACATGCATGGAGCACTGGGTTCGGTCCTTAGCAGCCCATAAATAAAATAATGGTATAGTGTTCTATGATTAAAAAAAAATTAAAAATAAATATCATCAGGGCTGGGCTGTGGCTTAGCGGTAGAGCGCTTGCCTCACACGTGTGAGGTGAGGCACTGGGTTCGATCCTCAGCACCACATAAAAATAAACAAAATAAAAGTACTGTGTCCAACTACAACTAAAAAAAAAAAAAAACTGTATTAGCTTTAAAAAAAATTAAATATCATGTCTGACTCAAGATAAACTTCTAGCTCTAATGGCCAGTGTCGTAGATGTTCAGGAAATAGAGACCCAGACAGGGAGGCAACTAGCAAAATCCAGCACATATGTGGCTCTATGGGACAAATGACCCAGTTTTCTCCCCAAATAAAATAGAGGTGGTAGTGCTGGGGAGAATAAAAAAGCAAAGAGGTGGGGTGATCTTCTGTTAGAAAATACTTGAAAAGATATTTTAGCCAAAGGCCATGTGTGGACATTATTTAGATCTTGATTATAGAAAAACTAGCTGTAAAAAAATCTTTACTGGGAAATTTTAATACTGACAGGATATTTGGTAATAGTAAGTCACTGTTTCATTTTTGTTCAGGTATGATAATGGTGTTATGACTTTGTTTAATAAAAGTCCTTGTCTTTTAGAAATTTATACACTGGTACATGAAGCTACTCATACACTTGCAAGTCTAAATCTTCCCCTTGCTGGTTATTGTAAATAACATGGCAAATTCTCTAAGTCTGGACAGGGAATCCCACAGTCTTTGATTTATGACACCTAAGGGAATTTCTTGTCACCTAGCAGAACAATTTTGGCTGGACACAGAAAATGAGAACTGAAAAACATTGACTCCTAGCAGCGTCCAGAAGACAGTGCAAGCATTCTTTCCTTTCATTTGGCAAAACAACGGCTGAGCTGCTTCTGCATGTAGGCCATTGGGCATGTGCTGGAGACTGGGGAGAATGGGTGGTGGAAAGGGTGACCAAAACATGGCTGAGGACTTCAAGGACTTTGTTCCCTGCGTGGGTAATAGAATTTAACTGGGGATTAAATACACTTATCCTCATTATTAGCAGATTCTATATTTGTGAATTTGCCTATTTGCTAAAATCTCTATGTGAACTCAAAATCAATCCCTGCAGGGCTTTCAGTCATTCATGGACATATCTAGAGTGGTGAAAATTCTAAGTCTCTCAACACTCAAGTTCTCAGTTGAGGCTGAATAAAATGATGCTCTTCCCTCTTGTCTCAGCTCTCATGTGGCAATCAGAGGATAGAAACAGTACAGGGCAGCACAGAGTAAGAAGCTCTGGTGGTGGGGCCAGATGGATGGAGTCTGAATTCCAGCTCTGGCACTTGTTAGTGGGGTGCCTCAGAGAAGTCACTTCTCTTTCTCTTTTGCAAAATAAGGAAAATAGAATCTACTAGGATGCATTATTTTTAGAATTTAAGAATATAAACTATGTGAGAAGTATGTGGTGTGTGTGTGTGTATATATATTTCTCTTTGGAGCAATTCACAAATTCAGTGTTTGCAGACTTTATGGACATGTTATAGCAAATAATGAGAGCCAGGTGGATGTTCAATCTCCTGGGATATACAAAGCTGAAATGAACTACGAAAAATATAATGTAAATGAAGAAAGAGACAAAAGAACCAGAAGGTCCAAATAAGGCAGAATTGAATTGAAAAAATGGGTAACTCTCAGAACCAGTTCTTACCAGGAGCAGCAGCTGCAGAGAACTCTGCTGATGATGATCTAGACAGGGTCTCAGGATCTGAAGCCTGATGGACAATTTCCTGGAGGTGAATCACAGATTCTGTCGAGAGGGAAAATGCTGACAAAATATCGGTCTACCAAAAGCATCTTTATTCCTTGTGCTAGGTATTCAGTTCAAAGCTTAGTTGGTTTCCCTGACTGTTATCTGTAATTGCTCTAGGTATGTATAGAATGACAGTGGCACTTCTGAGCCAAGAACTACATGTTTCTTAAACTTCTCAAAAATCAAGCCATATTCAGGCACAAGAGATAATAGAACAAACACTAGGATTTTACAACATAAATCTAAAAATGCCCAGCAGGATGTGGAAGACACTTCAATGATGTACTTGATTTATAATATCTAAGAAGATATCATAGAAAAAAGAGCTGGCTGGGTACATTAGTCCATACTTATTTTTCTTCATTCTAGAAGAGGCTGAGTCAACTCAAATACAAGTGATATCTAATGTGACCCTGGGAATGAAGCATCCCCTCCATAAGAAATAATGGCACTTAGGAGCCCACTATATCAAGGTCAGACAGATGCTATTTCCAGTACATTTGGTTCCCCAAATCTTTATGTTATTATGCATGCAGTGTTGTTTACCATCCTTTAATTCTGGCTTGCTTCCTTCTTTCTTCTAAGGCTAAGACATCTCCTATATAATAAAGAGCTGTCTCTCGAAGTATATTCCTTTCACTCTCAATCAAATCCAAAATAATGAAAGAGGAAAAAACCAAAACTGAGAATGTAGCATGGTGTTTCTTCCTTCATGTTGAATTGCCATCTAGGATGTTGGCAGTTACCTGATCGTTTCTCTCTCAGAGGGTATGGGAAGTCCAGGGCTTTGCCCGCATATTTGGAAAGCAGTAAGTCAACGTCATCCATAGTGAAGCCAATCTCCTGCCTGGTCAGCAGCTGGTGCAGGGTCTGTACAGCCACAGTGGCCCAATCCACTTTCATGTTCATCAACAGCTGCTCCAACATGAGCAGAGGACTGGAGGACAAATGGGAATAGCTGGCCCGGTGCTGCTCAGGCAGGGTCAGCAGAACCTGTTTGTGAGGTAGATTTGCAGAGTAAAGAAAACAGTAACAAGTTTCAGAAGCAACTTGAAATTCTTACTGGGAAAGGGAAAGGTGTCAGAGGCTAAAAGGCCCATAGTATTACTGCAAAGGGCCAGGAGTCTTTCAGGAAGCAAGGCAGAACTCCCATCTAAATCCTCCAGGTGGCAACTGAGAAGTACCCCAAGGATCTTTACTTAGACAAAAGGTTGGTAATCCTTGTCTATAAAGAGTAAGACAGTAAATCATTTAGTCCTCAGGATTCATAACTATTTAACTTTATCAACACAGCACAAAAGCAACCATAGGCAAATATATAAATGAGTGACATGCTTGTGTTCCAATAAAACTTGATTACAAAACCAGACTGAGGACTGGATTTGGCAGACAGGTGGTGATCTGCTGATCCCTGGCCTAGACCCTCCAGGTATGGCTGAGCTCTGCCTGGCCCTTAATGCATTCCGTCTATGTGAGGCTTTAGTTAGAAGGAACAATACAAGGTGATGTCAGTGGGCTACCTAAAGCTGGTACTTCCTATGTTCTACAGATAAATGATGAATCTAAACTCCCTTTAAAGGTCACGATCACTAGGCTTGAAATGGGTTCACTGGTTCTGTTCTGTCCATTACCAATTTATAAAGATCTTCCCCAACTTAGGTACAGTGCATCAAAAATGTAAAAAAGGTTTATTTTCTTAGGGGAAAGTCATCACATTCACAGCCCTACTGGTACCTATTCTATGTGAGAGAGTATATGCAATGGCTAATCAGAAAAATTACAAGAGTGCCAGAGGGTCCCCTCTTTCTCTAAACTCTCCTTTATCGGATTACTTTCTCTATCTTATAATTTCTTCGATTAGTGTCTACAAGGTTATACAGCAAAGCTAAGGACCTATTATCTCATCTGTTTAGCAAGACAGACAACCCTCAAGACTAGTCATCTCAAGACCGGTTTTAATTGGTTTGGAATGGAAGGCAACTACTGGTATTTTTCAAAGTCTAAATGATTCTAATAAATGTCAGAACTGAGATACACTGATACAGCAGGTTCTAAGGAAAACACGAGAGAATCAAGTAAAATTCTCTTTGGAGGCAGGGCAGTATAAGTCCTAGGAGACTTAACCAGGATATGGTGGGATGCTAGGTTAGAATTTTATATAGCACAGGCTAAGACTATTCAGGCTAAACCTGAAGGAATATTCAAGTTTTCCATTTTGGGCAGGTGCTGGCTGAAAGACCATTGAGAGGGAGGGTTCTAAAATGGGAGTGGGGCCAGCAGTCAGCCCCTTAGTCATGCTCTCCTGAATCCCCTTTATCCTTACCTTGGATCCCATGTACAGTGCCTGGATTTCACAGTGTCGGACGTCAGTCAGTTCTCCATAGAAGTGGGTGGTGAGGTAGTTGGCCAAGAAGTGTGAAGTGGCCAAGCTAGGATGCTGGTCAAGGGACTGCTCTGTGACCTCAAGGCACATGGTGGTATCAGGGATTCTCTGCAGGAGCTGTTGCAGGAGAGGGTAGAAGAATGGTGAGGCCTGTTGAAGAACTCTCAGGCCAGCCTTATTTGGTTTGAGAAAGGAATATTCAGGTTTTTCCATTTTGGGCTAATCCTTTCTCCACACTCATTTTTCACTACCTCCACAGCTTCATGAAGGAGCTATGGCCTTGATAGGACCAGAGTTCAGCAGAATCCTGGACCCATCTGCTCCATGTGGCACATAAAGCAGGGCTAGGCACCTTCTTCTCAAGCTGACTATAACTGGCTCTTGAAGGACATGAAGGGGCACATCTAAGATAGCAAATACTTTGTATGGGATTCTGCATGAAAAAGCCTTCTGAGCTGAAAAATCTTCTTGTCCCTTCCCAAATGAAAAATGGGAAAAATCAGAGGCTTACTTGCAGAGCCTTTTCCTGATCTCTTCTTTCTAGAAGGTGGAGAAGATGCTTTTGATGTAGGCTGATTAAGTGTTCCCTTGGAATGGGGTAGAGGCAGCCCCATTCCTCACACAGCTCATATTCCTGGAAGGAAACACAACAGGTTCAATCCCTTTAAGTTACTGGCCTTGTTAACTTATCTAACTTTTGCCTGATTTTCCTCAGCAGTCTTGAGTCTTTTAAGCCTCAGGAATGTTTGGTAGCTGCTGATGGGATCTTCACTATGGGACTTAAGTGAGATCAGAAATTCAGAAGACTAGAGTAACAAGGTAAAGTAAGAAAATGACTGAAGTAGGCTGACTGTTAATATAATTTTCCTTCCAGCTCTATCATAAAAAAGAGAAGCAGATGACAAATGACACTTGGTGTCAGCTCTGGGTGAGAATGGGGGAAAACTGAGAAGATGCTTCCAAGGAGGTAGCACTTGCTCAACTCTGATTATAGCCATATGAAGACCCAGTATTGTCAGAATTCTAAAAATTAAAACAAAATTTTTTTAAATTAACAAATGCCCATTTAAAAAAAATTTTTTTAAAAGAAGTGAATATGGAAAAATAAGAATTCTGTGGACCAGTACTATATGGGCCAAGCAAACATACTGAGGTTAAATTCTATCCATGCCCTCCTTTTACTTTCCCACCCTCAATTTATGAACTCTATTAATTTCAGGGGATGGAATTCTCAGGGCTTTGTCCAAATATTCCAGTATGGTGGTGCCTGGGATGCCCTCCCCACACTTCTTCCTGGGGTGCCTTCTTTAGGATGCTTCCTTGTGTCTCAGGTTATGTCAGGAGCTCTACCTGAGCTCCTATGAACTTGGCTTACTTCTTAGTTGATATACTATCTTGTATCCACCTCAGGAAACATCTTATGTCACCCATCTCCCTAAAATATGCCACTCCAGGGCAGGGACTAAACCTAATTATCTTTGTTCTCACCACTATCTAGCACAGAGATCCCTATATCCAGTAAATATTTCATGAACAAAAGAACATCTGATGGCTCAGTGGTCGAGTGCCCCCGAGTTCAATCCCGGGTGTACCACCCCCCAAAAAAAACAAAAAACAAAACAAAAGAACACCTGAGTGAGCATCCACTTTTTTTTTTTTTTTTGATATTAGGGATTGAACCTAGGGCCTCACACATGCTAGGTAAGCTCTATCACTTAGCTACATCCCTAGGGTCTCACTAAGTTGCCTATATTGGCCTTAAACTTGTGACCCTCCTGTCTCAGCCTCCCGAGTTCCCGAGTAGCTAGTTACGGGTGTGCACTACCACGTTTAGTGAACATCTACAGTTTGAGCTATGGTATATCAGATTCTTAAAAGACAGATAAAATTCTAGTTAATATTCAAATGGCCAATAAACATAGGAAAGATATTCACAATTATTACTAATCATGGAAATATAAATTAAAACAATGAGATACCATCCAATGGGAAAAAAATTGAAGTTGGATAACATAAAAGTTGGTGAGTATATGGAGCAATAGGAACTGTGTGTGAGAATATAACCAGTAGAATTTGGTATCATCCTAGTGAAGGTGAGGATGCCCATGCTGATGACACAACAATTCCGCTTCTACATGTACATTCTGTACCTAGTGTACATAGTATAGAAAAGCTCACAATGAATACAAGTACAAAAGCATTGAGTGTATTATTCTCTACACTTATCAGTATGCTGGCAAATTTCACAATTAAAAAAAAAGGAATGTCATATAATTATAAACTGGCTACTGATACATAGAAAGGGGTTTAAACAACCAGCTAAGGAGTTGCAGCTCAGCAAGGAGGATGAAGGGGATACCACTCTGGAAAATGATACCTGTGCTTCTAGAATCATATTCATGACAGATGATGGGTCCTCAACACAGTGGCTCCTGAGGGTCTGCCAGTCATGCCACACTGGGGGATCCTGCAAGCCTAGAATCTAAGGAAAGACAGGAGAATCCATCAATCAACACTAGCTTCTCCCTCCCTCCATGAATGAGTCACTGATGAGTTCAGGGAAGAGCCATCCCTAGATGTCAGGCCCAAAGCCCAGTGTTAGAACTTTTAGGAAAGAGGAGGAAAAGAGCAAACAGGGCAAAAATTGTTTAGAGAGGAGAATGAACTTCTCTGGGAAGTAAAATCAAGCAGAAAAGGCTAAATGGGAGGCCAAGATCAGGGCCTTTTACTGGTGAAGACAATTCTGAGAGGCTCAAAGCTTATCCAGCCTTCTGGGGTCACTTGTTCCAAGCTGCATCTCAAAATCCCACCCAAGACATTTTCTTCTGGCCTTTCCTGCAGAATTTTAGCTTTGCATGAAAACTGTTGAAGAACCTCTTTAGGTGGATATAACACTTGTCCCACAAGTATCTTTTATTTTTGAAATTATTACTCTCATGCATCCTTTCAAAAGGGCTCTTGAAATTTAAAAATCTTTAAGAAAAAACATACATAAAACATACACAAGCTTAAAAAAACCTTGTGGACTGTAGAGCACCATTTCAACAACTTTGTTATTATTAACCTTGCTTGATGCAGATGTATTTAAAATAACAGGAGTAAATAACACAGGAACCATACAGGAGGCCTCCTCTCCATTCACCTAAGAACTGAAGCCAGCTGCAGGGCAGAGTCAGCCAATATTCTGTGTTTCTTAAAATTCCCCATCATATGAACATAGGCAGAGGTTGTTAACAGGATGAGAAGCCTGTTTCCTTCTCTTGATGTCAGTGTTCATACCTTCTGATACACCTGAAGCTCTGCCAACTTCCTCTGCAACTCAGACTTTAGTCCTTCTTGGACAGTTGTGTCTGAAATGCAGTAGGCCAGGATTTCCAGGCACGACTCCAGGGGCCACCTGTCCACAAACCGTAGGGCCAGCTGACTTCTCAGAGATGCATCCTTTATAGGAAACAGGTATTGCCAACCTTCCTTGTCTATAAGACAAAAATGATGGCACAACAAGAGACACCAAGTTTAGCAACAGAAACACTCAAGAGGCCAGTTTACTTCTTAAGGGAGGGCTTTGTTTGATCTCATAAAACAGGAGCTTGGAAGACCTTTAAGATTCACGTAACCTTAACTAGTTTTCATATTTGAACCATTAGATGACAAGGAGAAATCCCACACCCCTATGTGTTCCTTTATGCAAACCTGACCATAGTCATGGGACTTTCAGAAGGCAGAAAAGTGGGTAAGGACAAAAGAGAGGAGAAAAAAACAAGGCAGGAAAGGGGTCTGAAGTAGCTTTCCATGTTTGGCATGATACGTATAGAACATTCTTTCAGATTCATTTCATCAGCAGAACTGTGGTTTTCCCTGAAATTTCTACTCTGCATCTTATATAATCACTTGAAAGTTACTTCAGGAAAACTAGTTTCACTCCATGGATATTTGCTATCTTACTACTTAGTAGCTGTCTTTCTCCCACACCCATTTCATAGCTCTGATCTTAGAATACAAAAAACAGACTCCAAGGATTTAACATCATAAAGCCTCTCAGTGGCTTTGTCCACCTTCTCAAGGAGAAGGAGGTCTTTTCTCCTTCCCAAAGGGCAGCCAAGCCTTCTACCCAAAAGCCATTCTCTACAGCACACCTGACTCTTATTTTCTCTAGTGGACGATTGTAGCTTATTGGCTTTCCATTCTGGTTACACATATAAAACTCTTGGGGTGCTTTTAAAGTACATGATTTTTTTAAACTTTTTTTTTTTTTAAAATGTAGATGGACACAATACCTTTACTTATTTACTCTTATGTGCTGCTCAGGGTCAAACCTAGTGCCTCACATGTGCTAGGCAACTGCTCTACCACAGAGCCACAACCCCAGCCCTCATGGTTTGTTTTTTATAAATAAAGTTTTATTAGAATACAGCCACACTCATTCTTTTATGTATAGGCTATGGCTGCTTTCATGCTACTGTATCAGAGTTGAATAGTTACAACAAAGATCATATAGCCTACAAAATCCTTTACAGAAAAAAATTGCTGATCTGTTTTAAAATCATGACTTGCGTGAACACCATCCTGGGCCTTTGAGGATGAAGCCTAGGTTATTTTTCCTTTACAGAATTTCAAAATAATTCTGATAAACACAATTGAGACTACCAGTTACTGGTTGTATGCCCATTCTAGAGTAGGATAAACTTAGATTCTAACTTCAAATCTACCACTTGCCATCCTGGCAAGTTTTCTAACCTCTCAGAACCTTGATCTCTCAATAAAATGAAGTTATGGTGGTACCTTTCTCTAGAGTCATTCAATGTGATGTTATGCTTGGTAAATACTTGCCACTAATGAAAGAGATAGGTGTAAATTTCACTCACCACATGCCACAGCACAGCTCAGGACTGCATCCCTTATGCCACTCAGATCGTCTGCATCTCGCCCATACACTTCAGTTAACTGTAGGGCCCGTAGCCAATCTCTGGTCACCAGGGCTTCCTCAAAGGCCTTGGTCAGTACATCCAGGGCAGTGGGAGAATGCAGGCCCAGGAGCACAGTAGAGAGACTGGCCTGACCACAAAGACTGGATGCCAGACTTTTCCCTTCCTCAGAGGGCCTGCGTAGGGGCTCCCAGGCTGCCAAGAGGGAGGCCTTGAGCATAGGGAACTGTTCCAGGAGGTGGTCACACTCCTGGGCTACCTGCTCTGCAGTCATAGGCATCTCCTTGCGACCACGTAGCTCCTTCCACAACAAGCTGGGCTTGCTGACCTTCGTTCCTGGGGAAGCCCCCAGGCAGGCCACTGTAGCCAGAAGTTTTGAGCAGGACTTAAGGAAGGACAAGGCAGAGGAGGTAAGAGCTGGAAGCGATGAGTCCTTTGGGGAAGAAGGGGACTTTCTCTCCAATGTGAAATTCTCAGTTGGCCGAGGGGAACTTGGCATAGAAAGGGGGAGGTTGTCCAGGCAGTGGGAGGTGTGCTGCTGGGCCAGGACACCCAGGTGGGTCAGAAGGGATGATGTCTGCTGGCTTTGTAGAGAAGAACAAAGAGTAAGTGGCTCACAACAGCAGCTGACAATGACCTGTGGCACACTTAGGCTGAGACCCTCTCGGGCCAGAAGGGCTGCCAACCTAGAGGGAGAGAAGCAGAGGGCATGTGAGACCTGAATACATAGGCACTATCATCCAGTCTTAATTTCTTAATGCTTACACAGCAAATGCAAATGAAAGTACTTTTTTTTTTTAATGTATCCCTCCCCCTGCCCCCTGCTTTTTTTTTTTTTCCGCAGCACTGGGGACTGAACCCAGTCTTGTGCAGGCAAGTGCTCTACCACTGAGCCACAGCCCTTGCTCTTTCCTCTTAAATATACACATGTATACATACAGAAGGTAGTCTATTGGATGCATTGATCTGTCCTTTACTTTTTCACTTAATAACATATTTGAGAAATCTGTCCTTACCCCTCTGTAGAGAGGACCCTTATAATTTTTCATTTACAAAATATTCCGTTATGAGAGGAACATAACTAGTCTCCTATTATGAGCAATGGAGTCTTCTGATCTGTTGCATATACATCACTTTTCATACGTATAATAAAGCTTCAGGATGAATTCCCCCAAATGAATTGGTCTGTCAAAGGGTATATAAATTTGCAAATTTTATAGATACTGACAAATTGTTTTTCCACTGGAGTTATACCAATTTGTAACCCATTAACAAACTCTGAGAATGCTTATTTTCCTACAACCTACTTAACTATAGCTTTCAAGCTTTTAAATTTTACCTATCCATAGTGAAGATTTATCTATACTTGCAATATACATATTAGCAGTGGCAAGAGACAAAAAAAAAAAAAAAAAGTACGTTGATTTTTGAAATACTGTAAGAGTCAAGTCTGGAAGAGATTTCCACTCCCTGTAGTGACCCAAAGCACAACCCCACTGAGCCCTTGCTTTCCTTGATGAAACAATCAGGTAGGGTCAGGGCTTACTCCCATAGGGGTGGCTCCTACCTGTCAGGGGGAACTTGTTTCTCAAGCAGGAGATGTGACACCAGTTGGGAAGAGCTCTGTTGTAGAAGAACAAAGGGATTTCCTATCTTGACCTCCACATGATCTATAAAGACAAAGACAATGACCTTTGTTTGTACCACTGGACTCCAGTATTTCAGAGTCCTGTTTCTTTGAATCCATACAAAAGTACAATGTCAAATAGAAAACAACACCGAAAGCCCTTCTGTTGATTCGTGCTAAGCAAAGGGTATCTAAACATGATCCTGATCATAAGTTTATCTAAACCAAACCACTACTTTAAAGATCTTTAACTCAGAAAAATTGCAGGTCTAGCCACTCTTGCTCACTTCAACCTGAACGAAGTGCATGCAGTACAAGTTGACTAATCCCTATACAAAATGCTTGGGATCACAGTGTTTTACATTTTGGAATATTTGCACACACAAAATGAGTTATCACAGAGATGAGACCCAAGTCTAAATACAAAATTCATTTCTGTTTCATTATACTTTAGATAAACACAGAGCCTTAAGATAACTTATACAATATTTTTAACGTGCCTGTGTTTTGACTGGGACCTGTCAAATGTGAAATCCCCCACTTATGACATCAGATTGGTGCTCTTAAAGTTTTGGATTTTGGAGCGGTTAGGATTTGAGATTAGGGTCACTTACCTGTACTCACTCTGTGGACTCAAGAAAGAATCTGGTACTCGTACCAAAAATTTGATTCCTCTACTGGATCCTTAAAGCCACAATGGACCCAAGCTCTGACAGAGATATTTCTAATTCTATGAGATTTTATTGACTATTCCCATGTGCTGCACAAGTGTACTTAGAACAAGATGTATTAAATGGAGATGAATAAAAGGAGAATCTTATAAATCTGGTGTCCTTAGCTATTGCTGCACTCAGAACCTCTTAGTTTACTACCTTTTCTCTACTTTGCCCTAAACACCTATAGGTCAGTCATGACTACATTTCCTCTTTTTTGCTACTCACCAGGTTCAGAGTTCAAACTCTGAAGGAGCACTGCAGCCAGTGTGTGGCAGTAACTGAAAAAGGTGCCCACGTAGTCAGTCTGTATGCTGTCTGCCACGGTCTGTTTGCTCAGGTTCTTTTGGAGGAGCTGAGCCTGGATACGCACAGGGTGGGCCTCCGCCTCAGGAGCTTTCTGGGCTGCCTGTTCCACCAGGGAAGACAGTGGAGTACTCCTAGACTCTGAGAGGAGTTATGGCAGGGGAAGGGACATAGGCTTTAGTCTGTGCATCCAGTTTTGGTAAATTTCTGAACAATGTATAAACTGAGCCTTCTATACACTAACTTGGGGCATTCTACAGCTTGGGCAGTACACGAGGATGGGGGAAATAAAATCCTAATTTGGTAATCTGCACAAAGTGATTCTCCATCAGGAAGATCAGGCAACATAATTCTGTTGGTGCCCTGTTGTCTCTGGAGTGAACTATCTTTCTAAAAAGCACAGCAAGCTTTTGAGAAGGATTGATCAACATATACTAAGTACCTCCTGGGTATACTTCCCATAAGAATAAGAAAAATGTTTCTTCTTTTTTTTTTAGTTGTAGTTGGACACAATATCTTTATTTATTTTTATGTGGTGTTGAGGCTCGAACCCAGTGTCTCACACGTGCAAGGCGGGTGCTCTACCACTAAGCTACAGCCGCAGCCTGAAAAATGTTCCTTCTAACAGAGTGTTAATCATTCTTTCAAACAAGAGGTGGGGAATGGGTAAAGTTCAATTTTGAGATGTAACCCAGCCAACTAAGGGCTGATCGAGCCCAGTTCTGGAGTCCTGGGCCTCAGCTCCAAAGTGCTCCTTCACTCTCAGCTGTTGCTTCTCCCAAGTTCAGCTCATATCTGCTTATCTGTTCCTGAGCAGACAGCCCCTTACCTGGCAGTGCTAGTGCTTCTCTCAGCGACTGAAGAACCTGATCCAGCTGCTGAGAGAGGGTGATGTGGCTGGCAATACAGTCCTCGGTTAGGCTGGGCCAGCACATCTGAAGCAGCTCAGTGATGCTGCACCGGGGAGGGCCTCCTCCCTTTTCTTCCACAGTCTCTATGGAAAGCAAATGAAAAAGTGAAATAGGCTGTTGACCTAATGTCCCAAGTCCCAGAAAAAAAAAAAAAAAGTGTGGGGCACAGGAGGGAAGGAACTCACCTGATTTAGTTTGTCCAGCTAATGTAAGTGGATAATTGAGAATCTTAGTGATTTGCTGAAGAACAACTGAAAAACCTTGAATACCTTCAGTATTGAGGAGTACCTGCTCTAGCCGTCGACCTGGAAATAGATGAAGGAAAAGGGAATGCAGAAAATTAGATAATTCCAGAGATTGATGATACTCAGTATTGTATTTACTTGTGTAATTTTATCTTCCCTAATATTAGAGATGAAATAAATGTTGGACCATTTTGGATGACGATCCTCAAGTCTGATTTATTCCATGCCTGAGGTTGTAGGGCTCTGGTGCGATGCCTTAGCAGTCAACAGCCCCAGATTCAGAATCTCTGGCACTCTTGTGGAATTTGCTGTCCCAAGCCAAATGGGCACTTTTCGTAGATTTGCCTTGGTTATTACCTTTGGCCGTGGATTTGAGCTGGTATCCTGTCTTCTCTGATTGCCTAATTATGTCTTCATATACCTGATTCCTCTAAGAATTCCATCTGCACATTCTGGGACAATATTAACCTCAAGGCATGATTCTCCCTGCAATTGTGATCCACTGAATTTTCTTTTATACATGGCTTATAAATTCATGACGGTCCCAGGATTTAAGGTAGGTAGGTTCACCCAGGAGGGGACTGCGGTCTAAAGGCAAAAATCCATTTGTACTTTTCATTTCTGTGGTGCTGCAGATTGAACCCAGGGCCTCAGGCATGACAACTGCATGCTCTGAGTTACAACCTCAATCCTTATTTGGGCCATAGTTGAATGTATATTTCTTCCCTAAATTTTTTTATTAGAGTTTTATAGTTATACATGGTAGTTGGATTCATTCTGACAAACTCATACATGCATGGAAATTGATTTCAGTTCATGAACCCCACCTTTTTCCTTGTCTTCCCCTTCCTCTCCCATTCTCCTTCCTTTACTCTATTATAGACTTCCTTTTGCTTGTCTATTAATTTAATATTTGATTGGTTCTTTTTTTTTGATTGGTTCTTTATGTTATCTTTCCTTCCCCCTTTCCTTTATTTTACTCTAGTTTCTGCACAAGAGAGAGAACATTTGACCTTTGAATTTCTAAGTTTGGCTTATTTCACTTAGCATGAAATTCTCAATTTCCACTCATTTACCAGCAAATGCCATAATTTCATTGTTTCATGTGACCAAGTAGAACTCCATTGTGTGTGTGTGTGTATATATATATATATATATAGACACACATTATATATATATACACACACACCACAATTTCTTCACCCATTCATTTATTAATGGGTGTCTGGGTTGATTCCATAATTTAGCTATTGTGAATTGTGCTGTTATAAACATTGATGTGACTATATCACTGTGGTGTACCAACTTTAGATCTTTTTTCTTCCCTGAACTTAATGCTAAGCCAAGAAAGAATATCCCCAAATGATTGTAGGCTGCTATATCCATTAAGAGGAGACTCTCAACAGACTATATTTATGCCATCAGATTGGTCATGAGGACATTTAACATTTACTTTCTCCTTGTTCTCTGTCTCCTTATAATTACTTTCATCTTTCAGAAGTTATCAAGTCTCTCAGGAGCTTATCTCCTCAACTGAGAATGAAGGGTAAGGCTAGCAGCCCACTCACCCCGGCTTTCAAGGCTACTGTGCAGACGCCGTTCGGCTGTTTCCAAAAGCTGCTTACAGGTCTTCCAGAGCTGGCACTGAGAGCAAGCTAGGTCAAATGCAGCCATGGCAGGGGGACTGAGGTCTTCCAGAACCCCTCTCAAGGGAGCGGTGGGCTCCATTACAGTAGTGCTTATCCAAAAGTCTTCCTGGAGCGTAGGAATAGGGTCTCCAGAGGTGCTAAGAAGCTTGTCAGTCACATCCGAAATAGAGTAAAATACCATCCCTGGAAACCCAGTATTGGAGAAAGCAAGGGGTTAAAATGATTCTAATGACTACTTTCATTATAAAAAGTAGTTATTTAAACAATGTTCAGGCTGTTCTGCACAGGATCTACGAATATCAGGACTGTCATTACAGGTCACTCCTACAGCATCAAAACAGAGGCATGAACAGGAAGACCAAGAGAAACTCAGAAAAGCTAAAATGAGGGAGGGTGTCTTCCAAACAGGGTCTAAAGGTAGGCTGAGAAAGAAAGAAGCAGGTCTGTGTGTACTAACTAGAAGAGATATCTAATATACTTTCATTATCAAAAAAGCAAGGTAGAAAGCAGTATTCATTGTAAAAGCATATTTATATACAAAATATAAAAAGGATGTACCTATATTTTTTTAAATAGACAGAGACAATTTCTGGGAGGACATGTAAGAAGCAATATGTGATGGTAATTTGATGTATAGACCAATAAGACTCATAAGAAATGTGAAAATGTGGGACCAGATTCTACCAGATTCTCAAGAAATAACGGAAGATGAGCTTTTTGGCAGTGTAGCCATAGCTGGGAAATTGAGACATGTGGACCTATGGGCTATAACTATTGATACACAGCCTCTTTACTTTGGAGATAATAAAATTGTATGCTTTATCCCTCAATAATTATATGTGAAGGAGAACCTCCCCCTTTTTTGGTGGGTACCGGGGATTGAATCCAGGGGCACTTAACCACTAAGCCACATCCCCAGCACTTTTTTATTTTGAGGCAGGATCTTACTAAATTGCTTAGGGCCTCGCCAGGTTGCTAAGGCTGGCTTTGAACTTGTGATGCTCAGACTTCTGAGCTGCTAGGATTATAGGTATGCACCACTGTGCAGGCAGATAATAAACTCTTAACTATTTCCCAAAGCCTAAGACAGTGGCTGCAAAACACATGGTGGGAATCACGTTCATGTTCTTATTTAAGTCACAGAAGACAAGCTCATTGGAGTGGCAAGTAATGTGAACACCTGATCAAGGAGGTTGGGTATGGCTCGAAAACTACTCTGAATGTGCCAGGATTGCTATTTTTCAAGACAGTATGCCCATCCTCTTGAAGAGCTTATGATTTGAGTGATTTCTCCCTTTACATCCACTGCTCCTAGCTACCTTCTCAATTATAGTGGCAGCAGGGAAGAAGTCTGACCTGCGGCGGCAGCGCTGCCAATAGCCTGTAGAGTTGAGCGGCCACTTCCAGTCCTCCGAATGGTGCTGCTACCCCCATCTGAGTTCTGGTTTTCAATCTTGTGCTCTACTCGGGCCAGCTCCTGGATCACTTCCTGATAACGCTCCATGAACATCAGTTCCCCTGCACTGGGTGAAGACTTCAGGTTGAATGTGAATACCACCTGTCATAGGAGAGGGAGGAGAGCATGGCTGTGGTGGGTCCAGAGAGTCAGACAATGTCCAGAGACAGTAGGTCTTGACAATCATTGGACTATGGCCCTCAGATGTCTTCTTTGGAGGGTCAGAAGAACACTGAACATTAAAAGAATAGATCAAATATAAAAATAACCCATAAAAGTCAGACAGAAAACCAAAATCCCAGTATAAAATAAGCAAAAGATGTAGACAGTTTCAGAGGAAATACTTTGACTAGTAGAGAAATGAGAAAATATTTCCACTTACTCGTAATCCATGAATTAAATAACAATATTATTTTGCATCTATCACAACAACAAAGGGTAAAAATAAATCCTCAGGGTGGGGGGTGGTGTAGAGTTAAACTGTCACAATTGTTTTTAAATAGTAGTTTGGCAATCTATAAAGCCATATAAAAATAAATCTACATAAATGTCTATAAAGACATTTTTAGTCTTTTGACCCAGTAATTTTTACGAGTAAGTTTGTTAAGGAAATGATCCAAAAGGCTTAACACCTAAAGGTGATCATCTTGGCATATTACAACTATCATAAGGTTGAAAATAACCTGAATGTTGGGCAAAAGGAAAATGGCTGAGTGCGACTTGATCATATTACAAGGTCACTAAAATTGAAATTATAAGGTCGATGCTTGTATTATAATATAAAAAAAAGACAACTTAAAATTCTAGACATAAAATAATTTCAGTTACCTAAAAGGGCATATTTTTTCAACAAAAAATATTTGCTAAAAAATACTGTCTTTAACATTGGTTGTTCCATTCAACAGGTTTAAAGTAATTTTATTTTGTTAGTAATACTTTCTGGAATTTTCTTATAATAAGCACAACTTGTTCTATAACCATGTTAAAAAAATAAAGTTTTTATTAAAGAAAAAAGAAAAAGAAAAAAAAAAAAAAAAAGAAACCAAGGCTAAAGGAAAGGAAGAGTGTGGAGGCCATTTAGGGATCAAGGCACCATGAGACTCCCAGCTGACCTCCTTTGGATTTGGATTTTAAGAGAGGCTGGGGAGCAACAACAACAAAACCAAAGAAACCAAATTTTAGGGCTGGGAGTGCAGCTCGGTGGTAGAGCACTTGCATAGCATGTGTGAGGTCCTGGGTTTGATATCCAGTACCAAAAAAGCAAAACAACAGAAAGAAAGACTGGGGAGGGTTCTCTCTTGTCCAGAGGATCATAATTATCATTATTATTAAAGTATGAGATTTAAAATAATCAGAGGAAATATAATCCTATCTCCTAGATTGATTCCTTAATAACTGAACTCACAGAAAAAGAAAAATTCTGACCTCCATGTTTAGTGACTGGCACAAGTATCAAAAATAGACCAGGAGTTTTGAACATTAATAGTACTATTGAGTTTAAGCAACAGCAGAAGATTTCTGCATTTCTCACAGCTTGTGTGTAATCCTCTTAGCAGTCCTTTGAGGTGGGAAAAAGCAGGTATTATATTTAACTTCAACTTTCAAATGAGAATTCCAAAGCTCAGAGAGGTCAGGAGTCTTTCTGATCGTTACTCCACTGCTGCTTCCCTGATACACCGTGGGTGTGCTAGTTTGGCAGCTCCCTATATTTCTTGTATATTGAACTGGCAATCTATTTATTATTTTTAAATTTTTTGGTGCTGGGGACTGAACTCAGGGGTGCTTTACAACTGAGTTACAACCCAAGTCCATTTTACTTTTTATTTTGAGACAGGTTCTCCCTAAGTTACCCAGGCTAGCCTTAGAACTTGTGATTCTCCTGCATCAGCTTTCTGAATTGCTGGAATTATAGGCATATTGCACTGCACCCCATCATTCTATTTATTATTTAAAACTGTCTACACCATGATTTTTAACTATATGAAAACATGGATGTGTTCAGAGAAAGAGTATAAGGAAAGAAACCAAAATATTTCACTACTTTGAAGGGGTGGGATCATAGCTGAATATTTTTATCATCTTATGTTAGGAACATAATTCAATATCTCTAAATCTACAATGCTGCAGACTGGGCCTGGAAACTCCTTTGTAATTCTGTTTGATGTGGCTCCCCAAGTGATCGTGAGTGGTTCTGGAGTAACGATTATCCAGCTTTACCTGAATCCCGGTGGGTTATTGCCAGGGACCGACTAGGCATTCTACACTCTGACAAGGTGCAGCTGAGGCTCCTTTACCTGATGGGCTTCTGCAAAGTTTCCTCGAAGGATGCAGGATGCCAGTAGTGACTCAGGTGGGGAGAACATCATGGGGATGAGTGAACTTTGAGGTTGGGGTTGCAACCGACCATCTAACTCATTCCGCCCAGACACAGCGCTCAGACTCCCCTCTGTTGGAACACAAGAACATGGGGTGGGGAGGCATTAAGAGAAATTGTGGAAAAAATCATATTGCTTTGTCCTCTTACCTCAAAGTCCTTCTCTAAAAAGGTCTACAAGTGGGTCTTGATTTTTTCCTTGAAAAAGCAAACCTATGCTATCATCTTAGAATATAAGTCAAGTACCAAGTATCTTCCTTGGCATTCACCTGTTTTCTCTCTGTTGATGAGTAACTCAATTGAGTGTGAAACAGCCCTTTCTCCTTTTTTAGCTGAAATCTGTTTAGTCATCTGCAGAACAACCTTCTTGAACACACACATCAATTGCTCAGTCCTGATTTTTACACCATAGTATATTGCAACTCTGTATCAGAACACAGCTGCTTGAAGCTGGCAACTGTTGGGACCCACATACCTGAAGTACTTGTGCTCAGCTCACTACTTGTACTTTCCAGGGATGGATTGGAACTTCTATCCCGGCCATCTTGTGGTGTCAGGAAGAAGAGAGAAAATAAGGTATCAATTGTTTATAGTGCAGAAGGTGTGACGCCGACATGAAAGCCAAGATCTTGGTAGAGTGAGAGGATAATAGCTAACTACTACCCATGCTGCTCCTACAATGGCAAGGGCAAAGTGTAGGTTTAATATGGCCCCAGTCTCATCTGGTAGTAGCCTATATCATTAGTTTCCAACTTGTAGGTCTTGGAACCCTAGGAGTTTTCAAGTTATTTCTAGGGGTCAGTGACTACAATGAAAAAATAAAAGCACAATTATAACCAGAAAGCATTAGAGTGCAAAGAAGGGTTACAAATGTTCTGACATAGAAAATGTATCCTTTTTTTAAATTTTGTATGTTTTTTAGTTGTAGATGGACACAATATCTTTATTTTATTTATTTATTTTTTTCTATTTGGTGTTAAGGATCAAACCCAGTGCTTCATGCATCTGAGGCAAGCGCTCAACCAGTGAGCTACAACCTCAGCCCCAGAAAAGGGTATCTTTATATTTGAAAAGGTAGGGAACCACAGTGTGACATGTGGCCTACCAAAGACCACCCTGTTCAAAGCCCTGGAAAAAAAGCTTCTTGACAGTAGTTTTCCAGAAGTGCTAGGGCTTGCCAATGAAGCCTTCTGTCCTTTAGCATGGTCATGGGGATCATATCACCCCATGCAAGGAATACCCTTGGCTCAGTGTTTGGGTTCCCCTGTAGGAAGAGAAGCAGAAAGCTGTAGGAAAGAAATGATGGGCTGAACATTCTTGGGTTGGGTGAGTCAATTGGATGTAAACTCTGCCTTCTGACCCAAACCAATTAACTGAGTGGTTTGAGGGCCTGGGAAACTCAGACATGAAGTTGTTCCAGGTTTCTCTCACAGTATCCTCCAATCTATCCAGTATGTTCACCTTTCTTATTGCCACTTAGCTAGAGTCTATTCATTCCCTGGAGCTTGGTTCCAGTCATCTCTGTCATGAAATCTGTTTCCTTGACTCTCACAGGCCATGCTTATGATCCCTTCTAACAGATTTCTTTGGTTTTCAGGGAGTCTATCAATTTAGTTTTTCATGTATACTGGCTATGCTGGTACACTACACATTCTTTGAAGGCAATGGCTTGATCTACACCTTTATTCACTTCTGACAAGATACCTAGTATTATTGTTTGGCACATGGGAAACACTTATTTTTTGTTAATGGTCAAAAAGATCAGTACCAAAAACCATCATGAAAATTTAATTATCTAAAAATTTAATATTGTACTCCTGAATAATTCTACTGTATTAAAGGCCTTTAAGAAAAGCTAATTCAAAAGACAAAAATAGAGAAAAAATTATAGCACATAATTTTCATTATAGCACAAACTATTTTCATTTATATATATATAAATGAAATTATATTTTCTATAATTCAACAAAACTGGTAAGTCCAATAGAAAAATGAAACTTATATATGATTATGTAGTTCAAAACGGCTGGGAAGAGGTGTGCCTTGGTTGTTCAGCCATCTGCCTGTCTGGCCTTTGGGCCTGGGGAGGGCCAGCCCCTGGGAGGTGGACTATGTAACCTGACCATGCAAAGATCCTTATCACACAGGAAGAACATTTTATTGACATTTAGGCCTTTTATATTTATCTCAAAACAAAGTTCTAAACTCAGGACATGTCAGATTCAAAACAGAAAGAAGCCCTAGGGATGCCATTTATCCTGCTGACTTCTCCAGGAAGAAAACAGCAACTTATGTGGGTCTTCTGCTGCAATTTGCTTAATTACCAAGAAACTATTTTGCAAACTGAAGGCTGATGTTTAATTTCAAACAGTGGCTTAGGTCCATTAATTTGTGAATTCTTTGCCTTTTGCTCCAAATAAGATGACTAAATAAACGGCAAGTTTAGATGAAAAAAGAAAATATATATGTATGTATATATAAGTGGCTAATGAGTGTATGAAAAAAAACTCAATCTCATTCAAACTAAAAAAAAAAAAAATTTAAACAGTGGAACATTGTTCTTGTATTGATTGTATTGGCAAAATATTAAAAAATCTGATATACTCACTGTTGATGAATGCATGTATAAATGGGCAATCACATCTAGTTTGAAGAAATATAAATCAGTCTACTCATTTTCAGGTAATTTGATAATGTCTATATTTTATATCCAAATACCTCTGATCTAGCAGTTCTGCTAGGAACTGATACTACATTAAGTATACATTACTATATTATGTAAGTATGCATAGAGAATGTATAAGGTTGGTTACTATAGCATTGTTTTTAATAGTAAAAACTCAGAAGCAACTTAAATGTCCACAAATGGAGTATATAGGACAATGTAATACTACTCAGCCTTAAAAATGTTAAGTGAAAGGAAGCTCTTAGCCATGTAAGGTGGGTATGCCTGTAATCTCAGCAATTTGGGAGGCTGAGGCAGCAGAACTGCAAGTTCTAGGCGTACCTGGGCAACTCAATGAGACTCTGTCTCAAAAAATAAAAAGGGCTGAGGATATAGTTCAGTGGTAAAGCCCCCTGCGTTTAATCCTCAGTATCACACACACAAAAAAATATTCTCAATATATAATATGATACATTCATGTATATAAAAGGATATGTGAAAAAGCCATGTTGCAATTCTTAACACACACACACACACACACACACACACACACACACACACACACAGTATTATGCATCTGTATATGTGAAAAGATATGTGTGCTTGTACTATATAGTTCTGGAAGGATATGTAAGAAACTATTTAATGAAAGTTTGCCATGGCATATGCCTGTAATCCTAGTGACTCAGGAGGCCAAGGAAAGAGGATTACAAATCCAAGGCCAGTCTCAGCTATTTAGTAAGGCCCTAAAAGCAATTTGGCAAGACTATGTCTCAAAATAAAAAATAAAAAAGGGCTGGGGATGTAGCTCAGTGGTAAAGCACCTCTGGGTTCAATTCATATTACCAAAAAAAAAAAGATAGAAAGACTTAACTTGGGCAAGTGAGACCAGGATGAGCTCATAATGCTCATAATACTTGTTGTTTTGACCATGTGCTTTATCTTAAAGAATATTATACAAGCGGTGATATACCATTTGCCTGGTATATGGGAGTGAGGCATGGAAAGAGAGCTCTTTAGATTACCTGCGCGGCTCCGTCTTGTCCGACGACCCCGGCGAAGGCTAGAGCACTGAAGGGCAACAGGCCGATATCTTCGGGATGGTTGTTCCTCTGATACAGACAACATAAGGACAGGGATCAGATTTAATTTGGCCTGTCTCTTGGGGGAATGAGTAGGGCATGATCTATACTGACCTCTGAGACATGGAGCACTATCCCAGTGTTCTGGCACTGGTTGCTAAGATGATAATGCCCTGAGTAACAACAGAGTGATTCCCACACACTCCTACCTTTCTAGGATTTTTCTCCCTTCCCACTTCCTGGACCTACCAGTTCTGCTGTCTCCTCTTACCTGAGACCTGGTTGCTTGTTACCACTTTATATCTCCACTGGGCTTCAGAGAGGACCTTGGAAAACCGGTGCAGGCGGCTCTGCAGTCCATCTCTGCTTCCTGAATGGCTCTGGTCTTCTAGCAGCTGGGCCTTTTCAGGGGGGCTGTGGTTGCTGATCTCATCTAGCTGCTCCTGCAGAAGCCTGAGGAAGGCCCCTATTGCAAACTCATCAGCCAGGAATCCACTGACACCACTAGTAAAGTGCTTTAGATCCAAAAAGCTGTGCCCATGAGGCCCTGGGGAATGGTCTTTTGACTCTGCCTTCAGACAACTTGGTATTATAGAAGCAAGAATCCTGGGGGCTGCCATTGGACCCTGTTCTGATTTCCTCTCAGGCTGTACTATGTGCTGAGGGCTCTCTGATGGAGACCTCAAGCTCACGGGACCTTTTCCTTCAATGTCATCATCCTCAGCATAGTCTTCAGGCAGGTGAGGCTCTGGGCGGAGGTCAGCAGAAGTGATGAGGAGCAGTGAGAAGATGTTTTCCAGAAGTTCCAGACATAAAGAGTCAGGGATACTGCACAGATACTGTTGACACCTGGACAGGTATTTTGTGAAGAGATGTGAAGCACCTATTTAAGAAAAATAAGAGAGGAAAGGACATTAGGATGGTATTTCTCACACTGCAGATTGTGACCCAGGAACTGACTTAAGGGCTGCATTAAAAAAACGATATAGAACAAAAAAATCACAAGTGTGCTCCATTTGACTGTACTGTTTCTGAAAACTGAAGTTTCAGTTTTATGTATCAGATATATACACATACCACATACATATGTAAACACATAAATGATATGCCAAGGTAACACTGGAGTGTGACATGAAATGCCATTTTTTAACATGGATTGTATTCTTTTTTTTTTTTTAAAACATTTGGAAAACACTGTATGAGGTGATGTGATTAGATACCATTAAAATATAAGCAAGTGACTTGCTTTCTCCATGTCCCTTTGATTAAGAGGCTAATAAATGGATAAAATTATTCCTGAACACCATAAAATCAAAGTAACCTCAATCCTGGTGGAAAATGTAACCAAACAAAGCACTCAATGGGCCAAGCCTTACCAACATCTGTCAGAGATGGGAGGAAGTGCCATACCTGGGGAGGAGAGAGAGTCATTTGCTGTCTCTGCAGCCAGGGCCACGTCCTCAGAGGAGCTGTTTTTGCAGTCCTGGCACTGGGAGTGCTGGTGTGAGTTCACACAGAGGGCATAGATAGCATACTTCATGGCACAGAAACCCTGATAAAGGGTCACGTTCTGAGCCTGGCTCTGGTGCTCAGGGACTGGGGCATCAGCAGAGTCTGAATTAGAGAGAGAAACAGGCAGAAGTTTAAAGTTTATTCCATGAAGGCCATACTTACAGGTCCTAACCCTGTCTCATTTTGTGAGTCTGCTCTGGATCCTTTCCAGGCCTTTCCTCTGGTCAACATTAATTTTCAGTTCCCGCTCCTTTCTTTTCTCCATCAATCTTCCTTCTACATTATCTCACATCCTCTACATGGCACTGCTGTCCAGGGTCAGGACTTACACCTGAGAGCCTGTACCTCCCAAAGGATTTAAAAAAAATTTTTTTATGACTTTTTTTTTCAGTTGTAGATGGTCACAATGCCTTTATTTTTTATGTATTTATTTTTATGTGGTACGGAGGTATGAACCCAATGCCTCACGTGTGCTAGACAACTGCTGTACCACTGAGCCACAACCCCAGCCCCTAGTCTCAGTACTTTTATTGCCCCTCTTTTGTCTTTCAAGTTCAAGTTCCAAACATATCCCAGTGGGTCACCAGGAATTAGACTTAAAATATTCTTTGAAAGGTTTTTGTAGTTGCATATAAAAGCCATACTTCTAATTCCTTTAAGAAACCTGGTTGAAAAAAAAAAAGTTGTCTATTTTTCTAGAAAAAATTGGAATGTGGTTAACACTGGTTTTATAAACAATGATAGGTCCTTTTGAAAATTAAATCAAAACAACATCCAGGCTGCCATATGATAGATGGTTTCAAAGCCAAGTGTCCCTGGCCTTTGTGGTAGGTTTTACCTATATCATGGTACAATTTTTGACAGCAAGAAGAAAAAGGTTGTTAATAAGAAATCAGGGTCTTGAATTTTAAGCAAAGATCAAAGGTTGAAAAGGGCCTTTGTTACTGTTTCAGGCAAGTCTTTTGTCCAAACCTCTTGATCTGTAAATACAGTATAGAGAGAACATGGAGGGAATAAGGGCACAAAATGTGCTGTGAGACATCCTGAGAAGCATGAAACCACTTACCAATAATGTCCATTAACACTGACAATGACAATCCGTGAATGTAGATGGCAGGTCCTAAATCTACTTCATTGGAAGGAGAGTATGCTAGTGTTTTCTGGATGATTCCACAGGACAAAGGATGTGGAACCGTACTCATGGGATTCCCTACACCTCACTAAAAAAGAGGAGGAAGCCTTTATGTCCCATAGTCCTAATTTGGAGGACATTGGCTGGATTGCCCTCTTTTTTTTTTTTTTTTAACGCTCTATTTAGTTTTTTAAAAAATATATTTATTTATTTTTTTAATGTGGTACTGAGGATCGAACCCAGTGCCTCACACATGTGAGGCAAGCACTCAACCACTGAGGTATAGTCCTAGCCCTGGACAGCCCTCTTGACAGATACCTGGCCATCACAATAAATCTCATACTTGAGGAAACACTTTTATGACCATCCTAAGAGGGAATGCTGGCCAAACTGTTCCATCACCAACTCACCTCGTTCTTGCTGGGAGTCTTTGGCTGGCACCTTCTGTAAGAGCTTGAGAACCTCTTCCTCTCTGAGGGCTGGGAGATTTGTAAGGTGATGGAGAGTGTAGAGCACTGAATGGCTGTCTCCACCATGTAAATGACATAGAAGATCTCTCTTTGGTATGGGGTTACTGAAAGAAAAAAGTTGGGAGGAAGTTACTGCCCTGCAGAAAGAAGAGTCTCTAGTCCCTCTTGTTTTTCCTCTCTGGCCTATTAAGACCAGAGGTTTTACCTCCTCAAGGTCTGGGTTGGAACACAGGTTTATTTGCCTTTAGGGAAGCACATCCATAAAGTCAGCTTTATTTGTCCATAAAGGGCCTTTCTGGTCAGAGGGGCCAAAAAAAGGCCTATGCAGATTAAATTTCCTAATCTCTACCCTCTCCCCAGCTTCACACTGACATAAGCTTCTGTGGCTTTACTTTGAAGAAAGGTCCCTTGCTACTTCCCTTTCTGCCTGCACTATTTCAGGAAGTGTTGGTGAGATGGGTGAAGAACGAGACAGGAACCCAGACCTATGTTTAGTTATAGGGAAATGCACGGCTTTACACATAGTTCAATGAGTATTTGTTGAATAGAAGTGTGACTCGGGATAACATATGAATAAGGACACAAATGATATTTACTTTCTGTATAACCTCGGCCTCAGTTGTCCCACCTTTAAAAAGAATTATCTATCTCACAGAATTATGGTAAGGCTTAATCATCCAGGTAAAGGGATGACAGCAATGCTGGGCATACAGTAAGTGCTTAGGAAATGTGAACCATTATCATCCTGAAATTATGCTCTAGTTATGACTTGACAATCATGGAGAAGATAATAAATACTCATGTTTATTTCCTGGTGTAATAGGTAGAGTAAATATCTGTAGCTGGTCAAATCCTCAACTCAAAACATTTATGTAGAAGATGTCTTGAAATGGCCACACACATAGATCACAGGATCAAGTGTGTCCAATGGTGGGAAGGGGACTGGGTGTACAGTGCTGTACCTGCTCTGCTGTACACACCACTCCAGGACCTCCAGGTGAGCCAACAATGCATCACAGGCATCCCTGAGGAGCTCATCACAGTCTTGGTCCTATTGATAGGGAAGAAGAGATGCTGGCTCAGGTACCTGGCATTCACAGATTGTGATTGACACTAGAACCCTACATTCTGCCTAGGCCCAAAGTCCTATGGCACTCACTTCCAGGGCAACCTGGGATGTGGAATGAGAGTTACCTGAGTCCTGTGGAGTGTCTGCAGCAGCCTCTTAGCTGACTCAAGGCTCTGGCAATGTGTCCAGCCCAGGAGCACGAGCAGGTGACCAAGAGGCCTGAATTCCCTATCGAGCAGGCAACCAAGGCTTGGGAAATCTTCCTCTTTCAGCAGAGTTAGTGCTGTTACCTGTAAGTCAAACATGGCTGCTATAGGCCACTATGTGGACTGGAAAGAATGAATTCTGGCTTGCTGTTCACTGGGGAAAGTAGCTTATTGTACAGTGGAGAGATTTCTGATAATGACAGAAGTGGCCAATTGGGTGAAATAAATATTCACTAAAATATGTCCCTGATTTCTGTTGTAGACCCAGCTCCTAGGACAGGAGCTTGGTACACAGATTGAGGTTCATAAATATCTATTGAATTAAATGAAGTTCAGTTACAATCTGGAGGAAGGTTAGAGTAGTTATTTCCCTATCAGCTATGCCATGTACTACTGCCAGGACCATTTCTATCTTACACTCTCCAGAAAGCTGACATGGTCCTTTGCTGGCAAAGGACCAAAATAAAGTAACTAAAACTATAATTATGAATGCTACTGATTCTCAGAGCCTCCTGTCCCCTGGGACTGTGGGATGAACAGAACCAAATGACTTGCTACTAATTAGATTGCTTGTGTTGCACAAATGAGTGGGAGAGAAATAAGGAATGGAAAAGTCCAGAAGAGTTTTAGGTCCTTCTGTTATGAAGAATAATTTAGACTGACTTACCAGGATCTGCTCCAGGAAATGCTTGCTATTGCTTAGGCAGTAGAAAAAGGCCACTTTCCAAGCCTGGGTGGGATCGGGCATGGAGAACACGGCCAGCATTGCCCGCTCGGGATCTGGATGATTTGGTGAGACTGAACATCAAACCAGACAAGGTTACTGGGAACCAAGAGCTCTTTTTTCCTAAGCCAGAGCCCATTTGAAAAACCAACTGATGTGAGAGCTAGTTCTTTTAAAAATGTAAACCAGGTTTTTTACACTTTATCTTAAAGATAAGCTTTACTTATTTTAGTAGCTTCTGCAAAACTTTCCTGCTATTGCTAATACTCCCTCCCCACATCACCTCTGTACTAACACTAGAAAATCTGTGCTTTCACACACACACACACACACACACACACGAACACCTTATCTATTCTTTCTTTGCCTCTCCTGTTAGATGTCTTGAACAATAAGCAAGGCACTAGTCTAGGGAAACTTCAGAGAGGTTGGACATATCAACATTACCAAAACACAATGAAAAGCAACAAAGGAACACACCTTTTCCAGAGGTTGTAGCTCTTGATGACTTTTCTATGACCTTCTCTGCATAGGTCTGGCTGTAGAGGGACAGCAGGCCCTGTCGAGATTTGTGTAGCAGGCACCCCAGCAGCCGCTCCTCTCGCAGGGGACTCCCCTCAGTCCAGCAGGCCTCTAGCAGTTCCTCACACAGGACACGCAACTCAAGCCCTGGTGGCTCTATAGGGCAACGCAGAGCCTGCAGGGCCCTATAGATGGCATCAACTACTTCAGGGGACCCAGAGTCCTGGCCCTGAAGAGACTGCAGTGCTTTTCGAATGAGGTCCACCAGGTCCTTCTGCAGAAGTGGGTGATAGAGGCTGGTGCTATCATCATTGCCCAGCAGGAGCTCCAACAGGGCCTGTGCTGGCCGGGGAGCCCGTCTCAGAAGATCCCAGAGCACAGAGACAGCTTCGGAGCTCAGTCGAGGGGTCGAGTTCTCGCCTCTCAGACTTCTCTCAGACACAGGGCCTATTGCATCTTGTGCTAAGGTCTCATAAAGCTCCTAAATAGAGGATGAAGAGAGGGATGGGCGTGGTCATGTCTAAAATATTATCATTTATATGTCTTGATGGTTTAGTAGCAGTAGCAAATACTTCTGTAGGAATTACTTTGTGCCAGATTCTGTTCTAGGCCCTTTACACACAAGAACAAAATTAATCTTTACAATAATCTGAAGAAGAAAACACTACTATTACCCCCATTTTATAAATAAAGAGATTGGGGCTAAGAGAGATTAACTCAATTCCCCAAGGCTTCCATGCTCAAGCTAGCCCCAACCCACTGCTTCCAAAAAGTGTGTACTGGTAACTTAAATTGGGGACTGCAAATTCATAGAACAGATAGGTAAGATATTATGCCCATCTAAAGGTATTTGAATTTACTTTGTATAGTCCAGTCTTCCTTTTATAAAACCTTTCTTCTATAGTTTGAAGGTATTCTTTGAAAGCTCATGTATTGGAAACTTTACCCCATTAGGCTTAGATAATATTAGTGGTTTTATAAGAAGAGGGAGAGAGACTTGAGCTAGCACAATAATTCTGTCTCGCCTTGTGATGCCTTCTACCATTTTGTGATGCAGCAGGAAGGATTTAAAGAGATGCTGAGCAGATGCCAGTGCCATGCTCTTCTTCCCAGCACACAGAACCACAAACTAAACAAACCTCTATTTTTTATAAATTATCCAGTCTGTGTATTCAGTTACAGAAGTAGAAAAGAGACTAAGACACTTTTAAAATATTTTCAATCCACACAATTTCAATGTAATTAAAAATTAGTACCATATGGAGACTAAACTGTCTCATGGGTATTAGTCTTTCCTCCCCAACCAGACCATTAGCCCTCAAAAGCAAGACTCTAGTTAGCCTGTTTGTAGAGTAAGGTGGAGGGAGAAAAGGAGGATACGAAGTAGGTTATTTCTCACACTTCAGGCACGTGCCTATAAATGGTGTTTTTGCAATGCCTGTTCATTAAGTGAGATGATGAGTCTTTGACCCAGTACAAGTGAAAGTCCCCACTTTAAGAGTACTTGCTTAACGTGCAAAACCCTGGGGTTGATCCCCAATACCAGAAAAAGGAAAGAAAGAAAAAAAATAAGTAAAGAGCTTCAGAACATATACCAAACATGTATGTGGTAATTCATACATACTACATAGTTAATACTTAGAATACTGAATTCCCAGAAGGTTGTTGTGAGGAATTATTGTAACACATTCAGTGTACCTGCTATAGAAGATATTTACCAAATATTAGTTCCTCTCTCTTCATATTTGTTATCATCTACTGGTCAAAATTTCAAATATCTTAGCTTAAATCCATGTTATTTATTCCTTCTATGTGAAAAAATCGATCCCAAGCTATAGTTAGTACCTCTGGAGAATCTACCTCAAAGGATTCTAATATTAGAAAAGTTTGCCTTCTTAACCTCCCCTCACAGGGGCTTCTACCTTGTCTTCCCTGAGAATAAGGTGCAGCTAACATCTTGGAGACATTTTTTCTGATGGGTCTCTGAAAGTTGGGCTTGTTTAGAGACAGCACAGATGGCCTTAGGCTCTTTCTCACCTTGAGGATGTCCTCTGGAATGTCACCTTGGAGGTCTTCAGACAAAAAAAGAAACTCAAGCTTTCTCCGGATGATGGCAGGGAGTAACTTCTAGAAGGAAGTATAGAGATTAGGCATATGCTTTTTTAAACAAATATTAAAATAAGAAATTCTGAAACAAATTTTTAATAATATTTTAATATTAAACAAATATTAAGGGCTGGAGTTGTAGCTCAGTGGTAAAGTGCTTGCCTTGCATGCATGAGGCACTGGGTTCAATCCTCAGCACCACATAAAAATAAATAAAATAAAGATATTGTGTCCATCTACAACTAAAAAAAAAAAATAAAAAAACCCCCAAACTCAAATATTAAAATAAGAAATATTAAAATTATTTCTCTCCAGTTAGTTTCATTTCTGCTACTTCTCTAAAATAAAGTATTTTTAACCACTAAATTGAATATGTTTTCAGATAACTTTCTTATAAACCAAGACAGTTAAACTTGGACAAATTCCTCTCTTAAAAACTAATGATAAAGCCTATACGGATTGGCTTTAAATTCCAAGGTTTGTTCCTTTCGTATGACTTTCTTTTCTTTTCTTTTTTCTTTTTTTAAATCACTTGAGCTCTTTTCCCAATAATCTCCCTTGCTATGTCCAAAACACCCGGTCATGGGTAAGTTTGGGTGGGTATGGCCCACATAATCTTCTTTTAGTCCAAATCCCTGTTTCTGGTATTTATTATACTCAATATTAGGTGGAGAAGAAAGTAAAGGGGGAAGGGATCTAATGTTTATTCATAATTATTATTATGGTGTTTTGTATATCACATTTTTAAAAATTTCATTTAATTTCCAAACCAAACTTGTTGCAAATAGTTATATATTTTTACAGATAATCTTTATAGAGATGAAGTAGTTGGGAGTATTTTCAAATTATTCCAAACATGAAAAGGAAAAAGTGAATCATAAATAAATAAATATACATGCATTATATGTATACATATACACGTTTGTTATATATATATAAATTTATACATATATATCATCTCTCTCTCTATATATATATATATAATACACACACACACACACATTTTTTCTTTTGTGGTGCCATGGATTGAACCCACAGCTTCCTGAAGGTTGGGTTAGTACTCTACCACTGAGCCACATTCCCCAGCCCAAAAGATAACTTTTGTTTTTGTTTCTTTGAGACAGGGTCTCACTATGTGGCCTTGAATTCCTGAGTTCAAGTGATCCTCCTGCCTCAACCTCCCAAGAGCCTGGGACTACAGGTATGTGCAATCATGCCGGCTGATCCCAATGTTTGTTAATGAGACCATGCCATCAGCAATGTCCAATGTATGAATAGAGAGGAAGCCTATGACCCTTTCTATATTTGCTTGTTTCACAATAATTTCCCAACACCTGCTCCTGAAAACTCAAAATAGAGTCTTTTGTTTTTCTAGAAACAAAAATAAGAGCCTGGGACTAATTCTGCAAACAATGAATTAGAGACATTCATAAATCAGGACTCTGATTAAAGCTTCCCAAAGATGAGTTTTACTGGAAGGCAGGAAGCACCTGTAGGAGTGTGTGTGTATGTGTGTGTGTGTATGAGAAGTGGTTAGAACACAAGAGGACACTTTCTCCTTTCATGTGCCATTTATCACATCAAAGGCTAGCATGATCTAATGTGTTTATAGTCCAAAATCTTATTACTTCTTACCATACTCTTTCCTAACATGTACCAATTCCATATGAATGCTTGTATAATGCTCAACACTGGAAGTTCATGCTGAGAAGCTGAATAGTGTTTCTTTTGAGAAGTGGAAAAAACAGATAAGATATCTAAGACAACAAGTCCTTAATATTCTGGTTAACATTTTAAGTCTTTATTTAGAATTCTAAAGAATGATTAGCTTATATTTATTTTATTGGTGAATTTACTTTAAGCATATGCAGGACCATAAATGACTAATATTTCTAAAACAGCCAAGAAGTTGCTCACTGTTTCTAAGCACAGATTTCCTTACTATAAAAGCAACGTATGCTCAATGTTGGTGAAAATTAGAGTATACAAATATGAAAACTAAAAAACTATATATGTTATAAATATATAAAAAAATCTAATCTTCCTAATGGAGGAGAACTTCTATGTTGTGGTCTAAGAGCACTCAGGTCATTTTCTATGCATGTATTTAAGCATGTAAACCACACATACTTTTTTCTAAACTGCTTTTATTCACTTGGAGAATATAAACATTCATGTCACTGAAAATCGTATTCCATGTAATTTTCAATAGTGGCATAGTATTTTACATATAAATATACTTCATTTATTAACCAGTCCTGTACTATGGAAAGGGGAGTGGTTTCTAGTTTTCCTGTATTAGAAGCTGTATAGCAGTGAACATCTGCACAGTTAAATCTTTGTACATATCTAGATATATGTAGAGATAACTCCCTGCATGATAAAGAGATAGAAGACAAAGGTGAATGAAGAAAAGGAAAAACATCATTGCTTCGTTTAACAATTGCAAAGGAAGCTTTTTGGCAGATGGTGGGATCATTGAAAAGAACAGATAGCCAGCACATTCTTAGAAGATGAAGGCACTTTCAGGAAAACAACTGCCTTGTTGAACTACTCTAAGAATGCATTTGAAATATTGGGCCTTATATAAAGTTTTAAAATTCTGAGCAACAAAAACATTCTCATAACTATTTAAATAAGCAAGTCATCAGAGCTTTAAAGACCAAATGATCTGTGCTGTTGGAAGAAACAAGAACCACTCTTGGTCTGCACCTAAGAAGCCAGGGAAGTGAACAAAAGTATTCTCACAAACATTTAAATTAAACGAGTTACCAGAGCTATATAGACTAAATGATCTGTGATGTTAAAAACAAAACAAAACAAAACAAAAAAACCAAACAAACCCAAGGAGCCAGAGAATTGAAATCCACTGCCTGATATAGCTGAGCAACTATCTAGAAAATAAGTGACCAATCAGGCATCAAGTAAGCAAACAGCTTCCACTGAGAGATAAATTCATTTGGTTTGACAAATTTCATGTCTGTACTAGAGATCCTTCATCAGTCATAAGATTTTTTTTCTTTAAGATATTACTGCAGCTATGATATTTCTACTTTATTTCTTTATTGCATATGTAATTTTTATTTTTTAATTAATTTTTTATTTTATATGACAGCAGAATGCATTACAATTCTTATTACACATACAGAGCACAATTTTTCATATCTCTGGTTGTATACAAAGTATATTCACACCAATTCATGTCTTCGTACATGTAATTTGGATAATAATGTCCATCACATTCTACCATCATTTCTAACCCCATGCACCCTCCCTTTCCCTCCTATCCCTCTGCTCTATCTAGAATTCATCTCATAGTGGGGTAGGGAGAGGGAGCATGGGAGGATATTTCTACTTTAGTTCAAGTTTTTTTCTTTTAATTCTAACTCTTAATTATCCTGTATCATCATTTTTAAGTCTTTTCTCTCTCTTCTCCCTTCCTGCTACCTTTCTGTCTTTTCTCTTTAGTAGGCAGTTTGCCAACACCTGGGTAAGCGATACATTTAGATCAGCAATTTGTTACTTTCTGACAGCTATGTGAAGGATAAATGTTCCATTAAAGACAAAATTAATCCTCATGACTGAGGGAGTAAAAATAAGAAAAATTAGGCTAAATGACAGACATTTCAAAAACAGAAGTTCTCACTTTTAACTCCATGTAGGCCAAAAAATAATGTTGAAGTATGAAAAGCAAAGGATTAGGAGTCAGATCTTGGTTTCAGCTCCAGTTCTGTCAATTAACTATATGGTATGTCAAAGGTTCCTCACTTAAGTCAACCAATCCCTTCTTTTTTCTTTTTTTCCTTTCCTTTTGAGATGGGGTTTTGCTGCCACGCCCTTTAGTTCCTAGACTCAAGCAATCATTCTACCTCAGCCTCTTTAGTGGCTGGGACTGGCTGGGACTACTTGTATGTACCACCTTGCCTGCCTCCTCACTTAAATCTTAAATTTTCTGGTTCAATATGAAATTGATTCACAGAAATTCCTTCAATGGATCTCTATCTCTAATAATAAGCTCTTCTAAAAGAGATTTTGGAAGATTTCCTTAAAAAAAAAAAAAAAAGAAAGCACTATCTTATCAGTTTTCTTTCACTATTAATTTGCTATATTTTTATATTTAGTTAAATTTTAATTCAATTCTTATGCATTATTAAATTACTAACAGGGCTTACATCCATAGATTTCACTGTTTTAGACTAGTGAAAAGATTTTTAGTATAAAAACCAATTTTCAGCTCAGCTCATTCTCTAATACTTGAATGCTGAATAGATCCAAATGTATGGGTTCTTATTTTATTTGCTATCTTGACACTTTAACTGAGTTTTGCCAAGTTCTCTTTAAGTACAAGACTCATAGTGGTATTTTAAAAAAATGGCATCATCATTGGCTTTTATATGCCAATGTATGTTAGTGAATTAATGAAGGAATTTAGGTAAGGAGACAGCAATAACTGTTTAAACAACTCTCACTGATAATACTGAGAGAGATTATGACCACTTTTATAATAAAGGAAGTAACAAATAGACGGAAAATCCCATAACTACTTCTAAGTTCTTCTCAGCGAATGCCTTCGGAGAAAATTTAAATGTAAATTTTCTTACCTTTTCCTGGGCCAACCATTTTTCTAGTACTAGTAGCCAGAGCCAGGCTAATCTTTGAGGGCTGATGTCCTGCTCACATCTGAATAAAGTGAAAAGAAAAATTTTGTAAAACAGAGTTTCTACTGACCCTTTCTCTTTTTGTAATCCAAAATTTAGTTTTTAATAAATCAGAAAGTCCATTTAAGCCTGAACAAGAAAGTCCTAATAAAATTTTTCAGTTATATATAGTAGCTCAATAAAACATAAACCCTAGAATAGAGCTGGCAGCTTCCTTGAAAGTCTCTAACCAACCTCTACCTCTTTACCCAATCTTTTTTTATTTTTATTTTTTGAGACAGGGTCTTGCTACATTACTCAGGCTAGTGTCCAATTCCTGGGCTGGGCCCAAGAGAGTCTCCCGAGTGTCTGGGATGAAAGGCATTCTTCACTATGGCCAACTTAATCTTATTTATTTATTTATTTGGTACTGGGGATTGAACCCAGGGGTGCTTTACCACTGAGCTACAACCCCATCCCATTTTATTTTTAATTTTAAGACAGGGTCTTGCTATGTTGCTTAGGGCCTCGCTAGGTTGTTTAGGAAATTGCTAAATTACTGAGGCTGGCCTCCAATTTGTGATCCGCCTATTTCAGCCTCCTGAGTTGCTGGGATTATAGATGTGTGACACTGTGCCCAGTGAGTTAGTCTTACTTTTAAATATAATATTACAGAGAAAATTGCAACAGCTAATTCTATCTAAAGTATATTCTTAAATATAAACAATTAATCAAATATAAAAGAAAAAAGGAAGTTCATAAAAATTTATTTTTAATTATATGCAAAAGAGTTTTAGGAATTCATAAGCCTTTCTTTGAAATTAGTAATGCAGACAATAACCAGCTAGATCCTAAACAAATAAAGGAAGAAAAGGATCATTTGTTTCTCTATTCTTTATGTGCTAATACAATACTTCAATACTGTAAATAATGGTTAAAGTAAGGACAAGCCAAGGAAAGACAAAAACAGTACATTTCATTCCTATACCACTAGTAATAGCACCATCAGGCAGAACTTCATTAAAAATCTAGGATGGAGACAAGGAAGGGTTATAGTGCAAATAAAAAGAGGTGAGGAAATTCTTTTGCAGTGATGCAATAGTTCTGTATCTTTATTACTATGGGATAATATGGATAATATTGCATAGAATTACCAATAACAAATGAATGCAGACTTAAAAAATGGTGAAAACCAAATCAGGTTTTAGTGAACAGTAATATACCAGTGTCAATTTCCAGGTTTTGATATTGTACTATAGTTATATGAGATGGCACAATTAGTGGAAACTGGGAAAAACTACACCAAAATCTAGACTAGAGCAGGATTTGCTTTTTGGAGGTAAAGAAAATACTTTTTAATGCACATATGCCAAGAAATGGTGGTTTAAGGCACAATTTGGTGGCCAGGCTTAAATCCAGTTCTAGATCATAACCCCAAACCAATGGACTATATTGGTAAAAGTAATGGGCATATATTAGGAAAATTTCAGAGTATGTGAAATATACTGTGCTCTGCTAATTCTTAGAAGATAGTTGAATGGACCACATTAACCAAAGCCCACATATTGAACCATGTCTTCTATCCTGAAATTCCCTGTCAAAAAGGGAGATCCTTACCTCAGCAGATCTGGACACAGCACCAGTGCCCGAAGTATGTCTTCCACCCTCTTTGGGATATCCCCGTGCCCCTCGTGTAGCTGATGTACACATGCCTGTGCCAGCTCCCATTCTCCCCTCCGCAGGCACTCACAGAAAAACCCCAAAAGCTGTTTCAAGGTAGCAGTTTCTTCTTCTCCAAATGGATGATTCATTTTCCCAGCACAGAGTGCAGGGAGATAGACAGAGATGAGTTAGGCGGAACACATCCTCAATTTTCTCATTCGTGGAGCTCCTCCTAGGAACAACGTACCACAGTGAGAAGAAACGGAACTCTATTTAAACCAGCAACTACTGGCCCGACTAGGAAAGGCGGGAATTACTCTCCTTATTAAGTTTAATTTGATGTTACCATCTCTTTTTAAGACCTACCACGTTCTCCAAAGTGTGGATACCAATGAAGATCCTATATTTAATAATATTAACCATCGTATTAGCCCGGAGTCCGACCCATAACTTGACTTCCATATTCTCTCTTAAACACTGTGCCAGTCCGGCTCCAAATCCCCAGATGGTCGCCGCGGCAAGGATGAAAAATTAAGCAGGAATTCCCCTCGTTTGAGCCTTCAATTAAGCCAGAGGATTGAAGATCAGGAGACGAAAGCCTGAAGTGGAGGGCTAGCGGGGGAAGGGGCGTGAGGGAGGCAGGGACACTTACTACCCGGGTCTTGGAGAGCGCCCTGCTTTCTCCCTGGCGCCTTGTACTCACCTGCTCCCCGCGCCCAAAGCAAAAGAGCTTCCAGCGCAGCCATATTTGGGACGAGTCAGGTGACAGATCCTCTGTGAACAGAGGCGGTGTGGGCGGTGACGACGGCTGACGGTGCATTCCTATTGGCTCAGTGGAGGGAGGACGTAAATTTAGTGCCATGTTTGAGTCACGTGATGCCATCTCACCAGTAGCGAAAGCTCGGAAAGAGTTAATTCAGCTGGCTTGGCTAGGGACCAGCCCCTCTCAATTACAGCTCCTCCTCTCAACACTTTCAATTCTGCCTTCGGTGGAGCAGGTGGCAGGAACAATTGATATTCCTCTATTTTTTTCCCCTGCTCTTCATAGCATTGGAAGTCAACACGTGTTTAGTGCCAACCAGTGACAATGCTTTGCTAGACTCTAGGGATACCAGGGCTATTCTCCATTATTATTCAACTTGGGCTCTCTTATAATCCCAGAGCTCTGTGGTCTGAATTTTCATATTCTTCTGCTTCACTCCATTTATTTATTTCCTCATTTTCTCAGCAACCGTTAATTGAACAATGTGCCAGGTCCATTTCCCTCGAATGAGGCAAGATACCTCTTCTCAAAGGAGGGGTGCAGGACAATAATTAGGTTACAGTGGTTTAAATTATAAAATCGAGGTATGCATGGAGGAGTTGCACAGGGGAGAGCAAAGAACGAACAAAGGCTTTTTGCGAATAATACTCTGAAATCAAGTCTTAATGGTATATTAGATTTCCTCACTGTGACTGCATTTACACAAACCTTCTGTTTGCTTTCTTTTGTGTTTGTTTTCAGCTAGAGACCCATGGGTTTCCCCAATGTGTGTTTTTCAGTTCGAGCAATTCAATAAGCAGTTCCCAAACTATTTTTGAAAAGGGCAAATTAAACACAAGATCCTCTTCTAAAAACTCTCTGTGATGAGCAGATTGATATCTATCCCCCAGAAAACATGCCTCTCTCGTACATTAAACAATTTTTAAATGTTATAGTGCATGAAAGAAAATAGAAAATTCCAAGCAAGGTTTCCTTTGCTTCACACTCTCTTGGTGATGTTCCTACACCGGATTTTGAGGATCACTATAATGAGAAATTGACTCTGATTCGTAGCTCATACATAGATTTAGGTATCAGAACTACAATTCCCAGTAATCATCGGAGCCACCTGGGCTTGTGCTTGCCTCTGATTGGATAAATAGCCATGATGACGACCAACCAGCGCTCCGGTTGTTGTTCTGCGGCGCTTTCCGCGGGGAACTGTGTGAAGAGTGGGGGAAACTTTGAAAGTTGGAAGCTGCACACTTGGTACTGGAAAGTTTCTTGTGGAGAACAGTTGTAGGGAAGTGGGTATTCTCATTATTTCCGGTTCCCTTCCTGAGCCCGTGGATATTGCTGTCGGGGTGGTGGAGAGCCTCTCTTGGATGCTGGGTAGGGCTCTTGACGGGAATCCCGCTTCAGGTCGGGTGGCCTTTGCGGGGATGGGGTGGGGGGATGCTTGGAAGGTGCCCTTTGTGGGAGAAAGCTTTTTCCTCCCGTAACGTTTTCATCTCCCCTCTCCCAGGCGCACACATACCATCACCACTTAAGACAGATCGGGGTCTAGAGAATCCTGTCGTTAGGGGAAGTTCAGGGACGGTCTCACTTCAGGTGGTGTTGAAGAGCTTGGAATAATCTAGACTCGTTCCTGGATTCGGAGGCGGGCTCCACCAATGGTTTAGGTGTTTGACTTGCGCGTTTCTCAACTTCGTGTCTCAATAGCCTTATCTGTAAAATGAGGTAAAACATCCAAATTTCAGATAGTATTGTTACTTCACAGTTTTCATTAAACGTCTAACAGGATTTTTCTTGGTGGCGGAGTGGAAAGAGCTCAATTTTCGGGGTTTAAGTTTCTCTCCTCGCCTCCAAAACGCATAGATGGGCACACACGTACGCAGCAGGAAGAAACAAAGATGCCTTAATAATATTATGAAACAAATATGTACAAAGTATGATGGAAATGTTGGAGAGGAAGAGTCCTACTCTGGGGAAGCCCTTGTGGAGGGAAGTCAGGGAGGCTAGAGGGTGCTTGAGTAACCTACCAAGAAACGTTTTGGCTGGAGAGCAGGTTAGATGATGTTTGCTGAATGAACCGAGCGCTGTGTGCCAGCCACAACCTAAGTCTTTTAACCCCTTGCTGCTATCCTATGAAGTTGATATTAAAGTTACCTCAGTTTTACAGATGAGGTAACCAATATACTGGCAGGTAAGTAACTTTTTCCAGGAAGGACAGGATATGAGCCTTGCAATTTGATGTGTGAATGAACGTACAGGACCCACCTTTAAAGTTTTAAAAATATGATCCTAAGAAGTATGGAATTTATTCTGTGGCCTGATGTGCCTGTGGGATGTTTTAATGGATAAAAGTAAGTTTTTAGAAAACTGGCAAGACTGTGACACTGACCTAACTTTTTCAGGCCCATTGGCGATTTTTTCCGATCAGCTCCCATAGCACTTAAATAGCAACACTTACTGCAGGACTGTGGTTATTTGTGTATTCGTACATCTCTTTGCATTTCTCCACTGTGTGTACCCAAAGGGGAGGAAATCTATCTGAATGATTCTTCTGTCCCAGAGTTCAGCAGAGTTTGTACTTAAGAAGTGTCTGTGGAAGGAACAAATTGAATGGAATGTTTTTTATTTCTTTGTTTTTGTTTTTGGTAAAATGGGGAGTGACCAAAAACAGTATGCAGTAGTCCAGGCCTTGTTAAAACAAAGTTAGCAGATTGGTTATTGTTAAAAATCTCTGTAGTTTGGGGGTTACTTTTTTGGTGGTTGTTCTATTTTTGACCCACTGAATTTATCAGTCTAAATGGTATTATTGCCTGGAACTACCTGATCTGAAAAGATACTAAACAATAATCTAGCAGGTAGATGTCACTTTGTAAACTTTCTATTGAGGAAAACAAATCAATACTAAGAAATTCCCATTAGAAAATGAGGATCATATATTTTATGTTTGTGGAATGTGTTCCAAAATATTACTGATAATTATATTGCTTTTTTTCCCTGGAGCAATGATGAGTTCCTATTTCTACTCTTTTCAGAGAATGCTTTGCCACCTCAGGTGAGGTGCACAGCCTTTCCTTTGTATGCATTATTATTGTTAGGGATTCTGTTCTAGCTCTCCAAAAACAAACATTTCATGAGCCTCATTTGCTCTCAGCAAGGTACAACAAGAATGAAATTTAATTGCATTGATATTATAAGCAGCTGTTATAATAAAGAACAATTTTGATTTATAGATAATAACCATAATAAATCTCATTTGATTCTGGTTTGTTCTGGCTCCTAGAAAAAAGGAAGGTTTAATATGATTCTGGACTTGCAGTAGGGTGTAATGGTTAAGAAGATAGGTTTCAGTCCGGTACAGTGGCGCATGCCTGTAATCCCAGTGGCTCAGAAGGCTGAGGCAGGAGGATCACAAGTTCAAAGCCAGCCTCAGCAAAAGTGAGGCACTTAGCAATTCAGTGAGACCCTGTCTCTAAGTAAAATACAAAATAGGGCTGGGGATGTGGCTCAGTGGTCGAGTGCCCCTGAGTTCAGCCCCCCCCCCCCCCACACACACACAAAGAAGATAGGCCTCAGAGTCAGATTGCTGGGTTCTGAATCCACCATTTACTTTTTTTAAAAAATATTTTTATTAGTTATTGATGGACCTTTATTTATTTATTTGCTTATATGTGGTGCTGAGAATCAAACGTAGTGCATCACACATGCTAGGCAAGCGCTCTACCACTGAGCCACAACTCCAGCCCTATCATTTACTTTTTCTGTTAGCAGACATTTCCAGTTTAGTTTTCTCATATGTAAAAGAGGGTCCAATAATCTACTTTCCTTTTAGGCCTTTTGAAAATGTTATATGTGATAATTAAGGTAAAGCTTTTGGAACAGTGCCTGGCATAAAGGAGGTACTCAATAAATTTAGCTGTTATTGTTATAGTGCAATAAAAATAAAGACTTCTAGGGGTGCTGTTTGGATATATGCCTTGAATTAATTACATATCCAAATAAACTATAAATATCCTGACAATCTTAAGATGCTATATAATTATGAAATATATAACAATATTTATGGAATAAATATCAAAGAATTGTGTGAAATGCACATTCTGAGGTTGTCTTGTTTTGTGTGTTGAATAAATAGGTGTTTCCTCCTCTTTAAAGCCATCATTTTTTCTTTCTTAATCAATTACATATCACGTTTCATTTTGCACATGGAGAAACTTTTGGAAAGCCCATCCACTATCATGTATATTATTTTCTGATGTTCTTTTCAAGGTTCTTCTTTTCTTTGCTGGATCTGGAAGCATGGGTAGCAAGAAACTAAGACGAGTCGGTTTAACTCAAGAGCTGTGTGACCGTCTGAGCAGACATCAGATTGTTACCTGTCAGGTAAAACTTAATAGTTAATTTTTTTTCGTTAAGAGATTTTATGCCCAATTAACTTTAAGTAAATATACTTTAATAATTCTTTTTTCTTTAATGGCTAATCACCTTAGCCATGATCCTTTGTTTTATTTTAAATTTTTTTAAGTTGTAGATGGACACAATACCTCTATTTAATTTATTTATTTTTATGTGGTGCTGAGGATTGAACCCAGCGCCTCACTCGTGCTAGGCAAGCACTCCACCTCTGAGTCAAAACCCCAGTCCACTTTGATAATTCTTAAACCTGGAACATAAAAACTTAGGTTTGCCCCCACATCTTCCCCCCCATCCCCCCAAAAAAAAGTTGAATGATGGTGCTTTTCCATAAGCCACTTAGGTTGCATTTCCAAATGTAATTTCATTTACTGAAATTTAATATTTTTGCATTTTAGGGGATGTAAGGTGAAATATACTCATACCATTTATTTGGGGCTGTACAGAAATTTTTATCTACTTTTTGTAGTTACATAAGAAATTCTACTCAAATTAGGAGATGGTATTCAACATGGGAAATTTCTCTTGGAAGAGAAATTAATAGTTACAACTAATTTTTAGTACTATTTTCTTATTAATGAAGGCTGAGAAATACATAGAGCAAATATTGCATTTTTAATAAGCACTGTAATGAAATAATTTCCTTTCAGGAGGGGGGAAAAAGTTTAATGATTTATTTTAGGATTTTATCCTTAACAAGACAGATATCAGAGCATACTTGATTCTTTTTGAATCAGTTGGTATGTTAAGTGCATCTGTGGTTCCTCCATTATACATTTAATAATCCTCTTGTTCATATTTCAGAATGCTCTAAAAAGTATGAAATTTAACATTCCACATTCAGCTCTATTTTCTCTCAATTATCAAATACTTTATCTGAGTAAACTTTAAATTAGAAATAAACACCTTTTATTTTTTCAGTACTTAGGATCAAATTCGGGGCCACATGCATGCTAGGCAAGTGCTCTGCCACTGAAGTGTACCCCCAAAAATACATTGCAACCTGACATTTTCTGGGTGCATACAAATATGCACCAGATTCTTTCTGGTATAGGCCCAGATTCTTTCTGGTACAAGTGCAGTGTTCATATAAACCTGAATTGGATGCTACTGCTATGTAATGTTGCCTGGTATGTCTTCTGATATATGCTGATTGAACTAATAATTAGAATATAAGATTATGTCATCATATTTTTAGTTAAGGCATGTTTAGGGGAAAAATACAATAAAAAAATGCATAGGGCTGGGGTGTGGTTCAGTGGTAGAGCATTTGCCTAGCATGTGTGAGGCCCTAGGTTCAATCCCTAGCACAGCAAAGAAGAAAGAATGCATAAATCTTTGATCTGCAAATAATTACATTTTTATCTACATATGGGCAATGTCAATTGAAAATTTCCTTTTATTCCAATATCCTTGTTTCACATTTGTGTTTAAAATATTCTCTTTGTCTCTTTAGGACTTTTTATGTCTTTCCCCACTGGAACTTATGAAGGTAACTGGCCTGAGTTACCGAGGTGTCCATGAACTTCTGTGTATGGTCAGCAGGGCCTGTGCCCCACAAATGCAAACGGTATCATCTATTTTTTGATTTGATTATGCAATGATTCTTTGTCTCATTTAAAATTTTTTTTTGGATGAAGCAAAAGTAGAGATGAGTACTTCAGAAGTATCAAGTATCTTACCATAATGTTAGTCCTCTAATGAGAATACATGTGAAAAATTTATGAGGTTTATAAAATCATACGAGACAATTCCTAAATGTAGGAATTAGGGAGCAACAGGAAGTTTTCTTTTTTCTGCAGCTAATAGTGGTATTTCAAAAGGTCATCTTTATTTGTCATTTATTTGGGTAAGATTTGAGGACTTTGTGGTTAAATTATAACATACTCAATTTTTGAATGTCCTTTTTTCTCTGTCATACTTAACTTTTACCATCATTACTTACTCCATATCATAAAATACATATACTTGCTTATTAACTGAACAAATAATGTCCAAAATGTTATCCTTACTCTTGGGAAAAGCTGAAGTTCTTTATAATAAGCCCTCATCAAAATGTACTTTTTTTTTTTTTTTTAATGCTTTTTGTTTTGTAACTGTAGCTTTTCAGAATGTAGATTTTGAACACAGTGGAAAGATCTTGTTTTCTCAGAACAAGAGTTGCCTAAAAGTCGGTTCTGTTTGCAGATGTATTTATTTGTATGGATTGCAATTTATTTACCTTATCTATTATCTTATTTTGAAATTTGGTAACCATTCAATAAAGTAGGGTACAATTTCCTAAAAAAGGAAAGAAAGCTGGAATGTTAGTTTCATTTGAAACTTCTAAAAACAATGAGTTATCTGAACTACAGATATTTTCCTTAGTTCACATTTAGCTTGTGACCTAAGGACCTTACAGATGGGATAGTCCGAAGGAGAATTAGAATCAGAATTAGAAATCAGAATTAGGTACTAGTCTTGGTTTATCATTGATTTCATTGCTTTGAACAGCTCTGTTAGCTTTCTATGGCTGTGACAAAGTATCTGACATAAACATATAAGGAGGAAAGGTTCATTTAGGCTCATGGTTTCAGGGGTTTCAGTCCAAGATTAGTTGGTTCTTTTGTTTTTAGGCCTTTTTCCAGGCAGAACATTATGGTGGGGAGTGTGTGATAGAGCAAAGCTGCTCACCTCCTGGTGGCTGGAAAGCAAAGAGACAAAATGTCCTAACATCCCCTTCAGTGAATGGCAAGCCTGCAGTGACCCAGCTTCCTTTAGTAGGGCTTACCTCTCAGAGGTTCCACTACTTCTGAATAGCTCCACAGTCTGGTGACCCAGCCTTTAGCAGATGGGCCCTTGGGGAACATTTATGTTCCATACCACAAGCTGTCTTTGTTTTATATGAGAAGGTAGAAAGTTTTAAAAAGTACATGTTGATTTTGTGACTAAATTCAAATTAAGTTGTTACTATATTCAAAGTTATAAAGAACCAGGGAAACCTTTTAATTTGACTTCTGTCATTTTAAATGGTAAATATCTAAGGCTTTGCACACTGTAATCCCAGTGGCTTGGAAGGCTGAGGCAGAAGGATCTCAAGTTCAAGCCCAGCCTCAGTAACTTAGTGAGGCCCTATCTCAAAATAAAAAATAAAAAGGACTGGAGATGTGGCTCAGTGGTCAAGTACCCCTGTGTACCAAAAAAAAAAAAAAAAAAAAAAAAAAAAGTACATACACACACATGTGTATGCACCCATGGCTAATTTCTAACTAAGGAGTTAAATAAACATGGGGAGGAAATTCAACTTTGGTTTCAACTTGCAGCAACGCTTGCATGTGCAATCTCACCAAATACAATGCTAGAAGTAATATTTTTCCTTTGGTTTGTACCTACTCTTGTAGTATTCTTTATGTTTGAGTACTGCCTTACGTATTAACTTAGCTTTAGTTCATTCATTCCAGAAAGTTTTTTTTTTGTTGTTCATTTGTTTGTTCATTTATTTTTAAAACAAACTATTTACTAAGTGCCAACCATGTGCCAGGTACTTTGCTAGGTACTGGCAATGTCCTAGTGAACAAGATTGATAAAGTTCCTACTCTCATATAGCTTACAGTCTGGATGGGGAAGTCAGACCTTAAACAATTATGGAAATAATTATAGTAGTGCAAGGAAAAGTATGAAGAGCTTTGAAAATAACAAGGGACATTACTTAGTTTGAAGTCAGGAGGTGTTTTAGTTAGCTTTTCATTATTGCTGTGGTCAAAAGACCTGACAAGAACAGTATAGAGGAGGAAAAGTTTAATTTGGCTCATGATTTCAGAGCTTCAGCCCATGTTTGGCTGACTCCATAGCTCCGGGCCTAAGATTAGGCAGAACATCGTGGCAAAAGGGTGTGGCAGAGGGAAGCAGCTCAGGATATGATGGCCATGAAGCAGAGAGAAACCTGCTCACCAAGGACAAAATATAAACCTCCAATGCATACCCCCAGTTACCTACTTTCTCCAGCCATACCCTGCCTGCCTGCATTTACCACTCAGATAATCCGTATCAGTGGATTAATCAGTGATCAGGTTTTAGCTCTCATAATCGAATTGTTTTACGTCTAAAACTTTTGTACTGTCTCACATATGAGTTTTTTGGGAACACATATTCAAACCATAACAGGAGGACTTACTAAGGAAGCAACACTTAAGCTAAAAGCAAGTAAGCAGGAATCAGATTGTTAGTGCCTTGAAGACCATGTTAAAGATTTTGGACATTATTCCAAGAGTAATGGGAAGTCATAAAAGGCTATAATCTAAAGTGTGTTTTTAAATAATCAGTTTTTAATTCAGATAAGTGATTAAAAAGGAGCAAGAAAATATTCAGGAAGACTAGCTAGGTATTTGTTATTATATTCTGACAGAAAGTGATTGTGACTAGGATTGTTAGTGTGGTATTAAGTAGAGGGTATAAGGTTGATTAATATGAGAGATATTTAGGAGATGGAATTTATAAGATTTGGCAATTGTGGGTGGTGGGAAATTATGGGAAAATGTCAGAGATGATTCCCTGATTTTTGCTTTAAGGAACTGGGTAGTACCATTTCCTGAAATATGGAATACTGGAACAGGAGCAGATTTGAGGGACAGAGATCATGAATTCAGTTTAGTTCTTATCTAATTTAAGGCAATTGTGAAACATTTAGTGGAGATATGAAGTAGGCAGAAAAGTATATGGATTTGGACTTTGAAGAGAGATGAGCATTAGAACTGTGCATTTGGGAATCATAAGTATAAACATCACAGTTAAAGCTCTGGATGTGGGTGAATATTGCCTGAAAAGTACATATAATAAGAAGATAAGTGTACCTAAGACTAATTCCTCAGTGATGCCAATATTTATAAGTCAGATTAGAGAAGAAGCAATTACCAAAATAGAAGAAAAAGTAGTGTATTAAGTGTGGTGAAGCACCCTATAATTCTAGCTACTTGGGAGGCTGAGGCAGGAGGATCTTGAGTTCCAGTCTCAGCAACTTAGTGAGATCATGTCTCAAAATAAAAAATGAAAGGGGCTAAAGGTGTAGCTCAGTGGTAGAGCACCCCTGAGTTCAATCCCCGGTATGGCAAAACCCAAAAACCAAACAGAAAAAAAAAAAAAATAGCAAAACAAATCCAAAAAGAAAAAGTAGTGTAATTTCATGTCACAAAATTATTTTTTGTCTCATTTGTTTACATACTATTTATGAAGCCTTGTTCTATTAGTTCAGCTTGTTTTTGTTTTTCGATAATCACAAACTTTATTCTAGAACTTACACTTATGATTATAAGTGAAGTACTTTAATGTTGACAGATTGAACTGCCTTCTCATGTTGATGAAGTGTCCCCATGTGCACCTATGTTGCCAGATTATAGACAAAAAGTCTATGGAAGCATGCACCCACTGAAATGTTTCTTACATCAAAAAATGGAAACCTTGAGGTTGTCCCCTATCCTGTTCTAACTGAATGTATGTCTACTTTCCTAAGTAAACCTCCGTCTATGCCTTTGGGAAACAAATCATCAGTAAAAAGGAAGAAGATAAATTTTCCTATATTTATGTGATGAGATAATATGTAAGAATTAAAATTTTTGAAGAATTTTTAATAACAGGAGAAATGCTTAGGATATAAATGCTTTGTGAAAAAGGAGGCTCTGAAATTGTTTATAGTGTACATACCAGTTTTGTAAAAATGAAAGTTTAAAAGCATATATGCATAGTTATATATATATATATACTATAATGTTAATAGTAGTTATTTCAGAATTTTGTTATTGGCTCTTTAACTTTTTTTTTTTAATTCTAAATTGCTAAGATATGTTATGGTCTGTAATTAGGAAAAGGAAAAAAAAAAAAAGACCAGTAACAATTCTTGTGTGCACAGTAATAGTTTGGATATAAGGTGTTCTCCAAAAGCTTCTGTGCTAATACAGGAATATTCAGAGGTGAAATTATTGGATTGTGAGAACTATAACCTAATCAGTGTATCCTAGGCAGATTGAATGGACTAACTTGGTAATTGTAGGCAGGTACGGTATGGCTGGAGGAGGTGGGTCACTGTGGTGTGCCCCAGAAGGATCCCTTTTCTCTGGGACCCCTCCCCTTGCTCTCTCTGCTTCTCAGCCACCATGAGGTAAGTAGCTTTCCACCCCCATGCCCTTCTGCCAGATGGTTCGCTTCACCTTGGGCTCAAAGCAATGAAGTCAGACCATGGTCTGAGCTGTTAGGAATATTCAACCATGGACTGAATCTCTGAAACTGGGAGTCAAAAATAAACTTTCCTTCATTAAGTTGTTCTTATCAGGTATTTTGGTTACAAAGATGAAAAGCTGATTATCACACCCTCTTAAAGTAATTGTTGGCAAACCTCTCAGTTTCCATTTTTTTAAAAAATTTTTTTCTTTTAGTTGTTAATGGACCTTTATTTATTTATATGTGGTGCTGAGAATCAAACCCAGTGCTTCACACATGCCAGGCAAGCGCTGTACCACTGAGCCACAACCCAGCCCCTCCATTTCTTATTCTGGAGATAATTATACTTATGTGTAGTGTATATATAGGGTACCTACGTGTAGGGTTGTGAGGATTAAATGAAATAATATATGTAAAGTACTTAATATAGCAATGCTAGATGTTCAATAAATGTTTATTACCTTGTTCCATCCTCATTTTTTCCCTTTGTTTTCTTTAATTCCTGAATCAGCATTATCTGAGAGGGTCTGACATCATTTGCTCCATATTCTAGGGTAGTGACTATTTGTATAATTTTGCCCAGGAGAAGGCAAAACTAAACTGAAATATAAAAAATACTGTTACAGGGGCTGGGGTTGTGGCTTAGTGGTAGAGTGCTTGCCTAGCACGTGTGAGACGCTAGGTTCGATCTTCAGCACCACATAAAAATAAATAAAATAAAGGTATTGTGTCCAACTACAACTAAAAATAAATTTAAAAAAAGAGACTATTATAAAAAAAAGATTTTCTCAGAATCTCTTTTAAAAATTTTTTTAGTTGTAGATGGATACAATATCTTTATTTGTTTATTTATTTTTATGAGGTGCTGATGATTGAACCCAGGGCCTCACACCTGCAAGGCAAGAGCTCTACCACTAAGCTTCAGCCCCAGCCCCATCAAAAGTTCTTTTTGATGAAATGTTAGAAAAATAAACATCCTTTAAAGTCAGGTAAAATTTTAATGCCCCAGAAAATTAATAGAAGTTATTTAAAGCTGGGCATGATAGTGTGTGCCTATAATCTCAGCTAGGAGGCTGAGGCAGGAGGATCATGAGTTTGAGGCTAGGTCTGGGCAACAAAGCAAGACCCTGAATCAAAAAAAATAATTTAAAAAACAATTGTCCTTGCGGAGTGTTAAAATTTTATTATTCTGAGTACATCCAAATTATCCAAACCAACAAATGAAATCACCAAAATTCTTTGTATAGTTTCTTGTGGATGTATTCCTGAGATAAGAAGGGATCTCAGAGGAAACATTGTGCAGTGTGGATATGGGGATGGAAAAGAAAGCAAGGAACTTTGCTGAATGTGAATGTTTTGTCTCAGATGAGAGTCTTAAAGAAAAGGAGAGATTGAAGCCTAAAAAGAAAGAAAAGAAAGATCCTAGTGAACTGAAGGAAAGAGAATATTCTTCCAATAAAACACATAGCAGGGCCCACCATGCCATATCCAGGTTGATACGGGGCTTATTACCTTTTCCGTTACAGCCAGACTGGACTTTCTGCAGTCAGTGGTGGACTATCTGTATGTCAAGTCGATCCTATGTACAACCAATTGTGTAATGATTGAAATTCAGAAATGGGGGCAGAAGCATTAAATGGCTTAAAACTCACCAATGATCCATAATTTGAACCATTGCCATGCACATACAAAGAAAACTGTGCAGATGACTGCTTAGTACAGAGAACAACTCAGCACAAGTATTACATTGTGGCCACAGTTGACCATGACCTTAAAGGATGAATCTGAATCACTAGAGTTTCTATCATGTACATTTCTAACTATAGATAGAACATTGAGCAGATGCCAGATGATTATGGAGCCTCTGATTGTAATTTTTACAAGATAAAGTTTCTCTGCCTCCTTTTGTCCAACTTTCTCTGTTGCAGTTCATTAAACATGTCATAACATGAATTATTCTATTCACCCACTTATTCTATTGTGAACTTAGTATGGTTAAATACACTCACTTTTAAAAATATACTCATTTTTGATGTTTTGAAAATGAAAAAAGAATAATTTCAGAATTTTATTATATAAAAGGAAAAAACCCTTCAGACATACTCTATAGTTTATTTTAGATAGATTTACTAGTACCCGCAATTTTTTATCCCCATTGCTAATACCCTCCTTGAGCCACCATTATTTTTCTTTCTAATGGTTGCAAACTATCTTTCTGACAGATCTCCCAACTTCCAGTATTAGCCACCTTCAAGCTACTCTTTTAAACCAACCTGTGTATCTTTTCAAAGTGATAATTTGATGTATTATTTTCTTAGTGGTGGCTCTAACACAAATTACCTCAGGCTGTTGATGTCAAACAAGAGGAAGTTATTCTCTGATAGTTCTGGAGGCCAAAGGTACAGACAGAGCTGCTGTCTCTCCTGATGCTCTAGGGAGATCCATTCCTTGCCTCTTCCAGCCTCCAAGGAGTGTTGGCATTATTGGCTTGTGGCTACTCCTTGTCTGGTCCATCTTTACATTGCTTTTTCCTCTATATATCGAATTTCTTCCTCTCTCATAAGGATACTTGTGATGGCATTTAGGGTCTACCCAGATAATTCAGTATTATCTTCTCATCATGAAGTCTTTAAGTAAATCACATTTACAGAGGCCTTTTTTCCAATAAAGTAACATTCACAGACCGGTTCCAGGGATTTGATATGGATATTTCTTAGCCTAGGAACCTCCCTTTAGCTGTTCTTCACAAAACAACTTGAGTTTGAAATGATAACTTGGTCATGTTGTTCCTGGTTGCTCTCAGCATGAACTCCAAACTTCTACAGAGCTCTTCGTGGTTAAGCCCAGTTCCTTCTCCAGCCTCATCACTTGCTGCTCTCAGCCTCACTCTTTCAGCTAAATGAACTTTAAAAATTTTTTTTAGTTTTATTTTGTTTACATTTTCCAATCTTTATTGCTTGAATTTTGTACATCCTGTTTACCAGAAACATTCACATTTCTTTTGCTCATCTAATAGAGAAATAAAACAAAATATATCAGATTTCAGCTCAGTCATACAGCACTTCAGTGAAACCTTTGTAGATTACAAGGTCCAGATTAGTTTTACTGTTTCTATGCCTCCCTTTTCCCTAATACACTGTCTCTTAATAATTGTATTGCAATTGCCCATTTCTAGTTCCAGATTCATAATCCCTCTGTAAAATCGCATCTCCATAATCTAGCACAGTCTCTGGCATGGAGTAATTACTTGTTGAACAAATAAATAATAGAGGGGAAAAAGATGGATTGGGTTTTAGCTTCTAAAGTTAAGAAGTTAGGAGTTGACTTATATTTTTGAGTAGATATGGAGGCTGAAAAGAATTTAATCATTTTTTTTGATTGTTGTTCAGGCTTATGGGATAAAGACACAAAGGTCTACTGATCTCTCACCAGCATTCTTATCTACTACCCTTTCTGCTTTGGATGAAGCCCTACGTGGTGGTGTGCCTTGTGGATCCCTCACAGAGGTAAAGTAAAAGCTCTATATACCTTCTATTGATTTATAATCTTCAGGACCATGAGGAACAAGTTTAGTTAAAATATATAAATAATTTCAGCTGGGCATAGTTGAATGCCTCCAATCCCAGCTACTTGGGAGGCTAAGGAAAGAGGATCACAAATTCAAGGCCAGCCTTCTCAGTTTAGAGAGACCATTTCTCAAAACTAAAAAAAAAAAAAAAGGAGTGCTAGGGATGTAGCTCAGTAGTAAAGCAGCCTGTGTTTAACCTCCAGTACGTAAATAAGTAATTTTATGAACATTAATATGAATTAAGGGTATAGTTCTCCATTTAGTACCTGGTGTAGTTGCTCAACAAACAAAGGTTTTAAAAAATATCATTGCTGACTAAAATCTGTTTAGGTTTCTGTTTCTGTGAATCAACTTAGAAAGTGAAGAATACTATGAAATAGTATTATGCAACAATTTGAGGGAATTAAAAAAGAATCACTACGTAGCATATTAGAAAGGAAAACCTGAAATTTTATTAACATTTTAGCAAATAACACTAAGCTCAAATGAGTTATTTTTACTTCCTGTTGCAAATAAAACTTAGTTCTAGGAAGTGATAGGTTATTAATTAATATGCATGACAAATTATCCTAAAACCAAGTAGCTTAAAACAGTAAACACTTATTTACTTTTCAGTTTCTTTGGGAATGGCTTAGCTCTTTGGTATCTTGCCAAGGGATGTAGTCATCTGAGGCTTGTTTGGGGCAGGAGGATTTGTTTCTTGGGGCCTCACTTACATGCTTGGCTGGCTGGTGTTGGTTTTTGGTAGAAGACTCTAGTTTTTCCCCTTGCAGCCTCTCCACAGTCTCCTTATGACATGATGACTGAATTCCCCCAGGGAGAGTAGTCCAAAGAATGCAAGATATAAGTGTTGGTACCTTTAGTGATATAACTTTGGAAGTTACACACCACTACTTCTGTTTTATTCTTTCATTAGAAGTGAATCTTTAAGTCCAGCCCATATTCAGGGAAAGTAAAATCAGGCCCTACTCTTTAAGAGAAATGTTATGAAGTTGAGGACATTTTAATAGTACCAGTTCTTTTCTTTTCTTTTTTTTTTTTTTTAAAGAGAGTTAGAGAGAGAGAGAATTTTTCAATATTTATTTTCTAGTTTTCGGTGGACACAACATCTTCGTTTGTATGTGGTGCTGAGGATCGAACCCGGGCCGCAAGCATGCCAGGCGAGCATGACCCTGGAGTAGCCTAGCTTTATAAGGAACTTTAAAAAAAAAAAAAAAAATTATTTATTTATTTATTTTAGTTTTCGGTGGACACAACATCTTTATTTTATTTTTATGTGGTGCTGAGGATTGAACCCAGCACCCCGCGCATGCCAGGTGAGCGTGCTACCGCTTGAGCCACATCCCCAGCCCCTATAAGGAACTTTTAATGTTATTGCAATTCCAGGGAACAGTATTTATTTTTGAGTATTTTTATTTGTATTCCATTTATTTTTTTTAATTATTAAAATAGTACGTTTAAGAAATTGATTTTTCTACTTATTTGATTTTTATATTAATGGGTATTTGCAATTCTTTCATTTTAGAATTTTTTTATTTTTTTAAAATCGTATTCCTCTAATATTTATATATTTATATCTATATATTTTTGTTATATATTGTTTAACAAGTCATCCCAAAGCTTAGTGACTAAAACAATAATAAGTAGTATCTCAGACAGTTTCTGTGAGTCAGGAATTTGGGAATAGCTTAATGAGGTGTTTGTGGTCTTGGTCTCTCATGGGATTGCAGTGAAGATATTCACTGAGGCTGAAGTTATCTGAAAACTTGACTGGAGCTGGGGAAACTGTTTTCAAGATGGCTCACTTATATAGCTGGAAAGCTGGTTCTGGTTTTTGGCACTTCTTTGTCATGTGAATCTCTCCATGGGACTGCTTGAGTGTCTTAATGATGTGACAGCTGACTTTCCCCATAGAACATGATCCAAGGGAGTAAGATAGAAATGATAGTGTATCTTATGTCCTAGCCATGGAAGTCACATACCATCATTTCTATTGTGTTCGAGGATAAACCTGATACAGTGTGGGAGGGGACTATAAAAGGTCATGAATACAAAAAGGTGACGGTCACTGGGTCAGTCTTAGAGAATGGCTATCATATATCATATGTATAATCCCATGAGACCAAAACTAAAAATGCATATATATATATATATGATCAATACACATATGCATATGATTTTTTAAAAATCCTTAATTTATCACCTCTGAATGTTAATTCTCAGAGACATCATAGTAGGCAGAATGTCTAAAATGGCCTTTGAGTGATGTTGTGCTCTAATCCCAGGAACCTGTGAATATGATGAGATGTCACTTCTGTGATTATGTTATGTGGTACAGTGACTTTTAGATAGGGAGAGTATTCAAATTTAACTACAAGAACTGTCAGAAGCAGTGCTTTCTCTGGTTGAGAAGAAGAAGAAGACAAAAAGATTCAAAACATGGGGAGATGCCATTTGCTGGACTATGTGAGAAGGAATTAGGTGGCCTTCAGGACCTGTCAGGGGCCCTTAGATGCCAGCTAGAAAGAGACTGCACACCTGTAACTGTAGAGAAGTAGATTTTGCCAACAGTTTAACTATTATGGTTTGGATATGAGGTGTCTCCCCAAAGAGCTTCTGTTAGATAATACAGGAATTTTTAGAGTAAAATGACTACATTACGAGAGCTGTAATTTAATCAGTGGATTAATCTATTTGATTTGAATGGATCATTGGGTGGTAACTGTAGGCAGTGGGGAGAGACTGTAGTTTGTAATTCAATGGGGGAGTAACCTTGGAGGTTATATATCTTATCTCTAGATCCTTGTACTTTCTCTTTGCTTCATTGCTACCATGGCCTGAGCAGCCTTCCTCTGCCATGTACTTCTACCACGATGTTCTGCTTCATCTTAGGCCCAGAGCAATGGAGTCGGCCCACCATGGACTGAACCTCTGAAACTGTGAGCCCAAATATGCCCTTTTAAGTTGTTTTTGTCAGGTATTTTGAGCACCATGACACAAAACCCACTAACACAAAAAGTGGTAGCAGGAGTGGGGATATTGCTGTGACTAACCTGACCATATAGTTTAGAAACTTTTGGAACTGATTTCTGGGAGGACTTTTGAAAAGTTTGAATATGCAGGCTAGAGAAGCCATAGAATGTTGTAAGCAGAGCTAATGGGAGTTTTGATGGGAGCTCAGAAGATCAGAATGCTGATAAGAATGTGGACAATAAAAATTGTGCTGATGAGATTTCAGAGAGGATCAAGGTTTTCATGGGGAATTAGAGGCTAATTGTTTTATATTCTGGCACAGGACTTGCGCACATTTTGCCCATGTCCTGAGAATTTCTGTGAGGCTCAATTTAAAGGTGATGGACTAATTAATCTGAAGGAGGAAATTTCAAGGCAGCACTGCATTCAGGCAGTGACATGGGTATTGCTGGTGCCTTTTAGCCTTGTGTCCTGTGAGAATTGGGAGCAGAAAGCAGAGGATAAAGATTTTAAAAACTTGCAGTTTGACTAGAAAAGACCATGTAAGATGGGTCAAGGAAGATGTGGTGGCTGAAAAGATCACCACTACTAAAGAGAAGCTAAGTACTTTACACAGAGACAATAGGAAAGATGCCTTGAGGATATCTCAGGAATCAGGAAGACCCTAGCTATAATAGACTCAAGGGTATAAAAATGAAACTTCCTTTGAGAAGAGACCTTGGGACAGGGTCTTGCACAGGGTTGTCTAGAAAGTTATTTCCCCAAGATTCATTTCACCATGCTCTGCTCCCTAGGCACTCAGAGGAGCCATGGTCCAAGGGGACCTGGCTACTGCTTGAGCTGGTGGCAGGAATGCTGGTTCTGCAGGAATGCAGGATGGGATGCTGGAGCTAAGGGGTTGTTAAGGCTTCCTCTGATTTTTCGAAGGAATACCTGAGAGGCGAAGAGAATTGAGGGTTGGAATCCCTATGGGCAGCTCCTGAGAGGGAGATAACTGTGAAGCTTTGGGAAGAAAGCTGAAGCAACAGTGGAATTAAAACCTAGAATTAAAAGATGCCAGTAATGTGGAACTTCTGTTGAAGAAAAGTGCTGGCTGCTGACAGAGAGAGGCCATATGGGTTATATCCTGCAAGGCTGACGAGGTGGGGCTGCCCAGGCCCTTTAGAGATTGCATCTCCCCACCATGTATCCCAGATGCTGGGCTTCTTTGCCCAGATGTGTTTCAGTCTTGCATTGGTGCCGTTCCTTCTTTATATGCCCCTATTTCTTCCCTTTGGAATGGGATTGTTAACTCTGTGCCATTATATATTGGAAGTGTGTAATTCGCTTTTTAAATCTTTTTTTTTTTTAACTTTTTAATAGGGGCTCACAACCAAAAATTTGCTTAGAACAACTTTTGAACAATGTTGGAACTGTTTATTAAGACTATAGGGACTCTTGGAGGTTGACTGAATGCGTTTTGCACTGTGAATTGGAAATGAGTTTTGGGGGGCCCCGGGGCAGAATGTTATGGTTTGGGTGCAAGTCATCTCCTCAAAAAGCTCATGTTAGACACTGCAGGAATGTTCAGGGATAAAATGGAAGCCATGACCTAATCAGTGAATCAGTTCATTGAATGGATTAATAATTTGAATCATTTACTGGGTGGTTACCATAGACAGGTGGACTGCAGCTGCAGGAAGTAGACTACTGAAGAGCATACCTTTGGAGGCGTATCTTGTCCTTGGCTCCTCATGCTGTCTCTGCTTTACTTTGCCAACCCCTTCTGTCATTATGTTCTGTCTTACTTTAAGCCTAGAGCAATGGAGTTGTCTGACTGGACTGAAACCTCTGAAACCATGAACTCAAATATAACTTTCTTTCTCTAAGTTGTTCTTGTCAGGTATTTTAGTTATAGTGATAAAAACTTAACACACTTACTGAGTTTGGAAGTTGATATTTATCCCATCCTCCAGATAAGAGACCAACTCAGCTGATTTTAGTTTTATGAGATGTTGAGCATAGAAACTCTGTCAAGCCCTTCTGGATTCTGGCTGACAGAACTTTGAGATAATAAATGGGTGTTGTTTCAAGCTGATAAATTTGTGGTAATCTGTTACAGAGCAATAGAGTACTAATAGAAGCATCAATGGAGGTGTCCTTTTGTGTTGTATGGTCTTTGTTTCTAGTTGAAAGGTCAAGACCTAGGTCTGGAAATGATTGAGGGAATAAGAACATATCTGAAAACATTCTGCTGTTACTTTTGTAGTTACTTTTCTCTGATTTTAACTTAAATTCTCTATTATCAATTTTGATGTATATGAATTTCACTGAATCTTGGTATGTCTGCATATTAAGTTTCAGAACCATTCCTTCAATGGTACAGATTTGCTTTGGGATTGATTCTCCTACTCTCTTAAAAAAGGTAGAGGTAGGATGCCAGAGTTCTGTGTAGTACCCTAATTAAAAAAATTATATATAATTATATTTATTTGTCAATAGACCTTTATTTTATTTATTTATATGTGGTGCTGAGAATGGAACCCAGGGCCTCAATGTGCTAGGCAAACACTCTACCACTGAGCCACAAACTCAGCCCAGTACTGAAATTTTTTTTTTGGACAAATTCATATTATAGTTTAGAATTTTTTTTTTTTTTTCTACATTGGCAGGATTATCTGAGGCCTACATAATCACAGGAGATAATAAGGCAGGGGTTATAAACTCCACTGCCTACAAGGGCCAGGCATGTGACAGATGTACATGAAATAGTGAATTATAAGACTTAAATGCTTCTTTAGTCTATTTTATCTGCTGAAAACTGTGGCAAACACCTATTTTTCTCACCAATGGATCTGTAGATCTTTGAAGGTGGGTCTTGTTTAAGCTGTAGTCAGGTCTAGGTCTGCCTCACTTGCAGCAACGGCAATGGGAAAGTGAGGGAAAGATTTCAGATGGGCATTCCTTCAATATAATTTGCTGACATGATTTATTTATCCTGCCCAGAGGTTTGGAAAACAAGATACCTAGGTTTCTGTCCTAATACAGGAATTTATTAGCATTTATGGTTGTATTATTTTGAATTCTTTACTCACTCCCTAACTTAGAAATAAACATCCTTCTCTATAATGTTCTCTAGGATCTTTCATATGGCAAATACTCAGTAAATGCTCTTTTATGAACGATTTTTTCATTTACTTGAATACCAAGATTTTTGATAACTATTTAATTTTTCTTAAATGTATCTTGGGCTTGTCATTTCCATGTCTCCTGCTTTTTTCCTGCCCTGTTCTCTCCTTCTCTTTCTCCTTTACTTAAAAAAATAGCAGTTATCAATACTAAATAAGATGGAATTGATGGAGAGAATCTAAGGTATAAATTCTTCCACATGCTGGTATAAAGAGATGTTCAAGGTTTCTTTCACAAGGCTAAGTACAACCTGGCCTGTCTGAGATTCTTTGCTTTTGCTTTTAGTTTGAGGATTTAGAGTCAAGTTATTTTTAAAACAAATTCTGTAGGTCTTAAGATCTAATCATATTTCTACGTAATTATAAAGTGAATATAAAAGTAGGTGCTGGGAAGGGAAGTCATTAAAAACATGATAGTTCCCACAAGCTGTCTTATCTCAGATCCCAGCTGGACAGTCCTTACATTTTTTTCTCCAACTATAGGCTTGGCAGATGTCCCCATCTTGAGTGTGCATAAAGTTAGCTTGGTGAGATTTCTAGGTCCTTAAGGGTCCAGGTTTCATGTTCATCTCACATTTAATCAAAGATTAGAATGAGAAGGCTTCATTTATTCCTTAGTACAATTAGACTTTTCTTTTCTGTAGATGATTATTTTTCTCTTCCTTGCTGATGCTTGAGATGTCTACACTACTGATTTTCTTTCAGTTCTTTTATATTACTCATGTAAGGGTGGTGAAACTTTGTCTCTAACTATATAAAGCTAATTGTATTTTACTGGTATTTCCTGTACGTGAATGTTGTGTTCACTGAGTTTCCAAGAAGCACAGAATTTAGACTTTTCTGGTTTGGTATGACTTCTCTTTCTAACCACCATTGGGGCTGAAGCTGAGAAGTGAACACAACTTGATGTGGTGTGGGTGCTAGAATTCAGGGCTAAATTGTCTGAAAATAAAAAAATATTAATGTTGAGATACTTTGACTCTATTAAGTAAACCTGAAAAAATAATGAAATTTTGCTCCAGGCACCTCATAAGATTGCATATAGCATAAAACTTTTTTTTTTGAGTCTAGAAGAGAGGAAAAATATGTGAAGAGAATATAAAGCATTAGAAATTAGTTATAAAGTGTTATTATCCAAGCTCTAATCCAAGCACAAAATAAAGCCCAAACACACCCAGAGAGCTTTTAATGTTATTCACATGATATTTTACTTTCTCTAAGACTATACTGAATTAATGCATAAAAATAATGAAGTAGGGAAAATGCCACTTGTTCTTAACTTTTCAGATTAAAAACATTTTCTTTAAAGATGGAATAGTACATTAATACCTTATATTTTCGTGGTACTTGATGCTTCATTGAACATTTATATATATATTATCCTAGTAAAAATGATGGCTTATTTAAACTTTCCACTAAAAAAAAATCAGAAGGGGTTTGGCAGGCTCATTAATCTGAGAACATATCTAAAACCCAGTACATAGATAGTATGTGTAGAAAGACCAGTTTTCAGTTCCTCCATTAGTTCTCACTCTGAAGTATAAGTATTTCTTTATTTTGAAGATCCAGTTTAAACTTTTACTGACAGAAGATTCCCTTGCTCTGATATCTGATGAGTAATTTGATCCATGTTGTTCCTAGTAATAAGAGTCCATGATAAGTTCTTGGATATCTTTAGTTTCCAAAGCAGGATATGTAAGATGATCTCTTAGGTTGTGGGAAGAAAATATTAGAACTTTTGTTGGCATTTCAATCTAGCAAGTGAAATTTGCTTTAACTAACAATCTATGGGTTGATCATCTGTGTGTCAGACTATCATTTATCAGTTTTGTCTGTAAGGGAGGGTTACAAAGGGTTGACAGAGGCACATTGATTTCAGTAGTTTAGGATTAATATAGAAAACAACATGGCAACAACTTAAATGGATTATTTGGTAAGCAAATAACTTCAGAATGTATAGAGTAGTCATTGTAGATGATTTGAAGTTTCAGGAATTAAACTCAATGTGGGAGAATGCTATATATTTAAAGTACAGATGTTTCTAACATGGCCCAGATCATCATATTAGTTAGATTCTTTATCAATAACAAAATACACAAACAACCACTTTTTTTTCCATGTCTCTGTGTGTGCTATTGAGGTATAGATGTTATCAGGAAAGATATAGTTTCAAAAAAAAAAAAAAGACTTCTTGAATATAAAATAATGTATATGAGGTAATTTCCTAGGGTGGTAATATTTTCACTTGATAAGAATTTAGATTGCACATCTGGAGCTGAGGGTATAGCTCAGTGGTAGAGTGCTTGCTTAGCATATGCAGGGACCTTAATTTGATCCCCAGCATCACAAAACAAACACAAATCATAGATTGCATACGTGTATGCAATTGAAGTTCATCAAATGTTAGAATTAAGGTTTCTATATCCCACTCTTTGTAAAATTTATCTGAAAAGGAAAAAGAGAATCTTAAACATTAAATTCTACTTAATGATGTGCATGCTGAACTTTGGGGGAATAATATATTGTTTTGACTTACTTTGAAGTGCATAAAAAACAAAAAAACCTAAGACGAATTGATAATGGATAGAGGAATATTACATGTATAGTAAAAATGGTATTTTTAGAGTCTAGGTGGTAGGTATGTGGATGTTTCTTATAAAATGTCTTCCAAGTTTTCTGTTGCTTTATCCTTATGCAATCTGTAGCATCCCAGAAGTTGATATCAGATGTGCAAAGAGTACTTCAGGAAGTATCAGTTTTGCTTATATTTTTTTATAAAAACCTGTCAGGCTATTTAGTGTTGTTATAGCAAAATACCTGAGGGCTGGGTTCTTTATGTATAGGTGTATTTGGCTCAGAATTCTGGTTGCTAGAAGATCCAACAGCATGGTGCTCTCATTGTGGCTTTGTCAGTTAGCTTTTACTCCCTCTGACTAAAATACCTGACAAGAACAATTTAGAGGAGGAAACATTTATTCTGCCTCATGGTTTCAGAGGTCTCAGTCCATGGTTGGCCAACTCCATTGCTCTGGACCTGTGAGATAAGAACATCATGGTAGAAGGGCATGGTGGAGGAAAGTTCTCAGCTCATGGTAGCTGGGAAGCAAGGAGAAAGTGAGCTAGGAGCAAGGGACAAAATATAAACGCCCAGTGACCTACTTCTCCAGCTATACCCTTCTTGCCTGTAGTTACCATCCAGTGAGAAGTTCTTTCAAAGGATTGCTCAATCAAATTGATTCATCCACTGATTAAGTTACAGCTCTCAGATCATAATCTAATAATTTCACTTCTGAACATTTTGAACATTCCTGCATTGTCTACATAAGCTTTTGGGCAATACCTTATATTCAAACCCTAACAGTGGTGAAACTCACCCCACAGGCTGCATCACAATAGGGTGGAGAAGCAGGAAGGGAAATGGCTTTGTGCGGCAGGAGTAAAGTTTATGGGGAAGGCTTGATTAATAAGAACCTCCTCTTATAAGAACTTACTTACTCCACGAAAACAACATTAATCCCTTCTAAGGCAGTGCCCCAATGACCTAAATACCTTTCTCGTTAAAATTTTTTATCTGAACTACAAAACACAGAGGATAATTTGAGTGACCATTTTCACAGTTCTTCCAAGGATGTTACATAGAGTACCAATCTGGATGCATAGGGGAGAAGTTAATTCATTATATATAATGGATGTTCTAGGGTATTAGGGGTTAATTCTGTCCTGGTTAACTATTTCCAGGTTGTTGGATTGTTTTTGTAGCAAGTTCCTAAAATGATTTTCTTTGACTTATAGGCTTTATACAAATAATATTTGTTGTTTAGATTACAGGGCCACCAGGCTGTGGAAAAACTCAGTTTTGCATAATGATGAGTGTTTTGGCTACATTACCCACCAGTATGGGAGGATTAGAAGGAGCTGTTGTGTACATAGACACAGAATCAGCATTTAGTGCTGAAAGGTAAGATATTTGATTATTTTCCATTATAATGCTTTACTTTAATAACATATACAATGTGGAACATTAATAAATAGGTTAATATTTACCTGTTTTTTTGGAACAGAGAATGTTAGATTACTTTTTGGTAAGAGTTTTCCTTTTAAAATTGACACAGGACAGTTTTTTGTTTTTATCTCTTTCTTACTGGGGTAAGTGGGGTTCCTGGGTAAGCTGTCTTGTGTTTTGAAAGTTGGTAAGAAAGAAGGTAAAGAAACAGGGAAGAATTTAAGTAAAAAATGAGGAAGATGCAAAACTAAAAAGGAAAAAGAAAATAGATAATTTGCCTTATAAGTAATTTCTAGTTGGAAGTAAAGTGTTGGTGAATGGATATGTCTGAGCTGGGATGCTTATGCATTTGGAGATCGATGTAGTTCTGTTCTCTTGCATGCTTTCTTCTGTGCATGTGTGTGCATGTATGTATGTGTGTGCGTGCATGTGTGTATGTGTGTGCGTGCATGTGTGTATGTGTGTGTAGTGCTGGGAATTGAACCCAGGGCCTTGCACTTGCCTAAGCAAGAACTCTTAACACTGAGCTATATCTCCACCCCAATTCTGTTCTCTTACTCAAGGTATACTATAGAGTTCTGACTCTTTCTAACCGTGTCACTATGAATCAGATCTCTCTTTTATTTCTTTATAAAGAGTACTATTCAGATCAAAGTGGACATGGCCAGATAAATTCCAAATGAATTATTTTGCCTAGAGCTTAATACTTATCTTGCAATATATTTCCTGGTTATCTGTTCTGTCTGAATATATGCCACTGATCTGTCAGCTCTTTGGGTTTGTTTTATATCTTTCTATTTTCAAAGCCAAATCCAGTGACTGGTACATACTAACTTTCCAGAAAATGTTTGATAAATGAGTGAACTGGCAGGTGTTACTCCCAGATTGTGAAATCCAAAGGCTATTTCTTAATAAAAGGAATGAAGATTCCTTGAGAAATGGCTGAATCTGGCTCTGGAGCAGGTGTTTTTCTTTTTTGGGGGTAGGGGTGGTCCCTAAGGGTCAACTCTAGGGCCTCACACATGCTCTTCCTCTGAACTACATCTCCATGGAGCAGGAAATTTTTAAGTTGAGTTTTTTTTTTCTTTTTAAAAAATTTTTAATTGATTTTTAAAAAAATAAATAACAGTGGAATGCATTACAATTATTATTACACATATACAGCACAATTTTTCATATCTCTGGTTGTGTATAAAGTATGTTGACACCGATTCGTGTCTTCATACATGTACTTTGGATAGTGATGTCTATCACATTTCACCATCCTTGCTAACCCCCTGCCCCCTCCATTTCTCTCCCACCCCTCTGCCCTATCTAGAGTTCGTCTATTCCTCCCATGCTCCCACTCCCTACCCCACTATGAATCAGCCTTCATATATCAGAGAAAACATTCAGCATTTATTTTTGAGTTTGAAACATGTCAGATAGCAAGGAAGCTATAACAGACTATTTGATCTCTAAAAGATTTAGGAATCAACATGAAGAGCCTCTACTGACCAAAGATGAAACAAATTGAGCATCAATAAGAATAATAATGTCAGTGAATCAAAACATGAAATATTTAAATCCATGCATCTATAATTATATTAAGAGATAAAATTAAAAAGCTTCTGCATAGCAAAAGAAGCAGTGAGCACAGTGAAGGGAAAGATTGCACAATGGGAAGAAAATCTGCCAGCTATTCATCAGGCAGAGGATTTATATCCAGAATATATAAAGAATTCAAAATATTCATACCAAAAGAACAGTAATTCATTTCTCAAGAGTACAAATGGCCTATAAATACATGAAAAATGCTTAACATCTCTAGCCATAAAGGAAATGCAAATAAAAACTACATTGAGAGTCTGTCTCACCCAGTCAGAATATCTGTTATCAAGAAAACAATAACAAATGCTAGTGGGGATGTGGGCAAAAGGAACCCTTACACACTGTTGGTAGGAATCTAAATTAATAAAACCACTATCGATAAGAGCATGTAAGTTTCTTAAAAAACTAAAATGAGAACTATCATATGATCTAGCTTTACCACTACTGGGTATATACCTGAAGGAAACAAAACCAACCATAAGACAGATACCTGAATACCTATGTTTATTACAGCACTGTTCATCATAACCAAGCTATGAAATCAGTCTAGGTGCTCATCAACAGATGAATGGATAAAGGAAGTTGTGGCATATTTATTTACACAATGGAGTATTTGTTCTTGAAGAAGAACAAAATTATTTCATTTGCAGGAAAATGAATGGAACTGGAGGTCATCATTTTATGTGAAATAAACCAGACTCAGAAAGACAAGCATTGTATGTTTTCTCTCATGTGGAATCTAGAATAATAAAAAAAAAGATGATATGAAAGTAGAAGTGGAACTATTAGGGAAGGGGAAGGAGACCTGGGGAGGAGGTAGAGAGGGTAAGAGAAGGCAACAGGGAGGGTGGATACAATCATAGTATGTTCTATGGTTATACATATGTATGAAATTTTCACAATGAAATCCATTATTTTTATAACTAACATGTGTTAATAATTATAATAAAAAGAGATGAAAAGGAACTCATTGATTACCATTGGAGAATTTTGGAGAAGCAACTTCTTATTTTAAAACTGTATGGAAAAAGTTTTGGGTGGGGGGTGGGGGTACCAGGGATTGAACTCAGGGATGCTTGACCACCGAGCTATGTCCCCAGCCCTATTTTGTATTTTATTTAGAGACAGGGTCTCATCTCACTGAGTTGCTTAGCGTCTTGTTTTTGCTGAGGCTGGCTTTGTACTTGTGATCCTCTTGCCTCAGCGTCCCAAGCTAGTGGGGTTACAGGTGTGTGGGATTACAGGTGTATGCCACCGAGTAATAAATAAAGAAGGAATGTTGGATTATCTCCAAATTACAAACTCTTAACAATCTAATGAATCTCAATATTAAACATCAAAGACTGCTAGAATCAAACAAAAACAACATCACTGGAGTATCCCCGATGGAAGAACAACCAAACATGAATGTGATTAAGCTGTCTACCAACTACCAGTTTACAACATATATACAGAAAGGAATGTGTTAAACTATTCTAGAGGGATGCAGTTAACAAAATCTGAACTACTGGAAATTATAGAATAAAAAACCTGGTTTCTTTAACAAATAAATTGTAAGATTAAAATAAAAAAGGAGGAGGAACCTTTGAATTAAAACAGGTTTAAAAGATGTATTGATCAGTTGCAATGTGGATTTAGAGAAGAGATAGAACAGAGAAATATGAGACTCAAAGAGAAATATGTTTTAGTCAGTCTGGTTTAGTATTGTCACCATTTTGTGCTTACAAAGTAAGCCGTTTAACATGAATGAAAACGTGTTTGAAGGATTAATATGAGGAAGGATTAAAAGATTCACATATATAGGATTTTGGGTTAAGTGATAAAAGTGGGAAATTATTTTTAGAATTTTTTTTTATCAAGGAGGAAGTAGTTTCTATTCCTAGTAGCAAAATAAAATAAAAATTAAAAAAAGAAAACAGGAAGAATAAATAAAAACTATTTGAGTTAAAATGCATTAAAAGGAAAAAAAAGACAAACAAGAAAACCTTGTGGGTGAAGGTGATATACTTAAAAGCACTTTGGAAAGATTAGTTATATTTTTTTAAAGCAGTATACTAACTAGCTTATTTTACATGTCCTTTAGAAAATAATCTAAAATATTATGTTAATTATGCTCATTCATCACAGACTGCATTTGTATCTCCAGAGGGTTTAACAGTTAGATAATAGTGTAGTGTAGAGTTGACCCCTGGGGGACTTGGGGTCTGCTTTGGGAAAAAGGAAATGCTAAGAAGGCAGAGTTCTGAATGTCCTTCTTCTAATGGAATCTGAAAAGGTCTGTTTTTCTTTGTTTTACATATTGGATTTTTGCTTAAAATTTGATGTTGTCTTAGTTACCATATTCTTTCATATATCTTGAGAATCTGGATAAATAGATTAATTCAGTGACCCATCCCCATATTTTAGCCTATGGAAAATTTGGCAACCATAACAATTCCATTGTACATGAATTGAATAAATAATATATTATCCTTAATAGAGATAATTGGAAAAAATGGAACTGGGGGTTAAGAATAAAAATAAGGAATAGCCTGGCATCGTGGTGCATGCCTGTAATCTCAGCTACTCAAGAGGCAGAATTGCAAGTTCAAGGCCAGTCTGGTCTGGTCAGCTTAGTGAGATCCTGTCTCAAAAAAGAAAAGAAAAGAAAAAAGATTGGGGATATAGCTCAGTAGTAGAGCACCCCTGGATTCAACCACAAGTACCACACACACACACACACACACACACACACACATACACACACAGAGGAAGGTAATATGGATAGTAAATAGTAATAGAATTTCTTGGGGGGGGAAAAGCTTTGAGGAAAAATAAAATAACATGGATAAAGGAAAATAAAGTTTGGAACTGCAAATGAGAATAGTAGGGTAGATAGTGTGAGAAAAAACTGAAGGATCTGGGGAAGCAAGAGATGGGACCAATGACCCTGGAAGGTGGGATATAGGACTGGAATTAGGAGGTAGAAATGGACATTCCTGAGTTACAGTGATATCAGAAAAGCGTTGGGAATGGGGAAGAAAGAGTTCAGCAGGGGAGGAAGACATTATTCAAATAATCACTAAAATATAAAATTGAATGTATTATAACTAAGGATGCAAAGGAGAAATACCTGTTGTTTTTATATTGTGGGGGAAGCACTGGCTGAGCAGCTGAATTAATTTTGTGTGCATGTCACCTCTCGGTACCAAGTGGCTTACAGATCTTGCTATCTAATTTCTACAAGACTTTAGATTGTAATTCTTTCTGAATCAGGGTGTATAGATGAAGGCATGGTCAGCAGTAATAGTGGCCAGCCATGACTTTGGCTGATTCTGAAGTTAGTTCCAGTGTGGTCTTAGGACCCCTGACCTATTGGTTAGTTGGTATTAATCTAGGATCTTTGACCCAGAGGGCAGCCAATAGGAAGATTAGGCCCTTCTTACTGTTTTTGTGGTTTCATGAAGTCTGGGTAGATTTTCCTCAGCCCTATTCCATCTACCTTATCATTTGTGAATCTGGATAAATTATGGGGAAAGAGACGTGAAAAAAATTCTATGATAGAAAGTAGAAATTAGTCATAAGTACTTTTACTGTTAACAAAACTTTGGAATTTTCTACAATTCAAGGAACTTGTAGATTCACATTATATTTAGTAATACATATTGAATGAATGAACAGGAAAATAGTACATATGTATAAGAAGCTTTGGAGAAGCCATAAACTCATATTTCAGTTTATTTATGATGCTATATTTCAACTATGATTTTGGATTTTTTTTTTTTACATTAAACATTTTATTTCGAGTTAGTGTGTGTTCACAAATGAACAACTCTTATATTTTCTTACATATAAGAGTTGTGAAGTTACATGGGGAACTAATAATATTAAAAAGGGTTTTTGCTCCTTAAATGACACGCCTTTTGATTCTGGAACTGATCAGGAAAGAAGTTCATCTATTCAAAACTAGTTAACACGTTCCAGAACTGGAATCTTTAAAATGCATTTTAGTTGTCAGGTTCAAATTAAGGCACAGTCATCTTCAATGTGAGGTTTAGTGGGTAAGAAAAACTGAAATGTGGCTTCAAACTTCTTTTAAAAAGAGTAGTGCTTTTACACAGAGACAACACACACACAAATACAGTTATGTCGAACTAGACAAAGACATCAAAAACAGACATTGGAGAAAAGATAGCCTCTTCAACAAATGGTGCTGGGAAAACTGGAAATACATATGTAGCAAAATGAAATTAAATCCTCATCTGTCACCCTGCGCAAAACAACTCAGAATGGATCCAGAACTGACACCCTGTCCCTAATAGAAGAAAAAGTAGGCCCAAATCTTCAACATCTTGGCTTAGGAACTGACTTCTTTAACAAGACCCCTAAAACACAAGAAGTAAAGTCAAGCAGCAATAAATGGGATGGATTAAAACTAAAAAGCTTCTCAGCAAAGGAAATCAGTAATGTGAAGAGAGAACTTACAGAATGGGAGAAAATCTTTACTATAAGCACCTCAGATAGGGCATTAATCTCCAGGATATACAAAGAACCCAGAAAACTTAACACCAAAACCACAAATACCCAATCAATAAATGGGCTAAGGATCTAAACAAACACTTCAGAGAAGAAGAAAAACAATTGATGAACAAACATGAAAAAATGTTCATCATCTCTAGCAATTAGAGGAATGCAAATCAAAACTACACTGAGATTTCATCTCACTCCAGTCGAAATAGCATTTATCAAGAATATAAGCAACAATAAATGTTGGTGAGGATGTGAGGAAAAAAGTACACTTGTATATAGCTGGTGGGGCTGCAAATTTGTATAGCCACTATGGAAAACAGTATGGAGATTTCTTAGAAAACTTGGAATGAAACCACCATTTGACCTAGTTATTCCACTCCTAGGTTGATAACCAAAGAACTTAAAACCAGCATACTCAGTGATGCAGCCCCATCAATGTTTATAGCAGCACAATTCACAATAACTAAACTATGGAAGCAACTGAGGTGCCCTTCAACAGATGAATGGATAAAGAAAATGTGGTGTATATCAATAATGGAATATTACGCAGTCTTAAAGAAGAATGAAATCATGGCATTTGTCAGTAAATGGATGGAGCTGGAGAATATTATGCTAATCAAAAAAAAACAATCCTAAGGAAACAAAGTCTGAGTGTTTTCTCTGCTAATGTGGGTGATAATTAACAATAAGGGGAAGGGACTAGGGAAGAATAGATACTTTGGATTAGACAGGGGAGTGAAGGGAGGGAAGGGGTAAAAAGGATAATAGAATGAATAAAATATTATTACCCTATGTGCATACATGATTACATGACTGGTGTAACTCAATATCATGTCCAACCAGAAGAATGAGAAGTTATACTCCATTTATGTATGATGTATCAAAATGCATTCTACTGTCACATATAGATAATTAGAACAAATAAAAAAATTATTAAAAAGAGTAGTGCTTCTAACCATTTCTGAGGTTTTCTACCACAGTAAATCCTTCAATTGTAGGATTGATTGCTAACATTATTTGTTAGGAATGATGGCTCTGGACAATGCGACAGTGAGAATAGATGTAGGACTATTGAATATTATTTAATATAAGAAGTTAAGTTGAATGACAGGGAAGGAGAATTTGGGAGGTTGAAGAGTTTTCTCTCAAGAGGTTTCTGCTAGCAATTGGTTTGCAAATGACTTATCCATGGAGGAGATTTTAGAAATAAAGATTTTAGTAGGTTTTCAGGGATATTGTTTTGGGAGTTTGATGGGGCGTAAGTAAAAAGGAGCTTTGTTTACAACATAGCTGTTTAGAATGACACTACCTCCATTGTCTAAATTAGTGGTTCTCATTTGGGGACAAAGATAGGCAACTTTTCCCCCTAGCTATCAAGTCTTTGGGAATTTGTAGAGGGAGTGCAAGAATAAATGGTTTTTATGATAATAAATGGGTGGGGCACAGGGTGCTGTAAATTCTGTAATAGGAGAGTTGTTGAGATGAGAGAATTGAGAGGCACCTGCTCTAAATAACATTTTATAAATTAGAACATAATTCAGATGCTGTAAGTGGCATTCATCTTACTTGATCCATATAATGGCATTTTGAAGTAGGGAGGGTGGGTATTATGATATCCATTTTATTTTATTTTATCTTTTGGTACTGGAGATTCAACCCAGGAACACTCAACCACTGAATCACATCACCACCTCTTTTTATATTTTATTTAGAGACAGAGTCTCATTAAGTTGCTTAGAGCCTCACTAAGTTACTGAGGCTGGCTTTGAACTCGTGATCCTCCTGCCTCAGTCTCCCAAGCCTCTGGGAAGGTATGTGCTACCATGCCTGGAGTTGATATTCATCTTAGAAATAAGGAAAATGGTACTCAGAAGTCATGTGATTAACCTAAGATCATATAGCTAGTAAGTGAGCTCAGAGGTGAATTCATGTTCTCTTTCCACTAAACTATGATTGGCAAAAATAATTGACTTTGAGGAAGAATCCGGATAGTGTTTTCATTCCTTCATTCAATAGCACCTATCAGAGATTATATTTTTTTCTGTTCTGTTATCTTTATTTAATGGTATCTTGTTGAACATAAATTTGCAATTTTGAACTTGTCTTATGGTTTTGGTTTTTGGATCTTAAGAAATTTTCTCTCTTGGGGCTGGGGTTGTGGCTCAGAGATAGAGTGCTCACCTAGCATGTGTGAGGCCCTGGGTTCAATCCTCAGCACCACATAAAAATAAAGAGATAAAATAAAGGTATTGTATCCAACTACAACTAAAAAACAAATATTTTTAAAAAAAGTTTTCTCTCACTATTAGGCAACATTTTTAAAACATATATTTAGTTTTATCTTTCATATTAGTGGTTTTAATCCATTGGAAGCCTATTCAGGATGGTTTTATTTTAAATTGTGATTTAAACTGCCACACTTATCTCCAGAAATATTGTACACAATATTTTATTTTTTGGTACTGGGGATTGAACCTAGGGGTACTCATATGTTCTAATACACAGTGTTTTGAAAGTCTTCATCAACCCTTTGTTTTCTAGTTTTTTAAATTTTTGTCATGGGGAAAGTTGACATTTCATTTTTTAAACTATTATGGACTAATAACTTTTAATATGTTCATTGTTTATCTTTCTTAGGCAAATTATGTAGAAATACACTTTGCCCTTTTTTCTTTTTCTTTTTCCTTATGGACTTACAGAAACACTTTGTATTTTTTAGATATTAAAGAATATAAGATTTTATTTTAGTCTGTCATTTATGTTTTAACTTTGGTTATGTTACCTATGTTTTTTTGTTGTATTCAATCTTACAGCTTTTCCTTTATGGCTGTAATTCTTACTTTTTTTTCAGGATCTTAAACTCTTTAGATTATATTGATTGATGTTTATCATGTTAGAAACTGAGGGATTTTAAAAAAATATTTAATTATTAATTCAGTAGAAACACAATAATAAATGTGTAATATGATAATACACTGCATCAGGCAGGACTCCATCAGAGAAGTAGAACCAGTAGAGTATATACATAAAGAGATTTATTGCAGGGAATAATTGACTTTTGCAATTGCAGAGGCTGTCTGAAATATACAAGGCAGGCTCTCAGGAAGTGCTGAAAGCCAGGTTTGAAGTTGTAGTCCATGGGTAGAATTTCTTTTCTTTTTTTTTTAAAAGAAGCCTCACTTTTGCTCTTAAGGCCTTTCAAGTTATTGAAAAAGGCCCACCCCAATTATATAGGACAATCTCTTTTACTTAAAGTTAGCTGTTACCAACATTGATAACCATGAAATCTCTTTACAGCAATACATAATGGTCAACTGAATAACAGGTTACCATACCCTAATAAGTTGATTCATAAAATATTCATCACACATATTTTTATGGAAAATAGATTTTCAAAGCTTAAAAATGAGAGAAAAGATTGAAAATCTTTTTTAAAGTCTGATAATAGAAGACTATTGGATTCTAATGTGCTTTGCATTCAGTCTTTGGTAATATGTTTTTTTGTTGGAAAAATATGAAGACGATCTGACCTCACACAGATACGTATTTGGGAAAGTGAAGAATATTTTATAGTCTTTTCAGACAATTATAAATTTCCCTCTTTGATACTAAGCTAAGACTTTTTCCCTACCATTCTTTTTAAAATTATTATTTTATGTATTTCTTTTTATGCAGTGCTAAGGACTGAACTCAGTGCCTCACATGTTAGGCAAGCATTCTGCCACTGAGCTGCAGCCCCAGCCCAACTAAGCTAAGACTTGATGAGTGATAAACTTTGAAACTGTATTAGTGAATTTTTCCTATTTTAAATTAAAATCTATTTGATCTGTTTTGTACTTTTAGTGGACATTTACCTGTACATGATTTTATAATATTAAGCATTACTCATTTGGAAAATATTGGTTCACTGAGTTATGGAAGTCTTCTAAATGTGATATATTTTATTATTCACTCTCAAAAAGTCTCTCATCAGTATTTCCACTGATTTCAGTAAGAATTAAATAGTGGGAAACATCAAACTCATGGTGGAAGATAGAAAAAATTCTGATTTTTCATTAAAAAAAAACTTTGAGTTTTATCATTGACAACAATTATTGGTTTCACTGGAAGTGTAAAATCATAATTTGGCATTTATTCATTCAAGGAAAAATGGCCTTCATGGAAAAAGTAACTTTTTTTGTTCACAATTCAGTTATACAGGGTTTGTCCTTGAGACAATTTCCTATTATTCTCCCTCTTGCTTCTGGTGTTCATCTACTTATTTTCTTTGCTTTTCCTCAAACACATCAGGTATCTGCCTACATTTGGACTTTTGTACTTGCTATAGTTCTCTAGTCTGATGTGCTGTCCCATTGGATATTTGCATGGTTCATTTCCTCATGTCTTTAAGCCTAAACTGCAAATGTTACTTTATAAATGAAGCTTTACCAATCCCCCTACATATAATCATATTTGCTTCCATTGGTTACATTTCTGTTCCCTCATTCTGCTTCTCTTTTCTTTAGAGCACTTATTACATGGCATGTAATATATATTTGTTTGCTTCTTTCTTAGAATATAAGCTCCATGAGGGAAGGATCTTTCTTTTTCTTTACTTTTTCTCCTTCCTTCCTTTCATTCCTTTGTATTGCCATATCCTCAGCACCTAGAACTATGCCTGTAGGTCCTCCTCAGTAAATATTTGTGGAATGGATGAATCTTTACCTTTCATTTCAAAGGATTTTTTTTTTATAAAAGGTAGCCACTAGATGGCAGTATTTTCAAATTTTATGTAATTAATGCCTGGGAGTAAAAGATAAGCTCTTTTTTGTTTGTCCTAAAGAAAAAATTCTTTGTGGTGAAGACTATAAGAAATTAATGTGATTAATATGAGGCATGTAGAATACTACATTTGTATTTGTTTTTTTTGTTGAATAAAAATAATTTAGTGAAACTTACAGAGAATTGCAGCATATTGGTAGGTAAATAACCATTTGATATAGTTATTTAGAATGGTTACTGTGAATAAAGATAGTTCATGTCCATTGACCATTATTCCTTCCAAAAAGCCTTAACAGAATGAGTAGCAGCAATAATTTTCAGAAATCTTCACCACTCAAGCCACTAGTTGAAATCTATCATGCTGCTAAAGAGCAGAAAATTATTCATGCCTGTCAGCCATTGAGTTATTGTTACCAATGAGTTAGGTACTCTCCATCTTGTGCCTGATCAACTGCTTTGAGAAACTTCCATGGTTCTGGTAGTTGTTGCCATACTATCCTAATAAAAATTGGTGAGTTCCGAGCATGAGAGCTTTTTAGATGTTATCTCTGACTAGCACGAAACTCAGCAAATAGTTGCCCTAGTTTAGAAACAAACAAAACAAAACATTTCTACCAAGCCCTCAGCATTTGCCTGTTCTGCCTTTGCCAGTGCCATCTCTTTTCTTCCCTCACTTGCCTCATTTCCTTCTTCTGTTTTAAACCCTATGCTTCTCTCAAGCACTTCTGAATGGTTGTGTGATTCATTTTGTTCTCTTTAAACCCCTTCTGTATAATTCTTACTCCTAAAGTATTTTTTGTGCTTTCTGTTCAATCAAATTATGTTTTTTTCTTTTCAATTTTGTCAACACTTTTTTAAAAAAGTTGTTGACTAGTTTTATTTCTCTCTTTTCCTGTTTCAGGGTTTTCTCTTTTGTTTCTGATTATTAATTATTATTATTATTTTGTTTGTCTCTTTAAAGTTATCAGCCTTTTCTTGCAACTCTAGCTGTTTTGGGTGAAAACACTGCTTTTTTGCACTTTTTTGTTTCTAAATGGAACATAAAATATAGGATGGTTTTAGTGTTTATCGTCTCTCCACTCTGTCCCTTTGCATGCTAAGTAGTATGACTGATAAAGTGTCATTTTAAATGGGAGACAGTTACACTTAAAGAGTTATATTTTTAACATTTGAAATCAGAAGCATTTGTAATTTCTCGTGACGCTCTCCGTATCTTATTCTATCAATAATAATTGCCTATTTCCACTTGTCACTCTTCTTGGTTGGCCTGATCCCCATATGTTAGATGTAGCTTTGTGGTCAGAATTCAGTGTTTAGAAATCACTTATTGTTTACTTAGAAACAACTGAATAGTATTCATTTGTTTAGATAATAATTTTCTGTTTACCAAGAAACTATTGGATAGTATTTATTTGAATTAGGTTTTAATGGAGAAAACATTTTTCTGGAATAAGATATGGAGACTTACTGATGTCTGATTATTAGGATGATAATATGCCATCTATGTTCAAATGTACTTTTTTAATTCAAGAAAATGAAAGCATTTTTCTTATTTAGTAATATATCTTCTAGTTGCTTGATAAAATATCGTTTATAAAAAAATTCCTAGAAAAATAGATCTTGGAGACATTGTTGTTTGCTCAAAATTAGAGAAGACCTAAAAGCCCTCACTGGTCTCATGTAACCTCTAATGTAACCTCTGATAAGTGCTCAAAAGGAGAGCTTACATTCAAAACTTGTATTTTAAGCTATTTTGCTTATGTCTGCTCTATCAATAAGGTTTATAAGCTTTCCAGTTCTTATTAGAGTCTCAGTAGTGGTTTAAATATATTGACTGTTTTTTTCCCTATAGACTGGTTGAAATAGCAGAATCCCGTTTTCCCAGATATTTTAACACTGAAGAAAAATTACTTTGGACAAGTAGTAAAGTTCATCTTTACCGGGAACTCACCTGTGATGAAGTTCTACAAAGGTGTGTTGTCTAATATTTTGACAGTTTTGTAATGCTTTGAAGATGTTTTTTTCATGTTTTCAGCTTCTGAGTAAGAACAAAAAATTTTTACATATGCAAATTATGGGCAATAATTATTTCATTTTTTAATTTTCTGTAGCCTTTGAAGGACTTCTTTAAAAATGAAAAAAATATCAATGAATAAAATGTTCTAGATATCACATAAGTGGTATAATGTCTGCTATTTCATTAACAAATTACTTCAAAGTTTATCAGCTAAAAACAGCAAACATAAGCTGGGCATGGTGGTGCATGCCTGTAATCCCAGTGGCTTGGGAGGCTGAGGCAGGAGGATTGTGAGTTCAAAGCCAGCCTCAGCAATTTGGCGAGGCCCTAAGCAACTCAGTGAGACCCTTTCTCAAAATAAAATACAGAAAAGGGTTAGGGATGTGGCTCAATGGTTAAGTGCCCCTGAGTTCAATCCCTGGTACCCAAAACAAACAAACAAACAAAAACCCTCCCAAAACAACAATAATAAAACCACCCAGCAGATATATTATCTTACATAGTTTCTGAGGGTAAGTATCTGGGAGTAGCTTAGCTAATAGTTTCTGGCTCAAAGTTGCTCAAAAGGTTATAGTCAAGCTGTTGGCCAGGGCTGTAGTCATCTCAAGGTTCAATTATGCTGTGAAATCTGAGGCCAAGCTCACTCATGTGGTTGTTGGAAGGCCTCTATTCCTCACCAAGTGGATGTATCCGTAGACTCAAAACACAGCAACCTGCTTCCTGCAGAGTGATGTGAGTGTGGGCAAGTGAAAGAATGTTCAAGATGGAAACTCTAGATGTTTATAGTCTACTGTTAGACATGATGTACCATTATTTTGTCGTATGCTATTAGCCACATAGACCAACTCTGCTACAGTGTGGGAAGGAGCTACCCAAGGGTGTGAAATAGCAGGAGGTGGGAATGAGTGGGAGCCATTTTGGAGAATGGCTGCAATAAGTAGTGTTTCTCTAAAATTGGAGCTTTGGCAGTTTCATGGGACAATCAAGGAATTCCGAAACTAAATGAAAACATTTTGCTCTATATCCAGAAAAGTGTAATATGTGTAGAAGAGCTGAAAATAAATGATGTTAAGAGATTTTTGCAGTCATCAATGTAACTTTAGGAAGAACAATTTGCAATTTTTGTAACAATTTAAAATTTTTGATTAACCCTCATAACAATCTATTTTTACATTATATCTTAAATTTTTTCATTATTTTACAAATTCTGCTTTTATAGGATTGAATCTTTGGAAGAAGAAATTATTTCAAAAGGAATTAAACTTGTGATTGTCGACTCTGTTGCTTCTGTCGTCAGAAAGGAGTTTGATACCCAACTTCAAGGCAATATGAGGGAAAGAAACAAATTCTTGGCCAAAGAATCATCCCTATTGAAGTATTTGGCCAAGGAATTTTCAATCCCAGTAAGTTTTTCTTTATCTCTCCTTTTTCTTTCTTTTAAGTTTACTGATACATAATACCAAGTAATAAAAATAGAAGAAGACATAAAACAGATGACTTTTTTAAGGTAGCACAGTTTAATTACTCTAGCAAATATTGATATTTTCTTAAATTAGTTCATCTGCTGAGATTATTTTACTCTTTTTCATAATTTGAGATTGAGGCAGATTTAAATGTTTTTAGAAGTTCCTGTAGTCACACTTTCCCCCACTTCTTTTACTCATTGTGTGTTTTTTAAAACACTTTTTTTTAGTTGTAGATGGATACAACATTTTTATTTATTTTTATGTGGTGCTGAGGATCAAACCCAGTGCCTCACAGGTGTGAGGCAAGCGCTGTACCACAGAGCTGTGAGGCAAGCGCTGTACCACAGAGCTGTGACCCCAGCCCCTCGTTGTGTATGTTTTATATCACATTTGTCACACTGAGATAACCTAGGAAGTAAAACTGAATGCAATTACCTGTGTCTATTTCTACAAAGTTTGTTTTACTGTAGTAGTTGTTACTTTTGTAAATATTTTAGGTTCAGATACAGTGTTACTGTGTTCAGTGCTGTTTTGTACAGAGTAGGATTTGGTTTGCTTCAAATGACCAGAGTTCAGCCATTTGGGGATGGTTGGAATGGTAGTAATGATAATACGAGTAAGAAAACCAGTAAGAAAACCTCCACTTTTCAGTTGTGGGCATTGTGATCAGGAAATCTAAAGATGAGGGGGATATTGCAAGGGTTTGTGATGTATAAACTGTATCCTATAAGTGTGTACTAAATTACTCTCTTACCTGCAGTGTATGGGAGACTTTTACTTGTTCACAGCCTCAGCAACATTTGGAATTGCTAGGCTTTTCAGTTTTAGTCATATCTCATCTAGTCAGAAAATTCCTTACCCTGAGATAAAACTGGGTTATGATTTTATAATTTTTAGATTTGTTTTTGGAAAATTAAAATCTTGGATCTTTGCAGCATAAAGAATGTGTAAATAGGGGCTGGGGATATAGCTTAGTTGGTAGAGTGCTTGCCTCACATGCACAAGGCCCTGGGTTCAATCCCCAGCACCCCCCTGCCCCCCCCCCCAAAAAAAAAAAAAAAAGCATGTATTAAATAGTATGAGCCACCACACAGCTTTTGAGATTTATAAAGCCAAGTTGGAAGTCAAGGGAGAAAATACAAAAAAAAAAAAAAAAAAAAAAAAGTCAAGGTACAAAAAGTTTTACATGATTTAATGGCTTTTTAATCCATAATTTGGATTAAAGTCAAGTACTATAAAATTTATCGTGGGTGGTGCTCATGTTTAAATTTTTCTTGTCATTGGTTAAAATGATAAATTTGAATTCTAGTTTTCACTGATCAAGGAGAAGAAGGTAATTTAAAAATATTTCATAGAGATATTTGATTGAATATAAGTTTTTATGCTTATTTTTATTAATTCATATTGTTGCTTTACCTAAGCTTGTTTAAAATATGAAAATTCACTTTTTAAAAGTTTGTTTCCTTTTAAATAGTAACTGTAGGCTAATGCTTTTTTTTACTGAGCTGATTTATCTTCTTTAGTGACAAAGGCACTCTGCTTTTCTTTGTTTTTAATAGAGGCCTCTGAAAAAATAGGTACTTAGTATCTCAACATTTCTGTCTTTGACTTGTTTTTTCTGTTATAAATAAAGGCAAAATATACAATGCATAAGTATGTAACTACATAGTGTGTGTGTATATATATATTATGCATACTATTATATAATACAGTGTGGTATTAGTTTTTTGTGACAGGTAAGTGCTGATTTTAAAAGGCTTTTGAAAAATACTTCCTATAGAACATGTTAGAATTTTTCTAGACTAATGACCTCATTTAAGTGAAAAATCATGAAGTTTTAAGCTTTTGTACTATACTTTGAATAAGGGGCTTCATATGGAACTAAATTTCTTAATACGGTATGTTATTTTTTAGTTCGTTATGTGTTTCAAATCAGCAAATCATATGCATCTTTGCATTTCCTCAAACCTACCAACACTTTTCCTCCACCTGAAATATTCCTCCTCTAAATAGTAGTATGGCTTATTCTTTCCTGAGGACTTGAGAACTAACCAGGTAAATGTTAATCACACCTATGATTCTTACTATGCTTTATGTTTTTTGATGACAGTTTTTACTCTAGCATGTAATATAGTATGTTTATTGGTTTATTGTGTGTTCCTTAGTAGACTACATAGAGTCTACTTTAACTTTTATTCTTAGCACCAGGAATAGCACATAACACACAGTATGCATTTAATAAATATTTTCTAATGTATAAATCATAGGCACTGCTTCTCTTCTTGAACTTGACTACCTATTAGAATTTAACTTAAATTTTAATATTTGCTTTTAACTCTTTTTAAATTTTTTTTTTTTTTTTTTTTTGGTACCAGGGATTGAACTCAGGGGCACTTGACCATTGAGCCACATCCCCAGCCCTATTTTGTATTTTATTTAGAGATAAGGTCTCACTGAGTTGCTTAGCACCTCGCCATTGCTGAGCCTGACTTTGAACTCGTGATCCTCCTGCCTCAGCCTCCTGGGATTACAGGCCTGCGCCACCGTGCCCAGCTTTAATATTGTTTTTTAATAATTTTTTTGTATGTTTCAATTAGTTATACATGACAGTAGAATGCATTTATGTACTTCAATATATCATACATAAATGGGGTCTAATTTCTCATTTTTCTGATTGTACATATAGAATCACATTGGTTAGCATAAGGTAATAATATCTGTTTATTCTACTATCCTTCCTATCCCCATGTCCCCTCCCCTGCCTTCACTCCCCTTCACCTAATATTGATTTTAATAGTGATAAAATGTAGTTTTAGGTGGCAAAATATCTTACTACAATCAGATTACAGTGGGATCTTGTAGGATGAAAAAAAAATTCTTAAGATTCTTAAATTTTGAAAAGATTTTAGACATCTAGACAGTATTAGAGAGCCAGGTAGTAGGAGAAAAAATTCAAGTCTAGTAGAACTATCATAGGTAAATGTCTGATGACTTCTGAGAAAGATTGGGTGGGATGCCAGTGTATTCCAGCATGATTTCTGGTTGTGGATCTGAGATGGTGGGTTGGGCTAGGACTGTATCATTGCCATACCATTTTGACACACTCCACACCTCTTTTCATTCAAGTCAGAATCAGGAGTAAAGCCAACATGGGTGTTCAGATAAGCATTTTATTGAATTTTTACATTTCTCTACAATGGATATGCTATATTTTTATAATATGGAAATAAATCTAAAATATAATTTGTATTTAATTTTGCTTATGACATTGTATGTTTGCAAGCATGCCTATAGTACTGTGTGGAGACTTCAGTCTTCTTAGTACTTATAAGAGTTAGTAGTTAGAAAGTCAGTAAAGAGGGGCTGGGGATGTGGCTCAAGCGGTAGCGCGCTCGCCTGGCATGCGTGCGGCCCGGGTTCGATCCTCAGTACCACATACAAACAAAGATGTTGTGTCTGCCAATAACTAAAAAATAAATATTAAAATTCTCTCTCTCTCTCTCTCTCTCTCTCCCTTTCTCTTTAAGAAAAAAAAAGAAAGTCAGTAAAGATATAGAAGATGTGAATTATATAATTGATCAACTTGATCTTACTGACATTTACAGAACATATATATCACTCAATGCCAGCAGAATATGCATTCTTTCTAAGTACACATGGATATTCACCAAGATACACTATTTTCTGCATTGTAAAACAGATCTCAACAAACTTAAAATATTGAAATTGTACAAATTTTAACCCCTTGAGAGTTAAAGTAGAAATAAATGACAGAAGTACCTGGAAAATCTCCAGATATTTTGAAATTAAATACAAATTTTCTTAACACCAGGAATAGCACATAACACATAGTATGCATTTAGTAAATATTTTTTAATGTATAAATCATAGGCACTGCTTCTCTTCTTAAACTTGACTACCTATTAGAATTTAACTTAAATTTTAATATTTGCTTTTAACATTATCTTTAAATTTTTTTTTTTTTCAAATCAGCAAATCATATGCATTTGTGTGTCAGAGAATAAATCACAATAGACAGTGTTTGTCAATTCAGAGATGGTGCAGGGAAGGCACCAGAGGGGTCTGTGAGCAGACCTCACTCTTCATTTCTTCCTAGTTTTCCCTGCTTTGGGCTAATGCCTGAAATTGTCCTCTCATTATATTGTCACTTTTCTGAAGTTTATTGTTCTTTGTTAAAACATTAAAAACATTTCATCCCATGAAAAAATTAATCAATTAATTAAATAATTACAATTATTATTACTTTTGCTGTGCTGGAGATCTAATCTAAGGCTGAATGCATGGTAAGCAAGTGCTCTGCTATTGAGCTACTCCCAGCCCTGAGAATTCTATTTTTTTTACATGGCTATTACTAAATACTCTTCTAGCATGGAGGCAAGTGAAATTATCATGTTTACTGATGAAAAAAATATCGATGATAATGCTGGTTTTTTTTTTTTTTTTTTTGTCAGTGGATAGCAGTTTGTTGTTGTTTTTAAGAAGGTCTGGTCTTCTCTTCAGTTCTCCTCACACTCTGGGGCTCTCAGTTACAGAAAAGGAACATAAATGGAAAGGTCACTAGATTAAGGCCAACTCTATCCTTCCTTCCCCCAGAAGCAGCTCTTCTGGGGGAGAGGGAGAACAGTGACATCTGCACTTGACATCTCCCTTGGCACAGGTATGTGGATCCCCTTAACTGCTGGACCTTGGGGAAAACCCAAGGCTTTGACTTGAAGATTCAGCATGTATAGGGAGGGATTTCAGAAACAGGAGTAAAAATTGGAAGACTGGGGTTATAACTTAGTAGTAGAGTACCTACTTGGCACTACCCCCAGCACCACCCACAAAGAAAAAGAAGAAAGAAAAAAGCTAAAAAACAGAATGTGTTAACCCCAGCCAGCTAGACAGCATTTTAAAGTTTTTCCTTTCTTTGCTCTGCCCCCCCCCACCCATGCAGAGGATTGAACCCAAGGCCTTATACATGCTATATTGTTATAATTGTTATACTTTATTATTAGTTATTGTTGTTAATTATTTACTTGGGCCTAGTTTATAAATTAGATGTTATCATAGGTAGGTACTTGTAGGAAAAAACATAGATACAGAATTCAGTACTGTGTTAGTCAGCTTTTTGTGTAAGTGACCAAAATACCTGAGAAAACAACTTAAAGGAGGAAAGATTTATTTTGGCTCACTGTTTCAGAGGTTTCAGTCCATGGTTGGCTGACTCCATTGCTTTGGGCCTGAGGTGAGGCAGACATCATAGTAGAAGGGTGTGACAGAGGAAAACTGTTCACCTTATGGCAGCTGGAAAGCAGAGAGACTGCTAAAATACTATTTAAGACAGTGTTCCAAGCCACTGCTTTGAGGGTTGCTTTTCTTCTCCATGATGTATATTACATGTATTAATAAACTTGCTTGTACTTCTCTTGTTAATGTTTAGTTATAGAGGTCTGTCCTAACTCTAAATTTATGAATGTGAGAAAATTTTATGTATTTGTTCCCTTCTACTTCTTATCTTATACTTTAAAACTTCTATTTTAAAAAATGTATATATTAGAACTCGTGTGTGTGTGTGTGTGTTCTTTAATAGTAAACATATTTACATTGGGTATAATTTTGTTTTGGTATGCAATTAGTAATGATATCTAGTATCCTAGGTCACAGGATTTCAGGTAAGTAAGTACAACTTTTTTTGTGTGTGTGTGTCAGCAAAGATTGTCTTTGAAAATCATGTTATGTTGATGTTATATCAAAGGTAATTATTAGTTTCTGGAGGATTTGGGGTTAGAATTTTCTCCTACAGTCAGATAGATCTGGATCAAAACTCAGACGCATCTGCTTACTGTCTGTATAATTGTGCTTAATTACTTTCCTTTTTTTTTTTTGGTTTCCTAATGTATAAAATGGAAATAATAATTCCCACCTTTGAACAGTGGTATAATACCTACCTGTTTCTCAACAGGTCCTTAGAGAAGTTAAAGGGCGATGCTTTTTTGGTTTAAAAAAAAAAAAAAAAAAAAAAAAACAACTGGTTGTCGTCTTGAATTAAATGTACTTATCCTTAAACACAGTTTAACAAATGATTAGGTCAAAAAAGCTATTCGGGTACGATGGCACATGCCTGTAATCCCAGCAACTTGGGAGAGTGAGGCAGGAGGATCTCAAGTTTAAGGCCAGCCTGGGCAACTTAGCAAGATCCTGTCTCAAAATAAATAAAAAGGGTTGGGGATGTAGTTTAGTGGTAAAGTACCCCTGAATTCTATCCCCAGTACCTAAAAAAAAAAAAAAAAAACTTATAAGGGACACTTTTATCTAATATTTAATAACTTGCATTTTATAGGTCAGAGAACTTTATTGTCTTGTCTCCTTTCCAGAAATAGTAATATTTTATTTCCTATTTAGTCTAGGATTTTCAGATACCCATGAAGCCATTCTCATTTTACCCTATTAGATCTGCTGGGCTAAAGTTCAGCAGAATTTTTCTGTAAAGGGCCAGATAGTAATATTTTAGTCTTTGTGGGTCATTTGGTCTCTGTGGCAACTACTTAGCTCTGCCGTAGACAGGTTATAAGCAAATGGATATAGTGTGGCTCAATAAAACTTGGTTTACAAAAACAAATGAAGGGCTAGATTTGATCCATGGATCTTAATTCACCAACCTCTGATTTTGACCTTTCTCCCTAGATTTAGGACCTTCGGGGCTGGTGTTTCCCCAGTATCTTAAGTAGTTAGTAGGGAGCATAAGAGAACGGTCTACTCTAGACCATGAGAGGAATAGACGAACTCTAGATAGGGTAGAGCAATGTTTTGTCATACTAGTTTGAGGCATTGACTCCTTTTAAATGTAGATAATATTCTCGTGAACCTCCATTGCTGACTTCAGGGTTATTGTCATAGAAATACATAGAATTGTAAGATTAGTTAATAATCCTCTGTAATAAACCATACTTATGAAACCATTAGGTGTTTGGTGTTTATGAGCAACACAGAAATGTTCAAATTAATTATATTAATTTAATGTAACAGATGATAATTTGTTAACTTAAATTATTGCTTATAATTTACATAATTAACCAATCTCACAGCTTCTTTTGATTGTAATATATATATATATATATTCCTACTGTAGTTCATGTGATGACTTAATTTTCCAACCTTTTTTCTCTAGTTGAGCTACTATAAAACTTCCTTCTGTTTTGGAAAGTGACATTATTTGATCCTCACATGGGCAAGGATACATTTAAATTTTAAGTCTATACTTCTTTCCATATTGGCTGCACCAATTTGCAGTCCCACCAGCAATGTATGAGTGTGCCTTTTCCCCCACATCCTTGCCAACAATTATTGTTGTTTGTCTTCATAATAGCTGCCATTCTGACTGGAGTGAGATGAAATCTTAGAGTAGTTTTGATTTGCATTTCTCTAATTGCGAGAGATGATGACACTTTTTCATTTATTTGTTAATTGATTGTATATCCTCTTCTGAGAAATGTCTATTCATGTCTTTGGCCCATTTATTGATTAGTTTATTTGTTTTCTTGGTGCTTAGCTTTTTGAGTTCTTTCTATACCCTAGAGATTAGTGCTCTATCTGATGTGTGAGGGGTAAAAATTTGCTCCCAAGATGTAGGCTCTTAGAAAACTGTGAATGGAACCACCATTTGACCCAGCTATCCCACTTCCTCGGTCTATACCCAAAAGACTTAAAAACAGCATACTACAGGAACACAGCCATATCAATGTTTATAGCAGCACAATTTACAATAGCTAAACTGTGAAACCAACCTGGATGCCCCTCAGTAGATGAATGGATTAAAAAATGTGGTATATATACACAATGAAATATTACTCAGCAATAAAAGAGAATAAAATCATGGCATTTGCAGGTAAATGGATGGCGTTGGAGAAAATAATGCTAAGTGAAGTTAGCCAATCCCCGAAAAACAAATGCCGAATGTTTTTTCTGATAGAAGGTGACTGACCCATAATGGGGTAGGGAGGGAGACCATGGGAGGAATAGACGAACTCTAGATAGGGCAGAGGGATGGGAGAGGAAGGGAGGAGGCAGGGGGTTAGCAATGATGGTGAAATGTGATAGACATCATTATCCAAAGTACATGTACGAAGACATGAATTGGTGTGAACATACTTTATATACAACCAGAGATATGAAAAATTGTGCTGTGTATGTGTAATAAGAATTGTAATGTATTCCACTGTCATGTATTTAAAAAGTCAAATCAATTAAATATTTAAAAAATTAAGTCTAGAATTGCTCTTTTCTATATTAGTCCCTGACAATGAAAGAGGTATTAATAAATATCATGTGATTGGAAACAGACATATTTGTTAATATTTTGTGGAAATTTTCCATTATAAAGTATCTATACTAATATTTTGAGGATATCTGTATTTTAAAAAAATTATTGGTGTATTATAATTATATGTAGTAGTGGATTCATTGTTTACATTTAGTCCTACCATAAACATGAATATTTAGAACTTATATTTTTGTGAAAATCTAATGAAGTTACTCTGTAAAATAGAAATTCTAGACCTAGATAAATAAATAAATAAGCCCTTAAAAAAAAAAACTCTTGAGTGTAATTTTTGTTTTACTTTATTTATTTTATATTAATTACTGAAAGCAAACAATATAGGAGTTCTGCAATAAGAAAAGTTCTCTGTATTTTTTTTTTATTTCCATAAGTGCTTTCTTGTTCGCTTATTCTTATTTAAAATTGGAATGTTTAAAGCTAACCTTATTTCTTTAGGGGCCTGAAACTTACATTTAGACTAACCTTTATTTCATCAGCTAATGATAATGAATTCTAGAAAAACTATGTCTTTCTTTTGTGTATCTGTTTATGACTCTGAAACTTTGCTTTTATTTTTATTTTATTTTTTTAAAGAGAGAGAGAGAGAATTTTTAATATTTATTTTTTAGTTATCGGCGGACACAACATCTTTGTTTTTTTGTATGTGCTGCTGAGGATCGAACCCAGCACCCCGTGCATGCCAGGCGAGTGCACTACCGCTTGAGCCACATCCCCAGCCCCTGCTTTTATTTTTGACTAATAGCTAGAAACACATTAAAGGTTAATGAGTAAATAATTGGGTAAGTTAGTGTTGGTACACCCATATAATCTTATATTGTGCTATTGTTAAAATGAATGGGATAGCCCAGAAATACATTCACAGATTGTGTAGGAAAGGTTAACTCTGGAAGCTGGGTTGCACAAATCTAGAAAGTTTCCAAGAAAGGACTCTTTAGGACTGATCCTTGGCTGGCTCTAGGGAGATGAACTCAAGTCCTTCGAATAATCTGCCTCATAAGAGTATTTTTGAATGCCTGAGGGCTTAGGTACCAGTTTGATCAGATAGTTTATGCAAACAATATGATTTATGGTGAACATTCATTTTGTTTTGGGGCCTGGAGTCTAAATAGGAGAGGTCAGTTATCCAGGCGTCATGTGCCTTGTGACTGACCCCCAATAAAAATACTGGACACCAAGGTTTGGGACAGCTTTCTTGGTTGACATTACTTTGTGTGTGTTGCTGCATGTCATTATTGACACAATTAAGCACATCCATGCAATAGCACTGGGAGAAGATGTGTAAAAACTTGTATGGATCTAGTTTCTCCAGGACTTTAGTCATGCTCTTTTTCCCTTTGCTGATTTTTTAAAATTTATTTTTATTTTTATTTATGTGTTCTAATTAGTTAAACATGACAGCAGAATGCACTTTTATTCATAGTATACAAATAGAGCACAGTGTTTCACTTCTGTGTACACAGAGTAACATCATTCATATGTATGATTATACATGTACCTAGGATAATGATGTTCGTCTCATTCTACCATCTTTCCTACCCCATGCCCTCTCCCCTCCTCTCTTTCCCTCCTCTTTACCCAATCGAAAGTTCCTCCATTCTTCCCAGGGACCCTTGCGCTCCCTGTGTGTGTGTGTGTGTGTGTGTGTCCCCCCCCTGCCAAATGGATCAACATCCACTTATCAGAGAAAACATTCGGCTTTTGGTTTTTGGGGATTGGCTTATTTCGCTTATCATGATAATCTCCAACTCCCTCCATTTACCTGCAAATGCCATAATTTTATTATCTCTTAAATCCTGAGTGATATTCCAATGTGTATATATACCACAGTTTCTTTATCCATTCATCTGTTGATGGGCATCTAGGTTGGTTCCACAGTTTAGCTATTGTGAATTGTACTGCTATAAACATTGATGTGGCTGTGTCACTGTACTCTGCTGATTTTAAGTCCTTTGGGTATAGACTGAGCAGTGGGATAGCTGGGTCAAATGAAGGTTCCATTCCAGGTTTTCTAAGGAATCTTCATACTGCTTTCCAGATTGATTGCAGCAATTTGCAGTCCTACCAGCAATGTAAGAGTTTCCCCGCATCCTCTCCCAACACTTATTGTTGCTTATATTCTTGATAACTGTCATTCTGACTGGGGTGAGATGAAATCTTACAGTAGTTTTGATTTGCCTTTCTCTAATTATTAAAGACATTGAGCATTTTTTCATATATTTGTTGATCGGTTGTATATCTTCTGAGAAATGTATGCTCAGTTCCTTAGCCCATTTATTGATTGGGTTATTTGTATTTTTGGTGTTTGGTTTTTTGAGTTCTTTATATATCCTGGAGATTATTGCTCTATCTGATGTGTGTGTGGTAAAACTTTGTTCCCATTCTGTAGGTTCTCTCTTTACCTCATTGATTATTTCTTTTACTGAGAGAAGCTTTTTAGTTTGAATCCATCCCATTTATTGATTCTTGATTTTATTTCTTGTACTTAAGGAATCTTGTTAAGGAAGTCGGGCCTAATCTGACATAATGAAGATTTGGGCCTACCTTTTTTTTTTTTTTTCCTGTTAGGCACAGGGTCTCTGGTCTAATTCCTAGGTTCTTTGCTGGTTTTCATCTTTATCTTTTGGGTATTATAAACCATAACTGAGTTAATAGCTTTTCTGTCCCTTCTAGTAAATCTTCTAAAACAGAGGGTAATCTTGGGGACCCCTGGCACACAGGGCCACCAATAGATATATAAAAGAGTATCTATGGCAGCTTGAATTATTTATGTTTAAAATTATTATGTCTTATTATATATTGGCAATTTATAATTATATTTGTGGGTACAAGTGATTTTATGATTTTTTTAATTTAGAATTGTTAAAAACTGGCAAGATTCAGTTAATAGTTTTATATCAATCTTAATTCATTGGTTTTGATAATAATACTATGGTATGTAAGATGGTAATTTAGGGGAAGTTGCTTGAGGGCATATGAGAACTTTGTACTCTTTACAACTTTGTGATAGATCTCAAGTTGTTTCAGAATAGAAAGTTAAAAAGATGGAGAGCAAGGTGGAGTACTTTTTTATGCCTTAGTTGGCTCTGGAAGTTCACAAGACAGCCCACTGGTTGTATGGGGAGAGGGGACCTGGTTTTGATGCATTGACTCTTCTCTGTTTAGTCATCATATGGTCTAATATCTCTTCAATTTAAATACTGCTCTTCATCTTTGCAAATCTTTTTGGTTGCACTTTGGAAATACACACAGTACCTGGTGCTTAAAACTAGCTTCAGTCACATCTCCCTGGTTCCTGGTAGCTTTGGATTTAGATGTTCATTTGAGTCAGAGCTCTACTGTTGCTAATTTTATGACTTTGAGTAAGTTATTTATCCCAGCTCTAAGTTTCCCTATTTGAAAAATAGGGATAATAATATCTGACTCATGGGGGTGTGGGGATTAAATGAGATAATGTCTGTAATGTTCTTTACACAGTGTTTGGTGTATTCAGTAAAAGGTAGCCATTAATTATTAATTTTAGTAGTTACCTCATTCCAGATGCCTAGTATATTTTTCTTTTTCCTCCTAATAGTTTTTCTAGGCTGAAAGTGCTTGGAAAGGAAAAAAATCATGTCTTATTCACTTTGTATCCCTTTCTGACTGTTTTGTTGATGGTTGTTATTATTGCCTGAACCCTCTTATACCCAGTTAACTCATACTTTTTTGGGTCTTAGCCTCTCTTCGTCTTCTCAATTCTGCCTTCAGCAGTTGTGTCTAAAGCTCTGTGCTAGGCACGATGAAATCATAAAGATGAATAAAACATGGACTTTGCCTTTGAGTCTTCTTAAATTAATTGTCGAGACAAATAGCTCACTGTGGTGTAATGAAGAATAAAATAAGTATCTTGTCTACTGCTCTTTTTCTATTTCTAACAGATACCTAAGTAGCCGGGTACCTCCCTCTCTGTCCTTTACTTGGGACTATAGATTACACGGAGAGAAATAAAGGACGGTAGCACAAACCTTCATAGTCTATAGTTAACCCTATATCGTGTCTAACTTTGACCCTTACTTCCCAGTCTTGCTCAGAAAGAGTGCTCCGTTGGAGACAAGTAGTGGTTAAACTGATAAAGGACAAGCATAATTCTAAAGTTGTGTTGCAAGCTTAGAAATGAAAGTGAGTTGCAGCACTTAGTCTTTAACATTACTCTACATATAACACACAGTGCCTTGATGTGCTATGGAATTTTCTGATTGAAGATCTTAATAGTGTGACTCAGTGGCAATCTTCTGTTTTCTAGTGAGAACAGGGATGCAGAGAAATAAGGTAATTTATCTAAGGCTGATCAATAAATCATTTGGATTATTGAATAATATCACTTGCCACTTCTATCCTGGATTCTAATTGCAATATTTTAATTGATCTGCTTCTCTCTTTTATTTATAGGTAATGGACTGGTAATTACCATTGCTATATAATTTTTCCAAAGTGTATTTCTGGTCACATACCTATTCTGCTTGGAAGCATTGTAGGGTATCATATTACATATAAATAAAACTACTAAATTATAAGCACCATTAGGACAGTATCTGAATTGACTCAGTTGTGTCATTTGCATCTAGGACAGTGTATGGCACATAATAGGCACTTTAATTAATATTTGTTGAATGATTAAATCTAAATTCTTGATATGATACTCAGGAATTTTCTTTTTCTTGGCTCAAACCTACTCTTCTTACCTCATCTTTTCTTGTCTGTGCAGGATGCTGGTCTACCCCTACCTCTCTGTGTTTTACTAGGTGTGGATATCTTCCTCTTTCATCTCTTCCTTTCTAAATTTCATCTTTCATTCCAGAGTTCTGAAGTTTTATGTCTTTCTTGAGATATATTTTTTTGGTACCACTATTTTAATCTAATTGATTCTTTTTTCTTTTATAGTTCAAATGGTCTTAACTTCTAATGGGAATTGTAATCATTTATTTGCCTTGCAGTGCCTTTAAATATTTATATATCTATGTCTGAGCTCTCAGTTATATTATAAAGTTCCCTGAAAATAGAACTATGTCCTCATATACCCTCCATATCCGCCTATATTGAATAATATTCTTTATTGAAGTGGTCTCCAATAATATTTATAGAATGACTATATCATATTTTTTCAAGTTGTATTTCTTAAATGCATATTTAACTAATTGCCTATTTAATTCTTATTTTTTTTGTTTTTGGTACCAGGGTTTGAACTCAGGGGCACTCAACCACTGAGCCATATCCTAACCTTTTTTGTATTTTTATTTAGAGACAGAGTCTCACTGAATTGCTTAGGGCCTTGCTAAGTTGCTGAGGCTGACTTTGAACTCATGATCCACCTGCCTCAGCCTCCCAAGCCACTGGGATTTCAGGTGTGTGCCACTGGACCAGGCTCCCTATTTTATTCTTATACTACTTAATTGGAACACATTCTAATATTCATTCTAAAAAGTGAAAAGATATTTGGAAACTAAAACTCTGGTGTCTCTCTCTTCCTATCCATTTTATAAAAAAAGATTGTGTGCAGAGGATTCATAGCCAATTTGAAAGCTCTGTACTTGTAATTTAGTAAGATGCAGGATTTTTTGTGAGACATCATTGAACAAAATTTTGGTCACTGATGATCAAGCTGTGATCAAGGTGAGAATTTACCAGTATTACTATACTGACTTGTTTAAAAGTTTAGTAATGTCAGATGATATTCTATTTTATGATTTTTGTTTATCAAAAGAAAATACTACAGAGAAGTTGAATCTTATCTTGAATAGTATCACTAACAGTTCACTGTTTCATCAGAGTCAGATGAACAGTTTGAAATACAAACTTGGCTGTGTAGGAGGTTAGTCATTGGATATTATGTTTTTCAAAAACAGGTTGTTACTTTGCTTGATATCATTGTGTATTCTATTGTCATTCTTGGATGTGTACTGAGTTAATACAGTTACTTTCCAAGTATATGTTGTTAGTGTTTAATTTCACTTTATTAAAAGATTTATCCTTTTTAAAAAATATTCTTTAGTTCTCCCCTTTGAGAGGAGGTTAATTTTTGGCAATCCTTCTTTTTGAAAACTTCTAGTATTATTGTTTCTATTTTCATGTGTTTATCAAGTCAACAAATGTATTTCTCAAAGTTTTAATAGAGTTTTAAGACCTGGGCAGAGTTTTAGTCTTACAACATAAGAGATTCCAAAATAGCCCAAACAATTTTGAGCAAGAAGAAAAAAGTTGGAGGCGTTATACTTCCTGATTTCTGATACAAAGCTACACTAATCAAAACATGATATTGAATCCCAGTCCTCAGGAGATAGAGGAGGGAAGATCACTTTAGCCTAGGAGTTTGAGACCAGCTTACACTACAGAATGAGACTTTGTCTCAAAAAACGAAACAATCCTTCTCCCCCAAACACCTAAACAATATGTTAGTGGCATAAAAATAGACAGACTAATGGGATAGAATAGAGAACCTAAAGATAAACTCATGCATATGTGGTTTCTATGGTCTGGATATGGTTTGAGTGTGTCCCCCAAGGATTTATGTGTTGGAAACTTTGTTCTCAGTTTAGTGGTATTAAGAGATGATGGGACCTTTAAGAGGTGGAGCATAGAGGGTAGTCTTGAAGTATTGCTCAGAGTGCTGCTCTCAGAGGAGATTAAGGTAGTTCTTAGACTATGGTTTCTTGTGAGAGGGTTGTTATAAAAAGAACATGCCTGGCCACTCCCAGTTGCTCTGGGATTGCATGATTGTTCTTTACCCATGTGTACCTGCAGTGATGCCATCTGCCATCCTTCACTAGAGACCAAACATGGACCAGGCCTGCCTAATCTTGGACTTTCAGCCTCCAAATCTATGAGCTAAAAGACTCTCTTTTCTCATAAGCACTTAGTTTCAGGTATTTTTAAAATAATAACAGAAAACTGACTTATACAGCAGTCAACTAATCTTCGACAAGGCTGCGCCACACAACAATGGGAAAAAGATAGCCTTTAATAAATAAGTGTGTATATAAACTTATATCCACATGCAAAATAATGAAATTGGACTGTTATCTTATACCTATACAAAAATCAATAAAAAATGGGCTAAAGACTTAAAAGCATAAAACCTGAAGTCTTCTAGAAGAAAACAGGGGAAAAGTTTCTTTTATTATTATTATTATTTTTATTTGTTCTACTTAGTTGTACATGACAGCATAATGCATTTTGATTAATCATACACAAATTGAGTGCAGCATTTCAGTTCTCTGGTTGTACACGGTGTAGAGATGCATCATTTGTACAATCATACATATACCTAGGGTAATGGTGTCCATCTCATTCCACCATCTTTTCTGCCCCATCACTAATCAGAGAAAATATTTGGCCTTTAGTTTTTTGGGATTAGCTTACTTCACTTATCATAATATTCTCCAATTCCATCCATTTACCTGCAGATGCCATAATTTTATTATCTTTTAATGCTGAGTAATATTCTATTGTGTATATATACCACATTTTCTTTATCCATTCATCTATTGATGGGCATCTAGGTTAGTTCCACAGTTTAGCTATTGTGAATTCAGCTGCTATAAACATTTGGTGGCTATGAAACTGTAGTATACTGATTATAAGTCTTTTGGGTATAGACTGAGCAGTCAGATAGCTGTGTCATATGGTGGTTCCATTCCAAGTTTCTGAGGAATCTTCACACTGCTTTCCAAAGTGGTTGTACCAATTTGCAGTCCCACCAGCAGTGTATGAGTGTACCTTTTTCCCCGCATTCTCTTCAGCACTTATTGTTGTTTGTATTCTTGATAACTGCCATTCTGACTGGGGTGAGAGGAAATCTTACAGTAGTTTTGATTTGCTTTTCTCTAATTACTAAAGACGTTGAGCATTTTTTCATATATTTGTTGATCGGTTGTATATCTTCTTCTGAGAGCAATTGAGCAAGAAAAATGAAGCAGGAGGCATCACAATACCAGACCATAAACTATACTACAGAGTTTAGTAATAAAAAAAACATGGTATTGGTACCAAAATAGACATGTAGACCAATGTACAGTATAGAAGACACAGAGACCAACCCATATAAATACAGTTATAGTATACAAAGATGCAAAAACATCCATTGGAGATAGGATAGCCTCTTCAAAAAATGGTGCTGGGAAAACTGGAAATCCATATGTAGCAAAATGAAATTAAACCTCTGTCTCTCATCATGCACAAAACTTAACTCAAGGACCTAGGAATTAGACCAGAGACCCTATACCACATAGAAAAAAATGAAGGCCCAAATCTTTGTCATGTTGGATTAGGCCTGACTTCCTTAACAAGACTCCTAAAGCACAAGAAATAAAACCAAGAATCAATAAATGGAATGGATTCAAACTAAAAAACTTCTTCTCAGCAAAAGAAACAATCGTTGAGGTAAAGCGAGAGCCTACAGAATGGGAACAAATTTTGACCACATGCACATTAGATAGAGCACTAATCTCTAAAATATATGAAGAACTCAAAAAACTTAATGCCAAAAAACAAACAAACAAACAAAACAACCCAATCAATAAATGTTCTGGGGGAAAAGCTTCTTGACAGTGGCTTTGGCAGTTGCTTTTTGGATAAGACTCCAAAACACAGGCAACAAAAGCAAACATAGACACATGGGACTATATCAAGCTAAAAAGCTTCTGCACAGCAAAGGAAATAACAATAAAATAAAAAAAAACAACTTATGGGAGGAAATATTTGGAAATTATATATCCGATAAAGGGTTAATATCTAAAATGTGTAAGGAAATCCTTCAACTCAATATCAAAAAGAGAAATAAATAAAAGGAGGGGGAAAGATGAAAAAATGTGGTTATGAAAGGGGAAAGAAATTAAATAGATATTCCTCAAAAGAAGACCTACACATGGCTAACAGGTATTTGAAAAGCTTTTCAATATTTTTAGTTATCAAGGAAATGCAACTCAAAACCACAATGAGTTATCACTTCACATCTGTTAAAATGGCTGTTTGGAAAAAAAAGTGTTGTGGAGAAAAGGGAACCTTGTATAAACTGTTGGTGAGAATGTAAATTGGTGCAGCTCCTATGGAAAACTGTATGGCAGTCCTTAGAAAATAAAATAGAACTTCCATTTGTTAAAACAACCCCACTTCTCCCTCTTGGGGGAACATATCCAAAGGAATTAAAATCAGGATCTTGAAAAGATTTGTACTCCCATGTTCATTGTAGCAATATTCCCAGTGGTAAGGACATACAAGCAACCTAAATATTCATCAACAAGTGAATGGATTAAAAAAAGAGTGGCATGCAAATAATGGAATATTATTCAGCCTAAAAAGGAAATCCTGGGGCTGGGGTTGTGGCTCAGCAGTAGAGTGCTATCCTAGCAAGTGTGAGGCCCTGGGTTCAATCCTCAGTGCCACATAACAATAAATAAGTAAATAAAATAAAGGTATTGTGTCCAACTATACCTAAAAATTAATATTAAAAAAATGAAATCCTACTAATTTGTGACAACATGGATAAATATGGAGGACATTATGCTAAATGAAATATTTCTACATGATCCCACTTGTATGTGAAATGTAAAGTAGAATGGTGATTGCCAGGATATGGGGAGGAAATGGGAAGGTATTCATCAGAGGGTACAAAGTTTCAGATAGGGAAGATGAGTAAGTCCTAGAGGTGTACTGTAGAATATAGTGCCTATAGTTAACAGTATTGCGTTGTATGCTTTAAATTTTGTTAGGGAGTAGGTATTATTTTATGTTCTTTCCACATATGCACATAAAATTTTAAAAGATGGGAGTGGGGGGGTGGCTGGGGTTGTCACACAGTGGTAGATTGCTTGCCTAGTATGGATGAGGCACTGGGTTCGATCTTCAGCATCACATAAAAAAATAAATAAATAAAATAAAGGTATTGTGTCCATCTATAACTAATTTTTTTTAATTGAAAAAAGATGGTGGGGGTATACTTTAAGAAGTGAGGAATATATTCTTGGTATTGACTGTGGTAATAATTTCATGGAAATATATAATAGCTGTGTTTTAAAGGTTTATCTGTCTTCCAGTACAACTAAGGTACTTTAAATAGAGGATATTAAGAGTTATATATTTCTCATTTGAACTGTGTATTTCCTCCTTTTTTGCCTTCTGTTTATCTTTGATATTGAAAGAGAAATAATCTTATTAATTTTACTTCTTATTTTCATTTTTATTTTTCTACTGGTGATTCAGTCTCTCTGGGAAATGTCCTACTGGAAGTAAAACATTTAAATTAAATGGTAGTTGTTTTTTTTTTTTTTAATACTAAGGCTGTTTTGATGGTTATAACAGAAAAATGAGAGCAAGGGTTCTTGTTGCTCTTACCATTATTTGTTTGAACCATAGCTCCTTTTAAAATTAAATTGTGATCATAACTGTTTGGGTTTTGGAGTTCCTTCTAATTAAGGTCAGGGACCTTATTTAGTATCTCAGCATTTATGGTGTTTTACTGGCAAAACAAGTGGTTATTGGCATTTTTAGTTTATTTGGATATTCTGTAAGTTGAAAATGCTATTAGTAATAAATGCTTACACCTTATAAGTACTTTTGTTCCATTTCAAATAAGAACACATTTAAATATTTTTCATTTAATACTCTAAATAACTTGTGAGGTGTGCTATATTATTCCCTTTTTATAGTTGAAGACTTGAAACTTATAAGGGTAAATAGCCTTCTTAGAATCATATGGCTAGTAAATGGAAAGGTGAGAGTTTGAACCTAGATCTATCTAATATATGTATTATCATAGTAGAACTAGACTTCCTAATATAGCAGTCAGAATTATTCTGCTCGCTTGACTTTTAGTGTAGTACAAAACTCTTTCAAAACTTTCTTCTAAGCCCTTTTCCATGGAAAGTCTCACAATTTCCTTTGTGCATTGATTGCCATTTGGAAGTATAACTATAGCTGTGTTTCTGTATTAGTAATATCACTACTTCAGGTAACAAAATATTTGAATACATTCAAGTAAGAGGAATATTTGAAGAAATAGTTGAAAAAACTTTGATTGATTTTTCACATACATGAAATCATAAATGTGTGTTAAGGGTCTTTTTAAAATTTTTTGTCAAGGGTCTTAATAAGGTCTTTTATCTGTCAGTGAATATGTTAAAGATTTTTTTGAGCTTTTTTGGCAAATTTGCAGCTTAAGTCTTGTGATAAGTATGTTGTCTTAGTAAAGTAATATCTAAATACTTATACTTTGGTCCTCTCTTGGGGAACACCTGAAATAGAAACAGCCTCCTAAGATTTTGCTTTGAGGTTTCATGAAGACTGAATACATGCTGTGACTGGACAAGAGACAAGTTTCATTGTATTGTGAGATGTATCCAGTAAACTTGGTTATTCAGGAATTTAATTAAGAGTTCCTAGGAACTTAAAACTTAAGGTAGTTTTTATATGCATCATGACTCAAAGGATTCTTTGTGTATTTATATACTGTATGTTTGAAGAAGGGACAGTTCTGACCTGAACTAGAATAAAGCAATGCCCATAGTTATCAGGACCAAAGGTGATATTTTAACGAAATACTGAAATTGCTATAATATGAAGTTTTTAAATGCTTCTAGCTTAAAGTCACTAAAGTTAGTGTCATTTCTTAGGCTATATTGTAATAAATTTGCCTTTTGTTTGGTCATAGGATATTTAGTTTACTGGATTGCCCTATAACATGGGATTAGCCTGATCTATAGCATTGGAATTAACATCTAACAATAGAGATGTCTTTCCACTTTTTTTTTTTTTTTCAGTCTTTGGGAATCACACTTTGAAGATTAAATGTTCATAGTGACAGCAAGATATGGTAGAAGGTACCCAGAATTTCAAGTCAGAAGATAAGAATTTAAGTACTAAATGCATTGAAACTAGCTATGTGGTCCTGGAGCAGTGAATTCTCCTTTCTTAACCTTATTATCTTTACATGGAGAAAGAAGATAAACATTTCTACATCATAGGACTTAATATTAGCCCTAATAATTTTAATAGATGAATAATAATATATTGCTAGATTACTAAGAGGTTTGCAAAGTACTTTTATACAGATTTAAGGAAGATATATTTATGTATAACATGTCTATAAAAGGACTTTTCAAATTATGAAGTACAGTGTGATTATTAATTGGTAGTTTCAAAATTACCTAAATTAGTGGCTGTGCTGTTAGTGGTTTGGATATGATTTGTCCTCTAAGGATTCGTGTGTTAGAAACTTAATATTACTCAGTGTGGAAATGTTAAGAAGATGGTGGGATCTTTAAGAGGTAGGTGTTAGTGGGAAGTCCCTGAGTCTTTGGAAGCATGTCTTTGTAAGTGATTAGGGTAGTTCTGTGGGACCCTGAGTTACTTCTCTTGCGAGTGAGTTATAAGAGTGAGCCCAACTCCTAAACTGCTCTTTGACTTCATGTCTGGCAATGTGATTACTCTCTCTGGCACATGTTCCCTCCATCTGCCATAAGTTTCTCACCAGGAGCTAATGTTGGTGCTATGCCCTTGAACCTCTGAAACTGTGATCTAAATAAACAATTTTTCTCAACAAGTTATACTGCCTCAGATATTTTATTGTAGTAACAGAAAATAGGCAAATATAGGCTGTTTTAGCTTTAGTTATTTGAATGATATCAAATTTTTCTAAACTCAGAGAATACACTTAATTTATTTTGCTAAAATAAAAATTTTGAAGTGTTTTCAAAGTGTTAAGATTTGTTTTGAATTTAAATTGCAATATGATGAAAATAAGATGAAAAAAAAAAGGAAATTAAATTACAATACCATCTTGCCTCTGCTTTATTAGAGATAGTGACCCAGGAAGATATCACAAATGGTCAGAAATAGTTGGGGGCTGATGTCATATTTGGAAACCACTATTAGGTTCCCTCTCTAGTAAGCAAAAATAAGATATCATTTAGTGAAAAATCACTCTGGCTATTTAAATATAAATATTTATGAGTTTATGTTTATCTTATGATTTTTAATTGGCCTGTACTAGTGTTTATCTGTAGTTAAAGGGCTGGCAAATGCCTCTGTTGGCCAGCTTTGGGCAGGATTTCCAGTTATCCTTTTGAGAACACTTTTGACTCTGGATTCGGTTGATAATTATGTGTATAATTAAGGATTTTTCAAAGCTTATTTGCATCAATATTTTTTCTAGAGGAATTATTCTGAAAAAACTACCTTCCCAGTGATAAAACCTTTTGTTTTAGTTTACCTTTTGTGCCTAAAACTGACTACTATCAATTGGGTAATTGATAAAGAATATTCAAGTTCAGGAGGCTGGGAAGTCCAAGAGCAGGGCTCCAGCAGCTGCTGAGGGCCTTCTCAATGCATGATAACATACTGCATTGGGGACCAAGTTTTCAGCACACAAATCTTTGAAGACATATTCAAACCATAATACCTTTTATGTGCATTTAGAACCTCATAGCTTCTAGAAGTTCTTTCTAAAGTATAACTTAAATAGTTCCTTTCAGAGGTTAAGTAGCTGATACTTTTAGACTAACTACTAGTTAGGGCATTTTAAAAGAAATATTCTGCCTTCAAAACCTCTATTTTTTATTGATATAAAACATATATTAAGAAAAGATCAAATAATATAAGGCAGTAGATAGTAAGTAATAGCAGGTGGTTGTGGCATGTACTATTAGTTGCCTCCCAGAACTTATTTCCCCTTGCTAATGTAATCTTGATTGTGTTTTCGTGGCACCGTGTCCCACATTGGTCCATGACAATCGCGTTCCTTGATTTCCCATCTTCTGCAACTCAGGGTAGCTATGTGACTCTGCGATGGCCAGTGGTTATCTGTTTTAATTCTCTATTACTGCTTGATAATATTGTTCCTAAATGTACTAACAGAATAAAAATTACTATGAATTCTCATGGTTTCTGTGGATCAGAAATTCAGATAAGTCTGGTGGGGATAGCTTGCATCTGTTCCATGATGTCTGAGGTCTTAGCTAGAAGACTTAAAGCCAGGACTAGGGTTATATGAAAGTGCATTCATGCTGTCCGGTGGTTAAAACTTGTGTTTGTATTTGTTGGGAGCTGACTAGAACATTAGTATCTGGTCTTGACATGCTTGCTGTATAACACACACACGCACACACACACACATACACACACACGTATATATAGAGAGATAATGTGCAAGCACAGGCCCCAGATAAATGGAAGCTAGATTTTTTTTTATGATCTTTTGTCAGCAGTTATATTGAGTCATTGTGCTTCATTGTGTTAGTTGGGACTGTTACAAGTCCTCCTCTAGTTCCAAGAGAGAACCTGGTCTCCCTTCTCAGTTGGAAGAGGTCTGTCACATTACAAAAAGAACATAAGAGATGGGATAAATGTATTGGGGTGGCCATCTTTGGAAAACAACAGTTTATCACAGCATTTAAAGAAAGGTTTATTGAGGGGGGATGTTTAGGAAGTTTTTATATTCCAAGTAAACGGGAGATGATGTTTCTGGCATGATCCTTTGTTGTGTATCCCTTCTTCCTGTCTTAAAGTAATAGCAACCAACTGTACCCATGAGCGATAAACCAACCTGCTAAGGATGTTGATATTTTTGCATTTCAGCCCTGGACTATTTCTATACTTTTTTTTTTTTTCTGAGAGGAAATAAATAACCTATTTGTTTAAATTACTTTATCAAGACTTTTTTTTTAATAGCTAATCATAATCCTCCAACTCAGGGTTGTCAACCTTGAATATGCATAGAAATCACCTGGAATGCTTGTAAAAACATGGATTTTGAAAAAGAGTTTCTGTGACATTATGTCAATGGGTCCCAAGAGTTTGTGTTTGTGACAGGTTTCTGGTGTTGCTGGGTTTAGGACCCAGTTATGGGATTTGGAAATTCAGAGAACAGAGAGTGATTAGGGGTGATCTAAAGGGAGAGATGGAACTTGGGATAGACAGGTAAGCTTTGAATCATTAGGATTCAGGAAGCAATTCCAACAACTCCTCTGTTAACACAGGAATGTTCAGAGGAAGAATAATTGTATTGTGAGATTTGTAATCTAATCAGTCCATCCTAGTTTGAATAGACTGACTGTGTAGTAACTGCAGGCAGATGGAGTGTGGCTGGAGGAGGTGGGTCACACAGGTGGTGTGTCCTGGAAGGGTATGTCTTTCCTGTGGCCTCTTCCTCCTTCCTGTTTTTCTCTGCTTGCTGTCACTATGAGGTGAGCTGCTTTCCTTAGCTATACCCTTCAGTCATGATGCCCTGCTTCACTTTGGACCCAGAGCAATGGAGTCAGCTATCTATGGACTGAAACCTCTGAAACTGTGAGCCCCAAGTAAAATTTCCCTCTCCTAATACATTGAGCTCAGAACTAGATGATGACCTTTCTGGGATGAGGGGTGGCAAAAAAATATGTGTTGGCTATTGTTTATGCCTACGAAGCATCTGTTCTTTTCCTTCCTATGGACCTATGATAAATGCCCTAGTTCTCAATGTTGACATGCTCCACCCTCCAGTTCTCTGTAACCAACATGCATCAAGATCCCACCCTCAGTCCAGGGGTGCCCTGATTGGTCCAAGAGTTAATCAATCTCCCTTGCCAATCAGCAGTTCAGGGATGATCACATTTCCTAATTCTGGCAAATGGGAAACAAGGGAAGTCTTCTAAGCTTCTTGGGATGCTCTTCCTTGTTCTTTGAGAAAAATCTGTGGGAAGCTACTCTTTTGCAGGACATGACCAAGGAAGCCTGTAGCCTTAACTAGTCCTTGATGACATTAATCAACAGTTTTTTAAAATTTATTTATTCTAATTTGTTATATATGGTAACAGAATGCATTTCAATTCATTGTACACATATAGAGCACAATTTTTCATGACTCTTGTTGTATACAATGTAGAGTTACACCAAGTGTGTCTTCATACATAGACTTAGGGTAATGAAGTCCATCTCATTGGTAGAGTGGTCGTCTCACATGCATAAGGCCCTGTGTTCAGTCCTCAGCACCACACACACGTGCACACGCACACACACACACACACACAAAGTTTCCACAAAGAAAGATTCTGAAAATAACCAACAGTTTATTGCTGGCTTTGCAGATATGTTAATCTGTGTATTTTCTTATGGTTTAAATTTGTGGAATTGAACTAGCAGCATCAGTATGACCTGTGAGCTTGTTGGAATTTCAGGTACTACCTTAGTCCTACACAATCAGGATCACCTTTTAACAAAATCCCCAGGTAAGTTCTATACACACAAAAGGTTCAGAAGTGTTATTTTAAGCTAATTTGAGTTCAAGTTTTATTTACTTGCAACTGGAAACATCCTGATGTGACATTCTTTCTGCTCCTCCCCGAAGAAAGAATAGCCTTCTCCATGCATGTCGTATAGAAATGGCCGGGGGGGGGGGGGGGGCGGTGTACCATTTCTTTTTTTTTTTCTTTTTAAATACTGATGTTTTATTTTGGAGGTACAAACCCAAGGCATTAGTGGTGAGAAAATGGAAGCAAGGCAGGGGTGAAAAGTAGGTAATGCAGTGATTGTTTCCAAGCTGGACACTGCTTCATGACAAGCCTTGAAGAGGCCCAGCATGCATATGCCCTGGCTACTTGGGAATCTCCCCAGAGGCTTGGATGAATGGGAGAAATAATGCCTTATAGCAATTCATGAAAGGGAGAGAAGGCAGAATTCATCCGCAAAGCTTTCTCCTACTTCCCATTTCCCATTAGTCAAATCTTCCCCTTAGAGCATGAATTGCCCTACACTTCAAGGTTGCTGTGGTTACATGGAATGCCAGACCCCATGCCCTATGGTGGGACATTCCACGAGTTTGGAAGAGACAAACTCTAAGCATGTGGATGGTTAGTGACAAAGAGAATCTGATGCAGCTGGGTGTGGTGGCACATGCCTGTAATCCCAGCGGCTTGAGAGTTCAATGCCAGCCCCAGCAATTTAGCAAGGCCCTAAGCAACTCAGTGAGACCCTGTTTCAAAATTTTTAAAAATGAATAAAAAGGTCTGGGAATGTAGCTCTCAGTTTAAACGACCCTGGGTTCAAGCCCTGGTACCAAAAACAAAATAAAACAAACCACCACCAAAAAAAAAAAAAAGAAAAAGAAAAAAGAAGCAAAGAATCTGATGCCATACATATGACATATCCAATACAGGCCAGTACGTCTTTCCCATTTTCCAGAAGGGGAAATAAGGTATAGTGATCACAGATTTTTCCTAAGGTCACATGGCTAGTGAGTGGAAAGTTCAAGATTTAAACATAGTCTGGCTCTGGAAACTGTGGAAGGCCAAACCATGGATTTTATGTAGCAGCAAAGGAGAGTCACTAAAAGGTTTCAGGCCAGGGAGCAACTTGATAAAGAGCTTTTAAATAAAACTCTCAATCTCCATTGTGCTCATCTTCCTGTCTGGCAAAACTTCAATAGTAGGTGTCCCCAGTGAGGCGAGGCCATTCAAGACAGGCTTTGAGGGATTTGAGGAAACTCTGATGGAGTCCAAAGCTTCATCTGGGCTTTGATGTTGCCTCTTAAACTTCGTCTTCATCTAAGCTGCTCCTGCCAAGAGATGAGTTGGTTGGAGGCAGGCAGCAACTGGGTAGAAAAACAAAACTGAGGAAGAGATAGACCTAAAGACCAGGAGCAAGAGGACCATCTGTCTGTCCACTGCTGACCTGCCCTGGCAGGCGCTGATGAATCCTTTGATGTTGCTGGAGATGGTCAGATCTCATGAACTGTCGGCCACACTGATCACATTCATATGGTCGATACCTGGTGTGTATCCGCATATGTCGTCCAAGCTCATCAGAACGAAAAAAAGACCACGTGCAGCCTTCCCAGGTGCATCTATAAGGCTTCTCACCTGTGTATTTGCGCTGGTGACTCACAAGGTGTGAGCGCTTGGTATAGGCTTTTCCACAGTTCTTATACTGACAGCAATAAGGCCTTGAAAGGGGAGATTTCCTCCTGGGTGCCGCTTTCTGGCCACTGGAGTTCTCTGCTCTCCTTGGAGCCTGGGTGGGCGGCTCAGGTAGGAAGAGGTCTTCCTGGCAGTCTAACTTGTCCACAAAAGCATCAAGGGAGTCTAAGGTCCGCAAAGACTGGGACCTATCTGAGGGCATCTCAAGGTCATAGGGATCTCTAGGCGGCAACATCTGAATCATGGAGGGGAGCACAGGCTGGGTCTCAGTGGATGGCATGTTTGGGGCCCATAACATTTTAGGAGTTAAAGAGGGTCTGAGAGAAGGTAGTAATTGGGGATCAGAATAAGGCATTGTTGGGGCACTAGTGTGGGACACGGAGATGCCACTTGAATCTGGGACTGGCAGCCTGTTGGGGGGTATCTTCAGATTCTCACTGAAGGTCCTGGCCATTCCTGGAATACTGGGCTCTCCTAAAGGCATCATCATCTGGGGCTCCTTGCACATCATCATCCCTGGCCGGGAGGGAGAGACTCCCTGACAGTAAGTCATCTGGGAAGGGACAAGAGCCGCTTGTGGGCAACAGTTCACAGAGTACTCCGGTAATAACACATCGAACTGGGGCCCCACTTCACCCATATTCTGCACGGGTGCCTCAGCAGACACCAAAAAGGTCCCTAACATCTCTGTGCCCTGAGGAAAGTATTGAGTGTCTAGTGGGCTGTGGTTCCAAGAGGTGAGTACTCCGCCACATCTGGAAGACAGAGACATATCCAAGATGGACATTGCTCTCTCGTCATCATTTCAATTATTCTTAAATCTAGCTTCAAGGAAGATCTCTGCCTTCCTACAGCTTGATTTCATTTGGACAGCCCACGGGCACAGGATCGGTTGGTGCGCAGTCTGCCACCGTCTTGGCTCCTCAGCCTCGTGCTCCATCTCAACCAGGACCAGCTGCACCCTGGGACTGTGAGGGATCCAGACCCACTTCAGGCCAGGGCAGAGGCCAGACGCAGCAGCCGTCAGGCGTCCCAGCACCAGTACGCCACAATCGCTTGGTTGAGCTTCTCCCATTTCTTATTTTAATAGAAATGACAGTTATTGGGTCATAATATAGGCTTTAAAAAAGTTTTCACCACACTTTGATATGTCATTTAAAATTTTTTTAAATAGTTATTTTTTAGATGAAACTTGTTACTTATAGTTAAAAAGACTCTAATGGCAAGTCAGGAGATATGAGCTTAGTGTGCTGGTTGAATGTCATTGTTGAGAATTGCATTTTACCTCCATTAGGATTACCCCTTTCCACTTTCTACTCAGCTCCATTCCCATTTCAGCTAAATAGAGTTTTATACTGTACTGTATAGAACCATTAAGCTCTGGGGATCTATTCTTGCAAAGTATAGTCCAGATGTGCATTCAGTAACCTGAACAGAGTAAAGAATTTCATCCCCTTGTTATATCTGTGTTTATGAAGGCCAAAGATAACCAATAAATTAAATCTACTAACAATCTAGGAATTTTGAGAAATTTTCTTCTTGCTTCTCTTTACACAGAGTTAGGTGTCATGTCCCAACAAAGCCAAACATACTTTAGAATTGTACTTTTTGTTTGCTTATCCTTCTAGAGTCCTTAATGAGTATAAAACAGGATAAACTAGATGTTTCAATTCATAAATTAGACTATCATTCTGTAATTGATACTGAACTGCCACTGTAGTGTGTTTTACAGTGAGAATTGCCTGTGATCTCTATTCTTTCAGAAAGGTCTTAGATCTAAAAACAGTATTTTAAAGAAAACATAGTTATGCTGATTGATTTTATTATCTTTAAAATATTTACTATGGCCTAGGTATTGTGCTAGCTAGCACCATGAAAAGTGACTTCTAGTTCCCATTTTACAAATGATAAAATTGAGACTAGAGAGATTAAGTAACATGCAGAAAATCATATAGTTAGTAACCCAGGACTAATGCTCCCCAGACTCGTTAAGGTCCGCAAGGATTTAAATTCTACCAGGCAAGAAAGTGACATGTAAATAGTTCACTAAAATAAAGTGGAAAATAAATAAAAATCTTAAGTTGAAGTAAGATTTAAAAAGAGATAAAATTTATTGAGAACATAGAGGAGGAAGAAGGAGAATCAGGAAATAAAAAAACAACCATTAATTTCCCATCCTACTTCTCTAGGTACTCAAGCCTCTTCTGACCTCTCATTCACTTTGTGCCATCACCATTGTAATCAACGCTTAAAATTTTTTTGAAAAATATTTGTTTTTGTTGTAGATGGACACGATATCTTTATTTTATTTATTTTTATGTGGTTCTGAGGATCGAACTCAGTGCCTCACACGTGGGAGGCAGGCGCTCTATTACTGAGCTACAGCCACAGCCCCAACACTTAAAATTTTGATGTTTTAATTTTCTTCATATTCTCACATTTTATCAATCTGTAAAACATTTGATTTATTAACAGGGTTTCTTGCTAACCATCCCTTCCTGTCCATTTCCACTATTAACATCCTCATTTTATTGATCACTCTACCATATAGGTCTGTGATTAGTAAACTTCAGTTGACCTAAGAATCATATAATGGTGCTTTGTTAAAGAATCAAGAGGTTTTGACTCATAGCAAGAGATTTTGATTCTAATGCACATCAAAGCTGAGAAACACTCACTAAGGCAGCACTTCTGAACATGATCTGGGACCTCTGGGGAATCTCCAGGACTCTATCAGGGATCTGCAAAGTCAAAACTATTTTCATAGTTACGCCAAGATGTCAGTTGCCTTTTCCATTGTGTGGACGTTTGTGTTAATGGTGAGAAAACAGTGACAGGTAAAATTTGTAGTGTCTTAGGACAAATTTGAAAATTAAAAAAAATCCTGTTTTCCTCAGTGAATCAGTTAAAATTAGTAATTTCATTAAATCTTAAACCTTAAGTGCACATTTATTAATAGGCTATTTGACAAGGTGGAAAATACTTACAGGAATGCAGATTATATTCTGAACTATGAGTGCCTCAAGGAGCAGCATTTTTGCAGTTGTTTTGAGTTGTGAGTTAAACTAGCTGCTTATTTCATGAAACCCCATCTCATGAAACTGTGGTATATATACTCATTTGAAAAAATGTCCAATAGACAACTATAGTTATTCAGACTTTGATATTTGATAAAAATTTTCCAGAAAATAAGTAAGATTTTGTCATTGATAATTATAAAATTTAAGCTTTGAAGCAAAAAGAGAAACTTGGAAAACTTCTCAAAACTTAACATCTTTTCTTTTAAATTTTTTGTAATTGTAGATGGATACGATACTTTTATTTTATTTATTTATCTTTTGTGGTGCTGAGGATCAAACCCAGGGCCTTGCATGTACTAGGCAAGTGGTCTACCACTGAGCTACAACCTCATCCCTTAAAAGCTTTTCTGATGAGATTGATGATATTAGGAAGATCTGCATAACCTTTTCCACATAAATAATGCATTGTATTATAAAAATATACCTGGGTCAGGATTTCTTCAAAGTGCAAGGTAGAGCAATGAATTTTTAACAGCATGAAAATTTGCTGATATGGTTTCAGAGTTCATACGGCAACACCTTTTCCAAATTATTGCTTGTTGAGTTTGATGTACTTTCAAGGAAGAATATCTGTAGTTACTTGAAAAAAACCATTAAAACCAACATCTCTAGCAATTAGAGAAATGCAAATCAAAAGTAAGATTTCATCTCACTCCAGTCAGAATGGCAGCTATTAAGAATACAGACACAATAAGTGTTGTTGAGGATGTTGGGGAAAAAGCATATATAGCTGGTGGGACTGCAAATTGCTGCAACCAATCTGGAAAGCAGTATGAAGATTCCTTAGAAAACATGGAATGGAACCACCATTTGACTCAGCTATCCCACTCCTTGGTCTATACCCAAAGGACTTAAAAACAGCATACTATATTGATGCAGCCACGTCAATGTTTATAGCAGCACAATTCACAATAGCTAAATTGTAGAACCAATCTAGATTCCCTTCAATAAATGAATGGATAAAGAAACTGTGGTATATATGCCCAATGGAATATTACTCAGCATTAAAAGGGAATAAAATATGGCATTTACAGGTAAATGGATGGAGTTGGAGAATATTATGCTAAGTGAAGGAAACAAGACCCAAAAAACTAAAGGCTGAATGTTTTCTCTGATAAGTAGATGCTGATCCATAATGGGGGTGTGGGGCAGGGAGCATGGGAGGAATGGAGGAACTCTAGATAGGGCAAAAGGGAGGAGGAGGAAGGGAGGGGGCATGGAGGTTGGAAAGATGTGGAATGAGATGGACATCATTACCCTAAGTACATGTATGAAGACATGAATGGTGTGACTCTACTTTGTGTACAACCAGAGACATGAAAAATTATGCTCTATATGTGTACTATGAATTGAATGCATTCTGCTGTTATGTATAACAAATTAGAATAAATAAATAAATTTTTTAAAAAGCCCTTAAGCCCCCCCCCCCCACCTAATTGTGTATCTCTGTAAGGCCAGATTATCTTTAGATACTTCAGCCAGAGCGTGACATTTCAACAGATTCCAGAAGTACATGAGAATATAGCTGCTTTCTATTGTGATTTGAGGGACATAAAACAGTGCCACCTTCTTCATTATCTTTTAAAACCAGTTATTTTTATTAAATGTGTTAATGTGCAATGAAGTTTTTATTATCTTAAAAGAAATTACTATCCACTTAATAAGTTTGAATTCTAATTCAAAATGATTAACTATGGTAAACACCATATTATAAAACTATAAAACACCATATAACAAACTGTGGTAAGTACCACATATATAAAAACTCTTTGGAAACCTCAATAAGTTTTAAGAGTGTAAAGAGATCTATAATGGAGTAAGAAAATTTCAAGGGCTGAGAGTGTAGCCCAATGGTCAAGTACTTGCCTAGCATGTGCAAAGACCTGGGTTTGAACCCTAGCAACAGAGAAAGAAAGAAAGAAAAAATTTTAGGATTTTTAAAATTTAAATGAGATAATATTTATAATCACCTTCAAAAAATAATGTTATCATGTTTAAAATTTTTTTTTAGTTGAATACAATACCTTTATTTATTTTTATGTGGTGCTGAGGATTGAACTCAGGGCCTAGCACATGCTAGGCGAGTGCTCTACTGCTGAGCCACAATCCCAGCCCTGTTATTATATTTTTATACCTTTATTTGATTTGTTTATATTATGTGGTACTGAGGATCAAACCCAGTGTCTCATGCATGCTAGGCAAGTGCCCTACCACTGAGCTAGAGCCCCAGCCCCAGCCCCAGCATCCAAATTTTAGATTCTTTATCAAGTGAAGTTCAACTTTTAAGTTTGCATTCAAAGCCTTCTTAATTTGGCCCTGGCATACTTGTCCATCTGGTGTCTTATATTGTCCTAAGATATAAACTTTGGAGTATCCCTTTGAGTGTGCACCCAATAATACATTAATTCAATCATGTATTCATTCAGCAGACATATCTGTCCTCATTGAGTTTTTTATTTATTTATTTATTTATTTTTTATTGTTGGTTGTTCAAAACATTACAAATTTCTTGATATATCATATTTCACACTTTGATTCAAGTGGGTTATGAACTCCCATTTTTACCCCATATACAGATTGTAGAATTACATCAGTTACACATCCATCGATTTACATATTGCCATACTAGTGTCTGTTGTGTTCTGCCTCATTGAGTTTTTATCTAATATTATGTTGTCTAATATGGTAACTCCTAGTCATAGATAGGTATTAATTTTAAATTCAATAAACTTAAATACAACTAAAGATTCCGTTTTCAGTGGCTCATTTCAAGTATTCAGTAGCTACATGTGGTGAATGGTTACTGTATTGGACAGCACAGATATAGGATGGTGACCACACATTCTATAGAAAGTTCTCTTGGATGCATTTTTGTACTTCTTAGCGCTCCTAATATGCCCCTCCCTACACTGACTATTTCTACCACATCCCAATTCTCTCCAGTGCCCTGGCATGCTTCCTAGCTTTTTACTAATCAAATACTAAATACTGACTCAAATATTAAATCACTCTAGCTGGACATAATCTTTATTTCTAGTTTTATAACATTAATTTTGTTCTGATATGTTTCTTATGACCTGTATCTGTTACCTGGCATATGGGACAGATGGTTATGGTATCTCTCCTACTAAGCTCATTGATGGTAGGAACTTCTTTATAGATTGGTGCATCCTAACCATCATACTGTAAGTAGAAAAAAAGAAAAACAAGCAAACAAAAGCAAAGATGGGGACAGATGGAGTAGTCAGTGAACGTATTAATTTTACAGTTTTATTTATTTATGTTTTTTGTTTTATTTGTTTATTTTAATTTCTTTTAATTAGTTACACATGACAGTACAATGATCTTCACATATCGTACATTTGAATCAGATGGGATATAATTTCTCATTTTTCTGAGTGTACAGGTTGCAGAATTACATTGGTCATGCAGTCACGTATATACCCACAGCAATAATAATGTCTACTGTATTCTGCTGTCCTTCCATTCCCCCTTCCCCTCCCCTCCCCTCCCATCACTTCTCTCTACTCAATCTAATGTGACCCACTTCTTCTTTTTTTTCCCCCTCATGTTGTCATACCTGTATTCTGTATAACATATAACAAAGGGGATCTCCTTCCCTTTTCCATGCAATTCCCATTCTCTCTCCCTTTCCCTCCCAATTTTACAATTTTAATTTATACTAAAAATGTTCTCTCAGGCAGCTTTGCAAGATGGTTAGGATGTCTTGGAATAAGAATTATATTTACATAGTTCTTTTTACTTCTGTCTCTCTTCAGTTTCAGAACCCCTCCCAGCTTTTTCTTGGATGTCCAATAGACACTTCAAATTCATTATGTTGAAACCTGAACTTAGGGTATAATTGGCTCCTTTTGACCAAAGATGAGGAAATTTGAGTCTAAAAAGACAAAATGGAGGTGGGGCACAACTGATAGAAGTACACATCTCATTGGTAACCATGTAAGAGACTATAGTACTAATTTCTTAGTTTGAAAATTGACAATTAAAAGGAAAGAAGTAAGCATTTATCCAACCTCTAACAATAACTATATTGCAAGGAAGTCAAGTAGGAGGTCTTTACAGAAGAGTTTCAGCTAATAAATGGGAAGGAATGATAGAAGACCATTATTTTGTATCCTTTTAACGTTTATTAATTTAGACAGTAATCACCAATGATTAAGTATTGAGTGAAAGGTTAAATATGATGAATGCTGCAGTGCTTTTTTTTATTAGTTACACATGACAGTACAATGATCTTGACAATTCATACATTTGAATCAAATGGGGTATAATTTCTCATTTTTCTGATTGTACAGGTTGCAGTGCTTTTTTAAAGTATGTATAATGCCCCTTTATCTAAATATGCACCTAAAATAGTAGAATTGGATCTCAGATTGAGTTTGCTCATAATTATATGTATGGTATGGTTTTGACAGGATATGACAGATGTGGGTTTTTTAGATTGTCATATCAGAAGTTACATGTTATTGATTTTGTGTTATTATTGTTGCTGTTAGTTTTAATTATTTTGTTTAGGAGTACCTGTCAAGTGCTTGCTGGGTTTTTCCAGTATAAAGTTACTGTTTTCTCCTTTGGAATCAATAAATATGTTGTGAAGAGATACTTTGAGACTATGTTAATATCTTGTAATTCCTGAAATTTTACTTTGTTTTAACATTCACTGATGTTTCTTATTTGAATCACTTCCAAGTTGAGCATCCCTAATCTGAAAGTCTGAAAGCCAAAATGTTCTAAATCCAAAACTTTTTGAGTACCAACATGATGCCACAGCTGGAAAATTTCCCACCTGACCTCATATAATGGGTAGCAGTAAAAAAAAGACACACTAAAAATATCATACAAACTTACATTCAGGCTATGTGTGTGAGGTGTATATGAAGCACAAATGAATTTCATGTTTATACTTGGATTCCATCCTCAAGATATGTTATTATATGTATATTCCCCCAGCCAAAACAAAAACAAAAACAAAAACAAAACAAAAACCCCCTGAAATCTAAAATGTTTCTTGTCTCAAATACTTTAGATAAGGGATACTCAACCTGTGTTATTGTGATGATGGTTGTCAAATGGTGACTTTCTAATTCTACTATTTTACCTACATTTATTAATTATTTCTACCATAAAGAAGAGACATTCTTTTATCTCCCATTTATTTATATATTTACTTTTATAAGCACGAACTCATGTTTTTCTTTTAAGTTTTTACAAAACTACTATCATTATTTATTTTGATACTGAAATTGTCTCAGATTTGGCCAGAGAGAACTCCTTCAAGTTGGCATATATGAGCTTTTGACATACTGTCATCACTCTTTGAGTGCTTTCTTACCTTTGGACATAAAACAGTGTTTTGAGCTCATCTTGTATTTTCTAGCACTCGCTGTAGAATCAGTCCTGGTTCCTTTTAAGAAACAATAGTATTAAGAAACCAAAATCTTAATTTTCTCTTAGTAGCCAGGGAGAGGGGGAAATAAACATGTATGTGTGTGCATATGTATCTACTTCTACATCTATAAATCTGTGTCTTTACCTAAATATATAAATATAATTATATATTAGGCATCATCATCATCATCATATACTAATAATTGATACTTCCACACCTGTGTCTACATATTTACCTATTTCTATTTCAGTGTATATAAAAATCAGGACTGAATGCTGATATGTTCAATTCCAATCCAATTCCACAGAATTCATTCTTTTCTTCCTTCTTTCCATGTTTGTAACTCTCTACTTCAGTTGTGAGAAAACCTAATCCTTTTGTTCATAGTATATATATATTTTTTTATTTACTAAATTATAGAGTATACAGAAAATAGTTTCAGAATAGTTGAACTTGATATACATGTTGGGAGGGAACCCCTACTATATAGTGCTTACAATTTGGAGGGTTTTTTTTTTTTTTTTTCTTTTTCCTTAATCTTAGGTCAAAGGGAGTATAGTTCAAAGATGGATTCAAAAGTTATTTTGAGTTGGGCGCAGTGACGCAAACCTGTAATCCCAGTGGCTGGGGGTGGGGTGGGGACAGAGACCAGAGGATCATGAATTCAAAGCCAGTGTCAGCAACTTTGTGAGGCCCTAAGCAACTCAGTGAGGCCCTGTCTCTCAATAAAATATAAAGAAGGGTTGGGGATGTGGCTCAGTGGTTAAGGGCCCATGGGTTCAATTCCTGGTACTAAAACAAAACAACAACAAAAATATACATATTTTTAAATATGTATTTTTATATTATTATGTGTATATATATATATATATATATATATATATATATATATATATATATACACAATATAAATATATATATTTTTGCTTCTCTATAGTATGATTATAAATACATTTGAAATGTAGTTCTGGGACTGGGGTTGTGGTAGAGCGCTTGCCTGGCATGTGTGAGGCACTGGGTTTGATCCTTAGCACCATATAAAAATAAATAAGTAAAATAAAGGTTAAAAAAATAAATATAGTTCTGTTTGTATATCATATTTGGATTTTCCTCCTACCCTGATTAATTTTATTTATGTTTTTATTTTTAATGTAGTTCTAAAAGTCAGGATGATGCAAAAGGTGTATTCAAAGAAATATCACAGACCTTCCCCCAGTTCCTTCCATCCTATTTTTACATGCTTGTCATTCCATCCTGTTCTCCTGCCTTCTTGCATAACTCTCTCATTTATCCTGTTTTGTGTTTATTTTTGCTCAAAAGCAGATACATACAGATTTTATTTCTCCTTATTTCATATAACAGCATTTTATAGGTACTCTTACATTTTTATTAAGATATACTTCATATATCATAAAATTTACTCTTTTACAACCATCATCACTAATGCTAGAATGTTTTTATTACTCCAGAAAAGAACACTCCCATGCCTGTTAATAATCATTCTTCATTGCCCCTTCCTCTCAGCCCTTGTAAATCACTGATTTGTTGGCTATGGATTTGCCTTTTCTGGGTATTTGATACATGGATCATATAGTTGTTTTTTTTTTTTTTTTTGTACTTTGCTTTTTTTTTGCTCAGCTTCATAACCTGAAAATAACTCTATATCGGTTCACAGACATCTTTCTCATTTTTCTTACAGCTGCATAGAATTCTGTTATGTGGGTACACAATAGCTGATTAGTTTATTTAACTACTCTTCTGTATGGACATTTAATTTGTTTTCTAGTATTTGGCAATTACAAACAATGCTGCAATGAACGGCTTTGTGCATATATGTATGTTTGTTTTTTTGGAAGTCTATCTTCATGGTATATTCCTAGAAGTGGGATTGCCTGGTCAAAAGGTAAAGTTTCTTATTAATTGCCAAATTTTACATTAGAATTGTACCAGTTTTCATTCCTGCCAGCAATGTATAGAGTGCCAACAGAGTGTGTTATTGTACTCGTTGATTTTGCCTGTCTGAGGAATGTCATTTTAGTATACTTATCTTAATATTAGTGAGGTTGAACATCTTATGTTTACTTCTTTTTATGTAAATTTTTAATTATTTTGCACATTTTTCTTTTGAATTTTCTATTTTCTTTCCCTTAATTTTTAAGGGTTTATAGAAATAATTAGGGATGCTGGCCCTTTATCAATGTTTTGATATTTTGCAAATATTTTTCTCGGTTAGTTTTCCTTTGACTTTTGTGTTTTTGCCAAGCAAAAGTTTGTTAAAAAAATTTTTTTTATGTAGTCAGAAATAGCCATATTTTATTGTATTGCATTTTGAGTAGTAGTGAAAAAGCCTTTCATTACACAGAGGTTAGAGAGGAAGACACTCATGTTTTCTGTAATATACAGTTGATCCTTATTATTCATGGATTCAGTGTTTGTGAATTTTCAGTTGATCCTTATTATTCATGGATTCAGTGTTTGTGAATTTTCCTCCTCATCAAAATTTATTTGTAACTCCTAAATTAGTATCCTTGGTGCTTTCATGGTCATTTGCAGATGTGGCAGACCGGTGAAAAATTTGAGTCACCCAATGTGTATGGTTCTTGCTGTGGCTGAATTAAGTTCTGCTTTCTTGTTTCAGCTTTCATGTTGTGAACAAGTGTCCTTTTCATATTTTTGAGCTTTTTGTTGGTTATTTTGCAATTTAAATGGCTCCCAAGCATAATGCTGAAGTCCTTTCTAGTGTTCCTAAGCACAAGAAAGGTGTGATTATGGAGAAAGTATATGTGTTAGACAAGCTTCCTGTAGGCACTGGTTATAGAACTATAGTGAATCAACTGAATACTAAAGAGTCTTTAAACAGAAATTCAAATAGGACAGGTATATTTTGGTCATTTGATGACTATGTTACCAGAGGCTTGTGGGAACCCTATCCTGTATTTCCTTTGGAAGTAAATAATGATTCAGTATTTACTAGTTCAGTTTTTGTGGAGACTTTATAGATCATAACTACTGTGAATAACAAGAATAGACTGTAATTTCATTTTTTACATCTTGATCTTTGATCCATTTGGCATTTATTTTTGTGCATGATTTGAGGTATGGATTTAGTTTTTATCTTTTTCCAAATGACTGAATAGTTGTCCTAGCACCATTTATTTTTTCATTTTTTAAAACATCTTTGTTCCAGTGATTTGAGATGCCATCTTTATCATTATTTACTTTCTATATTTACTTGGGATTGAATTTAGACTGTATATTATCCTATGGTTTGTCTTTTCATGTGATAATACCACATTCTAATTATAGATATTTTATACTGTGTCTGGTGTTAAAAGTTCCCTCTACTGACTTTGTGTGTGTGTTTTCCTGGCTACTTTTTCATGTTTATTTAACAGAATGTTTTAAAAGGGAAATTTTGAAAGAGGAAAGATCAGAACATCCTGGATAAAGACATATACCATGTTCCTTAAAGACATACCCTGCTAAGTCAAAATAGGAGAAAGTGGTATATATCTTACCAGGGGGTCAGAAATTCTTCATAGAAATTTCTCTGGCAACCTTGCTCCTATCTGGGTAGTTGCTGGTTTTCGTGTTGAGTTAAATACCATCCTGTTTTACTACTTCATAGATTTGCACAAACACTTTCTCTCTGGATTTACACAAGGGAATGTACTTTTTTATTATTAGAAATAAAAGGGAAAAAAAACCCCAAACTTTAAAGTCTGTGGAGGATTTACCATTATTTTAATCAGAGACATGGATGAAGAGCAGTCTAACTTTATTTTGTAGGCTTTGATGTCAGGTCAAATTGGATTTTGGTGACATTGGAGCCAAGTTTGATAAGGTTTTAAAAGGCTAATCCTGGTACTCCTAAGTTTAGAGTATACTGTAGGGAGTTAAAGGAGGTAGAATCATTAGGAGGCTTTTGTAGTAATGTAGACAATAGATGATGGTGACTTAATGAAAGTAGTAATAGTGAAAATGACAAGAATTGATTAAATTATATATATATTTTGAAGATTCGGCCAACAGAATTTTTTGATGGGTTGGATATTATTGTGTTTATATCTTCAGTGTCCTCCAGAAGCTAATGTGTTAGGCAATGCAGCAATATTCAGAGATGAAAATACTGGATTATAAGGCTTCTGATTTTATGGGTGTATTAATCCATCAGATGGATTAGTCATTTGAAAGGATTTACCGGGAGGTGGTGAAAACAATAGGAATGTGGGGCATGGCTGGAGGAAGTAGGTCACTGGGGTGTGGCCTTAGAGACTAAATCTGTTCCTGGCCCTTCCTTTCTCTCCCTCTCTGTTTCTTGGCTGTCACGAACTGACCAGCTTTCCTCTATCATGTCCTTCCGCCATGAATGTTTCTGCCTTGGAGCCCCCTGACTATGGACTAAACCTGAAATAAATCTTTCTACCTTTAAGTCATTCTTGTCAAGTATTTTGGTCTCAGTGATGAAAGACTAACAAAGATATGTTGTATGAAACAAAAAGAAGAGCCTCAGTCAGACATGACTATAATCCCAGTGGCATGGGAGGCTGATGCAGGAGGATCAAAAGTTCAAAGCCAACCTCAGCATCTTAGAAACCTGTCTCTACCCCCACACACACACAAAAGGGTGGGGTTGCTGGCACGTTGCTTAGTGGTTAAGTGCAGTCCCTGATCCCTACTTCTTTCCCCACCCCACGGGGGGGAAAAACAAAAGAGAAAGAGAGTATTTTTGGCTTGGGAAACTGGAAGAATGAAATTATTATCAATGAGGAACATTGTGGACAGAGCAGATTTTAGGGGGAAGTCAGGAGATCAGTCCTGTATATATCAAGTTTGAGATGCCTCTTGGACATTCATGTGGGGATAACGATATCTAGGTGGGTTGCAGAAATTAGATATGGTGAATGTAATAGATCCTTTAGTAGAATTCCTGGCCTAATTATCTCTGGCAGATTAGAGAACATATTGCTACATGAAATAAAAATAATAGGTTCCAAAAAGGATATTCAGGGAAAAAAAGGAGCTCACAGAATATGACAGTGGAAAATTTTAAAAGATTGGAAGATAAGACTGAAGAAATCATTTAGAAAATAAGTCAAAGAAATGTAAAAATGTCAGAGAAATAATGGGCTGGTGAAATAGATTAGCGGTCAAGTGCTTGCCTGTCATGTGCAAGGCCCTGGGTTTGAGCACCCCAGCACCACAAAGGAAAAAAAAAGACATATTACTAGAACATTGAGAGTCAAAACAGAGAATGAAAACAAACAATTCACAAAGAAAGGAACAGGGATCATCAGAGTGTCACACTTTTAAAAGTAACACTGGAACCTGTCAGACAGAGGAACAATACCTTCAGAGTTCTGAAAAAAACTTATTAAAAACAGATTTCTATGTCCAGCCAAATTATTGATCAATAATGAGGATAGAATAAAAATCTTTTCCAACATGCAAGGTGTCAAAAAATTTATCTCCTATACATCCTTCCTGAGGAAGTATTCTCAGGCAATCACAGTATTCTCTGAAGATTCATAAAGTGTACTACTCTGCTGCTGGATCCTCCCTAGTTGGAATGAAAACTGAGAAAACTTGTATTTATCTCCTTGAGCAACTATAATTGAACTGTTAAACCAGGAATTTGGGCCTGAATGTTGGGTTAGCTGAAGAATAGGCCCTGCCATACTCCACCCCCACCGCCCGAGATGAGTAGGGATAAACCATTCATTTTAGTTGAAAACTGAACAGATAAATATATTACTAATGTGAATATATAAATACATGCATTTGTCAGTTTTTGTTTTTGAATATATGCTACTGTCATGTTTACAAGAATATCTTATTTGTAAATTGACTGTGCAAGGGGAAAATATGTAGTTGTTTGCTTTTGAATACTAAAAGCAACTGGATTTTTTTTGGGGGGGGGTTGGTGTGTGGGGATTGAACTCAGGGACACTCAACCACTGAGCCACATCTCCAGCCCTATTTTTGTATTTTATTTAGAGACAGGGTCTCACTGAGTTGCTTAGTGCCTTGCTTTTTGCTGAGGCTGTCTTTGAGCTTGTGATCCTCCTGCCTCAGCCTCCCAAGCCACTGGGAATACATGCATGGGCCACTGTGCTATTGCAAGTGTATTTCTTATATAGTAATTTGCTTTACCCTCCTCAGATATGTTTTACATTAATTGACCTATGCCAATAAAGTACCACTCTAGCAATATCATAATGGATCTTCTTCTATAACCATAAAGTTATTTTGTAGTTAGAGATTGATTAAAAGCAAATAAAAAATTTTATTGTCTAAATAATTGTGCCTAAGAAATCGTAAACCTATTTGATTTAAACTTTATATTTCTTCTTTTGTTTAGTTTGACTACAATGTGAAATGTATCAGTTTTGTGTCACATTAGTATTTCTCAGATGTAGATGTAGCCTGTATTTACATCTAGTCTTGTTTCTTATTTGGCTGATACTCAGATAACTGATCCATAAAGAAAAACTACAGGAGTAGAAAAAGGTAATCTAAATAAAATTTATTAATTTAAAGTTTGAGTATTGTATAAGATTTTGTGGCAGTTAAGTTCCTACAATACATGATCATCCAGAGTCTAGGAACATTAGTTAATCCAGCCAGCAAACATGGATAGGGTGTGACAGCTATCCCTGTGCTAGGTCCAGAGATGACAGTTAGGACTTCCCTCTATCATTCTTAGTCCTACAGGAAGAAATTTGACACAAAACAGGTAAATATAATAGACGTTAAATGTGTTATAGACAGTATTTTCCAAATGAATTAGATAGAGTTATCACATGAAAAGTATGTAATAAGAAGAAAAAATGGAAATGCTTTACATTTTGGGAAATGACAAACATTTCTATTTGTAGTAAGAGTAAGAGAGAGGGCTGGGGAAACCTGAATACAATTTGGCTTTCAAATGTCTCCCGGAGGCCCATGTGTGAAACACCTGGTTTTCAGTGTGGCACTATTGGAAGGTGGTATAGAGGGTTTAAGAGGTGGAGTCTATTTAGAGGTTTTATGTTATTGGGGGTGTGACCTTGAAGAGGATTGTGAAATTCCTAGTATCTTCCTCTTTCTCTCTTTTGCATCTTGGCCATGAGGTGAGTGACTTTGCTTTGTTGTGTTTTCCCCACCATCATTTGCTGCCTCACCATAGGCCCAAAGCAATGGGGCCAATTGACCATTGACTGAAATCTCCAGAATTGCAAACCAAACTAAATCTGTTCTAGTTTGCTTGTGGGTGCTTGTTACAGTAGTGGAATACGACTAATACAATGGAAACGCCTTCTCATGAGGCAGGCATGCTGCCCTTGGGAGTTAGGCAGTTTCTTCTGAAACAGTGTTTCCCAAAATTGCATGATGATAAGAAAGACCTAGAAAGTTTGTAAACAAACACAAACAAACAAAAAATTAACAAAATCCCCCAATAGACTGGGAAAATCAGAATCCTTGGAGAGGAGTAGAAATCTGAGTTTTTAACAAGCACCTTGATAATTCTTATTGTAACCAACTTACTAAACAAGTCCAGCAGATTAGAATGTAAGAAAATATTCTTTCCCCCAGTTTTTTAATCTACATTCCTTTGGCATCTTTTTTCCTCTGCTCATTATAGTTATACATAGTAGTTAGGTGCAGTTTGACAAAATCACACATGCATGAAATTTGATTTATTCCATTTTAACCCCCATTCCCCCTTCCTTTCCCACTCCCCATTTTCCCTCCTCTACTGATCTTCCTTTTGCTTATTTACTTATTTTTTATTTGATAGGTGCTTTCTACATATGCATAAAGGTGAAATTCCCTGTGGCATATTTATATATGCATATAGCATGATTTTTTAAAAATTAATTCCTCATTTCCTCACTGTTCTTGTCCCTTCTCCCTTCCTCCTTCTCAAATCTCCTTCTATTCTATTGATCTTCCCTGTATCTTTATGATACCCAACATCCCTCCCCACTTCTTTCCCTTATTTTGGTTTAGCTTCCCCACATGAGACAAAACATTCAACTCTTGATTTTCTGAGTCTGGCTTATTTCACTCAACATGATGTTCTTCAGTACCATTTACTAGTAAATGCCATAGTTTCATTCTTCTTTATGGCTGAATAAAGCTTCATTGTGTGTTAATACCATGTTTTCTTAATCCATTCATCTACTGACAGGCATCTGGGCTGGTTCCATAATTTGGCTAAATGCCAAGGAGTGAGATAGCTGGATAAAATGATGTTTCCATTCCTTGTTTTTTGAGGAATTGCCATGCTGCTTTCCCAAGTACTTGTACTAATTTATAGTCCCACCAACAATGTGTAAGTGTACCTTTTCCTTATCATTCTCGCCAGCATTTATTATTTGTATTTTTCATAATTGCCATTCTGACTTGAGTAAGATGAAATCTTAGTGTGACTTTTAAAAAAATATTTATTTTTTAGTTGTAGTTGGACACAATACCTTCATTTTATTTATTTATTTTTATGTGGTGCTGAGGATCGAACCCATTGCCATGCACGTGCTAGGCCAGCGCTCTACCACTGAGCCACAACCCAGCCCCCTTAGTGTGATTTTGATATGCACTTCCCTGATTGCTAGAGATGTTGAACATATTTTTCGTATATTTATTGGATGTTTGAGTTTCTTTTTTTGAGAAATGTCTTATTTCTTTAGTTCTCTTACATCTTTTAATGAAATCAAGGACATATTATACAGTGCGCGCGTGCGTGTGTGTGTGTGTGTGTGTGTACATGCATGTGCATGTATGTTTTGTTATTATTAAAGCAGTCTTGTCCAGCATAAAACTGGGAATTATATCCTGGTACAGGCCAGAACTATGACTCAGGATGCCTGATGGTAGTCTCATGTCAGGATTCTGTGTTCCTTTTTGCCTTTCAAGATTCCAGGTCCTCTGTGTTGGCCACAGAGTGAAGTAGTAGGGGATCTAGGGTCTTTAGAGTGGTTGGTAGAAGGGAGCATTCCAAACCTGTCAGATACTGGTAGCCTCTGGTAGTAATCTTAGTACATGATTATTTCTTTAAGATAGTGTCCAACTTCATCCTGAATCTCTTCATCAGTGAGAACCTTTACCTTGACTTCCCTTAGTGGTCCCTGGTAATGTTCATCTCTCTCAGGGTGGGGTGTATCTCCTGGGCATTCCTGGTTTCCATCCTTCTTTTTCTTCACCATTTTTTTAAATAGGAAAAGGAACACATAAAATTCATTACATTCCTAAGGCATGGGAATATTAGAATCCTCCTATCCTTCTTTTAATTCATTTTTTTCCACTTGGGAGCACTGAAGCTGATCCATCTCTGAGTCCTCCAACGGCCCTAGTCATTTTCTTACCAGGCAAACTACATTCTATAAGCCCTTTTTTGGGCTTTGGACCTTGGGGTGCTCTAGCAAGTCATTTGCTTTCAGAACTCTCCAGAGGATTATCTACCTATACCTGTGTGTTCAGGTGCATTCAAGTTTGGTTGGGCCAGTAGCTAACTTGGGGCTAACTTCTTGCCAACATCTATCTCCTTCTCTCAATTTGTATGTCCAGTTCTCTTGAAGTGCCTGTTTAGTTAATGATGTCAATCCTATGAGGCCAGACTCCCAAGCTCTCCCTTGTTTTTCCATAGTTCTCTTCTTGGAAGAGTTGGTTGAATATGCCACTGAATTTATTACATCCTTGGCTTTGGGTGTTTACTGCCTCTTGCCCTCAGCAATGGGCTCTGATCGCTGATAATGGGAAAGTAAGACAAATGCAATTAAACATTTTCATAGATTATGGTCAGGTAAATTTAGTAGTAGGTACAGGAAAACATAATCAGATTTTATTTTATAGTGTTTAAAGTATAGGTAAAGTAAAAGGTCTTGATGGAATTGTACCTTTAATTTTACCAGAATGGAAGTAACACAATTTGTCTACTTAAGGATAAGAAACAAAGTCAACATATGTTTGACTATGAATATTAATAGATTATCAATATCAGTTACTTCTGACAACTTGATTGTAGATATAAAAGGAAATAAGTCAGTGTATCTGATGCTGCTGTAAGACCAAACTGGCACAACAGAACTAGAATTCTTTAGTGTTAATAGTTAAGTCAGGTTTCTTGGTACCTTTGGGATAAAGGGAGATTTAACCACTAGGTGGCGCTTTTTGATTACAGAACTGCAAGCTCTCCACTGCTACTACTATAATGAAGGTGGCCTGCTTAGTAAAGCAATTGCCAGTGACAACAGATTGTGGCAGTTCCTAAAACCTAAGACAGGTTTTAAATAAGAAATGAAGGAAGAGAAAAAGGTAAAAGGAGAGAAAAGAAGTAAGAGTGCAAGAGAGTTGAAAAGGAGAAAGTTAGCAGGCATATTGTGAAGGCAGGAATAAAATGCCTTCAAATAATTATCTCAGGAAAGTGGTACCTTGTACTTGTTGCCTTACCATTGGGTCATTTCTTTGCTTATTCATTTATCTGACACTTAATGTAATAAATGGAGTTCTGATTGAGTATACCACAGTGACCAAGATGCTGTTCTTGCTCTCAGAGAGTTTACAGGTAAAAAGGGTTGAAATATCCGAATTTAAAATCTTGACACCCTTTTTTATAGGGTATGTTAAATAATATGGGAAAGAATACATTTTTTATTTTACTTCTGTTTGTTTCATAGTCTGTATTTCATTCCTCTATCAGGAAAAATATTTTCTAGAATAAAAACAAAATAAAACAAATCTGTTCTTATTGACATACTTTGAAAACTAGCTCCTGAAGGGATTCTGGAGCATGTGGCTTGATATATGACTCTTATTAATGTGTGTGTTTTTATGTGTGTGTACCCATACATTTGTTGAATGAATGGTAGAGTCAGATGGGGAACCTGTAAGCATCTCATAGTTATAGTATTCAGCCTTCCTGGTCTTTGTAGAATTCAGGCTTCTGACTTTGAAGGCTTTCCTGATAGCACTATACTCTGTAGCATACCACTATCACTGTCTGTTTACAAGGCATTCTATGTTTCTCCATAATGGTGAATTCTTTCATGATAGTCTGTTTCTAATTTAAATTATTTGCACTATCTCAGTGTTTGTCAGGTGGTTAGTGCTCAATGAATTTTGGTTGAATGAATGAATCTAACTAGTTACAATGACCTTGTTATATGATAGCTTTGTGTAGGAATTCTTTCTGAAAGGGTTAATATTTTGATATGCCAGAATAACCTTCCTTTAAAATTTTCCACATGTATGAGGATGGATAGGCAATTGCTTTAAAGTGTAAGATATATTGCACAAAGAAAACCAGAAGGTATATCAGTCATAAGATAGAGATAGATTTGTAAATATTCTTGGGAAAAACAGTTTCCCCCTGGAATTAGGGATTGAATCCAGGAGTATTCTACCACTAAGTTATAACCCCAGACTTGTGTATTTTTTATTTCACGACAGGGATTCTTGCCTCAGCCTCCTGCATTGCTGGGATTGCAGGCATGAACCACAACATCTGGCTACAAATTTTCTAAATTTTAACACAGATTCTGTTGTGCCATCTTGGATAAATAGCCCAGCTATAGTCTTCTTATTTCTAAATAATAGGGGCTGATTACCTTATTGTTTACTGCTTCAGGGTCTAGGGCCTGCCAGGACCACATCCTACAAAATTGAACTTTGGAACTAAATCAAGGTCAGGTAGAGGAATAAAAGATGGGCAGAGAGGGATTTCATTGCATTTGAATTCTACTCTGTCAGACAGAGGTGAGGGTCAGTTGACCAAAATTTATTTATTGACTGCCAGGAATTTCATATTAAAAATACATATTAAAAATGCATCATTTCAGACTTTAAAATGCTTTTTATTTTGTAAAGAACACATTACAAAATGCCTTCAAAGAACAGGTTCATATGCCATATAATTTACCCTTTTAGAGTATATAAGTCAGGATTTTTAAAAGAAGTATATTCATGGATTGTTCACTATCTTCACTAATTCCAAATATTCACCACCCAAAAGAAATTCTATACCCAATAGTAGTCATTTTCAGTTTCCAACTCCCCCCAGCCTTTGACAACCACTATTTTCTGTCTCTATAGATTTTCCTATTTGGAAATTCCATAAAAATGGAATCATACAATTTGTTGTCTTTTGGGACTAGCTTCTTTCACTTGACATATGTTTTAAAGGTTATCCACGTTGTAGCATGATACCAGTACTTCATTTCCTTTCCTTGCCAAATAATATGCCATTATATACATATGCTTCATTTTATTTATCTGTTGGTTGATGGGCATTTAATTTCACCTTTTGGCTATTATAAATAGTGCAGTTATGAGCATCCATGTACATGTTTTTGCATGGACATATGTTTTCATTTTCTTGATTATATACCCAGGAGTGGATTTGCTGGATCATATGGTAACTCTGTGTTTAACATTTTGAGGAACTGTCAAACTTAGGGTTCCAGTTTTTCCACATCTTTACTAATAGGCGTTATCATTTTGTTTTGTTTTAAATTATAACCATCCTATTAGTGGGTATGAAGCAGTTCTCTCTTTGTGGTTTTTATTTGTACTTCCCTAGAGGCTAATTATGTTGAGAATATTTTCATATGATTATTGACTGATTATATTTATTTGGAAAAATATTTATTTAAATTTTTCCCCATTTTTATATTGGATTATTGTCTTAATTATTGAGTTGTAAGAGTTCATTATATATTGGATGCAAATCCCTTATCTGATACTTGATTTTCACATATTTTCTCCCATTTTGTCATTTTATTTTCTTGGTGGTATTCTTTGGAGTAGAAATATGTTTTATACACATAAATAGTAGTATATACCACATGATGAAATAAGGTGATTTAGAAGGATTGCACTGTCTGAATTGTGTAGGTTGGCTTAAAGGGGAAACTTATTTTTTTAAATTGAAACTCTAAGCTATGCCTTATATCAGTAGTTAATACAATTAGAGACAGCCAAGAAAGATCAGAAATTATTAAGAGTGAAACATAATGATCTCTAACACATAATGCACCTTCTTCCTACTGTATTTGTGTTATTCTTGTTATAAGCTGGTAGAGAAATGCTAAGGGTTGGGAGAGTGAGAAATGAATAGCTATTTCCTTGTTTCATGGTTCAGGCATGATATGCTATTACAGATATAGCCAAAAAATAAAACAAAACAAAAAAGCAATGAAGAACAAACTGGTTGTAGCAGTGATAACATTCTTACTACAGGTGTCAAGTTACTATCAGAGAAATGTGCTCGTGATTGATCAATGCCATAGTATTGCAAGCACTCTGTTTTCCTTTAGGTATAGTAAGAGAACTGTCTAGCAACAAAGATAGGCCGGAGGTAGGTAGAGAAAGTGGAGTGTATCTTTGACATAGTATGAATGGAGATATTTTCCCATTAATAATTGAGCAGCTGATGATGCACTGTAGTGACACAGTGAGATGGTCATGATCACCTGCCTGTTTTCTTGGTCAATCTCTCCAGTATTCCATTTGAAATCATTCTTTGTCTCTTTACTATACCTTCAGCTTGGTTGGAATGCAGTGGTAGTGGTGAGGATATGTTTAGAGTTGACTGAGGTAGATTAAAAAAATGATCACACCTGGTAAATTATAGGCACAGATGAATTTTGTTATTGTTGTTTTCTTTTTTTGTGCCAAGGGTTTGAAATAGGGCACTAATATCCTTCTGAGAAAGATACCCTTCTTGAGATTTTCCCCTGGAATGGCTTATCAAAATCAGCATGTACTCTTTCTTGACCGAGGCTTTTCAAATGTATTTTGTGAAAAGATGTGGGTTTGGAAAGTACCCTGAAGTATGTTGCAGTTTTTTCAATTTTTTAAAAATTTCATCTCTTTAAATAATATCAGAACTGACTCTAGATTGTAGATTGTATTTATGTGACTAGGTCGCTCAGATTTACTTCCTACAGTGTAACCATTAAACCTTTTGGAATAACAATGCAGTTGTCCCTTAAGAAAGATCCTTCAGGTTGATGTCTTATGACTGAGTTAAATTCTTCAGGCGCTTTCTCTCCTGACTCCTGTCCACACCCAGAAAGATATTTTAGATCTTCTTGATCTTAATCTTGTACTTCGAGCAGAATGAAGAGATGAGTCAGAAAAATTTTCCAACACTAATGCTTTAGGGGGAGGTCGCAAAACTTTATTTTGAATGTGAAATGGCATTAACTGTCAGTTTGCTCCTTTAAGCTGATGGACAAATTTGTAATGATGAGCATATTGCATAATACTGACATAACTGAGGGTGCAGGCTTATCCTTTAGTACACAGCCCCCAAGAGACTTGTGTTCAGTACATAATGTAAAGGTATGTTAAGGTGGTTGTGAAACTTCGTGCTGTCAAGTGTCAGGGACTTTTCAGTCAATTCGTGTGTGGGCTGCTTTGTAGGTGATGCTGTCCTTCAATAAGAAGTTGTTTTTTTTTTTTCTTTTTTTCCCACAGTGTCATATTGGCATTTGTGGTTAAGGAAAACTCAAATAGGGACTAGGGATATGGATCAGTGGTAGAGTCCTTGCTCAGCATGTGTAAGGGCCTGGGTTTGATCCCTAGCATAGTCCCAACCCCAAAAACTCAAATACTATTAAATTAAACATTCATGTAAATAATGTGCTTGCCCAGATTCCTTATGAGTCAGCTCTGTATGACTCGTAAGGAAATATTCTCATTTGACAATTTCAGTGTCATCTGTATGTGAGGTGGTGTGTGGTGACTGTTAAATTAAGTTACACTCTCAGGAGATCATTGGTCAACTTGGGCCTGGGATTGGACTATTATGTAAGAAAAATAGTGATTGAAAGAGCAACATCTTTTGTTATTGTTGACTAGCTCCGATTGTGAAACATTTAAAGCATTTGGTCTATAATTTAAAAGATTAGATGAAAATTAGAACAAGTAAGACGTATTCCTTGAGGTACTTAAATTTGGGGGAAGATGGTGTTCAGACAAGTACTTTCTTTTGATACATTGAGATAAAGGCTTTACTCCCATTCCCCCCAAAATATAGAAATACAAAGGAGAGGACAAAAGAGGGACACCAAATGTTAGGTCATCTAGGTCAGCTACATGTATGTATCTAATGGTTATATGTGTTACCTTGCTTTAAGATACAAATTTTTAAAAAGTAGAAACAAAATTCTGTGTATTTGTGTAATAATCCTTGTATAAATTAGATAATGAATGTAAAATTGACAAAGTAAGAATGATACTATATTCCCTTTTAAAAGAAGAATATTCCAATAGCTGTTATTCCAATAGCTTTTTTAAAAAAGCAAGAAGGAGGGCTCAGGGTAGCTCAGTGGTGGGGTGCTTGCCTAGCATGTGGAAGGCCCTGGATTTGGTCCCAGCAGAAAAGCTAGAAGGAAATAAATGCACAACATAGTCATGACCATTGGGAGGGAGGCAAGAAGATGGGATTCAGGATGGGCCCTTGTGTAACTTCATGGGATTTTCTTAGTCACCTTGGGTTACTGTAACAAAATAGCTTGGGCAGCTTAAATAATAAACATTTATTTTCCATAGTTTTTGTGGCTGGAAATCTGAGATCGGGGTTATCAGCATGGTCAGGTTCATGGTCAGGCTCTCTTCTTGGCTATGTCTTCACATGGCTGTTCCCATCATGGGGACTCCACCTTCAAGACCTAATCTAACCCTGATTACCTCCCAAAGTCCCCATGTGCAAATATCATCACACTGAGGATTAGGATTTCAACATAGGAATGTGGGAGAGGATGCACACATTCAGTCCTTAGGAGATTGGAAGTGTCCTAATTTCACAAATTGGGTGTTCAGTTCCTGGATATAGATTTCATAGCTATGCTTTATAACTTACATATGTGTGTGTGTGTGTGTGTGTGTGTGTTCTTTTGCATCTATCAAATTTTAAAAAGTCATGTTATTTCAGCAAACATTTCCTAGTCCAAATTTCTTCAAAGCTTTTGCTTAGGTCAAGTTGTGGGAGAAAAAAACTGAACTTACCCAGTTAGCCAAACTCATTCTCTGTCTGCTATCTCTCTACTTTAAACCTCCCTCCATTTTTTACTTTAATTTTTGAAACCAATAACAATAATGTACAGACTGTTTCACATGGCCTGATGCTCCTATTTTCTGTCCCCAAGTTTCCATGTAGTCTGTCCAGACCCAGGTCAAAAGGATTCTGTCTGGGCTGTCTAGCCAGACATTTAAGTATTAACCCAGTATGTGTGTGTGTGTGTGTGTGTGTGTGTGTGTGTGTGTGTGTTTAATGATGTTTGTGTTTGAGTTAGCTGGGGATTTTGAAATCTTTATAGGGTTTCCCTATTTAAGAACAGTTTTAGAATTAAGGGTCATCAGTAGGGAAAAAAAAGCAGGGAAAAGTACTATTTCCTCTTTTATCTATGTCCTATATTATATAAATGTTTACTGAAAATAGCACCAATTTTCTAAGAAAGGCCCCAAGTCTGTTCTCACCCTTTACCCCTATTCTCCAATTCATGTTTTCTTCTTACAACTTGGTCATGTGCTTGCCCAAGCCTGGCTTATGAACCGTGTAGAATATTTGTTAGGTTTGTTTTTTAAGCCTTACACTGTGCACATGATGCAGTATTTAATTTGGAATGAGGTCTGAGTTTAGTAACACGTGCTTCTTGTGGTGTTTGTCTTGGAATCCACAAGTAGGAGGGAAGTATTTTTGCATTTTATACATCTGGAGATTGTTCATGGTCCTTCTGTGACTAGGGAATTCTGTGTGAGGCAAAATCCAAGGAACAGTATTAAAAATAACATGGAGTTATAATGACATTTGAGTAAAACCCCTTGAGAACATCCCTCTGGTCCCAGCAGAGTTTGATTTTGAGGTGGTGAACTTTTTCAATTGTTTGGTTCACTGGTGGCCTAAGTAGACTGCTGGGATTATAAGGTTACCTGACACCCTGGCATGTGGGCTCATGGGCTGCCAGACATTCTGACAGTCTACAGCAGAATTGGCTTTTTAAGGGGAGGATTTTGCATGGAGCAGGATAGGTGAAGTGAATTCTCTTCACTGCTGCTCTGCCTCTGCCACCCTCTTGTTCCACAAGCCTCTTAAGAGATCCATGAGGGTCTGGTCTCTTCATTTTCTTTCTTGATTATATCTCATTTTGGCCACCTAAGATCAAAAAGATGTTTGCCCTAAAGAACATCTCAAACTCTGTGAAGGGCAAGGGGTCTAAGTCACTTTATCCTTTCCCTGATTTCACACGAGACGAGACGTTGTTTAAAACAGGATTGGACATGGTGTAGTCCAGTACTGACTCCTTTTGGCTAGCAATCTCCTAGAATGGAAAAATGAGAAGGGATGTACAGAACTTTGCTGCCCTTTGAGTGAGTTTGCATATGGACAGTATTGCTTTTTGGCCCCAGTCTAGTTTTCTTTTATTCCCACATTTCATCTTTAATGCAGCTGCAGAGAGCAGACTGGGGAAACAGAATGAAAGCTTCAAACAGATTTGCACTTGAATAAAAGAAAGAGCAATTTTCCTTGTTCATAATACAGACTAGTTTGGGTAGAAAGTTGTTTGCTCTTTTACTTTCTGTGTAAGGACTGTTTGCTTTTCTCTCTTTAAATGTAATAAAGAGAATAAAAAGCTAATAAAATAGTTGGATTGCTGGTTATAATTCATATAGAATTTTCAAATGTGTTTAATAAGTCTCTTATACAATTAGAAATAAATAATTGCTAAGGAAAGGTCAAAATCCTGTTGAGGTTTAAGAATCAGGTGAATATGAGGTGGTTTGAGTACTTGGATAAGATAACTCATCTGAGAGCTATTTCTCTTTGCTGATTTCTTTGGCTTTTTTTTCCTTTGGGATTTTCCCCCCTTAGCTTTCGAAATACATTTTGTAACTTTTAGTTGAAAAAAATAGCCATCAGAATTTAAACTTTTAGCAAATAAACACATATGAGTCCTATGATGGGAATCACAACACAGCCGAGAATGGCTTGACTTCAGCCAGAGGTTCGTGGGGAACCCCAAGGGTTGCTACCAAGATCAGGTTTGTTTAGTGTTTTAATAACTCCAAAAGGAAATGCTAAAAGTTGCTGATGATACCAAATTGTTGTGCTGATCCAAACATGGATTTCTGGGAAGCTCCTTCTGAGTATTTGGAATAGGGGAAAAATTATGCAATGTGGTGGCAGATAACTGAACTTGAAGTTAAGGTTTATGTGAAGTGGCAGGAGACTGTCAGTACATAGAAGTCATAAAGCCTGTCAAATCCTCCCAGAGAAAGACTGTGGAGTCTCTATAAATGGACTTGGCTTTGATTTCTTTCATGAGAGGAAGAGTTTTTGACATATAGAAAATGAAAACTATTATGGCAATAGTTACGGTTATAAAGTGCAGTGATTTAAAAATATAGTGTTTGATTTTCTTTTTTTTTTATGCCAACAGTACTATATCCAGATAGGTACTGTTTCCCTCAAAATGATCATGTAAGATTATATACTCATTTTATGCATGCTCTTTTCTGGAAACTCGTTCTTTGTATAGTCTTTGACTATTTTCTGTGGTTGCATATCTTCATTTTGTAGGCTGATATTGATTTTTTAATAGCCAACCATCATGTAGAGCCCAAGTGTGACAAATATGTTGGGGTGTCAAATTAAATAATGGATTTAATATATAAATGAAATATAAAGTGGAAAAGTAAATTTTCTTCTATTACTTTACTTCCAAAATAATTCTGAAGGAAAATACAAAAATGTTTGTGTACCAGTAGTAGTGGAATAAGTTCTTGGGTTGATATATTTTATAAACATGAATTATTTAGACTTGTAAATTATAGATGCTTATTAACAAACCCATTTCATTTTATTATAGACACCATATTTTTATTTATTCATTCATTCTGGGAATTGATCCAAGGGCTTCACATATACTGAACATATACTCTACCACTGAATTGTACCTCCATACCCCAAACATCATATATATGTGAACTTCTCTTTTTAAAAATTTATCTTTGAAATTCTTGTTCCCCAAGAACTCTTAGGGAAAAAGCAGGAGGTTGTGCAATAACATTTGTATTTTCTGGCTAAAGCCTACATCTTTGAAGTGAAAAAGATCCTTAAAAAAAAAAAAAAAAGATGACATTATGGCAGGAGCTTTGGGCTGGCCATCTAGATCTATCCATCCATCCATCTATTCATTTATTTCGAAATAACAGTGAGTCTGGTTTTATTTCATGGTGGTATACTCTTGTGAAACAGATAATCAGAAGTCAACTGCACTGATGTGAGAGGAGTAAGTCAATGGTTTTCAAACTTAATCTATGGAAACTTTGTTTAATTAAGTGTGGTGGGATGGGTATGGTGCGTGAATCCTTGCCTTCTCTTGTCCCCCTCTAGGAGAATCCCTGGAGTAACTTTTAGAAACCATGGCACGGAGAGTAAGTTATCTGGAGGTCCAGAAAAGAATTTGTATTCAGAAGCAGCTAGGGAGACTTACTTCATTTCTTCCTTATTTTTCTACAACCATTAAAACAAAATTAAAAATTTTCAATAACCAATTATATAATTTCTTACTTTGAAAGTTGTTATAAATACACAAGTCCCCTACATATTTAAGTTTATGATAGAATTTTGCCTTCACAGTTCTTTTAAATACTTAAGATGAAATAAAAGGAGAATGAAAGCAGAGAATCTCCATTTTTAAGTAATATGGTCCTTGATAGCCCCCAGATAATATATAACTCCATGGTTCTATATGCAGGGCCTCAGACTGATTGCATCAGAATCATTGGGGGCACTTGTTAAAAACAAAGATTTCAAATTCCAAGGTTGGGAGTTGTAGCTCAGTAATGGAGCACTTGCCTAACATGATCAAGGCCCTTTGTTCCATCCTCAGCACCTCAAAATAAACAAAAGATTTCAAATTCTTGTTTAGCTATATGGAATCAGAATCTCCAGAATGAGGCCCAGGTATTTTAAAAAGTTCTTCTTACTGGGATCCGAGGTAGAATAAGATATACTCCATGTTTGTATAAATATGTCAAAATATATTATACTGTCATGTATAACTAAAAAGAACAAATAAAAAAATTTAAAAAGTTCTTCTCTGCTTAAAACAATACTTTCTAAATTATATATACCAATCTCCCTCCAACTCCAAAGAAACCTAAAGGATAGAATGTATTGAAATAAAGCATGATGTTCCATGCAGTTCTAATGACTAAAGTGTGATTAATAATTATTTTGAGTCCACTGATAGTAATAGAAAGCTTGACATCATGGTTAAGAAATAAGTTCTAGATCCAGAATGTCTGGTTACCTACTAACTGTGTAACTTGGACAAAGTGTTTAATAATCCCTCTGTACCTCAATTTTCTTATCAGTAAAATGGAGATGATACTAATAGCATCTGCCTTGAAGGATTTTTGTGAAAATTAAATGAGACAGCAAATGAAAGGCTCTTAGAACACTATTTGACAAACAGTAAGCGTTAAATAAAAATGGGTTAATAGGATTAGGGATGTAGCTCAGTGGTAGAGTGATTGCAAAGCATGCTCAAGGCCCTGGGTTTGATCCCCAACACTGTAAAAATGAATAAACAACAAAAAAGTGTGTTGTTATTATTATTGTTCCTGTAACATATAGAGGGAAACATTTTGATCCTACTGTGATGCTTGTATTATAATGAGATCAGGTCTATTTAAGAAAGTGAAATGAAGGCCTAAAAATATTGTCTAAAAGTATATAATGGAATTATATACAATTATAATGCATCAATTAAAATGTGGAAAAAAGTATAATGGGAAAAATGCACATCCTCTTTCATTTCTTTGAGTAAGACTTTAAACTGACAGATTCTCAGTTTCCTGCTTTACTTATTTTTGCAGTACTCTGGAGTAAAAACCAACAAAATTGATGTGATCAGATCAGACACAGTAGATGGCGCTTTAGACTTAGTTTTTAAGAAAACCAGTATGTGGCCCTGTGAGGGTGGGGGTGAACTAAAACCCTAAAGTACATTTTTGTGGCGTTTTTTTTTTTTTCCCCTCTCTCCAGGACTGGAGAATAATTTAAGCCAAAATAAATCTCCCAATTTGGTATGTTTGTGCCAGGTGTGTCTCTTGAAAAGTGTTAGTTGTGTTTTGAGCCACAAATATATAAGGAAGTTATTTCCTTTCAAAACATTGCTTATTTATGAGGGTTTCCTCTCTTTGTCTCCCCATTTTAATATTTCTGCTCTTTCCTAGCTCTTTTGGACCTTTTTGGTAATTTTATAAAAGTATGGTATAAAGTGAATTACATCAATTTATAGTGTAGATGTTTTAAAATTCATCTGTCTATATCAAAGTATTCAGTCAAATGGGACTCAAATATAGGCTTAAATTAAGGGATTATGTGGTATTCTTAACATTTTTAACACTTGCTTTATGTACTTGATCTTGTTTAATCTTAATAATAGCTCTATGAGAATTATCATTGCCTTTTCTAGACAAATAAATGGTGTCAGAGATGTTTAGTAAATTGCCAAGCTTTCATATCTAGTGTTGAACTAATAGCTGCTACAAGAGTTTTGTCAGTGCACTAATGTATTTTTTGAGCACCTACAGTGTGCCAAGCATGCTAAACATTGGGCATACTACCGTATGATCTGCACACTTTTTTTGTGGACCTTAACAATTATTAGTTACTCAGGAGGGTGTCATTGAAATCTGGTAGACTTCTTAATAGTGGTCAAGAAAATGCAAAGATTAGTTTCAGAGTCACTGATTGGTGAATGAGCCTGGGAGCCTTCTTGCTAAAGAGAAAGATGGAGTCATACATAGATTGAATGTATCACTGTATTAAAATATTTGTTTAGGAGTTCTCATTGTAGCCAAGGGAAAAGTAAGACCTCCCTTCTCTTTCCTCTTCTAACAGTTACATAAAAAAATCAACAATAAAAAACCAAAATAAGCTATACTGTTTTCTAGATAAGAACCAGAAAGGGGGCTGAGGTTGTGGCTCAGCAGTAGAGTACTTGCCTAGCAAGTGCAAAGCCCTGGGTTCGATCCTCAGTACCACATAAAAATAAATAAATAAAATAAAGGTATTGTGTCAACTACAACTAAAAAATATTTATATAAAAAAGAGTGAGGGCTACCTGGCTGTACTAAAATGTCAAAAGTTTTCATTGATTAAATGGTATTAAAATATCTAAAGCAAGATGTTAGCAGTGGGAGATTAATATAGTTTGTGCACAAAGATTGCAATAACTTCTAGATAGCTTCTCTAGAGTCATTAGGTTGGTATCTGCAAATTGCCATGAACTTCTTTCATTTTGAAACTTTTAACATTTTTTTTCCTCAAAAAGTTTTGTTTCATTATTTTTACATGATATCAAGCTCCTGTGATGTTGAAAGGTATGTGACTGAAGAGGAAATGTAGACCAAAAGTTTGAATTGAGGCACCTGACAGGATTTCATTAAGTCTATGGAAGACCTGAAATTATGCAAAACTGTATGCATTTAGGAGCATCACTCTGAAAAGAAAGTCCATAGCCTTCACCAGATTCTCAGTGGCCTAAAAGGTTAAAAATAGTTGTAATAGAACTTCATCCAAAGAGGTCTTTAAGAGTCACTGCAGTTCAGGATCATGGAAAGAGATGGACATCCTGGAGAAGGAGGGGCTGTTCCTTTTAAGGACTCCAGTTCTGAGATTCTGAATGAATTTGGGATATGAAAGTATGTGTTTAGCAAGAGTTTGGAACTCTCAAGTCTCAGGAGGATATCCTGTTTGAATTGAGGAATACCTTAATTTGAAAATACTTCTTTCTAATTCAGACTTTTAGACAGACAAATGGTTATGTTTAGAAAATGAAGTAGAACTAGGAAAGGAATAAGGTAAAAGGTTTATATCTTCTCAGTATAAAAAACAACTGAAGAAATTAAGTTTTAAATTTTATCACTGCTTAAGAGTTCCTTTAGATTAAACAATTTTGGCGGGGTGGTACCAGGGATTGGGTTTAGGGGCACTTGACCACTGAGCCACATCCTTAGCCCTATTTTATATTTTATTTAGAGACAAGGTCTCACTGAGTTGCTTAGTGTCTCACTTTTGCTGAGGCTGAATTCAAGTACATAAGACAAATCTTTTTATAAGTTTGATAATACAAATTGATACTGTGATTTTTTTTTTCCTCACAGGTTTAGGTGGAGAGAGGATAGCATATTTCTGTCTTTCCTATAATCTATGGTTTCCTAACCTTTGCATATACGCTGAAGAAAGGGATAATTTTAACTTATATTTGTAGCTATATATTTCTCATTAAGCTGCTAACTATGGTTGTAGATAAAAAGAACCAAGGAGTAAAATTTGACTTCTTAATTTGATGTGTTTATCTTATTTTGATAAAATATTTTTGGATCACACAGTGATCTTTTAATACTAGCCCTGTCACACATGGTTAAGGTGAGTATTAGAATAAACAATAAATGTAAAGTGTTCAGTGCAGTGTCTGGAACTTAAGTGCTTACTAATGATTAGCTCTTGCTGTTATCACTGTCATCATCATCATGATTCATAACATCTATATTATATATCCTCATGACTGAATGTATAGTGTCAAACATACATAGTAAGATTACTCAAAGACACAGAGAAGTAAAAAGATCATGATGTTGGTGAGTGTCTTATATAGAAGAGCAGTTAGTTCTAGGGATTTGGAGAGTTTTCTGCAAGATATGTTTAGCTTTTATTTGTAGATTGATGGAAATACAAATAGCTATTTTGTTGTGAGGAAAAAAATATAGTAATGGGTTCATATCAATTCAGAGCTTCATGACAGCAGGGACTGTATCTTCTTTGGGTACCTTGTATATTTAGTTACTATTTCAGTGTCCAGCCATGGAAAGTGTTCCATTAAATGTTTGTCCTTATCTGTGTTTTATTCTTTGTCTTCCCTTCAGTTTCCAAAAATAGTTGCTATTTTTGTGTTTAGAATTTCTTACTAGAAAGTCACATCTGTAATTTGACTCCTAGATTTATTTGGTTAAAATATGGATTTTTCTTAGAAGGAAGCTATTTTTTCTCGACTTGTGATACAGGTTTAATTAACTTATTTTTTTGTTATAAAGCAAGTTTATTTCTGCGTAGAGTTTTGTGTTTGTGCACAGGGCAGAAGTAAGAGTAAACCCAGATATTCAAACCCTTTTTCCCCTCCCAGAACCAGGGGCCCAAGTCCTCAGCAGCATCATTCAGTGCTTCAGCATCTTTACTGGGGACCAAAGATGTTAGGATCATGAAGGGTCAGACTGGTCACTAGTTGTTCAAAGTCACCTAGGTTCCATGGTGGAGGTGACAGATTTCCAGAGCCAAGGGATGACCTGTTAGCAGGGTGTGCAGCCACTTTATCCCACAAGTGGGCCTTCAACTCTAGAAGTTCCACAATTAGGTCAGTCATCGAATGGCAGAAAACTCTCTTGGACGGGTTGAGGTCACTTACATTAGTGGCCCTGGGAGATGGGAGTGGGTGGGGAGATGTTAGAGAAGGTGCTCTCAAACAGTAGATAGTTTCTTGTGGACTCCATGGGCCTGGGCCTAGAGTATTTGAGAGACATGAAAGAACCTATATGGGGCCAACGTAGCATCATCTCCTTGGCTTTTGCAGCTTGCTTAGCTGACAAGGTTTAATTTAACTTAAGATTTTTTATGTATAAGGTTCTTATCTTAGTCTGTTGAATTGTTGCTATAACAGAATACCCAAGAGCAAGGAATTTATGAGGTAAACAAGTTTATTTTGGCTCAGAGTTCTGGAGGCTGGGAAGCCCAAGAGCATGGTGTGACATTTTCTTGGCCCTTGTGCTGCAGAAATCAGAGGGCAAATGGGTATATGTGAAGGGAGAAAAGAGGCTAAACTCTCATAATAATTAGCCCATTCCCATGGGAAAGGCATTAATTCATTTATGAGGGCCCTGCCTCCATGACTCAAATCCCTTCCAGCAATGTGGCATTGGGTACCAAATCTCAGCCTGAATTTGGGTGGAGGAAAATCATATTTCAAACTACAATAGAGGTGTTTTTTTTCCTTAAAGAAAGGCAAATATTTGGTCTTTAAAAACAATAACTTTATCTAAATTAATTGTCAGGCAATCCCTAATATTTACCCTTGAAGTTACTGTGTATACAGGTATATGTATATGTGTGTATATATAATGTGACATATTATATATATTTGACATAAAATATATCATTTTATGAGATATATAGGATATATATATGTGTATGATAAAGAAAAATCTGCTGCCTACAAGGCTATATTTATATTCTCAATAAGACTGATTTTTTTCCCCCTTGAGAGTGGGTCTTGCTATATTGCCCAGGCTGACCTTGAACCTCTAGGGTTAAGGATCCTTCTATCTGAGCCTCCTTAGCTGCAAGTATAGGTATGTGCCTCTGAACTTATCGAGGAATGTTTCTTAAATATTTTATTAAGCCAGGCTCATTGGCATACACCTATATAGTCTTAGCTACTAGGGAAGCTGGGCAGGAGGATTCCTTGAGCCCAGGATGGCTGACCTGGGCAATACATAGTAAGACCCTATCTCAAAAGAAAAACAAAAACAACCTCCCCCATGGGTGGAGCGGGGCAGTGGCGGGGAGAGAGTGAGAGAGAGACAGAGAATTGTATGCTAGAGTCTGACTATATCTAGGCTCAGAGTAATTTGTTATAGTCTATAGGAATATATCTAAATATGGTCCTGTTTTAAAATGGATCCTGATGAGGCTTGGTTGGTTCTGAGATCACTTGAGATTAAGTTCAGATTAGGGCCATTTTGAAAATCTCTGTTCATAGAAATGAGGTCTCCCTGTTTTCTACAAATGTACAAATGAACTCTAGATACATTCTGGGACAGAATAAAATAGTAGAGATCACTTGCAAATGAAATTGGGATCTGGAGATATATGCTGTAGAGTAGTGTCATTTTACTGTTTTTGTTTTGATAACAAATTTGCTTGCAGGATATGCAGTTGGCAGCCTGTGGTTTGGTGTGTACTGAAATGTATTATTATCCATTTGATGAAGAGTTGGGTAGGGACTGTAATAACAAATTTGGACTTATTCTTTCTTCTGTGATAGTTTGCTAATGTCTAGTGAGATTTTTATAAACTTTTTAAGAACTGAAGTTGAATATTAAATGGTTTATTAACCAAAATAAGACAACTAACTTTTAATTCATTTTTTCTTAAAGCTCATTATCTAGAGAGGAATAACAACATGGTTAAAAGTTTTGAAGTTGGAAAGTTGGAGTCTGTTTCCTCTTGATCTTGTGATCCCAATACTCCTAAAAGAATAAGGCAGAAAGACTATTATTTTAACGATAGGCAATAGTTAAAAGTTTATCTGAATTCAAAATATTATAAATTTTAACCATTCTAGCATGTTTTGGTAACTTATGTAAATGATAATTGACTTTGTGATATCATCTTGTTTTGTGAAGTGATTTCATGTGACTTCAAAGTTGTTTGTAGTTCTTAGAAGAAAGTGCCTCCTTCTTCTAAGGATACCTTCTATAGTTCAATATTTATTTGCAAAATAAATCACATTTTTCTCTTGTCTTATTAAACCAATGGGACCATTTTCTAGTACATGGAAACATTTCTGCATCCCATATTCTTTTGAGCAGATAACCCCATGTGCCTTACAAATGTTGAAAAAGCAATAGATATTTCCAAATGCTATTATAATGGTTAAGCTAATATGTTCTTTAGGTTTTGGAAAAGTTTTTCATTGGAATAAATGAAGACCACAATGAAGTCTAGTCACTGTTTCCAAGGAAAACAAGTCAGTCTTTTCTCTCTAATTCCAGAATTTCTTTGATTTTTGTTGTTTATATTACACTAGTATTATAACAAAAGATTCAAGAATCATTTTCTCATCTCCTCAGGCAACAAAATGTTGCACAAACTATATGTAGAAAATTCTCTGGCTTACTTTATAGCAAAAGCAATAACTGGATGTTAAGAATTGTTGCCCAAACTTCTGAAATGGAATGATATATTTTAAAGTATTATTGTCAATAACAAAGTACATATCAGTGTGAGATTTTAAATAGTAATTACGTATGCACATGGAAGAGTGAATGAAGTGTGTCTGTTGCATTAATGAATGGACAGATGTATATGGGAGAAGTAGTATTAAACTTTATTATCTATTCTGAGGACATACAAGAACACAGTTGGAGTGCTTATAAAGATTAGTAACACATCAGTGCAATTAACTGTATATTCTGTGATCTACATTTGCTCCTAAATGATATCTCGAAGTTTGGCACTGTCCAAAAACATCTTTTTAGGAAGGGATGGTATAGTTGCTGTCTTCAAAGAAAAAAAAAAAAGGGTGACATCACAAACTTATATTAAAATTAATGAGGTGAAGGAATAGTGTCCACTGGGGAGGAAATAGCAAGAAGGAGAGATCGGAAGAGGATGAGAAGCTCTTTAAGAAATAAAAATAGTTGAAAATATTGGGGTATCTAATATTGTTAGGGACTGCACATAAGAGATTATTGACAAATTGATGCTCTCTGAGGATTCTAGAAGCAAAAGAAAGTTTTTTTCTACACTTACAATTTCTGAATTAGATGTTCTTTGGCATCTTACACTGAGTGCCTATAATTACATCAGTTGTTCTGTGAGACTTCATTAATGCTATACATATTCGATCCTGTTTAGTAAAGAACACTGAGCTAAGCATTGCAGAAAGAGCACGATGAATAAGATAATACGTCTGTCCTTGGAGGACTTATTATCTGGCAAGAGAGAGAACATAAATATTCTAACATTTATAGAACAGAGCAGAATTAACCATCTAAGAGGACTGTGTAGACGAGGCAGATCCAATCCTTGTATAAACATGAATGCTTCCATGGAGGAAGGGAATGTGAACTGCACATTGTAGCATACGTAGAACTTGGGCACATTTAGGTGGGATTGGGATGAGTTAGGCTTTTGGCAAAGAAAATAGCATGAACAAAGATAGAGGAAAGGTAGAGATGTGGGGCATATTTGATAGCCACCTTCTGTTGCTTGATGCTCTGGAGGATACCTAATTCAGATAGCATAACATGTTTTTTGTTTTGTTTTACTTTGATGTTGGGTTGTCTAGTTTTTGGTTTTCACCTGTTACTTTTAAACTGGGAAGAAAATAAAGAGACATGAGATTCTTTACATTTGAGCAGTAAGTAACTACTCATTTTACCTTATGTTAAGTATTTTCTGATATTTTAAGTCTTACTATATATAAGATGATGATGAGCAAGGTAAAATTCCTGCCCTCAGAATACATAATCATTTAAGAGAAATTTCACTTAGGAAGTTTGAATTATTTCAGTAAATTATAAAGTTCAATATATTAAACAACGTAAGCAAACCAAGCCATGTGTGGTATTTTATATTCCCATTGTGTCTCTAGAGATTATGTTAACCATTAGCCACATGTGGCTATTAAAATGAATGAAAATTAAATAAAATTAAAAGTTCAGTTGCAAGAACTACATTTCAAGTGCTCAGTAGTCATATGTGGCTAATGGTCATCATATCGACTAACACAGATATTGAATAATTTCATTATTGCAGAAATCTTTGTTGGGTATTACTTCCCTAGAGATATAGGATGTATTTTAATTGTTTTGGTCAGATGGTTGGCTTGTTGTTTATCTCATCAACAAACCTTCATGTGCCAAATGTTGTGCTAGAGCCAGATGATAAAATCTTAGTTCCTTTCAGTTCTGTAGGTGATCAAGATGTTGAACAGGTGAATAAAAGAGGGTGCAGTAAGTACCAAGATAGAGGAGAGATCCAGGAGGGTGTGAAAGTACAAAAGAAACACTCAAGGTTTGCCTCTGGAGTATTGGCTTGGTTAAGTTTGGGAGAGTGAGTAGGAGAAAGCATGATCCAGACTGCTGGATATGTAGTAATATGAGGCCAAAAGATGTTGACTGTATCACATAATCTGTAAGATAGATTAATTCAAAGGATTTCTTTATTATGATATATTTAAACTATTTAAAAATGGACTCTTCCTTTTCAAAACAGGAGGGAAGCCTGGGTGCAGTGGTAAGCTGAAGTCCCATATACTTGGGAGGGTGAGGCAGGAGAATCTCATGAGTCTAGGAGTTAGGGCCCAGCCTGGACAACATAGTGAGGCCTCATCTCTTATTAAAACCCAAATAAAAATTTGAGGGAAGAAGGACCCTGCTGCTCCCCACTGTTTGGGGAGCTTCTTATATTTATATCATCTCTGTTGATTCCAGAGTCAAGGAGGACAAGAAAAGGTGAAAAGAATAAGGTAAGAAAAGAAGGACCAAAGATGAAGATGGCCAGAGGAAGTTTTGGAGAAATAAAACAAGTAACATTGGGTGGGGAATGACTCAGATTCCCTGTCTCTAATCAAAATTTCACATTGACTATTTCAAATATTAATATTTCCAAATTGTTGAGTTGATATTGTGAATTATATCATGTAAGAATAATTTTTGAGAAGGGATTTAAAAATTAAATTTCTGCCCTGGCTAACTTCATGAGAAATTGTAATGGAATTTGCTGTACTGCATTTTCATGAGTGTATACACTTATAGTATACACAACTTGGAGGAAATGAAATGCTATTATTGCACTTTTATAGCACAAAAAAATAGTCACTCTCCCATTAAAACATGAAGTTTTAGGAGTTAGAGTAGAATCAGGAAACAAAAGAATTGTATCTTCTCTCATTCATCACTAGTTCCAGAGACTATTATATGTATTATACAAAATACATTGCACATAATAAGTCTTTCATGTTTTGTAAATATTTGGCTGCTGTTGATTTATTTCTGCCCTACTGGCAGCCATCATGTCTCTGTTCTATATTGTGAATGTCTGTTTATATGTCTGTGTCAACATCATCTGCTCTACAATGGAGGCTTCTGGAAAGCAAGGATCATGTCTATTTATTTTGCATAATGGTTAACATAGAGCTGTGTATGTGAGGCTTTATTTTTATTTGATCATGATGATTTTCATTATGATTTTTTTTTTCTTTCTCATCTTCAGTTTGACTGAATGTAATGATCACTATTACTTCAGTAAAATGCAGACATAGAATTAACTGTGCATTGTTTAGCCAGGATGGCAGGAGGCTTTCTCACACAGTAACGAGAGTCTTATGCCACCACAAATAGTCACCCTCTTGTGAGAAAATGAACAATATCGAGATGCCACACACATTGGTTTTCATGAAGGAAAAGTTTGGTGTCTAGGCTTACCACCAAGAGCTTGTCAAATAAACTTGGTATCAAGTCAGGACTCAACACAGTAAACAGAAAATTAAGAAAAAACCTACAGTGAAAAAATATTCCTCTTTATTTTCATCCCTATTCTTATTTGGAATAGGCTTCTGTTGGAGGGTTGAATATAAATTTGATGGGATAATGCTATAGCCAAGAGGATAAGGTTTGAGTACTTTTTTCTTTCTTTTTTTAGTTGTTGATAAATCTTTATTTTATTCATTTATGCGTGGTGCTGAGAATTGTACCCAATGCCTCACTACATGCCAGGCAAGTGTGCTACTAGCCCTAGCCCTAGCCCCAGCCCCAGCCCCAGGTTTTGAGTACTTTTTGAAGATATTCTGGTTCTAAACAAATTTTGCTAGTGAATCTTCTCCTCAAAGTGTCCATATTTTTCGTTTTGTATTTGTCTTTGGTCAAAGTTAGAAAAAAGTTATTTTAAAATACTTCATTATAATAATCACATGAACAATGCAGAAAAGCCAGGCACAGTGGCATGCACCTATAGTCCCAGTGACTCAGGGGATAAGACGGAAGGATTGCTTGAGTCAAGTTCAAGGCCATGCTGAGCCACATAGCGAAGCCCCATCTCAAAAGAAAAGTACAGATAAAGAAGCAAAAATCTGTGACTGATGGGAATACATTGGGAGACAATTTGGAATTGCCCTGAGTACAGCAGCATTTGTTTATAAACAAAAATCCAAAAGGTTAAAAGTCTATCCTGTATCCCTAATGAAATATCTTACAAATACAGCATTCCCTGAATTTGGATGAAAGTTAGAACCACATTGGTGCTAGGAGCAGATGTGAATGATGACTGGGTGCCAGGTTACCTTGATGGTTAATGATGAGCACCCAGCTTGGCAAGTTGTTCCCTCAGCCTATGGACATGTGGTATTTATGTTCAGCTCGTCTTTAGTCTTATAAGTTACTTAGGTCAGCTAAATAAGTGTCCATCTTTTTAAACTTGCATAACAAGATTATAGAACTGGGCACCCAAAGTCATTCATGTGGACACACTGTTAAGCTTAGTTTTCTTTATTAGAATGTTCCGGATACTAAAAAGAAACTTCCTAGACTGATAAGGTAGCTTTTGATGTCTCCTTGAAAACCTTTCTTTCCTTTCTCACTTTGACTGTTCTGCCCTCTCTCTAGATCCAGCATTAATTTTTCTATTATATGTCAAGGAATTTTAGGGCTATTTGCCATGTCTTCTATTGTAGTCAGTTTTTCATGTCACTTTTTTTTTTTTTTTTTTTGGTATTAACCTTTACAAGTGATACTTCTAGCATTATTTGATAGGTAGAATCTTCTTTTTTTTTTTAGTCTATAAATTGTTTAAGTTTATAGATGTAAAATTGGAATCAGCTGTTGGTACTGTTGATCCTGAAATTTATGTTAAGATTTTTGGATTTTCAGAATGTTTCTGTTTGATTATATAGGGTTCTTTTGGTTGTTACTTGCTTTTGAAACTTATATTTTGCACTGAAAAGTAAATATAGCCCAGGGATAAATATGCTTATATATCTCTACATGTTATTAGATGATAAGTGATTAAAGTTTTATAAAACAGTCAAAAGTTACTATTGTATGTCTTTTTTCTAGCATGTGTATATTTTGACAACTGAAACTTTATTAATTGTGTATTTGCCTTTTTTTGCTAAGAACAAGGCATTCTTTGTAAAAGTACTTTATTAATTTTATAGAAATATATAAATATAAAGTTAGTATTCTGTGCTAAGTGTATAAATATATGGATGACAGAAATACCTTTCCTCCTGGGCAAATGAAGTTCAGAGAAATTAAATTGTTTAAATCACACAGCTTAGTAGGAGTTGAGACTCAAATTCAGAAATGGTTTGATTCTACCTCACTTGATCTTTCTATAACTTTCATCTCTTCCTTAAAAAAAAAAAAAACAACCTTTAATGATTGTCTTCTATAAGTTGCCTTTTATTTCTTGTCCATCAATGAAGACTCTTGATTTTTCAGTTTAACATTTCAAGAGAGCAACATTTATATTTCACTTTAGAAAGATTTTTTGTTCCTGAACCCTGCCCCAAGAGTTTAGGAATTGGTAGCATCAGAGTGAGCATATCAGTATACTCAAATACATCTGAGAGATGTATTGAAATTTATAAATTTAAGACACATCTTTTTAGAAGAATACTTAATGATGCCTAGACACATGAATCAACAATTTACTAGACTCTGAGAGGAATTTCATTCTTTGGTAGAGTTTTAAAAAAAAAATTTTTTTTTGGTAGTTGTAGATGGACAGAATGCCTTTATTTGTTTATGTGGTGCTAAGGATCAAACCAGTGTCTCACACATGCTAGGCAAGCACTCTGCCACTGAGCTACAGCCCCAGCCCTAGGTACAGTTTTGATGGAGACATTTCCTGAGATCTATGCTTAACCTCTGAGATATAAGAACAATAACAACAAAAGCCATAAAGAGGGCTATGGCTCAGTGGCAGAGCGCTTGCCTAACATGTGTGAGGCACTGGGTTCGATCCTTAGCACCACATAAACAAATAAAATAAAGGCATTCTGTCCATCTACAACTACAAAAAAAGATTTTTAAAAAATCCATGAAGAAAATAGGAGAGCTGGTGTGGTGGCACATGCCTGCAATACCAGTGGCTTTGGAGGCTGGAGCATCAAAAGTTCAAAGCCTGTCTCTAAATAAAATATATATATAAAAAAAAAGAGCTGGGGATGTGGCTCAGTGGTTAAGTGCCCCTTGGGTTCCGTCCTCTATTCAAAAAAAAAGAAAGAAAGAAAGAAAAAGAAAACAGGAGAGGTTTTACATTGGTGTGTATCTCTGTCTCAGACCTCGATTGTATGCTGGTGATCAGAATTGGTATTGCTTTCCTATTTCTCAAAGACTGAAGTGTGCATATAGTTTACGAAAGAACATTACTCTTGGAAATTATGTATTTTGGATGAGAAACATAAAGATGTTTAGTTGTTGGCTGGATTCCAGTTCTCTTAAAGCTTACAGCTATCCTGTTAAAAGATACATTTTGGAAATAGTATAGTATGGATAGTTGAAGGAAGCAGTCCTATCAACTGCTTTGCTTAGACAGATTATTTCACTTCTTTTATTGTCAGCATTTTATTTTTTACTGGAAATCTACTTTCCTTCTAGAAATACACAGCCAATATTTACAAATATTGTGTGACTACGTAACATCACTGTATAAGTAATAATTATGTTCATTATGGGGAAAAATAGGAAATTCAGATAAGTAAAAAGGAAAAGAAATCACTGACCACAACAGAAAATATTATAACATTTGGGCTTTTTAAATACACATAGACTCACACAGATGCATACATTCAAAAATAAAATGTAAAAATGAGTTCATAATAATGAAAAATGAGCTTAGAAAACAAATTGAGGACTAGGATACCACAACCATTGTGGACTGATAAATGATGTGACACCAGTAAGGAACAGAAAATGTAATGGTTTGGGGCAAAAGTTTGACATAATCGCAGTAGATCCAGCTGTGAGAGACAAAGAGTCAGTTTGTTAACAGTGATAGATATGATACAAAGGCCACTCAAAAAAACGATTACTGATGTCCATAAGGAAGAGGACTCAACAAATGGAGCTTAAGAAGTTTTTAGAGATGTGAAACAGCAAAACCTCAGTGGAATGAAATGAATCTGCAGATGCAAAAGACATGTTGAATACAGAAAATACAGGGATTATTAATTTCCTTATCTTTCACAGCAGCAATTCAGTCAGTAATGTCTATTCTTTTTGATTTTTAAAATTATTTTTCTTAAACTAGAAGGATTTTTCACAATGTTTCTTGAATGACTAGGTTTTTTTTTTTAAAAAAATATATTTTTAGTTATCAATGGACCTTTATTTTATTTATTTATTTGCGGTGCTGAGAATCAAACCCAGGGCCTCACACATGCTAGGCTAGTGCTCTACCACTGTACCTCAACCCCAGCCCATGAAGTTTTTATTTAAGATTTAAAATTTCTTAATTTTCATTTTCATTTCAGCTTCTGCTAATTTCAAGTAAAATTACAGTTGATACTTTTTTAGTTTTAAAACTGACTGCGGTTTCTTCCCAGAAAAAATGTTTATTTCTGTCCATCCATCTGTTGATCTGCATATGAAAAGAGTTGTCAGGAATCATGTTCACTAGTTGTTATTGCTGAATATATTTCAATGGGGAGATTTGGGATGGTTTGTTTCATTTTTTGGGTATTTTTATATTATTTTCTATTATATAATGTAACTGCTTTAATGAAAATGATACAGTGAACTTATTCCTCTGACAATGATCATTCTTATGCAGTTCCATAACCTCATTTATGTTAAAATCTACCATGATCCAGCTGGGTGTTGTGGCATATGCCTATAATCCCAGTGGCTCAGGAGGCTGAGGCAGGAGGATTGTAAAGTCAAGCCAGCCTCAGTATCTTAGTGAGGCCCTAAGCAATTTAGCAAGACCCTGTCTCAAAATAAAAAATAAAAAGGGCTGGGGATGAGGCTTCGTGGTTATGTGCTCCTGGGTTCAATCCCTGGTAACTCCCCCTCCCAAATTTACTATGATTCTTTTCCTCTTCCTATTATCTTTAATAGCTGATGGTATATTATGGATGTGCTATATTTCTTCTTAATCTCAGTTTCTTCATCTGTAATAACAAAACTGGACCAGATTAATTGGTTGCAATCTTTATGTCTCAGCTGAGGAATCCTTCTAATAAATAAACTATTTTATCTCTCTGTTTGGGCAACTATAGAACATAGTTTAAAATTCTACATACAGATTAGAACATTTCTTTTTCCTTTTCTCTCTTTTTTTATGGTACTGGGAATTGAACTTGGAGACTTATACATGCTAGGCAGGTAGTCTACCATGAACTATATTGCCCATCTATTTTATTTTATTTTGAGACAATGTCTGGGCTAGCCTTGGATTTTAAATTGCCTGGGCTAGCCTTGAACTTGTGATCCTTCTTTCCTTGGCCTCCCAAGTAGCTGGGTTTGTAGACTCAGATTAGAAAATTTCTAACTATTTTTTTCCTTAGAAACTTTGTTTTGAGTGGCCGTGAAGTAAAAAGAAAACATCAACAACAACAAAATAGGTAATAGCCATAATCTTTAGAATCAGAATTTTAAAGTGAAAGGGGACTTTGAAAACCATCCAGTCTGTTTCTTTAACTTTAAATTGATTAACCAACATCATACAACCAAATGATTGAATGAGACCTGAGCCCAGATCTTCTGACTTTCTATGCTGTTCTTTCCCCACATTACACAGCAATATATTTTTAAAAAATGAGGGACAGTGACAATGACAATTTTATCTTAACTCATTTAACATGTAAACTAACATGTAAATGTCAGGAAATATTCTTAACTTATTGGTATTTATGTTTTTCATTATGAAAGGAGATCAGCAGTTCAGCCATTATTGAACCTGTAAGCTCCAGGAGTTAGAAAGTAAAGTGAGTGGGATTCTGGCAAGGAAGAAAGCATTTGCTTGTCAAAAATTTCGAATTTACTGTGGTTACTGAGATTAAAATAAAACTAGAACTTGGCACAGGATTAAAAACAAAGCGGCTCCAAAGTTTGTGCACATCATGGAGAAGATGCCATTATTCCTTCAGGCATCCAAGGGGGAGGGGAATATTGTTTCTTTGTGTTGCCGGAGCTGATTTATTTAGTTATGATTTCAACATGCCTACAAGGCAAACCCCAGAAAACATTGCACAACAACATTAACCAGAACAAATGGTGCTTTTTTTCCCCTATACCTCCCCCAAGGTTTTTAAAATAAAACAGCAGTGGGTTCCCCCCTACCCCTTTTCTCTCAAATTGTTTAAAAGGCTCTGATTATGTTTGACTGTTGGGTGGGGCAAGCTTTAAAATCTTAAGTGGTAGTACAGGTTTTTGAACAAGAAAGAGAATTAGAGGTGATGTGACTTGATTATTGGAATGTGTAGAATGTGAAGTTGGGAGAGGCACCATGATCTACTGCAGGCTGTTCTTAGTAATAGACCTTCTTGTTAAAAGTTCTATTATTATTGGACATTTATTTTGAAAATTACTGAAGAGGAAATTTTGAAAGAAAAGTAAAACAAATCATCTCATCTCATATTCTCTTTCCACACAGGCACTTTGAAGAGATATCTTAAATATTGTCAAGTCTCAATTATTCTGGCATTTATTAGATTAGCATTATCACTTGTTTTTCATGAATTTGAATTAAATACACATGGCATTATACTGGATGCAGCACAGAGAAAATTATTAAACAAAGTCCTTATCATTTTGGGTCTTAGGAAGAGGTGTTATCCCAGCAAGTAGTTTAATAAATCCCAAACTCATTTTTCTGTGAACACTCCAAACCTGTCTTCCACTCCTTGTATTCTCTGTCTTCATTAATGGTCTCTATGTTCTCTCAGCTGGAAACCTCACATTCATCTTGAGTCCTTCTGTTTCCCTAGTCTCCACACCAATCTATTAACAAGTCCTATATTTTCTATCTCACAAATTACTTTTGAATATGTTCATTCCCTCTTTTCTGTTCTCATGGCCACTGCCCTGTTTAGGTCTTTTTCATCTTTCATTTCAGTTCTTTGGAGAGCTGCTTGTCTTCCTTTAATTTTCTAATTCATCCTCCATTCTGCTGTCAAATCTCTTTCTTTAAAGACAGATGTAATCATATCATTCGTTGGCTTAAAAACCTTTGATGAGTCTCCATTAATGTGCAAGGGATAAAGTCTAAACTTAGCTTGTTGTGCCATGTTTCATGGTTTGGCCCCAGTCTGCTTATTTTCACCTCATTTTCTGCCATAATCTCCCCCTACCCTGCAGCCACTTCTTTTGACAAACACATAACACATTTACACTAGTTCCACTAGCTTCCTCTTAAGTTATCTGAGCTTGTTAATTACGCTTTTTCTTTTAGTCATTTTGTTCCTTGCCCCATACACACAGAATGCTCTCATGAACTCCTGCTAGTATGGAGAACTGAGGAAGCCAAGATTTTCCAATGAACGCTCTTGAAAATAAGACACAAGAAGACATGTGCATAGTACCAAGCAACAAGGACAACCATTGGAATAGAGTTCAGATTAGCTGTAGGTTATTTCCTCAAGCAAAACTAGAGAAAGGACTTGATTTGAGAAAGCAGTGGAGCCAGCAGTGATAAAACTAGTTTATAACAATATTGAATGAATGCTTCCTTCCTATCAGTACAGATAGTCACGTCTAGCTCCTATTTTTATAAATGAAGGATAAGGAAAAGAACCACAAAAGATTCTTGGTAGGGTAGTTAGGGTCAAGAATTGAGAGAAAAATCACTACCCTTATCTACCTGCTATTCCTTATCTCACTTTCCAAAGGACTAAAGGATGATTAGGAACTCACAGGACTACAGGATTGGGGCCGGGGGTGACTCAGTGGTAAACATTGCTTAGCATGTACAAAATCCTGAGTTCTTTCTCTAGCACCAGGAAGGAAAAAAATCTCTAGTCAGAGATGGTGGGTTTGGAGTAAACTGAGTCCGGGAAACTATTTGATCTTTATTTTAATGAGGAAGTTAATGAGGAAGCAGAAGCCTTTCTCATGTTTGTGCCTAGTCATTCTTCTCTCTGACCTTTGAATGCTTATGCTCAACTTTTGTCTTTTTTATTCAGGACTGATTCTTTTTAAAAATTAGTTTTTATTATATAAGCAATATACTAATATATTATCTTCAAAACATTCAGAATATCGGGTAAAAGCCATTTAGACATTCCTATTAACATCCCAATCCCCTCACCACTCCACCAACACTAGAAAATGACAACTATTTTCAGTTTGACTTTGTGCCCTTCAGACCCTTCTTTTTATTGGTTCTTTTTAGTTATACATGACAGTAGAATTCATTTTGATATAATTGTATAAGTATGGAATATATCTTATTCTAGTTAAGACCACATTTTTAAAAATATATTTTTTTAGTTATAGATGGACACAATACCTTTATTTTATTTATTTTTATGTGGTGCTGAGGAGCAAACCCAGTGTCTCACATGTGCCAGGCAAGCGCTCCATTGCCAAGCCACAACCTCAGCCCTAAGACCCAATTCTTAAGGATGTTCATGATGGTGGGATTCACTAAGGTGTATTTATGTAAGTACATAGGAAAATTATTTTAGATTCATTCCACTGTCTTTCCTTTTCCTGCCCCCTATCCCTTCCTTTCATTCCCCTTTGTCTGATCTACTGAATCTTCCTCTCTTGCCCCTTATTGTGGTTATCTTCTACATATCAATGAAAACATTTGACCTTTAGTTTTTTGGGACTGGCTTATTTCACTTAGCAAGATCATCTCCAGGTCCATCCATTTACTTGCAAATGTCATAAAGTCATTCTTCTTTCTGACTGAGTAATACTCCATTGTGTACATATACCACAATTTCTTTATCCATTTATCTGTTGAAGGGCATCTAGGTTGGTTCTATAGCTTAGTTATTGTGTATTGAGCTGTTACAGACATTGATGTGGCTGTCTCACTGTAGAATGCTGATTTTAAATCTTTTGGATCTAAACCGAGGAATGGGATAGTTGGGTCAAATGATGGTTTCATTTCTATTTTTTTTGGAGGAATCTTCATACCGCTTTCCAGAGTGGTTGTACTGGTTTGCAGTCCCACCAGCAATGTATGAGTGTATTTTCTCCCCCACATCCTCGTCAGTGTTTATTGTTACTTGTATTTTTGATAATTGCCATTCTGACTGGAAGGAGATGAAATTTCAGTGTAGTTTTAATTTGCATTTCTCTAATGACTAGAAATGCTGAACATTTTTTTTTATATATTTGTTAACCATTTGTATTTCTTCTGAAAAGGGCCTGTTCAGTTATGCACTGACTTACAGAAAGATGTATGGGCAAATAGGCTTATAAAAAGCATATAGTGTTATTTAGTATGTGCACTTTCCTCACAGACATTTACTCTGCTTCTCATCCTACAGACTTGCTTTTTTGACTGTATAATAGATCTAGGAAGTCCTTTTCTGTTACATATAGATGACTTATCATATTTTTCCAACTTCTGACACATAATATAATCTTTAGAGCTATCTTGACCCTTTCTTCTCATAGTAATTTGTGTGGACAATTAGAAGGTGAAAACAGGAAAAAATTTTTTTAAGCAAGTGTTTGTTGGTTCTGATGCCAGTTAAATATAAAAGGTTGTAATTGTTGACTTGAAAAATGTTCTCCTTAAAAATTAGACTGTTAAAAACACTCTTGGATCCAGTTCAAAGAACTTTGCTGGCATTAACACTCTTTGCCCTCCTTTCTCCTTATACACCACCCCCAATTACTGGCATTGCTGGAAATTAAATGTAACCAGGACTCCATGTATATATGCATCTGTTTTTCCCTTTTCCATATGCCTATGTCCTCCCTCTTCAATTGCTTCTGTTTAGCACTTAAATTCCCAAATTAATTCAAGAAGAAAATTTGAAATCTGTAAAATGAGGGGTTTAGGTAGTCTTTTAGTGCTTTTATAGCTCTAGTATTTTACTGTTATTGAAATAATTTTTTCAGAGAATACATTCTGATAAACTTTTTTCTGTGTTTGATTTTGGTTATTGCTAGTTATAAATAACTTAATAATATTAAAATAGATGAAACTTGTGCTACTTATTTGTCACTCTTCCTTGAAGAATATTTATAATGATCATTTAATGTTCAAAGAAAATTGTCAAAGGAGTTGATAATTGTCAAGTATTATTATTACTACCACTAGTATTATTAGACCACTAGTATCTGATATTTTTAACCTATATAAAGCTAAGGACTGAGTCAAAGTGAACAGGATCTTCTGAGAAAGTATATATAAGACATTTACTTTATTAATATGCTTTTGAATGTTCAAAAAGGTGCCATCATATACCAGGAGCAAAAGTGTGGGAGTCAGGAATTGGAGAATTAGTCTCAGCCCAATCTCACTCTGTGATTGCAGGTTACTCCTTGCTTTTAAATTATCCCATCTGTAACACACAGGAACCTATTTCTGACTTTTAGCTTACCTAATGATATTTTGTGAAATAATGAAGATAACCATAACCATTTAATTTGTGTTCCTCAGTAAAGATTCTGTACAAGTGACTGGCAGTGGTAGGGTGGTTAGTATATTATTAAGATAGTTCTTGAAAGTGCGAAAAATACCCAGAATAGGTCACTTAAAGTTTTTCTTTCTTTTAAGCCAGCAAAGAGTGTGCTATATTAGGTAGAACAATACTGAAAACATACAAAAACAAAGGTTTGTGATGTTCTAGGAGCCAATCCATGATCTATTTAGTTCTTTTCAACTTAATGTTCTACGTTATTTGCTGCCTTTTACAAAAGTCAATGGCCCAGGTTTTGTTTTGTTTTTGTATTCTAGTCCACCCATGGGGATTGAATCCAGGGGTGCTCTATCACTGAGCTACATCCCCAGCCCTTGTTTATTTTTATTTTGAGACAGAATCTCACTAAATGACTGAGACTGGCCTTGAGTTTACAATCCACCTCCCTCCGCCTCATGAGTTGCTGGGATTACATGCCCAGCTTTTTGATGTTTTTTTAAGGTATATTTGGATGTTTATGTTTGTTCAGATTATTCATGAGGTCTGTCATTTAGATAACCCTGGATTAGAAAATCATGTAAAATTTCACCTTTACTTGAATTCCAACACTCTCAGTACATATATCCTATAAGATTCTCTTTTTAAATTCCTCTTCTCACCTTCTTGTGATTGGTTGTTTCTTTTTACAAAAATATGTAAAAGACATGCTTTTTGAAGAACACTGTTGGAGTTCTTCTCTATATGAGACACCAAACCTTTTCTCTCTAAAGGGAAGACAATTATGAACAAAAAGAGATTTATTTGAGGAAACCATTTAAAGAACTCATTCTTTTCTCACTGTCGTTCTTTCCAAATGGATATCACCCCTGGTATGAGAATTCTTTTCAAAATTTGGTGTCCAGCTGGTGAAAAAAACTGACACTCAATTGCATGAAGTACAGCAGCGTTTCCTGTGTTTTGCACATCTGGGGACTATTCTGTTATGATGTAAAAATATTAAATATTACAATATCTAAACTATATATTTCACAATCAAATTATTTATAAACACATATGAAACTGTTCTAAGTATAACCTGTACTCAAATGAAATGTCATGTTTATAACCCAGTAGGGAAACTACTCTGGAATGCTTCAGACCAGGCTCAGTGCAGGCAAGACATTTTGAACTGATAGTGTAAGGAAGGATCTGTTTCCTTTTTCAGCAGTCTCATCTGAACTTAAAAAGATGACTCATGTTTGATTAGTTACAAGTTTAAGTTTGTTCCAGTTTTCATGCCAATGGAACATGTTTTCTTTCTATCTATAGATTTAGTAGAGTTGGTCTTGGAATATGGATGTGTAAGTTTCATAGTTACTTTTTAAATTTCTCTTGAACTTGAGAAGTCAGATCAGTTAAGTAACCAACAAAGGCAATTTAGAGAGGAGAGTGTTGATTTGCTTTGCATCTTTTTTTTTTTTTTTTTGTCTGTAAATGTAAACTGATTTGTAGCTTTGAACTTAAAAATAAATGAAACAGTTTAATAGCACTGTAGGAAATTTGTGAAATGGAGAGAGGGGAATGAGCTGGGTCTTGAAGAATATATAGTTCTTGATATAGTCCATATTGCCCTTTGGACATTTTTTATTTTGTGTTATTGTTGTTATATGACTTCTTAGATCATTCTGCCCTGGTGAAAAGAGTTGGCTAGTTACTCTCTAACTACATTGTAATCTTAACACATTGCCTTGCTTTGCCTTAATTTCTCCATGACAATGGCTATACAATTTGAGATTTATTTAATTTATTGGAATTAACCCTTTTAAAATTGTATAGAACTGGCTTTTAATATGAACAAATTTAAGATTAAAGATAGCCTTGCATAATAGTGCATTCTTCTGCCTTTAAGAAGGGCACTACCTATATATAAAATAAAAACAATGATTAGGTTTCTAAGACAGTTTGAGTGTCTTATGCATGTTCTAGCTGGTTATAATCTTAACCATCTGGTACTCAGCATCTGGTTTATCCGTGAGACCCCTATAATTAACCGGTAGTGCTTCTTGGTCTTGTCTTTTAGGAGGATTTATAGTTTACCTCAGGTGGTGTCTGATAGTAGGGAGAAGACTGAATAACTAGCTCTTTTAACTAGAAAAAAATGTCTCATTGATACCAATATTGTTGAAAAACGATGTAAAAATAATTTTCTTTCTGCATTTAACATGATTGACAGCTATACTGTCTGAACAACCTAAGATATTCAAGTTTCTTGGGTGTGTTTTATTGTTTTAGGACACCTGGGAAGAACTGAGCCTTTAGAAGGGACAGCTTTGTGATGTGTTCTGAAGTGTTATGCAAGAGAGAATTATTAGGCCAGGTGCCTTTCATGTCTATATTTGCCAGAGAAAAAATTATAGAGACAAGGGTTTGCCTCAGTAAAAGTGCTCATATTTTCCAAGACAAATTGACTCCCCCCCTCCTCCGCAGCCATGGAGATAGAACCCAGGGCCTTGCACATGCTAGGCAAACACTGAATTCTATCTCGAGCTCCTTTATTTTTTGAGACAGGGTCTAACCAAGTTGCCCAGGCTGATCTTGAACTTCAGTCCTCCAGCCTCAACCTCCCAAGTAGCTAGGATTATAGGTGTGTGTTACCACATCCCCCAAATGACTTCTAATACATGCAAGAATCCAAATACTTTATATGTAATCAATATCAAAAGAAGGTGACCTGGTCTTCTGATTGGTTATTAACCTGTTACACATTCCTGTTGCCATGTTCTGCTTACACTGTATTTATCAGAGAAATCTTGTTCAATAAGATTTTCTGAAATGAAGCCTGCTAATTACATTAGACTCTTTGGTTTGGAACCTTATTGAGAGTTACCTGGGCAACCAACTCATTTGGAAAATTCTTCCCCTCAAATTTTGCTTAAAATCTGTGACCTCTAATGGGAAGGGAATGGTGAAAGCAACACTAAATTTGTAAGCCTAACTTTCCCCCTAAAACTTCCTTAGTGATCAAATTGTCTTGTATGAATATATCCCAACAAGGGTCAGGGATTGTCTAGTTTCAGGACATTTTATCTAAACATTCTTCTAGGGACAGAAGAATTATCCTAAAATTCTTCTCTTATGACTAGATCCATAGAGATCAAAATTATCAACACAGTGATGACAGTGTAATTAGCTATATCTATCAACAACATCTAATCAGTCATACCTGAGGCCACTTGAAAGGTTGGTCCACTGCTGGCTCTGCCTTAACTGTCATTAATGATCCTCAGGGTTTTGGACTGAAGTTAAAAAAAAAAAAAATGGGCTTAAAACTAACCTGGAATCTACTTTGCACTTTTGGGTAAATAGTATGCTAAGATAGGAAAGTATATCAAAATAAAACTCACAGATAGGATAGATTATAAAAGAATGAGAAATTGGCAGTGAGAAGTTTGAGTGAATAAGAGGCTGGGGTTGTGGCTCAGCCGTAGAACGCTTGCCTAGCAAGTGCGAGGCCCTGGGTTTGATCCTCAGCACCACATAAAAAATAATTAAATAAAGATATTGTGTTCAACTAAAAAATAAATATTAAAAAAAAGAAGTTTGAGTGAATAAAACAAAACAAGTGCTTGTTGACATCAGGTTTTTTAAAAAATTGCCTAAACTGTTAAAATGGATTTATTCATGCTAAACATTCACATTATATAGTTTTATTCTTTTGTACTTCTCATTTGATGAAGTTTTCAAACCGTGGTTTTCTGGAGGAGGAAAACCCCAAACCCACACCACATAGGACAAATTGAATTACAAACCTGGTGTGGTCCTTTACCTCAATTAAATCTAATTTGTGTTATTTTAGTCATCCTGGGTGGCAGCTGTTCTGCGTAAAAGACCACAAACATTTTCAATGTAAGAATTTGTCCAGATTACAACTCCTTAAGATTGGTAGTATCCTATTTATACTTTGAGTGGCAAAGTTAGAGTTTAATTTGGTGTATTAGGATTCATTTAAAAACTGAAAATTTAGTTGTTCTTTGAATAGACTTTTATAAAATTGAGCATTCAATGCTTATTTTAAATGTTGATTTTTAATAACTTCATTTTATTATTTTTTTATGCTCAATTCTCTTAAAATAGCCTCAGTTACTTTATGCAGTCAATTATCAATTTGAGGACAAGGGAATGCAAGTTTTTAGATTTTGACATTCTAAACCAAAACCTAGGATAATGTTGAAAGAAATCCATGAAATAATATAAATTCCAGATTGTTCAGGTCAGTATAATTGAGATGGAGGTTTGACCAGGATTGAGTATGAAATGTAGTGGAATTTATAGAAATGAAGACCACAACACCCAGTTGAGTTGTAAAAAAGGTAACACAGGAATCACTTATTTGAATGATGGCTAACAATTGATACTAATGGGTCATTCACTCTATTTTAAATTAATATTGTTTTTTGAAGATTGATCTTTTCAACAAAACACTTGTTTAATTCAGTATTACTACCTTGGATAGGAAAATGACACTTAAGTGTCTTGATGTAAGAAGTGAAATCTGCAGATTGCATAAGGGAATATATGTAATAGAAGGAATTTGACTCATTTTCTAAGATGGACAGGTGGGATAATACTAAATTTTAGGGAATTACAATGAAGAGGTACTATCTGATAGAGACATAAATGGAAGAAAAATCTTGATACTTTAAAAATGATCTATGATGTATGAATATATTTAATTTTCAATTAGCTATTAAACATCTGCTGTGGACTAAGTATTGTTAGAGGTATTGTGACATCAAAGATGAATAAGCTACAGGAACTTTTCAATGTAGCTGGGAAGCAAACAGGTAGCTAATAATATTTAGCACCATTTGGCAGGTGATGTGATAAAAAATTTGAATAAATTTATACTTCTTATTTTGTTGTGGGGAGAGTGTAGGACTGAAGTTAGGTACTAGATCAAAACAGAAGTAAAATTTTATAAAAACCCTCACTGCCATATGTGAGACTTATACCTTTCACTAGCCATTAAATCAGTTACTAGTTAACCCACACAGTTAGACTTGTGGTGTTTATCAGGCTGCCTGTGCTTTTCTCCTATTCACTTTTTAAGGAGGAAAACAGCAATTTGACCATTAACAGTAATCAGTTTCTTGTACACAATCTAATTTTTATTATTCATGACCTAAACCAAATTAAATAACATTTAAAAAACCATTTTATCATGCTGTATTACTCATTTATATCTGGCGCTACCTATCTACTATTTGTTGAAACTTTATTTTTTTGGTCTTTAGTGGCAGTGCACATCCTCAGTTCTCCTGCCTTTCTTACCTTATTTGGGGTCCCTTCTGCTGACTTTATGTATATATTAGTTATCTATTGCTAATAAATTATCCTAAAATTCAGCAGTTTAAAACAATGAACATTTGTTATCTCAGTTTCTATGGGTCAGTAATATCCTGTTGTATTCGCATGTGCATGATAAACAATGACATTTATAAATATTGTTGAATGCTGCATAAATGGATGCTATTATTCAAGTCACAACTGATATTATTTCACAACTACATGGCTTACAATATTTATTTCCATGCCCCACCCCGCTTTTTTTGTACTAGAGATTGAACTCAGAGAGGCACTTCACCACTGAGCCACATCCCTAGCCCTATTTTGTATTTTATTTAGAGATAGGGTCTAACTAAGTTGCTTAGTGCAACACTGTTGCTTTGAACTTGCAATCCTCCTGTCTCAGCCTCCAGAGCCGCTGGGATTACAGGCTTGCGCCACTGAGCTTAGTTCCATGATCTTTTTAAAATAACCCTTTCTAAAGCATTTCAGTCCTCAGCACTCAATTTTCTGAAAATCTCTAACGTCCCTCACAAATAATAATCGTGACTCTCCTTGGCCTAATCTTCAAGTTTATATCCTCGATGTTCAGCATCTTCCCTAAGCCAGTCCCCTGATCTTAGTTCAACTGTGTTTAACAAACACCTACTTTACTTAAATTGGTCACTTACACCTTAGACCAAACACCATCTCCATCCCTAATACTGTGTTCAGTTTTACTTTGCTTTTTCCTTCATGGTAATGATTACCTTCTTTGTCTTTCCAAATCTTGCTGATTTTTTTTTTCTTGTAGATGGACACAATATCTTTATTTATTTTTATGTGGTGCTAAGGATCAAACCCAGTGCCTCACTCATGTGAGGCAAGCTCTCTACCTACCACTGAGCTGCAACCCCAGCTCCAAATCTTGCTGATTCTGTCTGTTCCAGTCTTATTGTGTTCCTTCTACCTCTTTTATAAAGCCACTTTGCACTTTTCTGGGCTATTTAGCCTTTAATTTTAGAATTCCTGCTATACTAATGCTAAATACTGAACAGTTTATCCCTTTATTTTTAATTAGTTTAACTGGGTTAATTTTCCTTTCCAACTAGAATTCCAATTTTGTGGGAGCAAAATCTTATTCCTTCATGTGTACCTATTGTCATGTGCAGAGTACATGTTGGCTGGTTGATTAAAAATTAGAAATCTTGATTCAGCTACAAATTTCTTTCTTTTCTTTCTGTCTTTTTTTTTGTGGTGCTGCTGAATGAGTGATATCTCTCAGAGCCATTCATGAGGACAAACTGATTTCAGAATAGTTGGGAACCACATTTCATCATTTTCCTCAAGAAGCATTGCTATATGAGGAGATTAATTTTTTAAAAAGTTCCCTCTGGCCAACTATCAAAATTGGCTTTTAGCCTTGAACTATCAAAGCAAAAGTTTCAGAGTTGCCTGGAGCAGAACAGGTACTAAGTAGCAAGCAATGCAGGGTCTCTGATCCCTATTCTGCTTCAGTTATGGGCCTGGTCAAGCCCTTTGGCTTAGATAAGTAGAAAAAAGGAGTTTATTTTTATCTTCTCTCTCTTGAAAGTTTCATGGATTTGATTCACAAAGAAAGGGCAAATTACTGAAATTTGTGTCAACATCTTCTTATTATTGACTGAGAAAATTTAAAATCAAGTGATAATATTAATCAAAATATAGGTACGCATACAGCCTGAAAATAATGTGGCTAATTGTGTTCCGTATCATTCTTGGTATATTGAGCACCAGCCCTGGAGAGTGAGGCCTGAGAGTCTGTGGGAAGGGAAGCTCCCTTTTGGCAACCTTTAGTTTGGTGCCTTTACTAAGATATAATTCCATTCACATTATTAGTTTCAATAACAATATTTCCTTGTTGTCTCTTCTTCTTCCTCCACCTCTCCCTGTCTTCTCCCTCCTCCTTCTCCTCATCATCTCTAATTCTATTTAGGGTTGGTTTTGGGATTATTTATAATATCAGTCTGTGATTTCAGTTATTATTTGCACATTTTTGGTTTCCATGTGGTTGAATTACTTGTGTTTATATATTTTAAAAAATTCCCCTCCTGTTATTTGTATGTGTAGGTGTATCAGCCAGGATTCCTGTTTGGAGTGCTAGAGCACTTTGAGTTAGAGAAAGTAGAAAGGTTAAAACTCTCTCTCTTTTTTTTTTTTTTAAGAATTTCCTTTTTTTCTTTTATTTAAATATTTTATTAGTTATTGATGGACCTTTATTTATTTATATGTGGTTCTGAGAATCAAACCCAGTGCCTCACACATGCTAGGCATGCACTCTACCACTGAGCCACAACCCTAGCCCCTAAAACTCTTCATTCTTTCTTTTGATCCTTACAGCTCATGATGTTTGCACTATATCCTTCAGAAGACAAAGCCCATCAGCTGCATATACACCTGGTTACTGCACAGATCACTTCAGTTAATACCTCCTGTTTGCATCATGTCTTTGAGATCCCCTGAACCTGTGAGGGACTCCTCATGAGGCCACCGGGCAATACTCTCTCTGACTATGATATCTCTTCATTTTCTTCTAACTTGTTCTATACACCGCACATGTGTCCCACTTCTCTACTCAGTGGACACTACCTGGTATATATAAAAGGAAAACTAGAAGTGGGAGGAGAGAGGGTGAAGGAGGGGCAGAGACAGACTTGAAAAAGCATGTGGAAGATGTATGAGTGTTACCCTCAGAGGATTCTACTTCCTTCCCCAACTGCTGTTCTGTCTTGTGCTTATCACCACCACATCAGTATTTCTATGAAGAGTTTTAAATAAAGATTAAAGTCATTTGCATTTCAGTCCTCAGCACTCAATTTTCTGAAAATCTCTAGTTATATCCTTAAGATCAAATCTCACGGTTTTTACTTGGTTTCCATCTCCTTGGTCACTCTGCTGAATTTTTGATAAATTTGAACATTCCCTTCTGGAAAAAAGGGAAAGATTTATTGAATACAACTTTTGCCACATGAAACTTTGTCTGATCAGCCTCACTTGAAAGTTCACATTTTATTGGATGGCATTTGCAGATTGTTCTCCTTTCCCTACAGCAGGACTGACAATATGAAAATGCTTCCATATGCTAAAAGCTATTTTACTAAAGCAGGAGAAGAAAGAAAAGTGGACTTTACTGGCTAACCATCATATAAACATGAAACTCCAATGTGGGCAGATTTGGCAATGGAAGTGCCTCAGAGTTCACTGTAAACAACTCTGTAGCCCTGAGGTCTCACTACCATTGAAGATGATGTGGAGAGTTGTTTTTACCTCACAAGAGTGATTCTTAAAAGTACAATTATGATTTGTATATAACTTTAAAATATTTAATTAAGTGTGTTTAGTTAAAACAGAGTTTTAAATTCTAATTTTGAATAGGTATGAACATTTGAAGTAAATAAATACTTAAAACTTTCAGGTTATTTATGTATTTTAAGACATTTCAATAGTTACCTCTCTGGTCTGTCTCCCCAACCCCTTATGCCTGAAGTATAGAATAGTCTTCTCCCTTATCTCCCTAGCCTTAGTAGTTCTCTTTTTTAACTTTTTTTGTGTGTGGTGCTGGGGATTAAACCCAGGAGCTCCCACATTTAGGCAAGTGCTCTGCCCCGAGCCACACTCCTGGCGCTGTTACTCTTAAAACTTCTGTTACCTGGCTCTACTAGGATATTTTAGTACTGGGGATTTAATTCAGGGCCCTTTACCACTGAGTTACATTCCCAGCCCCCACCCTTTTTTTTTTTTTCTTTTTAAGTTTTTCTTTTTGAGACAGGGTCTCACTAAATTGTCTAGGCTAACTTCAAATTTGTAATCTTCCTGCCTCAGCCTCTTGCCTGATAGGATAATATTTCTAAAATAACTTCATGCTTTCTCCTATCAACTGATGTCATTTATTTTAATCTTACCAATATTCTTTCAAACCCTGACTTATATTTTCCTTTAAGGAGTCTTCATAATAATCTTATTGGACCCTATTTTCCATAGTACTTTTGAACTAAGCTCTTTCTCCATTATTTTTATGTTGATTTGTTTATTTCTTGTCACTTTTGTTTTTGTCTATTCTTTTGTTTTCTTCCTAAATGGAAATCAGTGTGGTAGAAGATCTTGTAGTTTTTCTGAATGGAATCTAGAACACTTCTGAGGACATAATAGATGTTAAATATATACTCTGTTACTGCATGTTATCAAGTATAAAATTGTGGCTATTTAAATTACATAAATTTTTGAACAGAAATCCTGAGTGAAGATAACCTGCACAATGCTTGATAACTAGATTATAGATTGTAAAATAAGTTCTGTGAAGTCCATACTGTGCCTTCTTTGAAGGTTTATTGCTTAACTTTTAGAATTGGTGGTTTTCTCTCTTAAACTGAGAAATAGGTCTGGCAGATCGACTTACTAACGGTGGCCTCTTCAGTCTTTCCTGAATGTCTATATTCTCTATCTTTCTAATTAACTCTTGCAAAAGAAAAAATAAATGGGATTTATATTGTTAAAAAATAGAAATTTCTTACTGGGCATTGTGGCACATGCCTATAATCCCAGTGACTCGGGAGGTTGAGGCAGGAGGATTACAAGTTTGAGGCTAGCCTCAGCAATTTGGTGAGTTCCTAAGTAACTTTGTGAGACCCTGTCTCAAAATAAAAAAATAAGGAGCTCTGGGGTTGTAGTTCAGTGGTAAAGTACTCATGGGTTTAATCTCCAGTACTGGGGGCGCGGGGAGAAAGAAAGAAATTCTTTTTTTAAGAAAATTATTTTTTAGGTATAGTTGGACACAATACCTTTATTTAATTTATTTATTTTTATATGGTGCTGAGGATCAAACCCAAGGCCTCGAACATGCTAGGCAATCACTCTACCGCTGAGCTACAAGAAAGAAATTCTTTATTTTTATCACTGTAGCATCTTAGACCAAATAAATAAACAACAACTTTTAAAAAGAATGTATAGTTAGAAGACTAATACTACCTGATTTCAAGATTTATAAATCATAACTCAAGGTAGAGTAGTAGTATTTAAAAAAAAATTTTTTTTTGGTACCAGGGATTGAACCCAGGGGCACTTAACTGTTAAGCTGTACCCCCCCCCCCCCCCATTTTATTTTGCACTTTGAGGCAGGGTCTTGCTAAATTGCTTAGGACCTCACTAAATTGCTGAGGCTGCTTTGAACTTGCCATCCTCCTGGTAGAGTAGTATTAATTATTAATGTTTAATGTAGAGATAGGGAAATTTTTCTGTGGAACAGAATGGAGACTCCACAAACACCAACATATACATGGGCATTTTAGTTTTGACAAAAGTATAAAGGCAGTTCACTGGAGAAAAGCCAGTCTTTTAAATTGTAACAGATGGTACTGAACCAATTAGATATCTATGTGAAAAATAAATTGTATAATATTTTACACCATATAAAAATTAACCCCAAAATGGAGAAATAGACTAAAATGTAAACCCTAAAACTATAAAACTTCTAAAAGAATAAATAGAAAGATGGGCCAGAAATGTAGCTCAGTGGTAGACACTTGCTTAGTATGTATGAGGCCCTGAGTTTGATCATAGTACCAGTGGAAGGGGGAAGAGCAAATTGGAAATTTTTTTTGTTGCAAAGCTTTGCTATATATGCCTCCAAAGGCTCAGCAGATAAAAAGACAGATTGATAAATTGAACTTCATCAAAATAAAAAATTTCAGATCTTCAAAAGAGAATGAAAAGATTTGTCACAGACTGTGAGATAATATTTGCAAAACATAATAATGTGATAGAGGACTTTCAGCCAGAATATATAAGGAATTTTCAAAACTCAATAAAAAAACAAGCCAACAAAAACAGAAAAAAGATTTTAGCAAACATACCACCAAAGAAGATACATGGATGGTAAACACATGAAAAGGAACCCAACATCATTAATTATCATGGAAATGTAAATAAAAACCGCATTGTTTTTATTTATACAATGCCTATTAAAGTTAAAGTGAAAAAAAAATCTTATAAAAGTGTTGATAAGTATGTATGTGGAGGAACTAAAACCCTGCCATCTTGCAGGTGGGAAAGTAAAAAATAATGACAATGACAGTATTACGTTTTGTAAATGTCAAATGGTATGATTGGTAGTTTATTAAAATGTTGAACATATATCTACTATATGATCCAGCTATTCCACATAGCTTTTTACCCAAGATAATTGAAGGTATAGAAACAAAAACTTATATACAACTGTCTTAGCAGTCTTATTTGTAATAGCCCCAAACTGCAAGTCACCACCAGGTCCATCATCAAGTGAATGAGTAATAAACTGTAGTATAGACATACAATGGAAGACTACTCAGTATTCTGTGTTGCCCAGGCTGGTCTTGAACTCCTGGGCTCAAGCAATCCTTCTGCAGCAGCCTCTCGTAGCTGGGATGACAGGCATGTACCACTGAGACCAGCATCACCTAGGCTTTTTTTTGGGTGTTCTTTTTTTTTTTTTTTTTTAATTTTAGCTTAAATGTTCATTAAGCTAAAAAATACATTTTGGAGAAATTAAAAGTTGCTAGTATTGTATAGTCAGTTCCTATGTCCATTCACATGGTAACATTTTGCTATTTTTTTTTTTGTCTCTTAAGTGTGTGTGTGTGTGTGTGTGTGTGTGTGTGTGTACTTTTTACTGTACTCTTGTTCTGAACCACTTGGTAGTAAATGGCAGAGATTGGGACTCTTTATCCTAAATACTTTAGTATATGTCTTTTTTTTTTTTTAAAAGAGAGAGAGAGAGAGAGAAAGAGAGAGAATTTTAATATTTATTTTTTTTTTAGTTTTCGGCAGACACAACATCTTTGTTTGTATATGGTTCTGAGGATCCAACCCGGGCCGCACGCATGCCAGGCGAGCGTGCTACTGCTTGAGCCACATCCCCAGCCCCAGTATATGTCTTTTAAGAACAAAGACATTCTTTTACATAAGCATGGTATATTGATCAAATTCAGTATTATATATTGTTAAATTTGCCTATCTTCCCAATACAACTTTTTTAGCAGCTTTTTTGTGTCTTCTATATAAGGATTGGTAAATAGAAATTTCATTGTCATATCACTTGTGTTTCCTTAGTATATTATCTTTTTAAAAAACACTGACACTTATTAAAGGCCCAGAATTTTGTATAATGCCTCATATGGAATTGCATAATTATTTCCACTGTACCTTGGTTCTTTTTCTTGTTGTATTTTAGTGCTGTGGGTATGCACACGTGTATACTGGTATATACCTGCATGCTATACTTTATTTAGGTTTATGTTGAGTCTTTTCTAAACTAGATTATAAATTTTTATAGATAGATAATTTATCCTATAATTTTAGTTTCCATACTTTCAGGCACATGTAATACTTAATTTGTAATAAAAATTAAATATATTTAGTAAGTCAAAAGTTCTTACATATTTTGTAGTTTAAGGGGAGAGAAGGACATATCAGATTAATGAACTTAAGAGTAATTAAAGATGTCAAAGAGCACCAATGTAACAATACAGGCATTATGTTTTGTTTTATTGAGTCTTGAAGAAACTTGAATAGTCCAAAGTGTAATATCATATACACACAAAACACTGAATTCTGCACTAATTCACATGTTATTTCTTTTCATCATTCCTTTGAGGAAACCCTTTGCAATTGTTGACTTTCTTTCCATATACATGTTCCAAAATAGCCTTCCCATCTGACGTGGTATTTTAGCAGACAGTGAAATTGGAATGAAACATCTTAGACTTTTTAAAATATGTTTCTCAAGACTAGAACTCTCAGGTTGTCAAGAAGAGGTCTTTTTTTAAATATTTTTTTTTTTGTTGCTATTGTAGATGGACACAAATATCTTTATTTTTATTTATTTTTATGTGGTGCTGAGGATCGAACCCAGGGCCTCGTGCATGCAAGGCAAGCGCTCTACCACTGAGCTATAACCCCAGCCCAAGAAGAGGTCTTTTATTATCAAATAAATGTGGTTCTAAGAAAATGACTCAATCGAAGTTTTTAAGGATGAGTACAGATAGGACATTGTTTATATTGAAGTCAGAATCTGAGAAGGTACATTGTAGCCTTTTAGAGGCTCTGGTTTCCCTGCAGCTCATCTTTTATTTGTTAAGGTCCATAATAAACTTGAATTTATTATTCAGGATTATTTAGGATTTTTAATCTGTAAGCATTCAGGAACTCTTAAAACATTGTGTTTAGATTTTTTTTTTGGTAGTTGTAGATGAACAGAATGCCTTTATTTTTATTTGTTTATTTTTATGTGGTGCTGAGCATCGAACCCAGTGCCTCATGCATGCTAGGCAAGCGCTCTACCACTGAGCTACAGCCCAGCCCAAAACATTGTTTTCTTCTGTTTTAATGAAGAATGTTTAGTACACAGGTTTTCTTAGTATTGACTTTCATAACTGTCATCTGGGGCGGTTATCTCAGTTGATTTTTTATTTCTGAAGGCCTATTCTAACTCTTCATTTACCTGAACTTACTGAAGAACTCCTCATTATTCAGCACATAGTTTTGTGAAGAGATTCTTAGGAGTAATGGCTGACATTCTCCATATTGTGGTTTGTCTGTTGTGTATGTGCCTGTGGATAACTTGGCAATCACTCCCTCAGCAAAATACCAGCCAGTGTGGTTCAGCCAAAGTTTAAAGGAATAAAATAACTGCAACAGAAGGGTTTTCTTTCTTTTTTTTGTATAATGCTGAGTGATACTATTCTTGGTTCTTTTTTTATTGAATTGCTTAGGTAGCAGGTAGTGTTTCATTGCCATAATTGGTATTAATAACAAAACAAACAACCACTAGCAAATGGGAATACCAGGTAATTCAGATTATCTACTTTTCACATATGAGGCTAAGAACTCTTCCTTTAACTAAAAAATGTGTGCTTAGATCAGATTCTGATTTAGAGAATGAAAAACAACATATTATCTGTTCTTTCTAGGATCAAGTTTAATGGAAAACTGGTGGTTTACTAATTTTTTCACACACATAATTTGAGAATATTTTTTATGTTTGTCAATTTTTTTGAAAGTAGGGTTTTTGGGGCTTATTTCAACTGCAGTAGGAGGAGGTACTGATTCACCAAATTGTGTGAATTAAAGGCATGATCAAGGAATAGGCCATTGAAAATGATGGGCCTGCAGTATTAAAAGTGCTTTGATCTTCTGTTTTGACACACTGAGTTTATCTTTAATTATATGTGATGACATTTGATTACTATACACTTAGACTATTATAATGTGGTTTGTAAAATGTAGTTTATAGTATGTAATAACTTCAACACCCGTTTTTTTTTTTTTTTTGTACTTATGAGTATGTAGAGTGATGTTTTAGTTTTGTTTAAATGAAAACTGTTGGACTTTTGAATTAGCAGACATTTAAAAAGTAAGATATTTAGTAGTCAGGCAAAGTCTAGTTCCTGTAAAGTAAGGATTAGGAGTGTTCCTGTGACACCTGATGTCTTATTTTACAGAGGTTAACAGAATTATCTGTGGCGGTTTCCTGATCTTTCCACTAACTTGCTGCTTTACTTCAGGTAAATCACTTAAGTTCCCTGAACTTTTGAAAAATGAAAGCCTTAGACTAAATGATATCCAAGGTTTCAGTAATGAAAGTATGCTTCTCCTATTCTAGGATGTCTGTAATGGGCATAGTGTGCATGACATACAATAGAATTTCCAGACACTTTTTTTGGGGTGGTGGTGCTGGGAATCGAACCCAGGGCCTTCTGCATATGAGGCAGGCACTCTACCAACTGAGCTATAGCCCCTCCAGACACTTAAAAAAATATTTTTGTTGTAGATGGACACAATACCTTTATTTATTTGGTGCTGAGTGAGGATTGAACCCAGTTCTAAATGCTTATGAGGCAAATGTTCCACTGCTGAGCTACAACCTCAGCCCCTTGAGACGTTTTTTAAAAGAAGAATATTTTTAAAAAATTATTGTGTCAGTTAATGATTTTTGGTTTTGCGTTTTGATGTGGAAATGAGGTACTGAAAAAAGGAAAAGAACAATGACTTTTCCAACTTCCAGGGAGGGGCAGTAGGGTAGTGGGTTACCCTGCTGTAGGCAGCAGGTATAGACAGCACTTTCAGTTGGAATTTCCTATATTATGCCAGTATGTTAATCTTTGGGATCTGATACTTTTCTTTGAAATTGTCTGCTTTGCTTGCATTTACATGTCCAGCCCTGGATTTACCCCAATTTAGGCAATTACATGTCCCACTTCTGAAAGGTCTTTAAAAGTTTGAGTCTAATTCTAATTCTCTAAGTGAAATGACAAAGTTATTCTTATTTTTCAAATAGTAGATAGATATAATAATTTGACCTTTAAAACATTGAATCAAATTTGCCAATGTTTCTTATGGCAAAAAACAAAGCCAAAACTAACAAATCCTCCAAGCCCAGTGACTATTTCCAAAGCATTACTTGGGGCATAATATTCCATGTGTCTCTATCCTGAGTTTGCTCATTTTTGCCATACCCCAGTTCTTTTCTTTCTAAGAGGTAAAAATCTTACATTGTAAAAAGTCTGTTGCATAGAAGTATTAGGTATGATTATTTACTGCCTAAGAACTAAACAGTGGTGCTTTGGTTTGGATTTATTTACTGACTGGTCATAGTAAGTTTTGCCTATAATGAGTACTTTGAGATTTTTTTGAACTAAAAGCATACAACTATATAGAGTTTGTGCCAAGTAAATGACACAGAAAACCCCAGAAAGGTATGATATTACAGTTGCATATCAAATTATTCTTTTCTGTTCACAGATTATAGTTGTGTTAAAATTTTATTAGCTTTTATTTCTTTCTGGAGAGTGTGTAAAAGTGAAGCCTTACTAGAAATCATTACATGGTAGTTAACTGTGGACCATATACTAATGGAGAAGAAAAGTAATCCAGATAATCCCAAACATTAGATAACTATTGCTCCTCTTGTTTGGTTCAAAGAACATGGGGGAAAAGCAGTTAGGAATCAGAGTTGGGTGTTTAAATCTGGAAAACCCATTTTTGGTATATCCCCTGCCACAGCTCTGCAGCCTGGGCAAGATCCCTGAGATGGAATCCTAGGCAGGAAGATGATAGGGGAAAGAGCAGATTACAGAGCCTAAGGCAGTAGCACCTGAGGTTCTCTTTCTTGTTTACTATAGCTCGTGAGTATGAAGTGAACCTCAGTAAAATTCCAGATTAGGTCATTTAGCAGATGGTTGTTGAGTACTCAGAAGGAAAAATGATGATCTCTGGGAGCCAGCCTGAATTTATTTTTTTTTAAGTTATGGTGGATTAAGATAATTTCATTCTTCTTTAGAAATTTGTTAGACTGTTGACCATACCATATAAGTGCTTGAATTTTATAAATCTTTTTGACATGGTTTATCTTATGATATCACTGTAGGCATGATGGATGAGAATGCTATTACAGTTATGTTGGTATGAAACTCGTTGAACAACCATCTAAAAGAGTGTTAAGTAATGAATTTATGTTAACCTGGAGGGAGGGTCTTGAGATAATAAGAAATCTATCTTTAGCTTTCTGTTACATATATATATATATATATATATATATATATATATATATATATATATATATAGCTGATATACTGATCAAATTTGTAATTCATATGCAGTTGGGAAGGATGGTTCAATTATTAGGTGATGGAGACAGGAATCAGACAAGGCCAAACATGCTGGGTTGATTGGCTTAACCAGTATGATAAAATTTACTGAGAACAAGTTCATAATGCAATGTATGATGCTATGTATTTTGGAATCAGGGAGAAATGGCTTAGATTTAGGGGTAGAAAAAAGACAATATCTTAAGTCAACTGCAAACTTAATATGAGCAATAATGTTGTCATGTTCCTTTCCAAAATTGCATTATGATCTTAGGCTATATTAATAAAAGTGTCTGGAACAGGATTGATGACAGTCTTCTTTCTTCCAAGTCAGATTATTCTGTTTTTTTTTTTTTAATGTACATTGTAGTTTTTTTTAAAAAAAATTTTTCTAATTAGTTATACATGACAGCAGAATGCATTTCAATTCATTGTACATAAATGGAAGCATGTGGGCAGGAAAGATTATATTCTGTTCTTTAAGCACATTCAGAAGAAAATGGCTAAAACAATACGTTTTTTTTTTTTTTTCCCAAATAACCAAACTGAAGAAAGAAAGATGTTTAATCTTTAAGGGGTCATAAGTGCCATCTCCTAATATTTATTTAAAGAGCATTTCTACAAAAGGGAGGTTAAAATGAGATTGTAATGTCCCAGAAAGCAAAATGATGACCAGTTATTTGATGGTATATGGAGATATAAAAGGAGAGGTCTCTGTTTCTTAACTGATCCCCACACCCCTCACCCTCCCCCCCCCCAAAATGGAATGGACTGCACTGTGTTGGGAATTAAGTAGTGATTTTTCTAGGGAGTTGTTGAACTACCTACCTCTGGGCATGTGATAATAGAAGAAATGTATTCATCAGATAGGGAGTAAAATTAGTTGATTTATAAAATTCAGTCTAACTTTTTTTGAAAAAAAAAAAAAAGTCTTACTCCCTGTCATTTGGCTAAGAAACAGAGAATCTCTTTGATCATAATGGATAAATTGGAATATGTATATGTTATTATTAAAACATGTCTGTTTGCTTTTGCAAGGTGCTTTATTCTTGTCTACTCTTAAAATGTCTTTCTGAAGTTAAAAGGACTTAACCTGTGAGTTTAGAAGGGAAAATAATGTTCTTTCCAGGAAACATTATTTATATTTGACACATTTTAATTAATACTAAAACCAATGTGATCATACTTTAACTGTAAGAAGATAATAATACAGGGTGAATATATATATGACGGAATAGCCAAGGCCATTGGCTTGTTCTTACATTTGTTCTTTTATTCACTCATTAATTTATAATTTTTTTGGCTACCTGTTAAATGCTAGTCACTCTGTTGAGTGCTAAGGAAGTTGAAATATACTACAGTTTCTCTTATCATTTATTTAAAAAATCTGTTACTAGACTCTCTTACTTATAATCTTCCAAGAAACATTTTCATTAAAAGAGTATTACTGATAAAGAAATAAAAGAAACCCTGGTACACCCTGATATTAATTATGTCAGCTACTTTATGAATTCATACAAAAACCACACCTTTATGTACATTTTCAGTATTAATATTAAGTTGAAACTGAATTCTGAGGCAGAACTTGTTTTTTCAGAGTTGTTTCAGTTATTGTCAGAATATTCTATATTTCTTCTTTGAACTATAATTAATTTCCATGTTACTTTTTGAAAGGAAAAATAAAATACCATGTTAGTGGTTTAAAAGTACACACTAATCTCTTTTTCTTTTTCAGGAAAAAAAAAAAAAAAAAAAAAAAACACCAAAAAACTATTTTTGCTCTCTTGGCTAAATAGGTTTTTCAGCTAGCTTTAATTTTAATGTTCATCATTTCTAGGTAGACAAGAATGATCTTGAAAAAAGAAAGCTTTTGAAATATTAAGCCAACAAAGGCATGGCCTGCAGGATAAGTTAATTAGTTGAACGTATTCACTGGTTATATGGCCAAGTTTCATCTTTGATTTATTCTAAAATAGGATGGTTATGGTGTTGTCTTTCATCTTAAAAGTATACCCTATTAACAGTAGCTTATAAATCATTATCAAACTAGGTAGGGTAAGTTGGTAGACCCTAGTTTTAAATTAGAAATATAAAATGAGAAATCAGTGCTTCTTTGTGTAACAGTAGTAAAAAATGGCTTAAGGCAGCGGTGGGGTGGGGTTCTGTTCTTTATCTTCCAAGTCTTATCTAAACACATCTAAGACAACTGCTACTATCATAAGGTCTTTCTCTGGTTTTCCAGGATTCTTTGGCAAAATGTTAGCCCCTACCCATCAGTCATCCCATTCCTAATTCATGGTCTTCTCTGACTTTTCCTATAGTTATCTCAGATTGCAGAGAAGTGAAAAAACCATTTGTACATCCATGTTTATAGCAGCATTTTTTAAAATAGTTGAAAGGCAGAATCAACCCAAATGTTCATCAAAAGAGAAAGGAATAAATAAAATGTGGCATATAAATATAATGGAAGATTATTCGTCATTAAAAAGGAAATTCTGACACATACCACAGCACGAATGAACCTTGAGGACATTATGCTAAGTGATATAGGCCAGTCAAAAAAACCAAATGGTATATGATTCCACTTATATAAGGTATCTAGAATAGTGAAACTCATTGAAAGTAGAATGGTGTTTTCCAAGGTATGGGTAGAGGGATATAGCAATTTTTTAATGGATAAATAGTTTCAGTTTTGCAAGATGACAAGTTTTAAAGTTTGGTTGTACAACATGAATATACTTAGTACTATTAAACTGTATACTTAAAATGGTTAAGATAGTATAGTTTATGTTATATGCATTTTACTATAATTTAAAAAGAATCTAGATGCTGTGTTGCATGCCTATAATGCCAGCAACATGGGAGGCTCAGGCAGGAGAATATCAATTTCATAGCCAGCCTTGCCAACTTAGTGAGATGAACTTAAAATAAAAAATAAATAAAGGGCTGTAGAAGCAGCTCACTGGTAAAATATCCCGGTTTCAATCCCTAGTACTGCAACAACAACAACAATAACAAAACTTTCAAAAATATTTCAAAAGATTTACTAAATAAATGCATTCATTTTAAAAAAGATTGCACAAAAATGAAAAAAAAAGTAGTCCTCCACTAAAACATATTGCTACTGTTTACTAGATAGACTTTGGTTTTTAGAATTTAATTAGAATATAAGACAAGATAACTGATTTGTTTATTCCACATGTTCAAAATTGAACTTGGGATCTCTTCCTCTCAAATTAGTCTTTGCTTTCTTTATCTCAAGTTAGAAATATGGATGCCAGCCTACACTTATTTTTTTCTTTTCCATCTTTTTTTTTTTAAGAGAGAGAGAGAGAGAGAGAGAGAGAGAGAGAGGATTTTTTAATATTTGTTTTTTAGTTTTCGGCGGACATCTTTGTATGTGGTGCTGAGGATTGAACCCGGACCGCACGCATGCCAGGTGAGCGCACTACCGCTTGAACCACATTCCCAGCCCTTATTTTTTTCTTTACCCTCCAAATACTATTGGTGACCAAGTCTTGCTAATTATATATTCTCTGCCTCTTTTTTTTAATTAGGGAAATAAACCCATGGGTACTTTTATCACTGAACTACAACCCCAGCCATTCTTATTTTTTTATTTTGATACAGGATCTCACTAAATTGCTTTATTTTGATACAGGATCTCACTAAATTGCTGAGGCTGTCCTCAAGCCTTTGAGCCTCCTGCCTCAGCCTTCAAAGTTGCTGGGATTGTAGTCGTGTGCCACCAGGCCTGGCTCTTCATCTTTCTTTGATCTACCTTCTCTACATCACTGTTGCAACTTACTCATTCAGGAAGTACATAGCAGCTACAATGTGCCAGACTCTGTTCTGGTTGATTGAAATGTTTCAATGAACAAAACAAAGACCACTGTTCTGATGAAGCTTGTGGGGAAGACAGACAATAAATACTAGATCTAAGCATTAATTATACAAAGAAAGTGTTAATAATATTCATAGTAGAGAAAGTATTAATGTCATGAAAAAAGAAAACAGGGTAGAATGGAGGCTTGGGAGTGTAGGATTAGGAGAGAGTTTCAGTTTAGAAACTGGTGGTTTCATCTAAAAATGAAATCTGAGCAAAAACTTGAAGGAAATGAGCAATGAAAATATCTGAGGAAAAGGCTTTCCAGACAGAACTGTCAGAGCAATGGTTGTAAGAAGAGAAATTGTCGGAGGGGTTCTTTCAAGGAGCATCATGGGAGCCAGTGTGTCTGAAGTGGAGAAAGCAAGAGGAAAAGCCATGGGAAAGGAGGCCGTAGAGGTGACAGTGGTTAGTTCATGGCAGGCCCTTATGGAGCAGTGGATGGATGGATGCAATAAACAGAGGGAAGATGCCTGAATTATATTTTCAAACAATCACTATGGCTTCTGGTTTGAGAACAGATTGTACGAGCAAGGGATGAAACAGAAAGGTCAGTTAGGAATATCTCTTTTTTTTTGTTTTTTCTTTTTTTTTTTAAATTTTTTATTGTTGGCTGTTCAAAACATTACATAGTTCTTGATATATCATATTTCACCCTTTGATTCAAGTGGGTTATGAGCTCCCATTTTTACCCCATATACAGATTGCAGAATCACATCAGTTACACATCCATTAATTTACATATTGCCATACTAGTGTCTGTTGTGTTCTGCTGCCTTTCCTATCCTCTATTATCCCCCCCTCCCCTCCCCCCCCTCCCCTCCCCTCCCCTCTTCTCTCTCTGCCCCCTCTACTGTCATTCATTTGTCCCCCTTGTATTATTTTTCCCTTTCCCCTCACTTCCTCTTGTATGTACTTTTGTATAACCCTGAGGGTCTCCTTCCATTTCCATGCAATTTCCCTTCTCTCTCCCTTTCCCTCCCACCTCTCATCCCTGTTTAATGTTAATCTTCTTCTCATGCTCTTCAACTCTACTCTGTTCTTAGTTACTCTCCTTATATCAAAGAAGACATTTGGCATTTGTTTTTTAGGGATAGGCTAGCTTCACTTAGCATAATCTGCTCTAATGCCATCCATTTCCCTGCAAATTCTATGATTTTGTCATTTTTTAATGCAGAGTAATACTCCATTGTGTATAAATGCCACATTTTTTTTTATCCATTCGTCTATTGAAGGGCATCTAGGTTGGTTCCACAGTCTTGCTATTGTGAATTGTGCTGCTATGAACATCAATGTAGCAGTGTCCCTGTAGCATGCTCTTTTTAGGTCTTTTTTTTTTTAATTTTTTATTGTTGGCTGTTCAAAACATTACATAGTTCTTGATATATCATATTTCACAATTTGATTCAAGTGGGTTGTGAGCTCCCATTTTTACCCCATATACAGATTGCAGAATCACATCAGTTACACATCCATTGATTTACATATTGCCATACTAGTGTCTGTTGTATTCTGCTGCCTTTTCTATCCTCTACTATCCCCCTCCCCTCCCCTCCCCTCCCCTCTTCTCTCTCTGCCCCCTCTACTGACATTCGTTTGTCCCCCTTGTATTATTTTTCCCCTTCCCCTCACTTCCTCTTGTATGTACTTTTGTATAACTCTGAGGGTCTCCTTCCATTTCCATGCATTTTCCCTTCTCTCTCCCTTTCCCTCCCACCTCTCATCCCTGTTTAATGTTAATCTTCTTCTCATGCTCTTCGACCCTACTCTGTTCTTAGTTACTCTTCTTATATCAAAGAAGACATTTGGCATTTGTTTTTTAGGGATTGGCTAGCTTCACTTAGCATAATCTGCTTTAATGCCATCCATTTCCCTGTAAATTCTATGATTTTGTCATTTTTTAATGCAGAGTAATACTCCATTGTGTATAAATGCCACATTTTTTTTTATCCATTCATCCATTGAAGGGCATCTAGGTTGGTTCCACAGTCTAGCTATTGTGAATTGTGCTGCTATGAACATCGATGTAGCAGTGTCCCTGTAGCATGCTCTTTTTAGGTCTTTAGGGAATAGACCGAGAAGGGGAATAGCTGGGTCAAATGGTGGCTCCATTCCCAGCTTTCCAAGAAATCTCCATACTGCTTTCCAAATTGGCCGCACCAATTTGCAGTCCCACCAGCAATGTACAAGTGTACCCTTTTCTCCACATCCTCGCCAGTTAGGAATATCTCAATCAAGAGATAAAGATAGCTTGGACAGAGTCGTTAGTGGCAGTGCAGGTAGTGAGAAGATTTGGGAGATATATATATATATATTTTTTTTTTTTTTGAGAGAGAGAGAGAGAGAATATTTTATTTTTTAGTTTTCCGCAGACACAACATCTTTGTCTGTATGTGGTGCTGAGGATCGAACCCGGGCCGCACACACGCTGGCGAGCGCGCTACTGCTTGAGCCACATCCCCAGCCCAGATTTGGGATATTTTGAAGATACAGCCAGCATGAGTTTCTAATAGATTAGGTGTAGGGTGTAAGAGAAAGTTGAGATAAATCTATGTTTTTTTGTTCTAAGTGGACTTCCCTGAGGGTGAGGTGGTGAGAATGTATTCATAGAGGAAGCACAGGGTATGTAATTTTGAATTTACTACTGAGATGTCTTGTCGCAGTCTGGCTGGGCACAATCAGAAGCCACTTGTCAAAAGAAACTAACTTTATGTTTAGAACCACACACGCCAAACAAAACAGCCTCTCAGGAAAAATCCTCAGAGCCTCAACTGCCACCACCGGCTTTCCACAAGCCTGTCTCTCCCACACAAGCTTCTCCCCACCTCCCACAATCCTCCTGCTCTTGAGGCCGATTGGCTGGGTCACGTGGGCGGAGCCAAAAAAGTCCCCCAATGAGCAGCTCCGTGGTCTGAAAGGGCAGGGAAACAGTCCAATGAGCATCACCGCAGAGGAGCCAATCAGCTAGATGTTGCTGGGGCCGAGGAGCCAATCAGCTAGATGTTGCTGGGGCCACTGTGAGCCAATCATCAGCCGGCAGCTGGAAGTTTGCTGGGGCCTCTTCGGCTGTGGCTCTCAACATCTCCCCCTCTCTGTTTAAACAACAAGCATGTGGCTTAGGGACCGTGCCTGTTAGGCAGTCCAATTCAACATATGGTCCTTACCCGTCATCGGATGAACTGACCTCTAGGCGTCAGCCTCCTGTCTTAGGTTGGTACCACTGCAATTGGATCATACCCGTCACTGACTACCGGTCCAGCATACAGCTATACTTGTGGATAGGCCTTTGCACCAATGGGGGGGTGAGGTTCTTTGCCTCACCTCTGGTGGCCCCCAAATTTTAGACCATCACTAGTAGAGGAGGATGCAAAATGCCATGACATTAAGCCAATTGAGGGCTCCTTTGAAAAATTGTACCACCGGTGACATCATCAGCAAAAATACCCCAACACTACCACAAGTCACTGCACCAACAGATAGTTCACAATGCATACAGGTGAGCTCACAATGTGTCCAGGCAAGTTCTGCAAGCAGTTCAGTGATGGCTATTGTAGAAGCTGTAGACTGGTTTTATCTTTGACTTCACCAGCACTGGGATGAAGATAGGAATTCTAGCAATAATGGCTAAAGAAAAAATTATGTAACAATTTTCTTAACAATTTACATTGTCTTCACCGGCACTGGGATGAAGATAGGAATTCTGGCAATAATGGCTAAAGAAAAAATTATGTAACATTACAGAAGGCACTAAAAGAAAACAATTTTCTTAACAATTTACATTATCTTTAAGAGAATTATTAAATATAATGAAAAGGAAAGGTGAAAGTAAACAAACAGATCTGTTAACCTTCTTTTTTGTTTACATATTAAAACAATCCTCAACAGTTGTTTACCCAATTTAAATTAAATCATATAAATCACGTGAAAAAAAAATATTTGGATCCATTTTATCATGAGCGCTCATCATATATGATATATGGACATTCAAACATATAACACAAAACACAAGTGTGCACACATAACATAATACATACAACACATAACATTATAGTAAAGGCCTTATAACTTTTTACAGGTGAAATCTCCATTGCAATGTTTAAAAACTCTATAGTCAAAAAATAGAACTGATCAGCAAAACATTAACCTAGGTCTGTATGAGCTCAAAAAACAAAATAGAACTTCATGATATGGCAAAGGGCAGTAATAAAATAGATATTGAAAAAAGCATCCTGGTTCTGTTGCAGATGTAAGAATAGCCAAACTGGAGTTTTGGATATCAGTTGTTATGGATTTGAGCCAAATCATCTTCTTTTTGGTCTGTAGAAATCGCTTTAGTTAATCTTTCTGGAATCCAAATCGGCTGCTGTTCTCCCTGTGGAAACACATAAACAGACCCCCGACTCCAGACAATCACTGGGTCAGGACCTTGGTTAATCTCTCTGGAATCCAAATCGGCTGCTGTTCTCCCTGTGGAAACACACAAACAGACCCCCGACTCCAGACAATTACTGGGTCAGGACCTTTCCATTGTCCTGTTAGAATATCCTTCCAAAGTACCTTGGGCTTATGTACATTTTTTGGACACATATGCCTTTCCGCAGCACTAAGTCCTGATGAATCCAAATTTAAAAAGTTTAGAGTAAAAAGGGTTATTTTAAGTTTATCTTTGGGGAATATATACCCCTTCCCAATTCCTTCTTTTTGCTTTAATAAGTACATTTTAATAGTTTGATGAGCTCTTTCAACTATGCCTTGTCCCTGTGGATTGTATGGGATTCCTGTTATATGAGTAATGCCAAATGTTGAGCAAAATTGTTTAAAAGAGGTAGAAGTATAACCAGGGGCATTATCTGTTTTTAACTGTTTTGGAACACCCACAGTGGCAAAATTTTGTAAGCAATGAGCTATAACATCTTTAGTTTTTTCTCCGGCATGAAGGGAGCCCATCAAAAATCCAGAAGAAGTATCAACTGTAACATGCAAATATTTTAATTTTCCAAATTCTGGCAAGTGTGTGACGTCCATCTGCCAAATATGGTTAGGTATCAATCCTCTAGGATTGACTCCAAGATTAACTTGTGGTAAAAAGGTCACACAATTTTGACATTGTTTTATTATTTGTCTAGCTTGTTCCTTAGTTATTTTAAAATGCTTTTGTAAAGTATTAGCATTGACATGGAACTTTTTATGAAAATTTATAGCTTCTTCTAGTGTAGAGAAAATATGTATGTCATGTGTAGTTTTATCTGCTAAATCATTGCCCAAACTAAGGGCTCCAGGCAATCCTGTATGTGCCCTGATATGTCCTATAAAGAATGGATCTTTTCTGTCCCAGATTAGACTTTGTATAGTGGAAAGCAAAGAGAAAACAGTAGAAGAAGGGGAAATCCTACCAGCATCTTCAAGAGATACTATAGCATTAACTACATACTGACTATCAGAAAATAAATTAAATACAGAATCTTTAAACATCACAAAAGCTTGTAAAACTGCATTAAGCTCTACCTTTTGAGCTGATTGTTTGGGTACTAAAAATGTAAAAGTTTGATCAGGGGTAACTACTGCTGCTGTACCATTATTTGACCCATCAGTGAATATATTTGGAGCATTCATGATAGGTGTTTTTCTTGTCATTTTTGGAAAAATTACAGGATGCAATGACCAAAAAGACAATAAAGGATTAGATGGTAAGTGGTTATCAAATGAAACATTAGATTTGCACATGATTATTGCCCAAGTATTTAACTCATTAGCTAACTCATCAATCTGATTCATAGTATATGGAGTAATAATTTTATTGGGAGAAATTCCAAACACTCCCTTTGCTGCTTTTATTCCTTTGAGTATTAATTGTCCTACAGCCTCAGGATACCTAGTAAGAATAGTGTTAGGAGAATAAGATAAATGTATCCATAATAATGGACCTTCTTGCCAAAATACTCCTGTAGGAATATTTTTTGTTGGTAGTACAATAAATAATAAAGGCAAACTTATATCAATTCTATCCAAATGCATATTTTCCATATATGTTTCAATGATTTTTAATGCCTTTCTTGCTTCAGGCGTTAACATTCGGGGTGAATTTGGATCTGATGGACCTTTTAGGATATCAAATAAAGGTCCCAACTCTCCTGTTGGTATACCTAAATAAGGCCTTATCCAATTTATGTCTCCTAATAACTTTTGAAAGTCATTAAGTGATTTGAGTTGATCTACTCGTATTTGAATTTTTGGTGGACGGACCATGGTTGAGGATAATAGAACTCCTAAATAATTAATTGGAAAATTTAATTGTACTTTATCTATTGCTATCTCTAGATTATAATTTTTTAATAAGTTTGTAAGTGTGGCATAACATTCTAGCAATGTGTTTTTATCTTTGTGTGCTAATAATACATCATCCATATAGTGAAATATTTGTAGTTCAGGATTTTGATTTCTAAGTGGCTGGATTGCTTTGTTAACATAAATTTGACACATAGTTGGGCTGTTAGCCATCCCTTGAGGGAGTACTTTCCATTCATATCTCTGATCAGGACCTTCATGATTCAGTGCAGGGATAGTAAATGCAAAACGTGGACTATCCTCAGGATGAATTGGAATTGAAAAAAAACAATCTTTAATATCTATAACTAAAACATACCAGGTTTTTGGCAAAGCAGACAACTGAGGAATCCCTGATTGAGCAGGTCCCATAATAACCATCTCATTATTAATGGCTCTTAAATCTTGCAATAATCTCCATTTACCAGATTTATTTTTGATGACAAAAATGGGAGTATTATGGGGAGATACAGAAGGTTGTATATGTCCTTCCGCTAATTGTTGTTTGACCAGGTCATGGGCTGCTTGTATCTTTTCTTTAGTCAGGGGCCACTGAGGAACCCATACTGGTCTTTCTGATTTCCAAGTAATTTTTATTGTCTCAGTGGCCCTTTCTGAAAATCCAACCCATGTCTTTCTGTTCCTTGATCTATTTGTATTGGTGCTGCTATACCTTGTTCTTGTTTTTCTAATCTTTTTCCTTTCCTATAACCTTGTCTAGTCATAATAGTGGGTGCATTTTTGTTGATGTTATTTGTTAATGTCAAACCTAATTGATCTAGGACATCTCGTCCCCATAAATTTACGGGAAGATGATCCAATACATATGGCTGTATAGTTCCTTCACATCCTTCAGGATCCTTCCAATCTAATACCATTGCACTTCTATGGGGATTAGTCGCCACTCCTAGGCCTCGAAGCGTTTGAGTGGCTTGTTGTAATGGCCAATGTTTTGGCCATTCTTGACGAGAGATGATGCTAAGGTCTGCACCTGTATCCAGTAGCCCATTAAATTCATGTCCTTGAATATTTAGTTTTAGCATGGGGCGAGAATCTAAATTTAAAGAAAGCATAGCCCAATCTACACCTGTGGAGCCTAATCCCTTGGAACCTCTTTCTACAGTACGACTGGAAAATTTATCATGTAGGCTGGGTATTATTAGTAACTGTGCTATTCTATCTCCTGGTGAAATTACTGATATACCCTTTGGAGAACTGGCTATAATTTTTATTTCACCTTCATAATCGGGATCAATTACCCCAGGACTTATCATAAGTCCTTTTAGAGTAGAAGAGCTGCGTCCCAATAATAAGCCTACTGTTCCTTTGGGAAAAGGTCCTTTCACCCCTGTGGGAATGATTTGAACTCCCATCTCTGGAGTTAGTACTGCTCTGGCGGAGGCGCAGATGTCCAACCCTGCGCTCCCTCTGGTTTGTCTGATGAGGGATCTGATGGACAATGTGTCCTGGGCACTACCCTGATGGGGTTGCTGGGTTCCTCCAGTGCGCCGTATATTTGCGGTTTTGGGCCCCGGAGCATTGGGCCCCCCTGTCCATTTTTTGACAATGGAGCCCAATGCCTTTCTCCACGATATCGTGGATAAACACCTGGTCCTTGTTCGTTTTTTGATAATGGAGTACCCTCTATGGTGGTCTGAGAACGGCATTCATTAGCCCAATGTCTCCCTCTACGGCATCGTGGGCAAATACCCGGTATTCTACTCCTTTGATACCTAGTTTTGTTAAACCCTCCTCCAATGGGGCAGTTCCTTTTAAAATGTCCTGTTTGTTCACAATTGTAGCATGTTCTTGGCCTGGCATCTAAAGCCTGTTTTACTGCAGCTGCCACAATTTGCCCTTGTTCATTAATGTCTCTGGCATCTAAAGCCTGTTTTACTGCAGCTGCCACGACTTGCTCTTGTTCATTAATGTCTCTACATAATTTAATATATGTGTTTAAATCTTCATGTTTCCATGGTCTAATGATATCTCTGCACCAACGATTCGCTTGCTCATAAGCCAGGTGTTTTAGTAATGGCATTGCTTGTTCTGTATTCCCAAAAACTCTGGTAGCTGTTTGAATAAGCCTATCTACAAATTCAGCATAAGGTTCATTAGCTCCTTGTATTACCTTAGATAATTGACCTTGTAAACCTCCATGTCCTTGTAAAGTCTTCCATGCCTTAATTGCATCTGCAGCAATTTGTGCGTATACGCCAGGATCATATGCAATTTGTTGCTGCTGATCCTCATAAGGTCCCTTTCCTAACAACATATCTAGATTTCTCTGAGGATAACCAGCTGCTGCATTTCGCCTAGCTGTCTCCTTGCAAAATTCCTCATTGGCAACCTTCCATAACAGGTATTGTCCTCCATTTAGCACAGCTTTACACATATTAGCCCAATCTGCTGGCGTCATGTTCAAGTTGTTAATGGATTCGACCATGCTTACAGTGAAGGGTGCTTGAGGACCATAGGTTGTTACAGCCTCTTTTAGCTGCTTCACTGTTTTGAAATTTAAAACTTGGTAAAATCGCTGCCCTCCTGCCTCAAATACAGGGCATGTTAATATTTGAGATCTTGTCTCAGGATCCCAACTATCAACTGCGGGGGTTGGGGACCTCCCAGCATATGGAGGTGGCCTTGTTAGTTGGACACTTACGTCCTCTGGTGATAGAAAGGTGTTAGTAGCAGTCTCCTGTTGTAACTTTCCCCCTGATGGCTTTTTCTGTTTTACACTTTCTTTCTCTGTCTGACTAGCTTGAGAGGCCTTCTCTTTTACTTGAATCTTTTCCTCTGCCTGACTAACTTGAGAGACCTTCTCTTTTACTTGAATCAATATGTCTTCTCCTTCCTCTACCATTGTCTGAACTGAAGGCTTTGGACTAAGCAAACAAGATATGAACGTCCACAATGGCAATGTGCCAACTGGCAGAGTCCCTGGGCTTTTCTTTTCTATTCTTTTTAAATCTTCACCATGATGGTTCCATTGTGATATATTTAACAACTCCTCCTTAAAAAGCCATGGGCTACATTTTTGTATTGTATCATCGTATGCCCTGACTGCTATTGATTTTACTGGGATGCCTCCTTCCTCTAACAATTTACTTAACACTCTTTCAGTTTGTTTTTTACTAATTTCTGATCCCGTATTTCTACTATAATACAACCCAACAAGATGACGCCTAACAAAACTGAAACAGAGTGAAACAAAATTGAAACAACACAAAATCATTATAATAGCCTCCTGAAATGTCCATCCGTCCTTTCTCCCTATCTGTTCCTCAGATGTGAGCGGTTTTTCTTCCATCTTACACATCTCCAGGGACAGGCAACTTAAAACAAAAGTGAAACAAAATAACAAAAGAAGAATCTTAAAATGGCTACCCATCCTCTCGCCCTGCCCTCAGGGGCGAGCAGTTTCACTTACCCTCAGTCGCTCCCCGTGCGAGCCACCAAATGCCGCAGTCTGGCTGGGCACAATCAGAAGCCACTTGTCAAAAGAAACTAACTTTATTTTTAGAACCACACACGCCAAACAAAACAGCCTCTCAGGAAAAATCCTCAGAGCCTCAACTGCCACCACCGGCTTTCCACAAGCCTGTCTCTCCCACACAAGCTTCTCCCCACCTCCCACAATCCTCCTGCTCTTGAGGCCGATTGGCTGGGTCACGTGGGCGGAGCCAAAAAAGTCCCCCAATGAGCAGCTCCGTGGTCTGAAAGGGCAGGGAAACAGTCCAATGAGCATCACCGCAGAGGAGCCAATCAGCTAGATGTTGCTGGGGCCGCTGTGAGCCAATCATCAGCCGGCAGCTGGAAGTTTGCTGGGGCCCCTTCGGCTGTGGCTCTCAACAATGTCTATTAGATAACTAAGTAGAGAAATTGAGTAGGCAGTCAGATTTATGAGTTCAGAATTACAGTGCAAATGAATTTTGGAGTCATATGAAAATATATCGTATTTAAAACCAAAGACTACATGAAATTTCCAAGAAAAGGAGTAGATAAAGAAAATGAATAAGAACCTAGCCCAGGCTACTTCAATACAAGAAATATGGATTGAGGCAAGGTTGGGGAGAGAAAAAGGGGAATCAACCAAGGAGACTGAGAAGAACCAGTGAAATAAAGGGGAAATCAAAAGTGTAGTGTCCTGGAAGGCAAGTGAAGTAAGCATACCAGGGAGGAGAAAGTGATTCATCTCTAGGTCTTCTATGTCACTTCCTAAGTTATGGCAGTTCTGTCCCTAGCCCTTTCTCTACAGCCTATCAGTCTTCTACTCTGTTATCAAAGTGCTCTTTAAAACAAATAAGCAAATAAAGTTATAAAAACACAAAAATATTATTCTATGATTAAAAATTTGACTGGTATACTGGTATATACTTCTTTTCATGATGCAGATTTTCATGATCTATCATCTCTATTTCTCTACTCTCATCTATTACCTTCCAATTTTCAACTTCTGCTTTGCTGAATCATTTACTGACTCATACTATCTCATGCTTCTTTTCTGGAATACATTATATTTTACTATTATTTATCTGTAAGCTTTTTGAGGGCAAATTATATTCCTAATTCATCTCTATCCCCAAACTTCAGCATAATGTGTGACACACTGTGGTGCCAAATACAATATTTTTTGTTGTTGTTCTTTTCTGTTTTTTTTTTTTTCATAAAATCATTAGTCATATTTAAAGGAATTAAATGAGGGAAAAAGTCTTGTTTAATTTCATATTAAATATTAAAATTAAAATTTAATTTACTTAATATTAAATATAAATAAAATAATTTGCAGTAGTAAAACCATTATTGTTAAATGCTACATGTTTACCATCCTGACATTCTTCATTCCTTTGGTGACATTGAGGCTTTCTTCTGCTTTAACTTCATTCTACAGATAGCTCTTAATATTTCTTACACTGTAGATGTGCTTGCACTGAATTCGCTCAGCTTTTAGTTTTCTAAAAAAAGACTTTATTTTAACCTTATATTTTAAAGGATATATTTTCTAGATATAGAATTCTAGGTTGACAATACTTTGTGTTTTAGTACTTTAAAATTGTCATTCCATTGTATTCTTGCTTCCATTGTTTTTGATGAGAAGTTAGTAGTATTATTAGCTTTGTGCTTCTATATAAATGTCTTTTAAAAATTTTCTTATAAAACTTTTTTCTTTATAACTGATTTTTGCCATTTTGATTTTAATATGGTTTATGTCATTTCCTTTATGTTTATCCTGCTGTGTTGGATAGTTTTTATCTTTTTTTTTTTTAAATAAAAAAAATTATTTTTTGGTACCAGAGATTGAATCCAGGGGCACTTAACCACTGAGCCACATCCCCAGCCCTTTTTATTTTTTATTTTGAGATAGGGTTTCACTAAGTTGCTTAGGGTCTCACTAAGTTGCTGAGGCTGGTCTTGAACTTACAATTCCTCTGCCTTAGTCTCTTGATTTCCTTGGATAATGGCATGCACCACCAGGCCCTGTTTTTTTAAATGATGAAAAATTTATAATTTCATCATTATTCATATTTTCATTGGTCATTAGTTTTTCAAATATATCCTGCCCTTGTTCCACAGATCAGTGAGTATTTATTAATATTGTCTTTTTTCTTCTTGTGCCTCAGTTTGGGTAATTTCTGTTCTTGTGTAATTATAGTTCATTGATCTTTCTTGTGCCTAATTTCCTACTAATCCCATTATGAATATTAATGTGGATATTCTGACTGTTATATTGTGGATTGCAGAATTTTATTGCCTTTCTATAAAGAAGGTTAAGTTTCTTTCTAGTAAGTAGTTTGAGTTAAATGTGGATCAATTTAATCCATCTGATACTTGTTAGAGTGTGTCTAGAGTTGTCTTCACTCTAGGGCAGTAATTCTTCAAGTATATGTCTGGAACAATCACCAATATCATTGTTACCTAGGAACTTGTTAAAATGTAAATTCTAGAGCTTTGTTCCAGAACTACTGAATCAAAAGCTCTGGGGGTAATACTTAGCAGTTAGTATTTTAATAAACCCTCCAAGTTATTCTGATGTACTCTTAACTTTTAAGAACCTCTACTCTAAAGCTAATTCAGCTTTACTGCTGGGGTATGGCCCTTCTGGAGTCTGTGTACAATGCTCTAGATATTAAATGAAGTCTCTCTACTGTAGTTGGCCAAAATGTCTTACAGGTTATACAAGTTCTGGCAATTATTCAGATTAGTATTTATGATACTTTTTTTCTTCATGTTTATCCTGCTTTGTTGAATTGCTTTTATCTGGCCTTGTATAATTTACTCTGTGAATGTGCAGTTTAGCTTTCACCCATTAGTTTCAGAGGAATTTCTGTGTAGTTTGCTAAGTTCTCCTGTGCACAATTCCTTCTTCTTTAGTACTCTGTCCTGAAGATTCCTATCCTTTACATTCTGAACTCTGTTACACTAATACAACAAGACCTCTGCACTCTGGGTGGATTATCACTCTCTGTGTTGCATCCCCAAAATTGCTTCCAGATAGACATTAGGGTGATTTGGGGGCTGACATTGTACATTTTCCTATGCTGACTTTTGTCCAATATGTGACAATAATTTCTTTGTTTATTTCCGCAATTTTCTCATTGTTTATGGTAGGAGAACGGGACTGATCCTATTTAGTGTTGTGGCTAGAATTCCAGGTGCTAATTTTTGACACTACAAAAGTACTATGTGATACATAAATACTGTCATTGTTAGGACAGGAGGATTCAAACCTAATAGAAGATAGGCGCTATCCCTTCAAAGATCTCATCATCTATGAGTAGACTGGTAATAAACTCATTCTAAGCCTGTAATAAGGCACAAAATAGAAACAGCATGAAATTATATAAAGACAGTGGAATTTGAAATCACATAGGCTTAGTTTAAATCTGAACTCCATGACATTGTTGTGTTTCCATTCTGTTATGGAGCTAACTAAACTTTGTAGTACTGTCTATAAGATTAAAATGAAGTTTTTTTATAGAGCACTTGGTTTGCAGCAAAAGTTCATTAAGTGCAGTTTCTTTTTTCTTCTTCTTCTTTTTTTTTTTTTTTTGCCTTATAGTTAACATAGAAGGAACAGTTAATTTTATTACTGTAGAGTTCTTCAGAGAGGCAATGACATTTAAATTATGCCTGGAAGGTTGAGTAGCAAGGACATTCTACTTTTAAGAAACTGAAAGGAGCAAGAGCTCACAGGTATAAAAGGTGGGGAAGCTTGCAAATAAACTTAGGAAAATTAGCATAGTCCATAACTTTAAGAAAAGCAGTTTATATCTTTAAAAACAATCTACTAGGAGGAAAGTAAAAATGAAGGTAGAAAAGAACAAAGAGGAAATCTAACCCATAGTAAAAGTATACTTCCTTAGGCCATTCCTATTTACTGCCATGACTAATAAATTTGGGAAGGCTTGTGGAAAATTCCTGTGGGCTGGTATTTTCTTAACTACTATTCGAGACTGCTTTAAATTGGTATTCTAAGCTGATCATTTCATTAATATTAAGTTCCAGACCACGGTCCCAAGTTTCCAAGAGATTGTCGAACTATTTTTCTTTGTTATCTGTTTCCTTGGGTTACTTTGTTGTTGTTGTTTTTTTTTTTTCCTCCTTGTCCTATTTCTTAGATTTTCTAAGTGATTGATAATGTATGAGTACTACAGAGACTTTCTGAGACTCTAGTATGTTCACTTTTATTATGAATACTCTCAAGGACTTCATAAAGCACGTAACTAATGCACATTGCTCTTAGTAGGAATTCTAAACTTACGTATTTTATTTCATTAAGGTTAAGATTTGTCTATTTTTTGATTTTTAAAGTATTAGTTTTTTGTACTATCAAGAATCAGATGACAGGTTGGTTGTAGCTCAGTGGTGGAGCGCTCGCATGTATGAGGCCCTGGGTTCCATCCTCAGTACCACATAAAAATAAAATAAATAAAGATATTGTGTCCAACTACAGCTAAAAATAATAGTGATAACAAAGGAATCAGATTACTTCCTGGACTGAGTTTACCTCATTTCTCTAGTGGGTAACTTATCTGACCTTTAGATTTAATTTTGTTTTGGTATGTTTTCAGAAGCTCTGGAATGTTTTGAAAAAAAAATGATTATGGAGAAGAGCTGTTATCCCTGAAAATGATGAGACCAGAAATGGGAAAAACAAAAGTCAAATATCTTCCTTGAAATGTGGATTTCAGTTATAAACAGTTCTTCTCTTCTGCCTCTAACACCAGTAATTTAGAAGTCTGTTTCTTGCTCTTTGTAGAAAGTGCTTGCAAAGAATCTTATCCCCAAAGATTTTTCACTTCATTTTTTGTTTGTTAAAATTATTCATGGGTTTTTGATAACATTTTTAAGTGGGAGTTATTTGGTTGTTGTATCAGATGATTTTCTGATTTCTAAGTTGAGAAAACTTGATTTCTTATTAATGTGCTTTGCAAACTTTTTTTTTTCATATTTTCCATGGAGAGAATTATATAGTGACAATATTTTCTCTTCTTTTCCAAATCTCATACTTTTAAAATTTTTGAGTAGAAGCAGTGATAGTTGGACTTTGTCTTTTTTCTAATTTAAAGAGACTCCTGATATATAGTTTTTCATGTTGCTAGTTTGGTCAAAGTTCTGTTCTTTTTTTTTTTTAATATTTATTTACTTTTAGTTGTATTTGGACACAATACCTTTATTTTATTTATTCATTTCTATGTGTTCATTTCTAGCCACTCTAATTGGTATGTTGGGTGTCATAGTGTGCTGTTAATTTGTTGGGGATCGAAGCCAGGGCCTTGCACAAGCTAGGCAAGAGTTCTACTGCAGAGCTATAACCCAGCCTAGAAGTTCTTTTCTTAAGTAGTATGTCTAATTAGAATTTTACAATTTTTTTTTCTCTATTGAGCTAAGTCATATGAGTTTTTTCTTTTATTCTGTTAATATGGCCAATTATATTAATGGATTTTCTAGTGTGTTAAGCCACTTTTAAATTCCCAGATAAGATGTATTTGGTTATTTTAAAGAATATATTGGTGGATTTCTTTTGTAATATTTTGCTGAGGAATGCTCTATTTTATTTTCTATTCTGTGGGAAAATTTATATAATAATAGAATTTTTCTACATATATGTACAGTAAAAATTATCTCTATACTGTGTACCTGATGAAAAATTTATGTGGAAATTTTTGTTTTAAGAAAATTTTAACTGAAGTATTACACATACCTACACACATACACAAGTCATAAATATAAAGCTCAGTGCTCAGTGATTTTTCACAGATTGAAAAATTTCATATAACCTGGAATCCACAGCAAGAAACTAAAAATTACCAGTGTTTCAGAAGCCCCTGTTCTTGACCCTTTAGCCACTGCCTTCTCCAGTTGACCACTATCTCAGTTTCTAAACGACAGATTAAGATTTTTGTTTGTTATATTTTGAACTCTATACGAAAGAAATCATACAAGATGAATTCTTTTATATTTATGGCTTCTTTCATGCAACAGTGTATCTGTGAGCTTCATCATGTTGTTTTGTGTGGTTGTGGTTCATTCATTCTTTTGCTGTATAGTATTTTATTGTGTAGATAATCATACAATAGACCACACTACATTTTATGTATCCATTCTCATATTAATGGACTTTTGGGTACTTTCTACCTTTTGGCTAATACAAATAGGACTGCTGCAGACATTTTGTTGGACATATTTACACCTTGTCTTTTACCTAGGAGTCGAATTATTAGGTCATAGACTATGCATATGTTCAACTTTAATTATGTTGCTAGTTAAATTGTTGAACTAATTTGCAGTCTTACCAATAGTGTTTGAGTACTGCTTACTGCACATTCTATTTATTTTTTAATTTTTCATACTGGGGATTGAACCCAGGAATGCTTAACCACTGAGTCATACTTCTAGCCCTTTTAAAAAAATTATTATTATTTTAAAATTTTGATATAGATATTGTTAAGTTGCTTAGGTCCTCATTAAGTTTCTGAGGCTGGCTTTGGATTTGTGATCCCCCTGCCTCAGCCTTCTGAGCTGCTGAGATTATAGGCACATGCCACCATACCTATATACTCCACATTCTTGTTGGAGCTTGATATTTAATTATTTTATTCTAGCCACTCTAGTTGGTATGTTGGGTGTCATAGTATGCTGTTAATTTGCCTGTCCCTTATGATTAAATACATTAAACAGTCTTTGAATATGCCTCTTGGCCTCACCTCTTTGAAGTGCCTATCTAAGTTTTTGTCCATTTGGAATGTCTGTCTTTTTCTTATTAATTTATATAAATTCTTCATGAATTATAAATACCAGTCCTTTGTTGGTTTAATGTACTGTAAATAACATCTCTTATGGGCATATTTTTATTAGCCATTTGAAAAATGTTACTGAAGTTTTCTATTTACTTTTGAGATCATTTTGATAATTTTTTTCTAGAAAGTTGTTTATTTAAACACTTTAAATCTATTGATATATAGTTATTTACTCAATCAATCTCTTATTTTTAGTATCCTTTCAATTAGTTTAGAGAATTAGTAGTTACTATTCCTTTAAATATTGCATATATAAGTATATGTGACTATGTGTGTATATTTTTAATATAACTGGTAGAATGCATTACATATTGTTTTTTTTTTGTGTGGGGGGGTGGTACCTGGATTGAACTCAGGGGCACTTGGCCACTGAGCTTCATCCCCAGCCCTATTTTGTATTTTAATTAGAGACAGCGTCTTACTGAGTTGCTTAGCACCTCACCCTTGCTGAAGCTGGCTTTGAACTCCCAATCCTCCTGTCTCAGTCTCCCGAGCTACTGGGATTACAAGTGTGCACCACTGCACCCGGCTTACATACTGTTTTATACCTTGTTTTCATAACTTAATATTTCTTGGAAATCTTGCATTTCAATATTGTGGAGCTTTCATTTTAAAAGCTAGTTTTAACCAGACATGGTGGTGCATGCCTGTAATCCTAGCGACTTGGGAGCCTGAGGCAGGAGGATCACAAATTTAAGGTCAGACTGAGCGCCTTTTGAGACAGACCCTGTCTGTCTCAAAATAAAAAGTAAGAAGGTGGGATGTAGCTCAGTGGTAAGGCACCCCTGAGTTTATCCTAGTATTGCAAAAACAACAGCAACAATAGAAACTCCCAACAAGTTTTCATAGTTTATTACACAATAATTTACCTAATCCCATATTGATGGGCATTGAGTTATTTCTAGTTTTTACTGTAATATAAGCAAAACTGCAATGATAATAAATTCACAAAGTAGAATTTCTGGTCTCATAAACTCCAGGGTTGCTATATATTAACTTTTATGCTTGTCATTTTGTTTTTATTTTTTTTTATCTTTAAAAAGTTGAGGTCTAATTCACATGCAATAAAATTTATAATTATAATATATATAATTCTATGATTTTTGTTTTATTCATAGAGTTGTATAGTCATTACTATTAACTTTAGAATAGTTTTAGCATCCCTAAGAGAATCCCATTAGCAGTTGGAGTGCATTCCTGCCTTCCTCCAGACCCTGGCAACCACAAATCTACTATCTGTTTCTATGTATTTGCCTATTCTGGATATTTCATATAAATGGAATCCTACAAAACGTGGTCTTATGTGTCTGTATTCTTAGACTTATTAAAATAATGTTTTCATGGTTTTTCCATGTTATGGTCAAATAATATTTCATTGTATGGGTATGCCTTATTTTATTTTATAGATATTTGGCTATTAGGAATAATGCTACTGCGAATATTTATTTTGAGTTTTTGTGTGGACATATGCTTTCACATTTTTTGAGTCTATACCTACGGGTAGAATGGCTAGGTTACATTATAACTGTATGTTTAACTGTTTGAGGAATTGCTAAATTATTTTTCTCATACCCTTCCATTTTCTCCTTATTTTTGTCAACCTTTGTTATTTTCCTCAAAAGTTTCTTTTTAAAATCATGGATGCTAAAAAATTTTTAAAAATATAGTTGCTATCCTAATGAATATGAAGTGGTATCTCATGGTTTTAATTTGTATTTTCCTAATTCCAATTTGAGTAAAATCTCAAGTACTTATTGGGTATTTGTGTATCATTGGAGAAATGTTGATTAAGATCCCCTTCCTATCCTTTTTGAGTTAATGTTTGCTGTGTTGCTCAACTCCTGGTTCTTATGTGATCTTCCTGCCCTCAGCCTTCCATGTAGCTGGTACTACAGGTAATATACTACCATGATTGCCTAGTTTTTAACTGGGTAATTTGCTTTTTTAGTGTTGAGTTTAAGTGTTCTTTATAAATATACTTGTAATGTGTATATTAATGAAGGACAAATCTCTTTCCATATGAAGTGTTCTTTTAAGTTAATGAGAAAGTAAAATGCCAACTCTGGAAAAATGCCCAAATAATATTAAAAATTTACCAAAGAAGAAGTATGAGTGACTAATAATAAAAAGAAAAGGAAAAGTACATTAATGATTAATGTGATGTTATTTTTGCCTATTATATTTAATAATTTGATGGTTTTGTGAAGGAGTATGGGGTTAAAAGAGAAATTAATAGTGGAAATGTAAATTGTATTTGTTTTAGTGGAGGACATTTGGCAAGAGTTTTATACTTTGACATATTTATATAATTTGAACCAGTAATTTTACCTTTTGGAATTTATCCTGAGAAAGTTATTATTTTGTATATAGATTAAGTATAATTTCTTTTATAAATATGAATTAAAAAATAGAGAATCCCAGTTACATATAGTGGAATATCTTACCATTACTAAAATTTTGTGTTTTAAAATATACATTCCTTTTCACATATTAAGTGAAAAAATAGGAGGATATCAAGCTGAATACAAAGTCTGATAATGGTTTATAGAAAGCAACAATCACCCACGCAAAACCTTCAAACATACATGTACATGTACTTATAAAGAAATTGATATCATAGTGACAGTGATTAACTTTTGGTGGTGGGATTAAGGTTGTTAATTGAGTTTCTCCTTTATATAGTTCTGAATTTTCCAGAATAAATGTGTATTGCTTTCCAATTAGGAAGAAAGTAAAATAATTATGAATAAGATGTTTCATATAGATTAAACATATTATTATGGCATGGTGAGAATGTTTCCCATATGGTTCTGGCATTTTCTTCCTTTAGTTTATGAGTTAAAGTGTTGACAGTTTTGTACTAGTTGGCTAAGTGATAAGAAACAGCTTTGAAATGAAGCATTTTAAGTTCTAAATACTTAGGAAGATATTGATAAGTCCTGATATGTACTGCTAACTTATGACTAGTTTTGTTAATGTCTGTGTGAATACTTTTTCTTCCCCCACCCATTTCATTCCCCTACCATTTGCGAAGCTTGTGTATATAGCTCACTTTTGTGGGGATAAGTTCTTTTGAGTAGTTCTCTTTCACTCCAGCCCCTTTGAAAACCTATTCCTTTATCATTAAATGGTACATTTTATTTATTTTGTGAATTTTTTTAAAGAGAGAGAGAGAATTTTTAATATTTATTTTTTAGTTTACGGTGGACACAACATCTTCATTTTATTTTTATGTGGTGCTGAGGATCAAACCCAGCACCCCGTGCATGCCAGGCGAGCACGCTACCTCTTGAGCCACATCCCCAGCCCCTTATTTTTGTGAAGTTTTAAAGTGAATTTTCCCTAAATAAGGAGAGCTGTCCCTGGTTTTAGGATCATGATTTCTTTTTTTTAAAAAATGTTTTTTAAGTGTATTATAATTATACATAATAGAGGGGTTCATTTCAACACAATAATGCATTCATGGAACATCTGCTCTATTTTAGTCCCGAGTACTTCTTCTTTCTCTCCCCTTTTCCCTCCCCCTGTCTGCCTTTCTCTACTATACTGGTCTTCCTTCTTTTTATTAGTTGTTTTATAAATTAATGCTTATAGATATACATAAAGATGAAATTTACTGTGGTATATTATTATATATTATATATTATAAACTGATTTGGTTAGTTTCCTTCTGCAGTTCTTCCCTTTTCCTGTCTCTCTTTCTTCCCCCTCAATGTCCTCTCTCTACTCCATTGATCTCCCTTCTACTTTCATGGGATCCCCCCATGCACCCCCCCCCACACACACTTTCCTCCCTTATTTTGCTCTAGCTTCTGCATATGAGAGAAAACATTTGACCCTTGATTTTCTTTATTTATTTTTATGTGGTGCTGAGGATTGAACCCAGTGCCTCACCTATGTGAGGCAAGCGATTTACCACTGAGATATAGCCCCAGCCCAGACCCTTGATTTTCTGAGTCTGGCTTATTTCACTCAGCATGATGTTCTCCGTTTCTATCATTTATCAGCAAATGCCATAATTTCATTTTTCTTTTTACTTTTTAAATTTATTTGTTTTAATTAGTTACACGTGACAGTACAATGATCTTGACATATCATACATTAGATGGGATATAATTTCTCATTTTTCTGAGTGTACAGGTTGCAGAATTACATTGGTCATGCAGTCATGTATATGCCACAGCAATAATAATGTCTATTTTATTCTGCTGTCCTTTCTTCCCCCCCCCCATCACTTCTCTCTACCCAATCTAATGTGACCCACTTCTTCTTCCTTTTTTTCCCTCCTCACATCGTCATACCTGATGGCTGAGTAAAACTCCATTGTGTATATATGCCACATTTTCTTTATCCATTCTTCTGTTGACAGACACCAGAACTGGTTCCATAACTTAGCTGATGTGAATTGTGCAGCTGTAAACATTGATGTGCTGGTATCACTATAGTATGTTGATTTTAGTTCTTTTGGATAAATATCAAGGAGTAGGATAGCTGGGTCATATGGTGATTCCATTCCTAGTCTTTTGAGGAATCTCCATACTGCTTTCTGAAATGGTTGTAATAATTTGTAGTCCCACCAACAAAGTATGAGTGTTATAATGATGAATGGTGTTTTTACATTTCATCTATACTGGAAATCTGAGTTACTTCAATGTTATTTTCTTTCTCTCATGTGCCATTGAACTGACATTAGAATTGACTCTGATCCTTGTCATCCTGTTGTTCCCAATGGAGATTTTATAATGTAAGCATAGAGCATGGCATATTAATTAAGACAATAAGCTTAGGGGTGAGACTTAATGTGTTTAAATGCTTAGTCTATAATTTACCAGTTTGTTGTTTAACTTAATATCTTTACCTGTAAAGTAGAAATAACAACACTTTCTCCTGTTATTCTATTTTTTAATATTTATTTTTTGTTGTAGTTGGACACAATATCTTTAATTAATTAATTTATTTTTATGTGGTGCTGAGGATCGAACCCAGGGCCTCGCCCAAGCCAGGCAATTGCTCTACCTCTGAGCCACAACCCCAGCCTACCTATCATTCTATTTCTATATCTATTTATCTTTTCCTTCTTGAATTTTTCATTTCTAAGGCATTTGTTCATTTTTTTCATAATAATATAAAACTCTGGAGGACTAGTATTTTTCTGGTTCATTCATGAATTTCTAGCATCTAGTGTAGGTTCTGCTATGTATTAGCTCCCAGTTATCCTGTTCCTCTCCTGGGAACACTCTTCCTCCATATGTCCATATAACTCTCCTTTATGCATTATTTAGTTCCCTGTTCAAGCATTGACTCAGTAGAGTGGTCTTGATAGACCACCTTTTCTAGAAAATAGCATTCTTCTTGCCTATTTTTCTTCATAACACTACTGATACTATATGTGTGTATATATGTGTGTGTGTTTTCTCACTTATTGTTTGTCTTTTCCACTATAAGGTAAGATCTGTGATTGCAAAAATTTTGTTTTGTTTACTCTTTTATCCCCTATCAGGCATATTTGGTCCTTTTTTAAAAAAATATTTTTTTAGTTATACATGGACACAATATCTTTATTTTGTTTATTTATTTTTATGTGGTGCTGAGGATTGAACCCAGTGCCTCACATGTGTGAGGCAGGCGCTCTGGCACTGAGCTCCAACCCCAGACCATATTTGGTCTTATTGAATGAATAAATGAATAAAAGTGTTGCATATATAGAAGAATAAGTCAAGGAATTTTACTTTATAGAGTTGCTATTAAAGTGAAATGAAAAATTCAAATATTTCATTTCCACAGTGACTAAGTAGACAAATAAATGTTAGCCACAAGATATGTTATTCAAATTTCTAATTCTTACAACAAATTTGCAAGAGTAATATTTTATTACTAATTTATAGATGAGAAAAGTGAGACTCAAATTTAGTTCTGGCTTATAAAGGTATTTCTGGGAATCAAATGTTAATTGCCTTTTTCCTTATCTACAGCTCTTTTTACTCTTCTCTGTTGTTATCAAAGAAATCAAAGATAGCTTCATGAAAAAGGTAACATGAACTGGTTTGGATGAGTGGGAGTTTCCTTGTCACACAATGAGGGGAAAGGAAGGCTAAGCAGAGGGAACACCATGAACAATGACATGAATCATGGTTGTGCAGGGACTTTTGTGGGAAAAAAATGTGTCCCTATCTTAGACCTAAACTGTCCAAAATGGTAGCTACTAGACATGTGTGGCCATTTAAATTTAAATTAACTAAGATTAAATTTAAAATTTCATTATTGAGGTATACCAACTTCATTATAGGTTCTCAGTAGCTACAGGCTACCATAGTGGACATATTGGACAACACAGATATAGAACATATCCATCATTATAGAAAGGTCTTTTGGACAGCTTTGTTATAGACAGTTAACACATGACTTAATAATAAGACTGTAGCATATTACACACAAAGTATTCACAGAAGGGAATACTGGAAAAAAAATAATAGGAGCTTAATACTACAGATGGTTTTATTTTTTTTGTAGTGCAAATTTTATTTTTAATTCAAATGCAGTTTAAACCTATAATATTTACTGTAAACTTATTCATTATATAACTAAAATAAATCTAATGTAGGCTAGGTAAGATCTCCCCTCCCATATCAATGAAAGCATTCAACTTTTGTTTTTTTGGGATTGGCTTAGTAATATTTTCCAGATCCATCCATTTATAGGCAAATGTCATAAAGTCCTTCTTCTTTATGACTAAATAATATTCCATTGTGTATATACACCACAATTTCTTTATCCATTCATCTGTTGAAGGAGCATCTAGGTTGGTTCTATAGCTTACCTATGGTGAATTGTGCTGTTATTGATGTGGCTGTGTGTCACTGTAGTGCGCTGATTTAAAATCTTTTGGATATATGCTGAGGAGTGAGATAACTGGGTCAAATGGTGATTACATTTCTAGTTTTTTGGGGAACCTCCATACTGCTTTCCAAAGTAGTTGAACCAATTTGCAGGACTGCAATGTATGAACGTTCCCTTTTCCCCACATCCTCACCAACATTTATTGTTCTTGTATTCTTGATAACTGCCATTCTGATTGGATTGAACTGGAATCTCAGTGAGGTTTTAATTTGCATTTTTCTAATTGCTACAGATGTTGAACATTTTTTCATATATTTGTTGATCATTCATATTTCTTCTTTTGAGTAGGATGGGTTCAGTTCCTTTGCCCATTTATTAAGGTTTTAGGGTAGTGGGTCTGTTTCATCAGCATGAAAATAGTTCTTATGTCATAAGAATTCAGATGCTTATAAATATTCATTCCTGCTTAGATGTTGCTATTTTAAATGTTATTAGGTCTTTTCCCAATACTTTGAAAATGTGTGTACCTAAGCCGTTTCTTCAGCTTCGACTGTGAGCATTTAGTCTGAAGTTATATTGGATTAATTTGAGGAGAAATAGAATTTGGCATTTATTATGACATTTATGTATAATTAAAATTTAGATTTCTTTTTTGGTGTTTTTATACTAACCAAGTTTATGTTATTTTATTTTATTTTTTTATTATTAGTTGTTCAATACATTACAAAGCTGTTGACATATCATATTTCATACATTTGATTCAAGTGGATTATGAACTCCCATTTTTACTGTGAATACAGATTGCAGAATCACATCAGTTACACATCCATGTTTTTACATACTGCCATACTAGTGTATGTTGTATTCTGCTGCCCTTCCTATCCTCTACTATCCCCCCTCCCCTCCCCTCCCATCTTGTCTCTCTACCCCATCTACTGTAATTCATTTCTCTCTCTTTTTTTTCCCTTTCCCCTCACTTCCTCTTATATGTAATTTTGTATAACAATGAGGGTCTCCTTCCATTTCCATGCGATTTCCCTTCTCTTTCCCTTTCCCTCCCACCTCTCGTCCCTGTTTAATGGTAATCTTCTTCTCATGCTCTTCCTCCCTGTTCTGTTCTTAGTTGCTCTCCTTATATCAAAGAAGACATTTGGCATTTGTTTTTTAGGGATTGGCTAGCTTCACTTAGCATAATCTGCGCTAATGCCATCCATTTCCCTGCAAATGCCATGATTTTGTCATTTTTTTAGTGTTGAGTAATACTCCATTGTGTATAAATGCCACATTTTTTTTTTATCATTCATCTATTGAAGGGCATCTAGGTTGGTTCCACAGTCTAGCTATTATGAATTGTGCTGCTATGAACATCGATGTAGCTGTATCCCTATAGTACGCTCTTTTAAGGTCTTTGGGGAATAGTCCGAGAAGGGGAATAGCTGGGTCAAATGGTGGTTCCATTTCCAGCTTTCCGAGGAATCTCCATACTGCTTTCCAAATTGGCCGCACCAATATGCAGTCCCACCAGCAATGTACAAGTGTACCCTTTTCCCCACATCCTCGCCACCACTTGTTATTGTTTGACTTCATAATGGCTGCCATTCTTACTGGAGTGAGAGGGTATCTTAGGGTGGTTTTAATTTGCATTTCTCTGACTGCTAGAGATGGTGAGCATTTTTTCGTATACTTGTTGATTAATTGTATGTCCTCCTCTGAGAAGTGTCTGTTCAGGTCTTTGGCCCATTTGTTGATTGGGTTATTTGTTTTCTTGTTATTTAATTTTTTGAGTTCTTTGTATACTCTGGATATTAGGGCTCTATCTGAAGTGTGAGGAGTAAAGATTTGTTCCCAGGATGTAGGCTCCCTATTTACCTCTCTTATTGTTTCTCTTGCTGAGAAAAAACTTTTTAGTTTGCGTAAGTCCCATTTGTTGATTCTTGTTTTTAACTCTTGTGCAATGGGTGTCCTATTAAGGAATTTGGAGCCCGACCCCACAATATGTAGATTAGAGCCTACTTTTTCTTCTATCTGACGCAGAGTCTCTGTTTTGATATCAAGCTCCTTGATCCATTTTGAGTTAACTTTTGTGCATGGCGAGAGAAAGGAATTCAGATTCATTTTGTTGCATATGGATTTCCAGTTTTCCTAGCACCATTTGTTGAAGTTGCTATCCTTTCTCCATTGCATGCTTTTAGCACCTTTGTCAAATATAAGATAGCTGTAATTTTGTGGATTGGTCTCTGTGTCCTCTGTTCTGTACCACTGGTCCACCTGCCTGTTTTGTTACCAGTACCATGCTGTTTTTATTACTATTGCTCTGTAGCATCGTTTGAAGTCTGGTATCGCTATACCGCCTGTTTCACTCTTCCTGCTTATAATTGCTTTTGGTATTCTGGGTCTTTTATTTTCCCAGATGAATTTCTTGATTGCTTTATCTATTTCTACAAGAAATGCCTTTGGGATTTTGATTGGCATTGCATTAAACCTATACAGAACTTTTGGTAATATCGCCATTTTGATGATGTTAGTTCTGCCTATCCATGAACAGGGTATATTTTTCCATCTTCTAAGATCTTCTATTTCTCTCTTTAGGGTTCTGTAGTTTTCATTGTATAAATCTTTCACCTCTTTTGTTAGGTTGATTCCCAAGTATTTTATTTTTTTTGAGGATATTGTGAATGGGGTGATTGTCCTCATTTCCATTTCAGAAGATTTGTCGCTGATATACAGGAATGCCTTTGATTTATGTGTGTTGATTTTATATCCTGCCACTTTGCTGAATTCATTTATTAGCTCTAGTAGTTTCTTTGTAGAACCTTTTGGGTCTGCTAGGTATAGGATCATGTCATTCGCAAATAGAGATATTTTAAGTTCTTCTTTTCCTATCTTTATGCCTTTAATTTCTTTTGTCTGTCTAATTGCTCTTATTGAATAGAAGTGGTGAGAGAGGGCATCCCTGTCTTGTTCCAGATTTTAGAGGGAATGCCTTCAATTTTTCTCCATTTAGAATGATGCTAGCCTGAGGCTTAGCATAGATAGTTTTTACAATGTTGAGGTAAGTTCCTGTTATCCCTAGTTTTTCTAGTGTTTTGAACATAAAGGGATGCTGTACTTTGTCGAATGCTTTTTCTGCGTCTATCGAGATGATCATATGGTTCTTATCTTTAAGTCTATTGATGTGGTGAATAACATTTATTGATTTCTGTATATTGAACCAGCCTTGCATCCCAGGGATGAATCCTACTTGATCATGGTGCACAATTTTTTTGATATGTTTTTGTATCTGATTCGCCAGAATTTTATTGAGGATTTTTGCATCTAGGTTCATTAGAGATATTAGTCTGTAGTTTTCTTTCTTTGAAGTGTCTTTGTCTGGTTTTGGAATCAGGGTGATGTTGGCCTTATAGAATGAATTTGAAAGAGCTCCCTCTTTTTCTATTTCCTGAAATAACTTGAAAAGTACTGGTATTAATTCTTCCTTAAAGGTTTTGTAAAACTCTGCTGTATACCCATCCGGTCCTGGGCTTTTCTTGGTTGGTAGGCTTTTGATGGCTTCTTCTATTTCCTCCATTGATATTGGTCTGTTTAAATTGTGTGTATCCTCCTGACTCAATCTGGACAAATCATATGACTTAAGAAATTTATCGATGTCTTCACTATCTTCTATTTTATTGGAATATAGGGTTTCAAAATAATTTCTAATTATCTTCTGTATTTCTGTAGCGTCTGTTGTGATACTGCCTTTTTCATCCCGTATGTTAGTAATTTGAGTTCTCTCTCTTCTTCTCTTCGTTAGCATGGCTAAGGGTCTGTCGATCTTATTTATTTTTTCGAAGAACCAACTTTTAGTTTTGTCAATTTTTTCAATAGTTTCTTTTGTTTCAATTTCGTTCATTTCCGCACTGATTTTAATTATTTCTTGCCTTCTGCTACATTTGCTGTTGTTTTGCTCTTCCTTTTCTATGGTTTTGAGATGAAGTGTGAGCTCATTTATTTGTTGGGTTTTTTTTTTGTTTTGTTTTGTTTTTGAGGAATGAACTCCAGACAATGAATTTCCCTCTTAAAACTGCTTTCATTGTGTCCCATAGATTCCGATATGTTGTGTCTGTATTTTCATTTATCTCTAAGAATTTTTTGATTTCCTCCTTTTTGTCTTGTGTAACCCATTGATCATTCAGTAACATATTGTTCATTTTCCAAGTGATGTAGGATTTTTCCTTCCTTCTTTTATCATTGATTTCCAGTTTCATTCCATTTTGATCAGATAAGACGCATGATATTATCTCCACACTTTTATATTTAACAAGGGTTGCCCTATGGCATAATATATGGTCTATTTTTGAGAAGGATCCATGTGCTGCTGAGAAAAAAAGTATATCCACTTGATGATGGTTGATATATTCTATATATGTCGGTTAAGTCTAGGTTATTGATTGTGTTATTGAGTTCAATAGTTTCTTTATTCAACTTTTGTTTGGAGGATCTGTCCAATGGTGAGAGAGGTGTGTTGAAGTCACCCATAATTATTATGTTGTGGTCTATTTGATTGTTGAACTTGAGGAGAGTTTGTTTTATGAACGTTGCAGCACCATTATTTTGTGCATAAATGTTGATAATTGTTATGTCTTGTTGGTGAATGGTTCCTTTTAACAGTATATAATGTCCTTCCTTATCCCTTTTGATTAACTTAGTTTTGAAGTCGATTTTATTCGATATGAGGATGGCCACCCCTTCTTGCTTCCGAAGACCATGTGTGTGGTATGATTTTTCCCAACCTTTCACCTTCAGCCTGTGTATGTCTTTTCCAATCAGATGTGTCTCCTGAAGGCAGCATATTGTTGGATCTGTTTTTTTTTTAATCCAGGTTACCAGCCTATGTCACTTTATTGGTGAGTTTAAGCCGTTAATGTTTAGGGTTACTATTGAAATATGGTTTGTACTTCCAGTCATGTTTGATTATTTATCTTTTTTTTTTTAATTTGGTTTGTTTCTCCATGATTAGCCCACCCCCCTCTCGCTTTACTGAGGTACTTTCCACTGTTGGTTTTGGTTGTTGTTTTTCATTTCTTTCTTATGTAGTGTTTTGCCCCTTGAGATTTCCCCGCTGTGTGGAGAGGAGGGGCCGGGGGTTCACACACCTGCAGTCGCCGGTTTCAGTGACCGAATTCTGGTGACGTCAGTTCACTGCTATGGTGGTGTCCGATGCGAAGGGCAGCCGTTCGTTCCCTTTGCCAGGTGTCCGATGCGAAGTGTGGTGCCGCCGTCTGGCTGCAGCAAAATAACCAGGGAGTGACGAGAAACTTGTGTACATTGATACAGCAGGAGTGGGAGCCGTTTATTGTAGGACAAGAGGGGTATATATACATTCCACACAGCTTATCTTAATTAACATAAACTAGATACAGCAGTCAACCAATAAGGAATCTCCACACTTAATGGCTTGGTGGCATTACTTCACAAACCACTCCCCTGGCAAAATGCCAGGTGCCATCTTGACTTGTTTACAGACCCTACCAGTGTGGGTCCGGTCCAGCTCTCCCAGGTCCCCTCTCAATCCTGGGCCCGCTGCTTATGAAGGCTCAGTTGGTATCACCTCAAAAGGTTCACAGAGGAACCAAAGAGTTGTTTCTCTATTCTGAGGGAGAGTCTGTAGCACTGAGTCACGGCAGTTTGGCGTCGAGACGCAGACAGTCAGCCAGAAACTGCGTGCGGGTAGCCTGAATTCACCCGCTCCGGGCTCGGTGTAGGCTCTGAGGGGCGCAAACTGCTCACCTTAGGTCCACTTCAGCCCAGCATTGCCAAGTGATCCTGAACAAACAGCGTTCAGTTGGTTTAAGACTCCCTTTGCCCACGCAGCTGAAGAGGTCACAGAATTGATCTCTCAGCGCCCGCCGCCATGTTGGATCTCTCCTAAAATTTAGATTTCATACATGGCATGGCCTGGTTAAGTCCAACTTAACAATAGTTTGTTAATAATTTAGTAATATAGATTTAAACGTGCTATTTTTATGAATGATAGACTTTCTGTTTGTTTAGTTACTCTATTTTGTCTGTACTTAATACTTTAGATGATCTTTTAGATGAAAAAAAATATAGGGAGCCCTAAAATTTATAAGATGCATTGAAATTATGCTTCTAGTTTTCCAGGAAGTAAACTGACTAGCTGTAAATTTTTAATGATTGGATTAATTATTTCTCTGACGACTATTTTGACTTATTAATCTACAGGGCAACTTATTTTTATTAACATAGCATGTTCACCTTACCTTCCTGTAAACAATTCCTATTCTCAGTCTGTAAAGAGTGCTTGTATGAACCTAAATTTATGCTTTTTTTTTTTAACCTGAACTTTACTTACTTTTACATTCTTGAGCAAAAGAGTTCCATTTCCGCACTCTTGTACCCATTCTAATTTCTCAGGGCCTTCTGATTTATATACTCTCAAAATTTTTTCCCTTCCAATTTAAATTTAAGTAACTGGCTTCTTCCTAATTTGGAATCTCAGTTTGAAAACACATGTGTTTAATTTGGCATTAGACTGCTCATCTAACTAAATGAGACCATGTAGCTTCAGCTTTGGATGATCACAGAAGTAGTCACTAACCAGCATCTTTGTAGCTCTGAGGAAATAGAAAAACAACTTTCCTACTAGGATTATGATTCTCCTTGACATATAGTTAGGTGCTGACTATACCACTTAAATAACTAGATTCTAAACCTGTTTTTGTTCTGATTAAGAAATTTATTTATATGCTGTGCATACAGAGGCACAACCTGATAACAGCTGTGAATTTGGTTGATTAAGGTGTGTGTAGACAAATTTATTAGGGGGAACTGTTTCCCTAAAATTCCAATTCACTTACAAATAGTGGTGGTCTGGCTCTTTCTTCCTAGTTTCCATCATTTTCTGCCAAGAATAATAAATTTTTCTTGCAAAACATCTACAGGTTAGAAGTGTTCAGTGGTCTATCAATTCCAGTGAGTTGTCATGAACCTCAATAAACAAACATAGAGTTATCTGTGTAGATGCCTGGAGAAGCAGTTAGACCCTACTGAAGTAACAGAATTTCAGACCTTTCAAAGCAGGTAAATATCAGTTGTGAAGAGACATTTATTATAATGGAAATTATGGATGCTTGGGTCTACATTTTCATTTACCCACATATTCAGGGAAGCTTATGCTTTTAGTGAATGGATTGGAGCCAGAAAATATGTTTTCTTAATTTTATATAACTATAGATTCTAGTATAAGTATTACAATAAAAATTAGTTTATTAATTTAAATTTAAAATATTCAACATTTCCTTATCATAGTCTGTTCAGGCAAAGTATGGCTCAGGAGCCAGCTGGGGGTGTATTTTTGTGGCACCCACAAGTTAAGAGTAGTTTTACATAAGGCTAATATAGAGAAAGTCTTCAAAGTATAAAATATTTAATATCTGGCCCTTAAGAAAAAGTTTGAACTCTTGATCTATATTAATTGTCCTGAAGATGATTTAATACAAGAATCCTAAATGTGCCATCAATAAAGCAAATGGAAATATGTTTCCGTAGTTTTAGTGTTCAGGGTATTATTTCTTATTTAGTGCTAGGACATTTTATTTTTTATTTATATGTGATATATAAAATAGAGATAATGCCAGTATCTTATAGGGTTGTTAGAAGCATTAAGTCATTGCTTTTGCAGTGCCTTACACATGGAGAACAATAGCTATTAGCTATTGCTGTTGTTTCGATGATGTTGAATGCCTGATAATTTTATCTGCTTTGCATTCTGCTCTCATCTGTTTTATCTGTACTATCTACATTATATTGAATTTTATAAGCCACTTTAAAATCTTTTTGATTTTAGTTGAAATGCAAATCTTGTGTGGCAGTTGTTACTGTTTCAGTTCCTCCAGCTGTGTAACAAATTACCCCAAAACTTAATGCTGTAAAATAATCAGCTAATCATGTCCATAAATTCTGCAGGTCAGAAATTAAACGGAGCACAGAAGGGGTGGCTTTCATTGTTCCACAGTGTCTGGGATTGGAATACCAAAGACTAGGAGATGGACTCAAGGAAGGCTCATCCATACATATCTCTGGCAGTGGTTGCTGTCTGTTGGTCTCAGTTCCTCCTCTCTCCTAACGGATAAGTTTTAGCTTCCTTAAGTGGGGTCTCTGGATTCCCCAGAGCAAGCATTCCAGAAAGAGAAAGGCAGAAGGTGTATTCTTCCTTTACATAGCTTTTGAAGTTTTGGAACATTTCTATCTTCCTGTTTGTCTAAACAGTCATGAATACAACCAGATTTAAGGGGAAAAAATCGACTTCACCTTTTGAAGAGGACTGCAAAGTTCTTGAAGAGCACATGGGACCAGAAACATGAGTGAAGCTAATATTGGAAAGTCAACCATAATTATATGACTGTATTTATTAAATTATCACTTATATAACTTTTATATGCTAGTACTAATTTAAATACTTTATAAATATTAATTCATTTAATCTATAGTGGTCTTATTTTCTAAATGAGAAAACTGAAACAGAATATTGAATTAACTGGAATACAACTTTCTCTGACCCTGATGAATATCAAATAATTTGCTATGATTTACTAAGAGCACCAGCTTAGCTTGCATAAGATCCTGAGTTTGATCTGGATTCCCCCCAAATAAAAATAAAGATAGTTTAAATACATATTTGTATTTTTTGCACAAATCATGTTAAAATGGGTTTAAAAAAGGCATAGTTTCAATTAAGTAATTTCTTAAATTAATGTAATCAATAGTGAGGCCTCCATGACTCTATCCTCAATACAGCAGTCTTAGAGCTTGGGTGTGGTTAGTCAAAAGTTTTTCATGAAGCAGAGCAGGAATGAATGAACAAAGTATGAATAACATTTTATTTGACAATAATCTTGGACTGATTTGCCAAATTTGATTAATGAATTAATCCTATGTCCTTTTATTAAAAAATAAATACCCAATGACTTTCCCTCATTGATATTGAAATCAAACTGTTTATCGTTAATAATTCAGGTTACTATTTAATCTTCATTTTCATTAAAGTATTTTATCATCACAAAGACTGCTTTTATTTTTCCCATGTCTTTTCTTTCTTTCCTCATTATCAGTTGATGGTGAAATGTAATTTTTTATTTTAGAAATTAAATATTTTCATTTAGCAGCCAATAGAGCACATACAAATTAAATTTGTTCTTTTACACATCAATATTGGATTCCTTTTTATCCCTAGATTTTTTGTGAAAACTGTCATGGATTTCCATGGAAGATTTTGAATTTTCATAAAAATATCATGCATTAAAGAAAAAGTTTTAACTCCAGATGCACCTATTTTAAAAACTGCTTAGGCCAACTTCCATGATGCACACCTGTAGTCTACTGACTAGGGAGACTGAGATAGGAGCATCACAAGTGTGAGGCCAGCCTCCGCAACTTAGTGAGATTGTGTCTCAAAATAAAAAATAAAAGATGGACTGAGATTTTGGCTCAGTGGTGGAGCACTACTGGATTCAATCCCTAGTACCACAAAAAACAAACAAAGAACAATAAACTCTGCTTCATAGCTAAATAGTTATTGCCACTTTAAGAAAATTGAAGATACATTGTTCTTGGTCTTGACCCCTCCATGTCCCACATTCCTGTCTAATCTATGTATTGTTAAAATTTTATTAACTATTTATAGCTCATCCTGCTTTATAAAGGAGTTTCTCAGACCTTTCAAATTATCTTCAAATACAAGCAAAAAATCAAATTCTATAAACTTCCAGAAAATAGCTTTAATTCTTTTTCCTATTCCTTTTTAGTCAATAACTGATTAACATTAGTAGACAATTTAGAGAAGCTAAGCTTCTGTGTAGTTTTTTTCCCCTAAAGATTAAGATGTGATGAAACAAATCACCTGTAGCATACCTTGTGGAAGGAAAATGCTTATTTGATGACTTTTTAAAGGTACTAATTTAAATGTCAAAGCAAGTTCTATTAAGGATTTACCTTTATCCCAAAGTTGTAATATCTCTTACCTCTTTATCTACTTGTTGTTGGCAGGTTTCAACAAGGATTTGGTTTTTAAAGTAATTTTCTAGGTTTTTATGGGGGGAAATTGAATTATTCTATGATCTCTTTAATTCAGTGATCTCTCTCTCTTGAGAATTCCTAGTACTACTTCTTCTTCTTCTTTTTTTTTTTTTTTTTTTTGCATTTTTGTCATATGTTGTTATTCAGTTTTGGAATTATTCTGCTTTTTATTGGTCTGGATTTTCTCTCTGAGACACTAAACTCCTTGAGTCAGAGACTTGTGTGTATGTTGGGGGTATAATGGTTAAGGGACTTTGGAATAGTAACAAGCCTGGTTTAAACTTTGATGTATCCAGTTATTAGCTCTGAGACCCTGGGTAATTATTGGGCTTTAGATCCAGCTCTGAAATGAATATAGTAATACATAAGTTAGAGTTGCAGAGACGCATAGAGATAAAATATATATTTTTCATGGCATATAGTAAACATGAGTAAAGTTTAGGCATTTGGTAATGATTAAGTAAAATAACTATTTCAGGGAAATTTTGACTACTGAAATAGGCCATTAAACACATACAGAAAAAGAAGAAAGGAAAAAGAACCTAAATTCTGGTCAAAATATTTTAGAGAAATTGCCAGATTGCAAAGGAGCTTGCAAGGAAACTGAAAAGGAGAGAATAAAGAGATGGGAACAAAATCTGCCGAGTACTGCTTCAGGGGAGAAAAGAGTTTCAGGAATTGGCTGATAGTGGCAGATTCTGTAGAGAATTCAAATAGGAAGAAGCTTGAGAATGGTCATTTTTGGATTTGGTCATCTTTATTATTTACCAATTTCTTAAAAAATTGTTTTTGTATTTGTAGATGGACAGCATGCTTTTATTATATTTGTTTTGTTTTTATGTGGTGCTGAGGATTGAACCTAGTGCCTCCCACATGCTAGGTAAGTGCTGTGCCACTGAGCTACAGTCCTAGCCCTTATTTCCCAATTTATATTGGTATTATTTATGACCCCTGTTGACAAAGGTATAGCATTTTGTATGTGACATGCTGGGAAAGAAAATAATTTAGAAGGTACGTGTGTCAGACAAGATTAGGATAACTGCATAAAACAAAAGAAGAGACAAATATATTATTGATATCTCAGCTTTAGATTGTTGCCTCTTGGTTGAAGATGGCAACTACAGCTTTAGCTATTGTTCCTGTTGCAGTTAGCAGGAAGGAGAGATCAGCAAAAGTGTGCCCCTTCTCTTCAAGGCACTTCTGGTAAATTATACGTGGTATTCCCTCTTGGGCTAAAATTAGACATGTGGCCACAACTAACCACAAAATCATGACCAGATAATACTGTCTTTGGGGGTTCTTATTACTAGGAAGAAGAGGAAAGTGAAAGTAAGCAATGAGGGACAATTAGTTCTCTATGTTGCAGTTATCATTTTAAAGTGTTGCACTATTTATTATTGATAATAAGTTTTGTTTTCCATTCTAAAAATTACATAAAAGATTTGAATAACTTAAGATCACTCATGGTATATATTTTAGTTATCAGTCCAAATCTAATTGAGGTGATAAGCATGGTCCCTAATGCCATTTTTCTTTTTTAATGTTTAAACTCTTAGTGTCTTTTTTTTTTTTTTTGAGAGAGAGAGAATTTTTTAATATTTATTTTTTAGTTTTTGGTGGACACAACATCTTTTTTTATTTTATTTTTTATGTGGTGCTGAGGATCGAACCCAGCGACCTGCGCATGCCAGGCGAGCGCGCTACCGCTTGAGCCACATCCCCAGTCCCTCTTAGTGTCTTTTAAATAAATTATTTTTTAAGAAATTGAAGTACACTTCCTTTTAGAAAAAGATGTCAGGAATACAGTGGACTAAAAAGTAGAAAAGAAAAACTGCTTAAGTTGAACTGTCCACCGTTAACAGTTTTGGTGTACACTTTTTTAAGGCTTTTTTGTTAATGTTAAAAAATTTATTGCATGTGATTAGTCTAGTTTTTTGGGTAATGAAAAAGTTCTAGAGTGGTGATGGCTTCACAATACTACGAATGTATTTAATGCAGTTGACCTATATTTACATGTGAAAATGATTTAAATTATAAATTTCATGTATATTTTACTACAATTTAAACAAAACATTGATCCTCTGCAAAAATTATATCAGACTCAACATACTATTTTGTAATCTGCTTTTTATGCTCAACAATGAAAAGAGAATATCTTTGTATGGAAATAAACATATTTTTGCAGCATGATTTTTTGTGGCCAATTATTTATTTTATCCTTGGATGTACCACCTTCTTTTGAGGGTAGTGTGCAAGCAAGTGAAAAGAATGTTGCCCTTTCCTTTTAAAGTGGATTCACAGAGATCTTTGTGATGCATGGTGAGGACCTGGGGAAATAACCAGATTGTGGAAATTGAAGCCCTCCTGGTTCCTTAAATGTGTCAGCTTGTTCAAATGACTCTCTAAATAAACTGCTTTGCTGTTCTGATGTCAACTTATTCCAGACTAGTGTTTCACTAGAGGACCAGGGCAAAGGAGAAGCTTAAAGGTGGAATGTTACATTCTGAGAAATGGGTCCTTAACACAAGGATCAGATGCCAATGACGGAAGTCATATCTGAAATTTTGGACTTGGTAAACTTCTGTCAGGAAGATTTTCTTCCCTGACCTGAGGCCTAAGTAGTTCCCTAAGATGCAATTTCCCCTATAGACACTCTGAGAGGATACTTGTCATTTTCCCATACCTTTACTGTCATTGTCTTCACAAGTCCTCTTTGCCACTCTTAGATCGTTATTTTTTCACCTGCTGTACAATGCTCTGCCTTTTTTAGAATGTTTTTGTGGCCTAGCTAAATTAATAGTTATTTCTTCTCTGGGCTATTATTAACAATTTTCTTACAAATCACCTTCTTTTACTCTGTCTTCTTGTACTTGTATCTCCTTCTTTCCTATTATTCTTCTTCCAGTACCCTTATTTCTCTGCTGTTGTTTTTTAATTTATTTTTGTTCTTTTTAAAATTTATTTTAATTTATTATATAGCAGAATGCATTTCAATTCATATTACACACATGTATCACAATTTTTTCACATCGATTGGGTTATTATTATATAAAGATATATAGAAAAATATTATATAAAGATATCTTTAGAGAGCTGAACACTGACTGGTACACAGTAAGCACTCAAAAGAAGGATCCTTGTGTTGTGATCAGCTCACTTTCTATTGATTCCTATCCTCATTAAGTGTTTCTCACCTGTAAAAAATTGTTCTACTTCATTTACACATTTAACATTCTATTTCCAGTTATTCTCCACTTTTTACCTCCTATTCATTTTGGAGCCCTCTTCACTCTGGTTTCTGAATTTTATTCCTAATTTCATTACTTTTACATCCCTCCCTTTCCAAGCCTGTTGTACCCTCCAGGGACTTTATCTCCCAGTGGTTCAAGTCAGAAATGTGGGAGATAACCTTGTCTTCTTCCTTTAATTTCCCTACATTCCATCACTAAGCAGAGTTCTGATAATTCTCTCTTCAAATAGTTTTTACATTTTTCTACATCTCTTTTTCTTGGAAGTCATCATTCCAGTCCAATCTGTCAAAGATTATCATGGCCATATCCTCTGCCATTCACCCCTTTACCACACTATTTCATATTCCACTCTCCAGGGTGATATAAAAAATGTAAAGGTGATAATGTTATTCCCTTTTCTAAACATTCCAGCAACTTATTACTACCTTTAGGGCAAAGCCCCTTGATCAGGCTCTATTTACCTATTAGCTTCATCTTGTACCACTGTTTCCCTGTTTATGTCCTTGCCCTATTGAATTGGATTTCTTCTCTTTCATTGAATAGGTTTCTCTTACCTGTAAGCTTTTTCACATACTGTTCCTCTGCCTTTTTCATCATCCATTTTTGTCTGGTTTCTATCTAAATTTCCCTTCTGGAAGTAGTGTCCTTCCCTGTAGGCTAGGGATCCCCATGGTCTATCCCATATTACCCTATCATCATAGTATTTGTTACATGTTATAGTTCTTTGCCTTCTCCTAAGATCCTTGAGGGTAGGAGCCATGTCCTTTTTATTTTTTATTTACTCTGTATATTCTTTAGCACAGTGTCTGGTTCATAGTAGACACTCATAAAATTTTGTTAAATGTTAATAAATAATCAGTTCAAGCTAGGAGAAAAATTATCCTGTATAATAGCATATGCTATGTTTTAGAGCTACATCTGGTGTTCCTATATTTACCTTTGAATATTTCTTTAAACATAAGTGTGTAAAATAATAATGCTGCTTTTCAACACATGCCCTTATTTTTCTATCCTCACACATTCCCTTATTTTTAAATATTTTAATGTTTGTTTTCATTCTGTACTACAAACACTATTTTTTTTTCTATTCTGATGCTTTTGAGTGTAAAATGCCACTTAACGAGCAATTCTACCAACTTTCATTTAGCCTTCCAGCTATATTTGGATGGCATTTACGTGAATCATTTTGTGAAGCTTTTCAACTAGGAATTGAATTTATATCATACAATCTTCAGTTCAGTACATCTTAAAGATAAGGAAATCCAATGAGCTGTCTGGTTCTGCAGCAAGCTAGACAGAAAGCAGTAGGTAGATAGAGGTTTACACTGTGGTATACACTGTTTTGACCACTTGACAGCCCCTACCACAGGTCTCTCCCTGCAGGGAGGCTGCTCAGGAGAACTTGTTGATGGATTAATGATCCTCTCCTTCCCAGGCTTCACTGAACTGAAGTAGACTATAAGGCTGACTGACTCATCCTTGACAGGGAAACACGAATGCTCTGGAAAGATCTGTGTGACTATACAGTAGTCCTTCCTTATCTGTGGTTTCAGTAATGTGTGGTCAACTGCAGTCTGAAAATATCAAATGGAAAATTCCAGAAATAAACAATTCATAAGTTTTAAATAATGTTTATTATATAGTAAATGGTTATAATTGTTGTATTTTATTGTTAATTACAATTGTTATTCTGTCACTGTGCCTAACATATAAATTAAACTTTATCATAATTGTGGGTGTATAGAAAAAAAAAAAACCAGTATATATTGGGTTTGGTATGGTCTTTGATTTCAGGCACCTGAGGGACATCTTGGAACATATCGTCTGTGGTTAGAGGGGACCTGCTATAGCCGGCTAGGTAAAAAACATTTTCTTCAAGTTTATTTATGAAAAGTTTGTTATGGAAGTTCTGTTGATTGAGTTTCATTGTCCCGTTCCTGAGAAAGAAATCTTATTCCCCCGCTTAACTGAGATACCAGTGGATCACTATACATTAGTTTTCTTTGCCCTTCTTATGTGACCACTGACTATTGATAATGTCCTTTGGGGAAGATTTTTTTTTCCCCATGTACTTTGGATCTAGAAAATAATTAGAAATATTCCTAATTTTTGAAATTACTGGTCTTTTATACCACTTGAATATAGGAATTGTTATAACTCTTATTGGCCCAGAACGTATGAGACTTTTTTTTTCTCCCCATTTTTAAATTAGTAAGGATTGTTTGCCTTCTTAAGCCTACAACAAGAATGTTGAAGAGAGCTGGGAGTGGTGGTGCACCCCTGTAATCCCAGTGGCTTGGAAGGCTGAGACAGGAGGATTGCGAGTTCAAAGCCAGCCTCAGTAATGGCAAAGCATTAAGCAAGATCCTGTCTGTAAATAAAATACAAAATAGGGCTGGGGATGTGACTCAGTGGTTGAGTGCCCCCTGAGTTTAAGTCCCCCGCCCCCCAAAAAAAGGAATGTTGAGGAGAATAGTTTATGTAACTCCACTTGAGATGGGTACGGTGGTGATATATACTTGTAATCACAGCCACTTGGGAGGCTGAGGCAGAAAGATTGGAAGTTCAAGGTCACCTCATCAACTTAGTAAGACCCTGAGGAACTTAGCCAGAACCTGTCTCAAAATAAAAAGAATATAAAGGACTGAGGATGTAGCTCAGTGGTAAAGAATCCTGGGTTCTATCCCTGGTACAACAAAACAAAACAATAATAACAAAATAACAAAATAAATAAATAAAAATAAAAAGCAAAATCTGAACAAACCTTCATTTGATTCTAAGTTGACATCAGAGTTAATTAACTAGTGGAAATGATGGACGTCTCCTGTGCAAATTTTAGAAGATGAAGCAACCACCACCACCAACAACAATAACAAAGTGAATCTCATGTTTTAAAGTTCCCAGAGGAAGGTTATGTGGACAGTTAAGGTAGTGAAATTCCCAAAGCAAGAGTCGTTTGAGGCAAAAGAGCAAGCCACTCATTTTTTTTCCTCCAAAAATTCTTCTCTGGCAACTGTCTACTCCCACAGAAACCGGAGGGCTGGTCTGAAGAATTTGGATTCCTAACGTTGCAAAATATGCAAATTTTCCCACCATTTTTCTTGAATTTCAAGCAGAAAGGAAAGGAAGATGTGACTTAAGGGAATTAATTTTGGATTTCCAAAGTTAAACATATTCTAAACTCATATATCTTCCTTGTTGAAGTATGTACGTGTGATCTATGGTTCTTTTGGATTCTGATTAATTTAATTTACCCAGTTGTTTTCCTTACATAAATTAAACTATAGAGAGTCTGTACTCATGGATTTCATTGTTCTATCTCATTTTCAAAGTCTTACCTTTTTTCTCTTTCTCTTTTTTAAAAAATAACAAGGTGTTTAGAAGTTTGGCATGATGTCAGTTTTATAGTATTCAAAAAAAAGCAGCTTTTGTTTTATCTACATACTCATATACACTGAAAATATCAACTATTACAAGGAAAATTGATTCATGTCTTTAAAAAGCGAAGGCTTATTTCTCACAAATTAACATATCCTGAGTTCCATTCTTGGGTAAAATGTGAAAATAAGAGAATTTGACATTAATCTTCTTATTGTTGAGTATTAATATGCTCGGAAAGGTTTTCCTCATTATTATTATTTTAACACTCTAGAAAGTTGGTTCTCTCTGCCTTTTATAACTCTGTTTCTAAGGGGAAAATATATCCATAGTTAAAAGAGGGACAAGTAGTCAGAGCTGTTGCCCTGTCTTGCCACTCTTTAATTTCTCCTTTAAATGCTGTCCTGTTGTCATATAGAATGTTAGTATCTGGCATTTAAAATGTGAGGCTCTTGTGAACTTCTAGAGAAAATAAGAACTAAGCCGTTGCCATCATTATATCTTCAGTTAAAAGCTAGGAATTATATGAATTACAGACCAGAGTCAAGGTTTTATAGAGAAGATTCAATTGAAAACATTGTGCACCAGTTCTTAATAACTTAAATGCAAACATGCAAATACTGGCATGTATCCAGAAACTAAGGTCCAATTAAGTCCAATTGTTTCATCTTACAAAACAATGTTTCTACCAAGAAATCTTGGCAGCTATATTGATGGCTTCTCATAAAAGAGGCAGATGGGACTATAAAGAGGCCTGAAACAGATTTTTTAAAGAAAAATACCAACTTCCTAATTATTTTTTTAATATCAGGAGCCAGGCTTAGAAATCAAACATCCTGATTTTTTCTCTGGTTTTCTAATTATGAATCTGATTATTTTAGTTGTCTCTTATCTTTTCAGAAGTTATAATTTGTAGTGATGGCTCCCATGGATGTTATAGAACTGGAAACTGCATAATGATCTAGATGGCAGTTTATAGGTTTAGTTTCAAAGACCATGTTTATCTAGAAAATAATTAAGAGGGCTTAATAGGCACTTTCCTCTGATCAATGGTCATCTGTTTTTTAATGTTTCACCTTGACTACCACTGAAGTTGGTCTCTCAGAAGTTTCTAAAACCTCTTCTTATATCAGAATGTATGCCACCCATGCCCAAGAGATCAAAGATTTATAGCCTCCCAATATTCTAGTGAGCTAGGTTATGTGGCTCCATTTTATTTTTATTTATTTTTGGTAATGGAGATTGAATCTCGGGCTTCTTAATCACTGAGCAAAATCCTCAGTCACTTTTATTTTGAGACAGGGTCTTGCTAAGTTACTTAGTGACTTGCTAAGCTGCTGAGGCTGCTTTGAACTTGCAATCCTCCTATCTCAGCCTTTTGAGTTGCTGGGATTATAGACATGTACCACCATGCCCAGCTTCCATTTTAATTTTTAAAGCCAAGTGAGGAACAGACAAATCTCTTCACTTAGGTTACAACATGAAGCAGTGGTAGAGATAAAAATACTCTTTAGTCAGAAACATTTTCTCATTCTGGCTCTTAGATGTGAGATGTAGTGGACTGGCTTTTCTCTAAACAGGCCTTCGACACTTAGGGTGTGTAGAAAGTATGTGCTGTTTAATTATTGTTTGTTAAAGTAATGATTAGAAGACTGAAGAAAATAGAACACTCAGGCCTCATTGGAGCCTCTGCAGTTAGCACATGTGGACTTTGGACAGAATGCTTTTATTTCCTGGGAATTACTTTTCTATCATACTCATCTTAAAATTTTTTTTCAGGGCACTGCTGATGAGAATTTGGGGAAAATTATTTTTTCATTCAAGCTTTATGTGTGAAAAATCAGTCTTTGGAAATAAAGTATATTTCAAAGCTAGATCATATTGAAAGAGATAACTGCAAGACTCTACATTTTAAAATGTAGGCAGAGTGCCTTTCCCCCACTTTTTAGTCTGAAAAGCCATTGCAGAAATTGAATTTTAAAATTTACTTAATTCATCAATCTATATTGCTATAAAGTTTTTTTTAGAAATAAAGCTAATTTGTGCAAGGCATGGCGGTGCATGCCTGTAATCCCAGCTACTCAGGAGACTAAGGTAGAAGGATTTCAAGTTCGAGGCCAGCCCTGACAACTTAGTGAGACCCTTTCTCAAAAATAAAATACAAAGGCATGAAGATGTAGCTCAGTGGTAGTGTGCTTGCCTACCATGTGCAAGGTCCTAGGTTCAGTTTCCAATTTTACTCAAATCCACAAAAGAGCAACAGCAAAAAACTAGTTTGCCTTATAATAAATATTTTTTTAAATATTTTTTCAGGGCTGGGGTTGTGGCTCAGAGGTAGTGCTCTCACCTAGCATGTGTGAGGAAGTGGGTTTGATATGCAGCACCACATAAAGTAAAATAAAGACATTGTCTGCCTATAACTGAAAAATAAATATTTAAAAAAATATTTTTTCAGCTGTTTTCATTTGAATATTTATCACTCAACAGCTCTCGTGATTTTAGTTGTTTTATTCTTCTTTAAAAAAGAAAAAGAAAACTTCTAGTATCCATAATGCTTATTTGGAATTTTTAACACAACACAGGAATTTTTTTTTCTTCTTTCCTTTTTAAGAGCTGCTTCTCAAATTAACCCACATGCCTAAACCTGTGTTATAATTCAAAAGGAATAACTGAATCTATTGAATACAATCTTTTTATAAAACCCAGGTCCACATCATTGTCCTGCTGATGTCTTAAACATTGTAATTTTGGTAAACTATTCCATGTGCCTCCAGCATCTCCAATTTGTGAACCAGTCTCACTATATTTATTCCTGTTATATTCTTCCACATGTTTGTTTTGTAGTGTAATAATACTTGACAGCTGTAAATTTTTCCATATGCTCCATCTTGTAGAGATAAACAATGTATGCGCTGTACATTTTCCTCAGCTTTGAAGATTTACTTTTGAAATAAACAATTCCATAGGACTTAACAGTAGGTTTTGAAAAGTTGTCACGCAAGTATATTCTCCATGAAAGGGAAGGTAGTTGACTTTCCATCCTTTTAATGTTTACTGGTTAATTGAACTTTTCAAGGTGCTAAGAGTAACTTAACTGGTTTTTTATTTTCAAAGATTTACCAGAGCAGCACAGACCTGTGTTTGAAAATCTAGAGAACTTCTAGTTAATATCATAAATGACCATTTCATGGAATATATATTCCCTAATTATTTGAGTAGATTAATGAAATCGCTTTGGATTTGCTTGTAATTTCCTCTTTTATCTTTCACAAATTAAAAAGGTGGAATTGTCATGTAATGATGACATCTAAAGTACTTGTTTTGTGACAGCACTTTGTTCCACGGAAGGAATCTTAATGATTTGTTTTCTAAGTAACCATTTTTAAAATTTTTTGGTTCCCTTAGTAAATCAAGTTTTTCTGACAAGTTTTATTTGTGAAAATCAGTGCAAATATCTTAGCTTGATGTCCTATTTTTTTTCCAAAGCGGATATCTATTGCCTACATATTTCCTGCAAGATATAAGGTGCTTTCATTTTTTGACTTCCCAGAACTTAACAGCAGACATTCCTCATAAGTTTTTCAATGTTAACTCTAAGCTTGGTTACATAAAAAATACAAATTGCAATATTTGTAGGGTTATTTTATTGTTATTATTGTCATTTCTTTAGCCCACAAAATTTACATTTATTCAAGCGGTGTGTAAATCTGATTTTTCATATTAACAATGTGTGAGATGGGTTATTGGCCAATGGTGTGTAAGAGCTATGATTAAGTTTTAGAAATTTTGTAAACTAGTTATTAAATATTAAAACTTCATGAACTTACAATAAGAAATTATTTTTAAAACAAAAATAATCAGTACTCAAAGATAATATTTCATAATTATTTTTACTCAAAACTCATTATTTTATAATTACTACATTTTATTTTCATCTTTGCTCCTACAGTTGTGTCTATTGTGTATATATTGAAAAAACTGTGTAATGATATATACTACTGTGTGTCTTTTCACAACTTTGTGTTCACTCATATCAGATTGGTGTTAAAATCAACCTTAGTAGAAGTGTTAGTACCATGGAAATCTCCAAAAACAACAAATCAGGATTTGACTTATAATTTTTATTGTCTAGACTTAAGAAAGTGCTAGAGAAGATGTTAATAGTACGTATTAAATTTTAAAGTATGTCATGTCTTTATTATGGTCATTATATTATGACCATCACCAAAAAATTGAGAAAATATTTTTTCAGCATCTGAAAACTTATCATGAAGTTCACTTCTTGGACAAATGAATGAGTTAAGTTGTAGCACATGTCTGTGTTCACTTTCTTTTTATTCACTAAGTACACCAAAACTGTCATCTGTAACAGCAGAATTGAAAGAATGATGTGTTGCTGCATATATATCAGACATCAGCTACTAAGGACATAACTCATTTATAGTTTTCTTTTTAAACCATCCTATTCAGAACACACTGCTCTTTTTCAGAGCATGTATGACCCCAGATTTTCTCACTTCTCCAAAGCATGTATGACCCCAGATTTTCTCACTTCTCACTTTTCAAAGGTTGCTGTTACAGGATAAAACAAATTCATTTGTGAAGTGTTCTAGTCATCCACATCCATCCTTTTGATCACAGGTTGCCTTAGAATGGTGTTACTAAACTTTTGTGGAAAAAGAAACATCTTAGTACTGGATATATTAGACCACTACTTTACTGAGGGAATAATTCTCCCCAAGAATAATTCTATTATTTAGCTCATCGTTGGAAGGTAGCTTAGATTGCTTAATTTAAATATCAAAGGGGAAAATGGGTCTTCAACAGAACTTGTTTTTATTAATCTTATGGATTACCTGATGATCATGATTAGCACAGTTAGGCAATATATGAGTAAGTATGGGTAAGAATATCATTTGATTCAAGGGTGATTTGTAAGACTTAAATGAGCAGAAGGTATTGAAATACATTTAGAACTCTCACACACCTGCTCTTTGGAATAGGAGAACCTGGTCAAGTCCCTGCCTTCAAGGAACTTGATAGTATGAATTGATTTTTCCAATACATTAATAAGTTAGATATGATAATTTTTGTCATATCTATGCAGTTTTTGTACTTTTATTAGGTAGTAATTTTTTACTTCCTTTTATAAAATAAGTGATAATACCCATGAAAGTTTGGGTTTAAGGTGATGTTTTTCCTAATGCCTATTAAAATATTGCCTAACCATTACAATTTTTACAAGTTTTTCCTCAAACAACCAATGGTATGTATATCATATTATGGAAAATAATGTGCTTGTGATGATAGTAAGTAGGTATTAGGCTAAATAGTTTTGTTTATTCTTCACAACAGTGTTATGAGTTAAGCATTGGCATCTCCATTTAATAAATGAGGAAAATAAGAAATCAGAGAAATTAAGTAATTTGTTCAAGGTCATGAGCAAGATTTTATCAGATCAAGATCCATGCTAATCCTCGCTACTCACAGCAGCATTAACATCACCTGGGAGGTTGTAGGAACTGCAAAATCTGGAGATCCATTTCTTGTCCTGAGCTGGAGCCTGAATTTTAACAAAATCCCCCAGGTGATTCTCATGTACACGAAGGTTTGATTGAGGAGCACTTAAGAGAAGATGGATGACTTGGTCATTGATTTGACTGGTCTCCTTTTCTCTATTCGGTGCAATTTTCTTCATGCCATTCTGTTCTGGGTTACAACTATTTTTAAGAAATTTGGTATTGATGGGATGGTAAGAGAGTATTTTTAATAATTTTGATTATTTTTCTCTCTTAAAGTTATTTTTGTCTATTTCCCTTCTTTCCTTAATTGGGATATGAAAACTAGGTTGAGAAGTCAACATTTTCACTCTTTTATCCCTTTGGAATGACCTGGTAATTCTTTTCCTGCCTACCCACATCTAGGTTCTGAGAAATGTCTGTAGACCTAGAGCTAATTCTCAATGATTCCTGGAAGGTTTTAGTAGTATGTGTGCCATGCTGACTCTTGGCATCTTTCCATCTCCCTCCAGCTCTCTGGCACTCAGCTCTTTGACTGTTTACTTTTCTTCTTACTATGATGTGCCTACCTCTGCATCCATGAGGCCTGTTTTCTTTCTACCATGCCTCCTCCTACTTCTCACTTGATGTTGCTCTCAAAATTGTAAATTTAATATAATCAGCAGCCTCAGGAGAACTTATAGAGGCAATCTTTTGGAAATGGAGAGAGTGTTGGGAATTTGATGGTTGGATCTGGAAACATTGATAATGTCTATGGTGAATGTAGTAGGCTATGGATTCCAAAGTGTTCCAGTGTGTCAGGAGAATTTCATCAATGTTTATCTTTGTGGTTTCTCTGTAGAGTTTTCCTTTGAATCCTATGTGTCTGGTTTCTAGACTCTGCATGGTTTGTACAGTTACAGCTCTCTTTCTTGGTGTTTATCTATTTGTTTGATCTCAAATCGTTATTTGAGATTAATAGAAGTTGGACTAGTTCATGAGACCAGAGCTTGCTTTCTTGTTCATTGGTGGCCAGATTTAGGTCATAATGGTATTGAATTTTCTTAAATTTGAACAGTGTTAAAGGGGGTTTGATTCATTTGAATTTCAGGAAGTACTGAAAGAAAATCATTCTTTCTCAGATCAGGGGGCAGGGGTGGGAAACTATTGTTCATTATATTTTGTAAAGCAAGAAACAAAGAATAGTTGATTCTTACAATAGTAATTTCAGACTGAAAGATGATGTGTTTATTAGCTAACTGTAGACACACCTTTCTTAGCCCAGATTTTTTTTTTATAGTCTTTAGTTTTGCAATCATTTAGAATTGTGGGGTTTCTTTTCCCCTTTCTGCCATTTTTTTTTTCTTTTTTTGTATACACCCTTTCCCCCTCCCCTTCATCATACTTTTGTTTCCCTGAGAAAAGGAGAGTACCTCTTAGAGTGTAAAATAAATATTTCTTTGTGAAGTTTGACTTATTTACGCTTCAGGGGTTGTCAATGTGTACACAATAGAGGAGGTGATGGAGGCTCCTAGGCATGCCAAATCAGCACTTTTTGCATGTTGAGGCCAAAGAGCATGTTAAGCAGGCTGAAAAAAATTTAACAAGTCAGAACATTTTACAATTTCCATATTTATCAAACATGTCAAGGGATGGGATCACAAAGCCTTCCAGGGATTAACTGCTTCTAGGACTTCAACTATTATTGTTAAGATGGAGGAAGCCAAGTTCTCAACACCCCATGATTTGCTCTAATAACCACAAGAATCAGAATGTAGGTGATTCTTGTTGAATGAAAGTTACTCCTGAGGCTAAAATGCTCTTTGAATGGGGGGAAAAACTTCTCTTAACAGATGAACTATGTATGAATCTTTCTGACAGAATTTAAAATGGAATTTGAAGTTTATTTATCTAGAGCTTTGGTTTTATTAATTCTCTGATTGGTAGCTCTTGACCTTTGACACCAATAGCCTATGAAGCTCAAGTAGAAGGGCTCAGATACATTCAGCCCTTCCAGACAGAGGTGGCCATTAGCTTTTTGAGATTTGGCAAAACATCTTAGAATTATTACTTATTTTCCAGTGTTTGGGGTTTGGCAGATCCTAACCTGCATTTTGCCAAGCACTTTCCTTTGAATTTTAGTACAGGAAAATATCTTGGGCAGAATTAATTGGTGAATCATGTGTATTATACTGATTAGAATGTAGTTTGGGAAAGATATGTGATGAATGAGAGATATTAGGATCTTTACAAATAGTTCTTTAGTATCAGTTTTTTCTTAGTTGGGAAGAAAAATTAAATTGAAGTCTCAAATGTTTTCAGCAAGAGATCTGGAATTTGAAATCTTTTGCTAGTAATTTTCAAATTTGTCTGTATTGCTCTTTCCACAAAAGCAAACCGTAGTAGGTCTGCAAATCTTTAGAAAAGTTGCAGAGCTGATCTACAACTTTGGCCTGTTCATTAATTTGAAACTTAAAAAATGATTTTCAATGAGCAAATAGTGAGAGCAATTCACTTCTGGAGAAATAAATTAGGATTAAAAGAGGAACAAAAGCCCAAAATGGCTAAACATAAGGTAGGTCTTTGGAGCTGATGCCAAACTGCAAGAGATGACAAAACCCCTGAGAAGACTAAAGTTATTAAAAGTGTCATGAGGTCGCTTTTCCATTACAGTTTGTAAAAAAGGTTGTAAAAGAAGGAAACATGCTGTAACTTTACCAATGAGTATTAAGCCATAAAATTTTAAAAGAACTGGAAAAGGACTTAGTTAAATATGGCACCCAACTTCTTATTGTCCATCAGGTTGTCAGAAACATGATGATCAAAACAGGTTTCTTCTTGTCTGTCAGTGTCCTATCTGCTGTAACTGGCCCAGAGAAAGTACCAGCAACTTGAATGACTACTTATTGTCTTCTTGAGAAAACAACAGTGCAAATAAATAATCTTCAGGAGAAGGAAGCAATATTTTAAACAATTGATGTGAAATCTTCACATTCAAATTATTTAGAAACCAATTGGTAGAAAGTGTTGGGAATTTCTACTTCTGAATTCTGCAAACTGTTATAAAAGGAAGACAGGGTGATGGACATGTTTTTATGTGCATCAAATAGTGAGAAGAAGGATGTTATAAGCATATCATTGGCTCAATCTTGATGGTTTTCTTCTCTTTCATAATCTGTATGTTTTTCAAACTGTTTACAGTGTTGAAAAGGCAAAATCTGTTTTGAATCCTTGATCTTATTTTGGCACTGACCTCACATTGACTTAGCTGGTCAGAGATATTGGGTGGGCTATAGAGATCCACACTGGTTAAACCTTTTTTATTTAGGTCAGTTTTTCCATGTATTTGTTTAACTATACGTGTTCATTTAAATCGAAGAAAAACTTGCATTTCTTCTCTTAAAATTGGTCCTAGTTATATCTTAATACAGACAATTTAGTATGAAATCTTTTTTTTTCTTCCTTGTAGCCTTTTCTCATCCTTCTCTCCCTCCCTCCCTCTTTTTCTTACTGATTATAACCTGTTTAGTATATGTTTATTAATCATCAACAGAAACATTGTCACATCTTCCTTTTTGCCCAACTGCAGTCTGAATCAGCAAACAGGATTTTTGTGAGATTGAGAGTCAATTTTTAGAAATTTGAAATAATATTACTTTATTGAAAGCATGTCTTAGGTTTGGATAGGTGAATATTTTAAAGGTTAGCTCATGTTTTATATATATTTCTTATCTCTCACCTTTTACACAGAAGGAACTGAATAAAATTTTTACTTATTTTAATTCAGTTCTGTATAAAATTTTTACTGATTTTAATTCAGTTCTGTATCTGAATATGTAAGCCAGTAATGGCGAATGATTTTTATTTTTTTTCTGCCAAAAGTCCATTAACAGTATAGGAAACAAAAACTAGTGAGGGGGCTGGGGTTGTGGCTCAGTGGTGGACTACTTGCTTAGCATGCACGTGTGAGGCACTGGGTTCCATCCTCAGCACCACATAAAAATAAATAAAATAAAGGTATCATGTCTATCTACAACTTAAAAAATATGAGGATCATGTAAGTAAAAAGCAATATAGTTTTTACAAGTCATTTTTTTAGATAGAAGCATAAAATTTCTACAAATCTGCATTTGAAATTAAAATCAAGAAACAAAACATTCTCATGAGTAAGTATGTGAAACAATAATTTGAGAATATCTTAGCTCTCTATTTATTAATGTTCTACAATATCAGTGTCTGGAGGATAGGCCAGGTTGTCCTATGAGATAGGAGAAAAGAGCAAGATATGCAAATCCTCAGGGATAATGATTTAATTGCTTAATGGCAATTAAAAAAGAAAAACCTTATAAATTCTTTAGGGTTTAAAATTATTTAATTTATAAAATTAACTATTTTGATTTTTTTCTTCAAGTCCAAAAGCAGAGGCTTTCCTCAGGCCTTCTCTTCTCAACCGTAACAGTAGCAACATCACCTGTAGTCCTGGCCTTCCTGTGGGAATTGCAGAATATCACATCTCATTATAAAGAAAAAAGCTTTGTGGAAATACTAGCACATCTTGTGGACTTTTAGAGCATTGCTTAAAAACAAAAAACAAAAACAAAAAAACACTTCCAAACCTATCTACGTAGTTTGTGGATTTTAATATAAAATGGGACGAACTACGTAGGGTTTTCTATAAATCAGATAAAATTATGTTAAGGTCCAGTTTGAATTCATTAGATGAATGACCTCCTATTTGGGTATGGTGCTTATACTAAGTGTATTATAACTTTTTGAGATAGTTTTTTGAAAAAGAATAATAGGAGAGATGGACATCATTACCCTAAATACATGTATGAAGACATAAATGGTATGAATCTACTTTGTGTACAACCAGAGGCATGAAAAATTGTGCTCTATATGAGTAATATGAATTGAATTGCATTCTGCTGTCATATATAACAAATTAGAATAAAAAAAGAATAATAGGATTCTGTGCTTTTTTATTTTATACTTACTTTAGGAGACTTTATTGTGTTGTTTACATATATAAACAGATTATGTGTATAAAAATAATGTTTCTACTTAGATGTACGCTTAAGAATCTATTTATTTTTTGTACATTTAAAATTTTTATTCTTTAAGACTAGAAAGAATGGCAGGTAGATAGCTTTCAAAGAGGCAAAAGAATAGGTGAAGGAAATATGGAAATTATGGAAAGATGTGGTCTTGTCATTAAGGGACCAAGATATTAACAGAGAGAGAAGAGAAAATTCTATCAGGGGCAGTAAATCTTTCCACAGACTCCTTTTCTGTGCAAAATCCTATTAAAATTACATATTTTTAAATTAAGACTATAAAAGAAAGGTGTGCTGGTTGGGAAAAATTTGAAAAGAATGAAGAAAAATAAAGAAAGATCAGCCACCTCCAACACCAACACCCAGAGAAATTGAATTGACTTTTTAGTGTATTTCTTTCTAATCTTTTCCCATGTAATTTAATGTAGTTAAAATCATGATTAATAAAACACTTTCTTGGCCTGCTATTGTTTTCTTTGACTACTATTTTGGGCTTTCAGTTCTTTTGAGTAATTATAATGTACCAGGCATTATCTTAAACATTTTACAAATTTTATCTCCTCTCATAGCACTATAAGGGTGGGTTTTATAAAATCTTGAGCTTGTGTTTAGGGAATATCTGTAATCCAGCTCTTCTATAAGTTGGCATCACTGTATAAAGAAAATACAGACAACAATGTAGAAAGTTAGATTTTAAAAATGTTTTTTGAAATTAGAGCTTTATAGTTATACATAGTAGTTGGATTCATCCTGAAGGTTAGACTTTGTGTGTGTGTATGTGTGTCTGTGCGCGCACGCGCGTGTGTGTGTGCGTGAACACACTTCCTTTTTAAATTTTGCTTTGAGGTTTTATTTTGGAGGGAAGAAGAATCTGTCCTCTATAAAGAATGAAATATTTTTAACTGGAACCTTATCTTCAGTGTGTTAACAAGTTCTAAATTGTGAAGAAGTCTTATCAGAAGTGAAGGCTTTTTTGAAAATGATATGGAAATATTTGTTTGGTGTTCACTCCTCCAACCCTAGATGAAACATACAAGGGTGTAACTGAATTTTACAGTACTTAGATAGCTACATAGTGAGTAATCAAAACATTCCTTATGTATTAATAAGAGGTTAAGGTTGGCCTACTAGAGTTTATATGATAAAACTGAGTATAGGAATCAGTAACTTGGACACTGTTAGCTGTTCAAAGCCTTGGGTCATGCTAGCACTTTTCCTGTAAGGGTGTAAAGACACATCAGAGTGGGTAGAGGTTGCAGTGGTCCAACTAAAGTCTCCAGTTCCTCTGCCTACCTTTGTGCCCAGAGTCACTCCTGGTCCTGTCCTTCACTCTCCAGATTACAAACAACTCCATATTCAACAGGTGCAGGTGATCTGTGGCTCCTACAGTGAGCCCCAAGTATTCTTGGACATGCAAGACCAAGGTTTTGTAGCAAAAGTTTTCAAACAATGTTTCAAAATATCTCTTTGGTTTGCTCCTGTGAATGCATTTTCATGGCTAGGATGGCACTCCAGGCTCTATGGCTCTAAGAGCTTCCTACATTCTTTTTGTTTCTTCTTTCAGTACTCATGCTCTTATCTACCATTTCCAGATCTAGCTAGCTAGCTTTCTTTCTTAAAGAATCTTTGATGCTTCACATTTTTTTTGGTTGTTGTTTTTAGATAGACATGACAGTAGAGTGTATTTTGACATATTATACATACATAGAGTCAAACCATTCCAATTAGGATCCCATTCTTGAGGCTGTACATAATGTGGAGTTACACTGGTGGTGTATTCATTTATGAGCAAAGGAAAGTTATGTGTGATTCGTTGTACTGTCCTTCCAATTCCCAGTCCCTCCTCCTTCCCTTCATTCCCCTTTGTCTAATCCAGTGAACTTCTATTCTCTGCACCCCACACTCCTTATCGTGTAGCATCTACATATTGGAGAGAACATTTGGCCTTTGATTTTTTGGGGACTGGCTTATTTCACTCCTGGCACAGCACACAGCTGCTCTGCCGGCCCACAGGACCCAATGCCTGGTCCTGATACATTTCCAGATTTAACTTTCTAAAACATTTCTCTCATGTCGTTTTTCTGCTTATGAATGCCTTGAGCATTAAGCCTAAATTTCTCAGCTTGTTTTTTGAGGTCCTCTGCAATCTGGCTTTGTGCTGTCACTTTTATTTTCCACTCAACATGAAGCTCTTTTCCAGTCCAGTGGTGTGCATTTAAACTTACATTCTTTCTCCTCCTCCCCCCCTTCCCCCTCCTCCCCCTCCTCCATCTTCTCCTCTTCCCTTTTTTTGTAGCGATGGGAATTGAACCCAGAACCTCACGCATGTTAGGCAACCACTCTGTCGCTGGACTACATCTGCAGCCCATAGCTTGTACACTTTATTGGTAGTGTTTTTTTTGTTTTGTTTTTTTTCCGCATAGATCTAGAAAATTCTCACTTTAATTTTTTAAAATTTTTCTAATTCTCCAGTCCTATTTCTTCTATGAAATATTTCCTAATTCATTTCACATAGATCTTTCCTTGCTCTGTATATCCCTTATAGAAAGTATCTGACAGAGGAAGTCATGGTTTTTGTAGGGGCGGGGTACGTAGGATGGGTACAGGGGATTGAATTCGGGGGCATTCAACCACTGAGCCACATTCCCAGCCCTGTTTTGTATTTTATTTAGAAACAGGGTCTCACTGAGTTGCTTAGCACCCACCTTTGCTGAGGCTGGCTTTGAACTCACGATCCTCCTGCCTCGGCCTCCTGAGGAAGTCATGTTTTTATGGAAGTTGTTTTCCCCCACCAGATTATATACTTCATCACAGAAATGATGATGGTAAGGCAAGCAACTACCCTTCACAAATGACTCCTTTTCACTTCTTCTCTAGTTCTGTTCTCTTCTCCCATCACCCCTCTTTGGTAATTCACATCATTCTACATATATCCTTTCATTATCTTTCTTTTCTTTTCCTTCTGACTTATCAGTATACCAGCATACCCCAGTGTGCATCATTTTTAGTCTGCGGCAAAAAGTTTTTTTTTTTCTTCATAATATCACATAATATATTTTCATGTAAAACATTTTTCAATCCTACACAAAAAAAATTTACAAAAGAAACCTATTTAGGGGCTGGGGGTATAGTTCAGTGATACAACATGAGGCCCTGGGTTTGATTTCCCCCTCAAAGAAAGAATCCTACATTGGGAAATAAAAGTGAACATTGAGATTACTGTCTCTTCAGGCATCTCTCTTGTCTCACACACACATGCACTGATATAAGTGCCATACTGCTTTTTCCATGAATGACTTTTTTTTTTTTTTTTTAAATACAGAATCTTTTGGGAGAACATTTACCTTTCCTCTTCTCCCCATCTCTTCAAATATCTGTCACCAAGTCCATGTAATCATATGCAGATATAAAAGAGGAGGAGTGTGTTTTGCCAAAATGGGATTGTACTGGCATCTTGCTTTTTCCACTTAGCTGTATCTTAAGAAAATCCTTCCCCCCCCCAAAAAAAAAGATGCTTTATGTCCAACTCTAGAAGAAATATTAGAAAGGGGATTAAATTAATAAAGGAAAATTTATTAAATTATCAGATACTAGAAGGAAAATTATCAGATTTATAGAATTCTGACTTCCTTAAAAACCTGTATGAAATAATGTTAAAGTTTATATGGAAAATTAATATTTGAGTTGTATTGCACAGTGGGGTGACTATAGATAATAATAATGTAGTGTACATTTCAAAAAAACCAAAGAGAGGATTTGAATGTACCACAAAGAAATAATAAATGAGGAGAGAGAGATGCTTACCCCAATTTAAACATTACATAATACATAATATTCATCAAAACATCATGATACCCTATAAATATGTATAATTTTATGTGAATATTTAAAAACTGCTTGAAAGAAACTAATAAATTTATGAAAAAGGTGATCTAGTTTTAAAATTTAAGCAATGTATATTTAACATTTTCCTTTTGCTACTGAATTTTCTTTTTTTATGTTCCTCATTTTTTCTTATTTTGAAATTTTTTTATGCTTATGTCTGATTCATGAAAACAAAGATTATACATATTAATGGGTTATCATGTGTTAGTACATTGTATAATATTTAAATCAGCTTAAACTTAATTATCTCCTCAAACACTTATTTCTATATGATGAAATTTTCAAAATTCTTTGTTTTACTACTTGACATATATAGTCTAGTCAACCTACTGTGCAATCCATACCAGAACTTATTCAAGTTTTTCCATCAGTTCTTCCCCAACCCCTTCCTGTCCTCTGGTAATTACCATTTTACTCTCAATTTCAACGAGAGATATATTTTTAGACTCTGCAAATGAGTAAAATCATGCAATACTCTTCTTTCTGTGTCTGTCTTATTTCACTTAATATAACAATGTCCAATTCCATCTGTATCATGAAATGATAGAATTTCATCCTTTCATGACTGAATAGCATTCCATGGTATGCATGTATTACTACATTTTCTTTATCCACTTATCAGTTGATGGACACTTAGGTTGTTGTGAATAGTGCTGCAATGCACATGTGAGTGTAGATGTCTCTTTGACATGCTAATTTTTGCGGGGTAGGTACCAGGGATTGGTCAGGGGCACTTGACCACTGAGCCACATCCCCAGCCCTATTTTATTGAGAGACAGGGTCTCACTGAGTTGCTTAGCACCTTGCTTTTGCTGAGGCTGGCTTTGAACTTGCAGTCCTCCTGCCTCAGTCTCCTGAACCATAGGGATTACAGGCATGTGCCACCGCATTCTGATTTTATTTGCTTTGGACAGTTACTATTAGTGGGAATGCTGGATCACATGGTAGTTCTATTTTTAATTTTTGAGAAACTTCTATACTTTCTTCTCTAATAGCAGTACTAATTTCTATTCCCATTAACAACTTACAAGGGCTTCCTTTTCTCCACATCCTTTCTAATACTTACTACCTTGTATCTTTTTGCTAATAGCTATTCTAACTAGAATGATATCTTGTTGTGGTTTTGATTTGCATTTTTCTGATAATTGTGTTGGTGTGCATTTTTTTTTACATTCCATTGGCTATTGATATGTCTTCCTTTGAGAAATATCTATTAAGATCTATTGCCTATTTTTAAATGGGCTTATTTTTAAAATATTGCTATTGAGTTGTTTGAGTTCCTTATATATCCTGTATATTAACCCATTGTAAATATTTACCCACATTCTCTAGGTTGTTCTACATATTGTTTCCTTTGCTATGCAGAAAATTCATAATCCCGTTTGTCGAAAATTGTTTGTTTCCTGTGCTTTCGGAGTCATAACCAAAAAATCTTTATATATTTTATTATCCTGAAAATTTTCCCTTGATTTCTTCCAGTAGTTTCATTATTTCATGTCTTAAATTTAGGCCTTAAATGCATTTTGAATTGATTTTTGTAACTGGGGAGAGAGAGCAGTCTTTGCCACTGAATTCTTTTTCAACATGACTTTTAATGCCTCCATAGTGTTTAAACCTATGAATATACTGTCATCTATTTCACTATTCTATTTTTGTAATTTAGGCTGTTTCTCTCTCTTTCTCTCTCTCTCTCTCACACACATACACACACACCCACAATTTTAGATATGCTGTAGGGAATATACTATGTATAAATTTTCATGCACAACCCCGATCATTTCTATAATAAAAACCTAGAAGTGAAATTGATAGATGAATTTTTATTCTTTTAAGAACTTTGCCATAAGAGTGCTCTTCATTGCACTTTGCTAATAAACTTTGCTAATCTAATTCCTAGTGAAATTTTTGTTTTCTAGAGAGACTAAACATGTTTTTCATGTTTATGTGACAATTGCATATTTTCTTCTTTGGTAACATTGTTTTTAGGAACAATATAAAGGGGTCAACTTACTAGCTTTCAAAACTAAGAAGAAAATTCCTTGGTTGAAGGCATTTTGAGGTACTAATTGTACAGAAATAGGTAGGCAAGTTACACATAATAACCAAATTATAGATTATAGTTTTGTTGAATGTGACAGAAGGCTCTGGTTTCCCTTCATCTCCCTTTGCCTCAGCCTCTAGGGTAATTAGAACATTAACTATCACATCCTAAAAAAATAAGTCACTTTGATATGTAGAGCATTCTATACCCAAAATCTCTTAGAATAAAATTGCTTCTTAAGCCTAGCTTGAGTAACATCATTGAAGTGTAATTTTCAGCTTCTGCTACTAATCAACAATAATAGAAATAATAACTAGCATTTAATATATCCAACATCTACTATGTGTCAGGCACTGTGCAGTATTCCTGAGATGGGATATTTAAATATTTTTTCTCTTTTTATTGATGAGGAAACTCACCTTTAAGAGAATTTAAGCAACTTGTCAAGCCATCAAGTGAAAATATAGAACCCTGGAGTTGACCTCATATTACCACTGATCTTAATTACTCCTTCCAGTGAGTCTTTGCTTACTTCTAACTTGCTGTGTCATCTCTTATCATTTTTAGATCTTTTAACTATTTTTCTCTTTTGATGTCTTATTTGTCTCACTTCCATGACTTCCTATTTTATAGATTCTAAATTGCCTAATTCTGTCTCTTTTTTTGTTCTGTGTCTTATTCATCATTAATTTTATAGATAGCTATGTTTATACTTAATCTACATAAACTCCATCTTCATCTGCAGAAAACTGGAATCAGATCTATTGCCTACCCAGTTGGAAAGAGTGATTATTGCTTGAGTTTCTTATATATCCTGTATATTAACCCCTTATAAATATTTTCCCACATTCTCTAGGTTGTCTCCCTTGATGTTTTTAATTGAATGGTGGGTTCTGCCTTTTAAATATTGATTTCCTCCTCTCTAATAAAAACAGTCCTCTCAGAATTGGGAATCTGGTGAACAGTTTTATTTTAACCTTTAGAATGTAGTTTTGAAGTAAAGTCTCTTTTCCCCTTGAATGGGTCTGAAAGGTTAAATTATATATAAAAGAATGGGCTCTAGAAATTTATTTTGGGGGCTGGGGTTGTGGCTCAATGGTAGAGCACTGGCCTAGCATGTGTGAGGCATTGGGTTCAATTCTAGCACCACATATAAATAAATTAAATAAAGGTCCAATGACACTAAAAAATATTTTTTTAAAAAAGGAAATTTATTTTGGAAGTTTAGAAGTATGGATTGATTTGTTAGGAATGCCAAAGGAATCTTTGGCATGATTAAGTGGTCTATGTGTCTTAGTTTATTCTTTACAATGAAAGCGTGTAGATCAAGCAAAACTCATCTGTTTGGAATATTTCTTATATCTAGTCACTGATTTCTGGGTTCTTGGGTCACCAGAATGCTAGCATAGGACTTGACTTACAGGAGATACTCAAAAAATATAAATTTCCTGGGTGAATGAATCAGTGAATTAGTGATAGAGACTGAGAGTGAGAAGATAGTGGTTCTGAAATGATTGATGCCCCTCTAGCTAAGCTTTTTACTCTGGTCTCGATCACAGTAGTCCTTGCATACCAAAGTCTGACTTTTCTGGTCAAGAAGAAAGAATCTTGGATTTTTGATAAAGCATTTTTTATTCCTAATTTTCCTAGGAATACCTAAATGTTTAATTTTGAATAACTTTAATTAAGGTTCTGAGATCTCTGACTATATTAAATCCTTAATTTCCTCAAAGATTTCACTGTATCTGAGAAATACCATAATGTGATCTGTTGGTAAGTGTTAATCTCATTCTACTCTGAGATCAGGCTCATGCATATATATGGTGGATTGCTAGTACTTAGGCTGGGCATAACACACACAAACATATATACACACACAAACTATTTTACCTTGAACCATTTTTGAATTGAAAACATGATGTTCTTTTATCCTTAAACACTTCAGTGTATGTTTCCTGAAAACAAGACAGTCTTTTATATAATCATGGTGCAATTATATAAAATCAGGAAATTAACACGAATATACAGATAGTTCATGACTTACAGTGATTCAACTTATTTTTGTCTTTATAATGGTGCTAAAGTGATACTCATTCCATAGAAACTACTTTGAATTTTTAATTCTGATCTTTTACTTGGCTTGATGAAATGTAGTATGATCCTCTCCCTTTATGTGGGCAGCAGAAAGACATTGAAGCTCCCAATCAGCTCATGATAGCAAAGGTAAATGATACTCTGCAGTGTGCTGTGTTATGGTGTTTGGTAGATTATGTGTATTAAAATGTATTTCAGTTTAAGATATTTTCAGTTTAGTATGGTTTATCAGCATATAACATTACTATGAGTCAAGGAACATTATCTGTAACACCATTGTCTTCTTGTCTATAAACTGTATTCAGATTTTCCAGTTTTTTTTTTTTTCAGTAAATAGTCTTTATAATAAGATAAAATTCCTGATCACATGTTGCATTCACTTAACATACTTCTTTTTTTACATATTTCTTAATCTTCTTTAATATAATCTTCTTCTCCGTTTGTTACTCATTCTTGGTCTTCTATAACATTAACATTTTTGTTGAGCACAGGCCTGTTTTTTAAATATATTTTTAATTATATGTGGACACAGAACCTTTATTTTATTTGTTTGTTTTTTATGTGGTGCTGAGGCTTGAACCCAGTGTCTTACTTGATCTAGGCAAGTTCACAACCACAGCCCCAGGCCTGTTATTTTTTTAAAAAAATTTGTTCTAATTAGTTATAGATGACAGTAGAATGCATTTTGACATATCATACATAAATGGAGTATAACTTCTCATTCTTCTGGTATACATGATGTAGAGTTACACAGTTCATGTAATCATATATGCACATAGGGTAATAATGTCCAATTCATTATACTATCATTCATATCCTCTTGCCCCCTCTCCCCTTTACTTCCCTCAGTCTTCTTTGGGATTTCAGGCCTGTTATTTTTAAGAAAGATTTTCATTTTGGGTTTGTCTAATGATTCCTTATGATTACTTTTAGGCCAGTTATTATTTTCTTCTGATTTATTTATATGAAAAACCATGAATTTATACTAATAATTCCAGTGCTCATTCAGTACTACCTATTCATTCTGTCACTTCTTCTTTCCTGTTTTTAGCTCTTCAACAGTGAGAAGCCTGATTTCAGTATCCTCAGCATATTTACTTATTTACTCAGTCCTAGGATAAAAAGAAAACGATTTCAGAATCAGTAACCTGTGTATTTTCAAAAAGGAACACTACTATAACTAGTAGTCATTATTTGTTTTAGGTTTTCAGTTTTAGGGCATGTGGTACAAATATCAGGTTCAAAAGTTGCTTGTGTTAGTTTTCCATTTAAAGTCAGACCTGTACAAAATGTATGCTCAGAGAAACATTACCTCCCATTCCTTCTGTGCCATTTCCATTTCTTGTTTCCTGTTTATCGTTTTTTTCTCTTTTATTTTTTGTAGATATGTACATATTTCTTATTTGAGAAGATATTTATTTCTTATTTCCTCTTCTTCTTTTCACAAAATGGCATACTATATTCTTTTGCACTTTAGTTGCTTAATAATGCATCTATAAGTTATTCCATATCAGTTCAGAGATTTTTTTCCTGTTCTTTCTTATAACCCTCAGAGTACTGCATTGTGGTAGTATAGTATAAGATTATGCTTTTGAATCGATCTTTGTATTGAACCTCCTTTTTCCCCCTTAAGAAGTTTGGAGAGCTAGTTGGGTCTTGGTGGAAACAGTATAACAACCCTCCCAACACTCAACAATTTATGAACAAACTATTCCTGACACAAGTGAAAAAAAACTAAAATCTAAAGATCTTGTCTAAATATATACCTATTTGGAGGCTTAGTTTCCACATTTATAAGCATGAGGGCCTTTTCTAAGTGATCTAAATGTTTTTTCCATCTTTAAGATTTTTAAAAATCTGTGACTTTTGGAGCATATTTTTAATTTCTTCAGAATCCTTTCTAGGGAGAAATTTTGCCTTTAATGATAAAAGAGTTTTCCCTTAGTGCAAGGTAGTAAGTTATGTAAACTAATGCTGCTTATCTACAGGTCAGCACTATGATCAGAGTTCTTGAATATTTACTTGTGTATAAATACATAAGTGAACCAATGACTTTTCATCCCCTGAGGCATTTATTGAGAGCAATATGTGATAGCAGCAACATAAAAAAAAATCAACTAATCAATGCTAAATATAGACATCTTTTTGTATTTTTAAAAATGTTATCTCAACTTTGATCCTTATTTTAGTATCTTGTTGTATAAGAAATTACCTCAAAACTTAATGTCTAAAAAGGACAGTAATATTCATTAGCTCTCTGAGTTTCTGCTAAGTATTTCTGGTTTTGGATCTCAGGAGTTGTTTCTGGGTTTGGATCTCTCCTATGGTTGTAGTGGGATGTTGGCCACTGCTGTAGTCATCCCGGGGCTTGCCTGTGGATGGAAGAGCTTCTGTGGTGGCAGGTTGCTGCTAGTTGTTAGTGCTGGTTCTCCACAGAGTGACCAAGTTAAGAGATCGTGGACATATGTACCACCACTTTTATACTTCTCTGTTCCATACAAAATATGTTTCTAGTAAACTGAATTATAGATGCTGAATTAAATTCTTTTTATTGAATAGTGAATTTAGGGTTTTCTTCCTCCTTGGGAATTGTAGAATGCTTTAAAAGTCTTAAAAGTTTTGCATATTCAGAGAAGAATAGCTGAATTAAACAAGAAATATCTTCCAGAATTAGTGACAGAAAGGCAATATTACATAGGAGGAAGAACAAGATTTTGGAAATCATGCAGATGGAGACAAGTGGCCAGTTTGATCACTTTTTAGCTATGATTATATAAACACTGAACTTTGTTCTTTTATCTTTAAAATGAGATGATTGGATTAGATCAGTTTTTATTAACCTATTTTTGTCACAATACATATGACAGGTGGTGTTAGTTCATTTTCTATTGGTATAACAAAGTACCCGAATACAGGTACTTCAAAAAGAATAGAGGTTGGGGCTGGGGATGTGGCTCAAGCGGTAGCGTGCTTGCCTGGCATGCATGTGGCCCAGGTTCGATCCTCAGCACCACATACAAACAAAGATGTTGTGTTCGCCGAAAACTAAAAAATAAATATTAAAATTCTCTCTCTCTCTCAAAAAAAAAAAAAAAGAATAGAGGTTTACTTAGCTCATGGTTTGAGAGACTGAAAGTCCAAGGTCATGTGATTCCATCAATTTTGTCTCTGATGAGGACCCCTTTACTGAATTACATGTTGACAGATGGCATCATGGGGTGGGACCATGTGTGACAGGGAGAGATCACATGATGATCACATGGTAAGACAGGAAGCCAGAGAGCGGGCAGGATCCAATCTTTCTTTTTCCTAACAATCCTTTCATAAGAGCTTATCAGGATCCCATGAGAACTAAGTAATTTCTTATGAGGATGATGTCCTCATTGATCTAAGGACTTGCCACTGGGCTCTATCACAACTACATTGAGGACCAAGCTTCTAACATAAACCCTGGAAGGACACACTCAAACCATACCCAAACAATAGCACAAGTGGGTCCTAAGTATAACATGTTCTTATCAGCATACTTATATTTTGGTAGAAGACAAAATAATTAGAGTGCTTTGGTTTTAATTGGATTTCTTAGCTGTCACAACTCTTCCTGGTATACTTGTACACCAATAAGTTGCACGTGTCAGAATGCAGCCAAGAGAGGCTATAAGTTATATATGAGCCTCTTTCTTGCTTTCCTGTAAGCTGTACCTTCTTTCTCAATGTAAGTTGATCAGGGTCAGGTTATTACAGGGATAACTTTGAACGTAATCTAAATTACACAACATCAGTCAAAACATTCATAATATTTTATTTGTAGAAAGAAATAACATTTTATAATTGATTTTGACACTTGATTTTATCACATCATTGTGAACTGTTGACAAGAGGATCTTGAAATTCTCTTGCAACTCTAATTATTGATTCTTTTTCCCAAAGTATAGTTGGGAATGAGATTGAAAATTCTCAGTTCTTTGTGACCTGAGCTTTTGGTAATATAAGAATAGGATAAAAAGGCGCTTTCAGTTAAAGTAACTTAATATCTAATGAGTATTTCTAATCATGGGCTAAAATATCCAAAGTAAAAAATAATTTGTTTTTATGTGAGAATTCTTTTCACCTGATTTGTTATAATTCATCAGATTTAGTCACAAACCATCAATTAGTGGCAAGATTAAGAAAGAATTTGTGAGCAAGAGAATTGAAGTTGTGTAGTATTTTTTTTCAATAAATAGTTGACAGTTCAATGAATTTTAATAAAAAAGAAGATGGATTATTGGCTGCGGCCAGTGCAGACGATTAACTGTTCGGTCACTCAAGGAAATTCTCAGGGAGTTAGAAATAAAACACAGACACACAATTTACTTTTAACCAAGCTCCAGGAGGGCTCCTCTTTGCTCTCTGCCTCAAGCTCCCAGCAGGGGAGAGGCTAGTGAGAGAGAGTGAGCATGCTTTGGAGTGGGCTTTTATTGGGGAACTCTAAATTCTGGGGAAAATCCCGTCCAATGAAGGTCAAGGGGGGCAGTGTTGCAAGGTCAGGTGAAGTGATTGGGTCCCTGGGGTTGTGGAGAGACATGCCTCTACACGAAGACACCCCGGACCCAAGAAGGGCGGGGCAGTCTAGTGTCATTTCTGTTACCTGCCTCAATCACCCAAATGGGGAGTGACTCAGTCACGTTCGAGGTTGGTCTCCCACAATGGATCATTTTGAGGGGAGATGAGCATCCAATGCACCCATCATCTGACTACTGGTCTTGCTGTGGTAATGAGTCTTAGAAGAAAAGGAAGATTCTCCAGGCAGCCAGATATCTTTTACATTGAATTGCTGGCTCTCCTAGGAAAGCAATAATAAGGACCTCTCATTTCTAGGATTAAAAAAAAAGATGGGCCATTTTCCATGTATAATTTTGTTTTGGAAGAAAAGTAGCCTATTTTGTTTATATAAAAATCAGGATTATCCATTGGAATTTTATCAAGCTAATTTGGGAACATAATTTATTGAAGACAAAAGGGAGGATAAATGGTCTCAATGGCCCAGAAATTGCATGTATCTTTCACATTTTTGGTATTCTTTCCTGGCTATTATAATAATTCCTTTCTTTGGCTTTCCTTGTTCCCAAGGCTGACAGTTTGAAATATGTAGGTGTCAGATGGGCATGAGACAATTTCTTTAGTCAGCCTCTTTATACCTTCTCATTCTTAAAAATTTCACCTTTAAGGGTTAGGGAAGTAGCTCAATGGTAGAGTGCTTGCCTAGAATGCGCAGGACCCTGGGTTGATCCTGTGCACAATTGGAAAAAAAAAATATAAAGAAGGAAAAGCAAAATAAATAGATAAATGAATAAATAAATAAAAATTATTAGATGTACTTTGTATTCATGCTTCAGGTGCTTCAGGGTACAGGTTAGTAACTTTTGGCAAATGTGTACATCCTATACCATCACCACGATCAGATATAAAACTTTTCCATCTTCCTAGAAAATTTCCTTATGCCCCTGTGTTGGTAATCCCCACCCTGTCCCCTGGCAAAAATTGTATGTATTTATATCACAGTAGATTAGTTTTGTCAGTTCCAGATTTTCATATGGATGGAATCATACTATACATACTCTTTTTGTATATAACATATTTTGTCCAAAATAATGATTTTGAAATTCATCCATTATTATTGAATGTACCATCAGTTTATTCATTCTTTACTGCTTAGTAGTATACCTTTCTACAAGTATACAGTGATTTATCCCTTTATCTAATAGACATTTTAGTTGTTTCCATTCTATAGTTACTAATAAAGGTATTTTAATTTGTACAGAAGTATTATATGGACATATAATTTTATTTCTCTTGGGGGAATATCTGGGAGTAAAAGTGCTGATTCACATGATAAATATGCAGTTAATTCTGTAAGAAACTTCCAAACTGTTTTCCAATGGAAAACATTCTGTAGTTTGACCTGTAGTTAATGAGAATTTTAGTTGCTCTACATTCTTACCAATACTTGGTGTTACCAGTCTTTGTCACTATACTTATTCTACTGTTCATGACATAGTATCTCATTGAGTTTTAATTTGCTTTTTTCTGATGACTAGTAATGTTGAACATCTTTTTATATGCTTATTGACCTATATTTTTTAAATTTATATATTACAGTAGAATGCATTACAGTTCTTATTACACTTATAGAGCACAATTTTTCATATCCCTGGCTGTAATATGTCTTCATACATATTACTTTGGATAGTAATGACTATCACATCCCACCATCATTTCTAACCCCATGCCCCTTCCTTTCCCTCCAACCCCTCTGCCCTATCTAGAGTTTGTCTATTCTTCCCATGCTCCATCTCCCTATCCCACTATGAATCAGCCTCCTTATATTAGAGAAAACATTCAGCATTTAATTTTTTGGGATTGGCTAACTTCACTTAGCATTATCTTCTCTAACTCCATCCATTTACCTGCAAATGCCATAATTTTATTCTCTTTTATTGCTGAGTAATATTCAATGTGTATATGTGCCACATTTTTAAAATCCATACATCTACTGAAGGGCATCTATGGTGGTTCCACAGTTTAGCTATTGTGAATTGTACTGTGTCCTTGTAGTATGCTGTTTTTAAGTCCTTTGGGTATAGACCAAGGAGAGGGATAGCTAGGTCAAATGGTGGTTCCATCCCCAATTTTCCAAGGAATCTCCATACTGCGTTCCATTTTGGCTACACCAATTTGCAGTCCCACCAGGAGTGTATGAGTGTACCTTTCCCCCCACATCCTCGCCAACACTTATTGTTGTTTGTATTCATAGTAGCTGCCATTATGATTGGAGTGAGATGAAATCTTAAGTGGTTTTGATTTGCATTTCTCTAATTGCTAACAATGATGAACATTTTTTCATGTATTTGTTGACTGATTGTATATCATCTTCTGAGAAGTGGCTGTTCATGTCATTGGCCCATTTATTGATTGGTTTACTTGTTTTTTTGGTGTTTAACTTTTTGAGTTCTTTATATACCCTAGAGATTAGTGCTCTGTCTGACCTATATGTTTTCTTTTGTGAATTCCAAATCATATGCCAATTTTTATTATACTAAAGATTTGAAAAATATATTCTAGATATAACTTCTAGTGTTTTCTTCTATTTGGTACTTTATTTTTATTTTCATGATGACATATTTTTTAAACATTTATTTTTTAGTTGTAGGTGGACAGAATATCTTTATTTTATTTTATGTGGTGCTGAGGATCGCACTCAGCACCCCACACATGCTAGGCGAGTGCTCTACCTCTCAGCCACAACTCTAGCCCTCATGATGATACATTTTGAAGACCAGTGAGTTTTAATTTTGATAAGGCCTAAATTACCAGTATTTTTACAGTTGAGTGCTTTTTATGTCCTAAGTCTTTACTTTCTCAGTTGTTATACAGATTTTTCCTATGTTTTGTTCTAAAATCAATTGTTTTTTTTAGTACCATAAAGTTTATCTTTTGATCCATAAAAGTGATGAATTGAAAGTAACATTGATTTGTGTATTTTGGGATAAGTAGATTAGAGGTTACAAAACAGTTTCTGATAATGTTCTTTGTTCCATTGTCCACCATTCAGTTTGGAACTTTTCTTTAGCTAGAGAATATGTGTTCTACTTCTCTTCTCATTGATCTTCTCATAAGACTTGGTGTAGAATAGATATCACATTTTGGAGCAAATTTTCTTTAGCTTTAATTATCAAATTAGAAAATCTTTTTGCACATCATAGAACTCGAGCAGACTGAAAACAAAGTGCTTTGACAAGACTTTCCTAAGCAGGTCTGGAATTAAGAGTAGTGCTTATTGACAGTGTAATAGCACTCCGCCCCCCTTTCATTGGGCTCTCTCCTGTTCATTATGATTCCTGGTATTGGTCTTCTATGTTCAGATTCTAGTTCCACAACTCAGATTTCCTAGAATGTGTCATCCTACACACATACTTTCTGGATATTTATAATGTCTAATATTATTGGGTTAGAGTATCCTTTGCCAACAGATGCCACTGTCTAATATCCTCTCGACAACCAGAATATTTTATTCCTTACATTCCGGACCTCAAGTGCTCTTTAAAAATTATTTTATTCCATCATTTGCTTGATGAAATGGGAAGTCTGTATTTCAAAGTTTATTGAAAATGAAGGTCATTCCAATAATTTTTAAAAAATTTAACATTATGAAAGATCTGTTCCCTTCTTCTACTTTCTTTTTTCCTTTCCTATCTTTCCATTTCTCTTTAGAGTTTATATGTGACTTCTCCAGTGACATTTTCTTTTGTCTATAATGTTATTACAAGCCAAATGACACTTGGCTTTGCTTCTGTTTGATATTTTTTCAGGAGAAGCCTCTGAGATTCTCTCAAACTTCATTTCAGCCTTGACTCATTGTCAGTTTTGGGTGCAAACATTTTAAAAAATAGGTATTATATTTCTATTGAAAGTTTCCTAAGTAGCACCTATAGCACTAAAAAGATAGGAAAAAATTCGTACATACTGATACAATTTTTTAAAATATTTTTTTCTTAGTTGTCAGTGGACCTTACTTGTATGTGGTGCTGTGAATCAAATCCAAGTGCCTCACACATACTAGGCAAGCACTCTAACACTGAGCCACAACCCCAGCACCTGGTATTATTCTTAAAAGAGAAGAACTTCCTAAGCCTAAAAGCAATTGTGGAAATGAGATAAAGTATTAATAAAATACTTACTAATATATAAATATATATATATATATATATATATATATATATATATATATATAAAACTCATAATTATAAATATAAAAAGTACACTTAAAAGTTAGTTTTTAAATTTTTGTCTTGTTTTCTTCAACAATAAGGCTTAATGCTTTATGTGATGTTGGCTTCTCATATACTTCTGGTTGGGATTATAAAATTGGACAACTTTCCTGGAATGTAACTTCATGTTCATATACACACACATCTTCAAGAAATAATGATATATAAATATTTATGTGCAAATATATTTATTGCCATGTTGTACTCAAGATTTTTAGTTCCACCTAAAAAAGAACCAAAGAATCAGAACAGGCTTCTTCTGTTCAAAAATAATTATTATCAACCATTTCTTAGGAAGAATTTCAGAGGGATTTCTGATTGAGAGAGAGCTTGAACTAACAAAGTCAAGGGCTTTTCTCACTTGAGATTGTGTGTGTGTGTGTGTGTGTGTGTGTGTGTTTATCCCCCCAGTTTTTGCTTAAATAAACTTTAGTTCATTTTTAAAATATTTTTAGTATTTTAGTGATAGGCAAACATTCTACCACTAAGCTATAACTCCAGCTCACTTGAGTTCATTTTTATTACTTACTACCCAAAAGTGAAAATTTCATTTTCGCATATAAGGTATGGAAGTTTTCCAAATTAAAGGAAAAGCTAGATAGACCTCAACTCAAGAAGCTCTGAGAAACTCCACTGAACATTTGCTTTAGTGTTCTGGAACTGAGTGTTTGGCTTCTGTTTGCCTGTCTGTGTGCCTCTAAGTTCAAGTGCTCACACCAGATACTCTGATTTACTTAGTTTGAGCCATGAGTTTACCATTGTTTTAATTGGCCGTGGCTAAAGGGTGTTATATGAGAGCATTATGGTTAAAACGGGGATAGGGATGGGCTCTCTCCTGTGAATGGTGATCAGTAGCTCTAAGAGGAGAGGCAGAATAAATCATGTGCTATATACCCCAAATTATATTTTTTACATTTCCAGAAATGGCAGTGGTAGAAGTAGGGCTGAGATGTAGGCTGTTTGTGTCTGTTTCAGACACCAATGTGTATTATATAACTATAATATTTAAGGCACAATGCTAGATGATGGGCATAAGATGTAGTTCCTGCTCCCAGGGTATTTACAATCCTTCCATCCAGTAGACTGTTCATTTTTTAATAAGTCATCCTGCTGACTATTATCTTTGGGTTGGGTAGCTTACTGGTTATATAGAAAGACTTCATATAAACTTTTGAAAAAATTTCAAGTTGAATATTAAAGACATTTGCTTTGAAAAACTATCCACACATGTAATATTTGTGTAGAATAATTCTGAAAGACATAAGCTAAGACTCTAAGAAACAAAAAACAAAAAATCCAATATTCTTGTGTTTCTTATATTGCTAGAAATATATCCCATTAAACTGTGTGCTTATTCTTATTTGTACATGATATGGAATGTAACATTTTAAGTGTCTATGAGCTCTACCTAATATCCCAGGTATGTCACATGTAAAACACATGTGATGTACAGATACTATATGCAGTATTGATTATGAAATCAATTATTTTCATTATTTTAATGGTATATATTCATATCAACTGAATGACTATGGTTTATTTCTCCTATTTCTATATTGAAGCTGCAATATTTCAATGGTGTCATTTTTGATTTTCATTCACCTTTTGTTCTTTCTACCAGTGGAATAGTTTATACACAAAAGGTTATAAAATCAAATCAATATTATAAATATACATACAAACACAAACACACACATATATACACACACACACACACACACACATATATATATATATATATATATATATATATATATATATATATATATATATATATGAGGCTCTAAGCCCTTCACCTTTTTTTCTGTCCTCAGATGAGGGGTGAAAAATGTTGTCTGGGTGCAATGTCATTAAAACGCTATAAAGATACTTAGCTGATTTAGCAAATTGCAAATGTTTCCTAAGAGATCAAGCTTTAGCTATGGTGCAAGAGATATTTGATTTTCCCTTGAATAGGCCACTGACTTTATCAAGGTTCTATATTTAACTACAACTTGTTCTATTTAAAATCTTAGATTTGTTTTAGATGGTTATGTATTTGAATTTTGATGGTACAAAGTAGTTAAATTTCTTTCTCTTTGGGGAATTTCTTTTGTCTTAGAACCTAATAAATTTTGCTAATGTTACATCTCAGAGTCTAATTTTCCAAAATAATCATTTTCATTTTAGAGTCTAGTATGCATATTAGTTATTTCCCCTTGTACACATATTGTAAACTTTTCATTATTCTAGTATGATCCCAAGAAAAAATGCATTCAGTCAGTACTTCTGCAGGTAAATTATGCCCCACTTTCCTTTTTTATTAGTTCATTACAGATATACATACTATTTGACTTCATTTTGATATAATTATACAATCTTGGAATAGACTTTGCTTCAATTCAGTTCCCAATATTTCCCCTTTCCCCTTCCCCAGTTGCCTTTTCTCTACTGTACCAATTTTTCTTCTATTTATATAGTTTTTTCTAATTAAGGCATTGTAGATATTTATAAAGATGAAATTCACTGTGGTATATTCATACTTGACCCACTTTACATACAAGAACACATCCTGTGTTCTTGGCAAAATATGCTTAAATTGTGGTCAAACTCTGCTTAAATCTTATTCTTCTCTTGATTTGCATAAAATGTTTAGCCCTTTAAAAAAATGTACATGAACTTCAGAGAGAACTTAAGCTCTCCTTGACAGTAATAGTTAGCATTTTGCTTCTTTCTAAACATGTTTGAGAAAGCAGAGGATACCATGGTAATATTTTCCTCTTCTTTATTAATTGTAGCACCTAATATTACTAGCAGTGTAAATAAAAATTTAGAATTACACTATATATCTCAGTGAGATCTAACTCTTTTTATTGACTTTATTGCTGTTGTACCCAGTGTTATCTGAATTAAGTACATTGAAAACATAAAAGGCAAAAAGAAAATATTTTAGTGTGTATTCTCTCACTATGTGATTTTAGACTAAAACTATCTATTTCGAAACCAGTTTTAATCATCCCAATCTGTTTCTTGTACTCTCTTCTACTCATTCTCATGTACTTTTCTTAATACACAAACTCCTGGAAATCGAAGAGATGTCTGTTCTTTTACCTGTTTTATACCTACTTAAAATTATATTCTGTATTCATGAAAATGACAATTATTTATTACCTGGTGGTTATTAGGTACATCACAATCTCCTGAAGGAACAACTAATAGAGATATGCTGTGGTGAAGAAAAATGAGAATAGTAGAGTGTGACAGGATACTTATCCCAGGGTTCTCACTCAATTCTTTCATTGGTAAACTTATAACTTTCCATGTTTTTCTTTTTTGCTTCATACCTTGATTTTTCCCATTTGCAAAATGAGTATAGAAACAGTTGCTTTCCCATTTACTTCTTAGGGAACCTTAGGATGAATGGGCTAGTGTTTTCTTCCCCAGATGGATCAACTTAATCTTATTTGTTTATTTTCTGTCTACACTTCTGATTCCATAATGTCCAACTGTATATGTATTCTCCATTCTTTTATTTACATTCTTTTCCTTCTCTGGAATTTTTCAAAACCAAAGCATGTTAATTACATTTCATAATGCATTTGAGTACCCAAGATACTCTTCAGATATGGGCAAATGTTTGAATAGCTGCATTTGCTTTTGAGTGTCTTTCAAAAGCGAGGCCCAGACTATCAAAGGGTATAACAAGAGAGGTGTCCCCAGTCTGAAATGCAAATCAGTTTCAAGGTAAGTCTTTCAACCTTTTCTGAAAGGCTCTCTGGTCTACTTAGATGCTTTCTTTCAACCTAGATGATTAGCTGTGAAGTAATGTCATGATTGATGGTTGAGTCTGACATGGCTCTCTTTAAGAGCATTAACTGAAAAGTCTAATATCTCATCTGAAAAACAGATGTTTATCATAATACTCCACATGTGTGTACCTAATCTGATACTGATTGAAAAAAAGAAAAATAGTGTAGTGGTCAATATCTGGTGTCACCATCAATTTTAGATGAATCGTTAACAGTTAAATTTCAATGTAAGAAAAAAAGAGGGCATTGAAACTTAGAAACAAACTATTCATTGATTGAATTTGCCAAAGTAATGCTCAACCATTTGTAAGTCAGTGCAAAACCCTAGCCCTGACCTGATTTCTGGAGTCTAATGAGAACAAGTACTTACTTGAAGATACAAAATTCTATAGCATGGCTTGGAAGAAATGATCTTGTCCTAGATAATTTTGAAGCCAGGAGTTGTAATTATTAATCTGTTTCACATTGATATGACTCTGACAGATTTTTTTTAAATATTAATTTTTTAGTTATAGGTGGACACAATGTCTTTATTTTACTTTATCTGGTGCTGAGGATCGAACCCAGTGCCTCACGCATGCTAGGTGCGTGCTCTACCTCTGAGCCACAACCCCAGCCCTCTGACAGATTTTTAAAAATGTTGTTCTATAATGAGATACCTAAAAGATATAATTGTAGTACTATTTGAATACTAAAGAGTGTCTTCCATACGTTTGGAGTTGGCATAACTGATAGTTGTGGTTGGTTGCTTGGTTGTTTTTGTCACAAGGTAGCCAAGGATTCAAATGCTTCTTGAGCCTCCTCTTAGAATGTGTAAGGACAACTGTGATCTTGGCTCAGAGGGACATACTTAAGCTATGGCCAGGTCACATAATCACAGCATTAAATAATATAGATACTGCTTAAAAGGAGACGAGCTAACACAGAGCCCTATTTTGTAGCATTTTAGTTTGTCAAAAACTTTTTTTCTGTATCTATATTTCCTAATACATTTATAATAAACACAACTGAATTATAAAGGAGAAATGTTATCTTAGAAGTCTGTTTCAGGTTATTCTAAACTTGCGGTAATATTTGAATGAGAACTCTGAAGAAAATCTTAGTTCTTATTGAGAGACTCACAGATAATGAAGGATGAATAAATTAGGCAAAAAAGTTTTTTAAATTGTCTTCCTCTTCCACAACTAGGGAAATAACTTCTATCAGTAATCAGTAATTAAACCTGAAAATTGTCTCCTTTTTAAAAGTGTTGCAAGAATTGAAGAGAGTTATTGAGAAAGCTGCTGTAGAAGTTTTTAAAAGTTAATTTCTGTCTTGTTAGGAGCTCTCCCCAATGCCATGTTAATCCAGTGTTGAGGCACACTTTGACCTACATATTGACAGAACTTACTGATTTAGAGAGTGTGAATAATTCTTTTTTCTCTTCTTATGATCAGTTATTTGGCACATGTTTTTTTAATTTCAGTTTTAATTGTTTACTCATTTTTTTTAATCATACTGGGGATTGAACCTAGGGGCACTTTTTCACTGAGCTACACCTCCAGTCCTTTTTTTAAATTTTATTTTAAAGCAGGTTCTTGCTAAATTGCCCAGGCTGGCCTCTAGTTTGTGATCCTTATGCGTCAGCCTCCCAAATAGCTGGGATTACAGAAGCACAACACTGTGCGAACCGTTTTACTTATTTATTGTGTTAGGAATTGAACCTAGGGGCACTCTACCACTTAGCTACCACCTCTAGAACCTTTTATTTTTTTTTGTCTTGAGACAGGGTCTTTCTAAGTTACTAAGGTTGGCCTGGAATTTGTGATTCTCCTGCCTCAGCTCTAATCCTTTGGGATTATACGTGCATACCATCACACCTGGCTCAGTTTTATTTATTTTTTTCATTAAGAAATACATTCAGCTGGTTCAGAATTTCAGAAGTATAGGCTGGGAATGTGGTTCAGCAACACACACACACACACACACACACTTCACACTAAACAACAAACATGACAACACCAAAAACAAACTAACAAACACAAAAAATTTCAGAAGTATGAAATAGTATATAGGAAGAATATTTTTTGTTCGCTTTTTTCTCTAAGCCATCTTTTAGCTTCCTTGAAGGGAGCTCAAACTACTACTTTCTTTTGTTTCCTCTCATAAATATTTTATGCATGTAGAAGCTATATATGTGTATATTTGTGTAAATAAATAAATAAATAATGTCCCCCTCTCACGCTACCCCTTGCTTAATATACCTACTGCATAGCACTTTGCTAAGTTTTACATATGTCCTTGATTTTTTTTCCTGTACTAAGTATTAAACCCAGTAGCACCCTGTTTCTGAGCTGCATTCCTCATCCATTTTAAAAATATTATTTTGAGATGGGATTTCACTAAGTTGCCCATACTGGTCCCAAATGGGATGCTCCTGCCTCAACCTTCCAAGTAGTTGGGTTTACAGGTATGTATCACCATACCCAGTTTTATATGTTGTTATTTCACTTAACAATATATCTTGGAAAGCAATCACATTGATACATAAAATGCTGCCTTGTTCTTTCTTGTGGTCTTGTGGCAGCTATTTTGGATGAATTGTAGTTTTTAAAATTAGGCCTCAACAACCTACATTGTTGCCAATGTTTTATTTTCATTGCAGTGATTAATATTGCTTTCAATTTAATTTCACTTTTTCATTTCCTAGCTTTTATCAGGACCTGCATATTAGTACCAAGAAATGATATATTTGTTCTGTTCTGACACATCTGAGATGTTTGTTTGTAGACATCTGTGTATATGTGCACACTGCTGCCTTTTCTCTTTCTGGTCTCTTTCCTCAGAGTAATCACCTAAGGTTAAAGAATCCTTATGCTGTACAAGTATTGTGTCATGGCTTCTATTGGCAAACTACAGAGTTCCAACTAATAATCTGTGATTTTGATTATTGTGACATATCTTGTATTTCAGTTAAGATACAACATTTATTTGGTGAGACTCAAGTAATATAAATGAAAACTGTACCATTGATAAAGCAGGGCTGATAAAATGGGAGGCATCTAAGATTTTAGGGTGAGCTGAATATAAATAATCAAAGCAGTTTTACTCTTTGCTTTCAAGGCCTGCATTTATTTATTATTTTAGCTTATGTTAGGTAATTGCATTCAGTTCACAGTTGGGTGTTTTATGATCAAATATTCTTAAGATGGATACTGGGGAATGGAATTGGCTAAATTATATTGTTATGTTGTGTGTATGTAAAAATATGCAGTAACTAATCCCACGGTTATGTACACTTATAATGCACCAAATGCCCCCAAATTCTTACAGTAGTATTTGCATATAATAATCAGACAACACAGTCATTGAACTGATTTGTTGACCTAGAGCAGAGCACTCTGAATCTTGACTTGACTATAGGAAGCACCAAAAGGGAATATTGTCATAGCAAGCAATGGTGGTCTTGATATTCAGTCACGAGTATTCTTTTCCTCTAAATTTCTGCTCATTATATTATAATTGCTAGTTTCTTAGCCTTCTCTGATTTTGTGCAAAAATTGTGCATTCTTTAAAAATGTGGTATTTAGGCAAGAAAGTTAATAGAAAAAGCCATTAGAATTGTTGTATGTTGGCACTGGGTTGAAAGTTACTTTTTAAGATAGAAAGAGAAATATTTCTTTTAAAAATTTTTATATTTGTTCTTTTTATAAATATATGACAATAGAATGTATTTTGGCATATTATACATACATGGAGTATAACTTCCTATTCTTGTGGTTTTATATGATGTGGAATTGCATTGGTTGTATATTCACATATGAACGTAAGAAAGTTATGTCTGACTCATTGTAATGTTGAAAAAATATTTATTTCTTGAATATCAGGGAAAAATCAGTTATATTTATGCCAGCAGATCATCTTGATTTAGGATTCTTGTTGTCTTTATTTTCTGAGAGAAATAAGGAATTCCATTTATTTTTTACCTTGAGAAAAAGGAACACATAAAGTCACAATAATAAACTTACTCCTTAACCATACTGTGGTTGATTAAGAAAAGAGGATGAAGAAAAGGGGAGAAGCATAAAGAAGAAATAATCTTATTTCCCAAACCTGTGAGAAACAATAATATAGAACCATGTGTGTACATGTGTACATGCCCTGTTAGGGCATTTTGTTATCATGCTTATTTCTGGTGGAAGTGAGTAGAGGAAGAAAGAAGCCAGCAAAGAAACTAATGAATCTTATTAGAATTTGTTCTGAACATTGTTTTCATTCTTAGAGTTGGAATGCTGAGTCACTATTTAAATTTTCTTATCTTCATTTTTTTAAATTGGAGAAATGCTGGGAGCCATTAGCCAAGTAGGTATGACAATTTCCTTGCCAGCGTACCCCATGTTGCTTAGTGGAAGGACTCATGGAAATAGGACATTTTGCAGTGACATTGCATGTAGGTGACCTTGCTCAAGGACCAAGGCGGATCTGGGTTTAGGGTGTTCCCGGTTTAGGATGATCCGAGTTTAGGGCGTTCCCGGTTTAGGACTATCCGGGTTTAGGGTGGTTCCAGGTTTAAGATTATTCCTGCTGGGAATAGGGCGTATCCTGCTGCCTGAGTTCCCCTTGAGTTCTCACGGGATTCAGACAGTATTTTTTGGGAGACAGAAGCCCAGTGGGGGTGGATTTGGGCAGAGAATGTGGATTTCCCCAGAACGTGATTGTAGATGGCTGGTGTGAGTTCGGGAATAAAGAGTTGCTGTTTGAATCTACAAGCTGTGTGGTGGCTCGTGATTTTGTGCCCAGCCAGACTGCGACAGAGAAACTCATTAACTTTTGCTTTCAAAAGAGAACATGTCCTATCTCGGTTTGCAGAGGAAATAAATAGGTTTATTGTCTTGTTGTGACATCCTAATTTTGTGTCTTAATTTTGTAACTACACATATGAGCACCTTTGACATTTTGGACTCAATACTTTTTTGTTATGAGAGGCCGTTCTATCCAAGGTAGGTTATTAGTAGCCTCCCTGGCTTTTCTACTCAGTAGATCCCAGTGGCAGAATCCCCTGGGGGACAGTCATCTTTACTGGAGAATAACTATAGACATAAACTGTGGTCCTACATAGCTGCGGTGTAGACCTAGATTCTGTGTAATATGAAGTGATCTGATGCACTTTCTCAGTGTTTATGTCTGGAGCAACAGAATAACACAAAGGCATAACTGTTGATGCAGAATTTTATTTCCTAAGACACTGCTCAATTTTGGGGAAATTTTTCAAGAAACAGCAACGCTAACCCTTGAGTTCAGGATTGGTTAGTTGGTTGATCTGTTGATTAATTGATTGGTTCATTCAGCTAAATTGTATTAAGCTTCTGCTATGTGCCAGTCTTGGTGATGGTGACATGTTTGTTGCCATATGGTTCCTATGATTGGATATAAAGAATTGTTGGAATAGGTGGATAGTAAGTCTACAGGCAGACCAGTTAAGAAGTTGTGGGCTACAATATCGCTGAGATGTGAAGTTTGTCTGGATTGTGTAGTGATAGTGGGATGATGCGAGATATTTCATTCAGGATTCAGTGGTTGATGGAGAAAAAAGGGGAGTCAAGAATAATTTTTGGCTTAGTAAAAATATTTCTGGCTTAGTAAAAAGGGTAAATAGTGGTGGCATTCTTTAAGATGATGACTTAAGTAGGAAGAGCAGATATTTTGGGGGAATAGGGCAGAAAGTTTGTTTCAGCTTTTGACATTTTTAGTTGGAGATGACTTTGAGACTTTCACAAGGATGAGTTAGACAATGAAAGTGAAAGGTGCTACTTTGTTCTTTGGTGTCTGAATTTCTAGGGCTGGAGAGAAGTTTAGGCTGGATGTATCAATTTAGTATTCTTTAAGGTTATAGATTATCTATTGAAATCAAGTAAGCAGTTGAATTGTGCAAGGAGAGTGCATAAAGGGAAGAGGGGCTGGGATGGCAACATTTTGGGAGACGTATTCAAAAAACTGATGAGGAAGGGTTAGAGAAATGTGAAGAAAATCAGGTGTATATAGTTTAATAGAAACAAAGGGAAGAGAGAGTTCCAAGGAAAAAAGGAGTGTTTAGTGGCTTTTAATTCAGCTAAAACATCAAGTAAGTTGAAGACTAAGAAGATGACACTGGATTTTGCAACTAAAAAGCATTGGCAAACTTTTGAGGACCTTTTTGGTAGTCCAGTGGTTGCAGAAATTCAGTAAATTTGTTTAAAGAGTAAATGGGAGGTGAGTGAATGGAGTCAGCAAGTACTGATTATGCTTTCATGTATTTTGGCTGTGAAGAAGAGAAGGAAAAGGATATAGTTTATGAAGGAGGCATTGGCTGGTGGAGAGCATGTGGGCTTGAGCATATTTTAATGCTGAAAGGAAGGAGTCAAGGAGACAAAGGTTGATAGAGGAGAGGGGATGGGAGCAACTTAGGATGGGATAAGTCTGGAACACAGGGAGAGCATTATAAGATGGATACTCTCCAAACTGCAGGGTGTTAGTGATGAAGACCATTTTCTGCTGGGATTAGCTTCTAATCTTGGGGACCTTTTGAGGGAATTTATTGTTACAATTACTTCTGTGATTTTCTGAAAGTTCAGAGTGCCAGGTTCCTAGTACAGTCCATATTATTTCAAATTCTCTAGCATATATTGATTCCCACAGATTTCATTATTTGATGACTCTAGTTTGAGAAATAGGCACATACTAGAATTGAACTCTGAGCCTGTGGATTTGGTTAGGATCGGGAACCTAATTCTAGGCAAAATAATCAGAATAGCAGGTGTTCTGAGATTTTGGAGATTTCCTAGATGTAGTGTACAACCTGGAGATCACCTGCAGTCAGTCTACCTTGCATTAACAAAGATGGCCTTCCCATTGTGATTCTTTATAGCCAAAGTGATAGATTGTTGATTGTAGAAAACTCTGGATTATCACGGTATTAAGCTTAAAAACTCTACTGTTCAAATATTATAGGGGCAACTGTACTTACTTTCTTCCATTGTTTAAAAGTAAGAGAATAGGTTTTGAAGCCAAAAAACAAAACAAACAAAAAACAAAACAACCAACCAACCAAAGAAAGAAACAAACAAACAAAAATGAACTAAAATTCTGGCTCCCAGGCTGGGGATGTATGTAACTTAGTGGTAGAGGACTTGCCTAGCATGCAGAAGGGTCCTGGATTTGATCCCCAGCACTGAAAAGAAAAAAATCCTGACTCCATCATAACTAATGAATGTGGTCTTGAGCAAGTCATTTACTTTTGGTCATATTCTCATGGTAATACCTGGTAATGCCTAACTTGCATCCTGGTTAAGATTAGAGATCATATATGTATACCAGTACATTGTTGATATGCAATAAACAGGAGCTATAATATTTCTGATGATTTGAAAATAATTAAACTATAAGTTACTATTACAGAACCCTTAGTGAGCATAATCTGAATTTATTGTTAAAATTACAAATTACAATTACAGATCAAAATTGATTGCCTCTATTTTCCATGGATCTAAAATAAACTGATGGTGATGCTTTGGTCTAAATTTTGGAAGGGGCAGAGGTTTTGTTTTGGGACAACTAAGAACATGTTTTATTGGCCTTGATGTCATCATAGAAAATAAAGAGAAAAGTGGTAAAATTCCAGATTTTTAAGGAATATGGAGTTAATCAAATTTATTGGATCACTGTGCAGTTAGAAGGTGTTTTGTTTGTTTAGCCTCTTCAACCCCTGTTTTCTTTGTCTAAGAACTCATTTTTTTTCCCTCTTCTTCCTTTTCTTCTGATTATGGGAAACTTTCTCATGTTGTAGCATTTGCTGCTATCAGTTACATTAGTTAAGCTTCTGCTATGTTAGCCATATTGTGTATGTGTGTGTGAGTGTGTGTGTGTGTGTGTGTGTGTGTGTGAGAGAGAGAGAGAGAGAGAGAGAGAGAGAGAGTGCAGGAACGCCAGAGGGAGGGAGGGGAAGTGGGGGATGGAGCAGGAGGGACTGGAGCGCATGTAGAGTAATTGTGCTGGTGTTTTTCTTCTCCTTGAGAGAAGTTTCAGATGTCTGTTTGGCTCAGGCTCAGTTGCTCTAAGGGCCTAACTGAAGAAGAAGGTTGGGGAGGGAGTTGAAGGCAATTAAAACCTGAACCTCGTAAATGCCCTTCCTAATTAAGTGATGAGGATGAAAAATAAAATACCTTCTTAGGCTTTATTTCTGTTCTTTTAAATGTCTGCTGAGGGATCAGAGTTTATGTCTTTTAGAAATGACAGAACTTTCAAATAACAACTCTGAATAAAAAGTTTCAAGAACTTCTCATTGTTTTCTGCTTCTTATGAACTTTCATTACAAGCCATGTTGCTTTGATTGCTGGGCCCTCTTACCTATGTCTTTCTCTCTACCCTCACTAGTCACTCTAGCCTTGAAGCGCCCAATTCTCTGTGGTATTAGTGGAGACAGTTCAAGTATCTAACTGGTATGTTTCCTTTGTTCAAGTTGCTTTTGGTCCTTGCTGAGAAATGCTCTGAAAACTGAACCGGCTGCTAAACACAAAGCCCAGCCAGTGTTGTCCCTCTGGTAACGCACTGTGTGATTTGTTCCCACCTCCTGTTCACAACTCATTAGTCCCGAAGTACAGAAAAGGTTGCTCCTCTGGAATAAAAGGAATAGACCTGCTTGGAGTCCTTTTTCGCCTTTTCCTGTGTTTTATTTGGGTGCACTCGCAGTTCTCCATCTTCATTAGTGACCCAGCAGGGGGCTGGCACAGTGCTGAGACTAGCTTTTGCTGGTTCCCTGGGGTGTATCAGAGACCTCAGAACTCAATACCCTACTATAAAAATAAAATACTGTGCTTCAAACGACCTTTTGATGGAACAAAGCCATAGGACCCAATCTGTCTGGGCTTCTCAAATTGCACCCTTGCCAAGCACCTCCTTTGCATACTCCCTTTCAACCCCCACTTTCCCCGCTGCTCTAAATGTGGTTCTTTCAGTAGCCTCTGTGTCAGGTAAATGTTTATGTGTATCTGAAAATGTCAGCTTTGCAAAGACCTTTTGTATTTCAAGTAGAATTAAGGATAGCAGTTTCTTGGGAGAACACTAGGCACCAGATACTTGTGGACTTTTATGCTCCATGTGATATTCATTTTGGATTTATATCTAAAGTTTGGGAAAGTAAGTAGAAGCTAGAGGTGCTAAAAATGAGTTGAATTATTTATAATTCAAGTTTTCTTTTCCAGAGTGATCAAATTATTGTCTTATTTAAACCTAGGCACCTGAGATTTTTTCCCTGACTCTGGAGCCACATGTATGTATGGACTCCATAATCATCTCCATAATCAAGTGTGGCACTGACATGAACACACTGTCCATCAAACCTTTCTATGAAGTGTTCTGAGTACTCAGAGCATTTTGTTAAACTTCTAGCCTTTTTATGCTATAGCTCTTGGGAACAGATGACTATGCCTATTTTAAGGCAACAGGGGAAAATAAAAATAGGGAACATTTGTTGTTGAATGACCAGCCTAACCTTAGAAAATTCAACTCTTTTATCCTTTGATTATTATCTAACTTAGTTATAATAGTAGGATAGAATTAACTGTTCATTATAATAAATTCCTTAAGTTTCAAAACACATTGCTTTTGCATTTAAATAATACTTCTATGATTATATAACATATTCAGGGCCTTAGTTTATAGAAATTATTCAGTTATTTAAGAAAATTCCTTTTGATTCTATAGAAAAATAATACACATGTGCAAATGTGTGATGCCATTTTTTAATTGTATTCAGGCTTGCAAATGAGCCCTAATTGTCTGTAGAAAAAAATTGTAGAAATAAGAGATGCATATTTTTTATAGTCTGGGTCTATATGATTTTATACTGCATTTTAAAAAAAGTAGATCATCTCTTTCTATCTAATAATGTAAACTATGATGGGAGGAACATCCTGGAAGTCGCTGGAACATGTACTCAGGCATAGGATTGCAAGGTCACCAAGAATACACATTCTGAAGGTCACTAAGTATTGCCAGATTGCTTCCGGAAATGGCTGCACCAGTCTGTATCCCACCAATAATATATGAACACTTCCTTGCTACTCCACTTCCTTGCCAATAGTTTATTATGTTTAGACTGTTTCAGTTTTCCAAACTCATGGATATAAAGTCATACTTAATTTTAAATTGCATTTCTCTGTTTACTAATGAAGTTGAGCTCTTTTTTATATACTTATTAGCTATTTGGCTTCTTAGTATTGTGACTTAAAGATTCACTGTTAATGTGAGTCTTTAAATCACCCTTGATTTTTTTTTTTTTTTTTTTTTGGTATGGGGGATTGAACCTAGGGGTGCTTAACCACTGAGCCACATCCCCAGCCCTATTTTGTACTTTATTGAGAGACAGGGTCTCTCTGAGTTGCTTAGGGCCTTGCTAGGTTGCTGAGGCTGACTTTGAACTCTCCATCCTCTTGCCTCAACCTCCCAAGCCTCTGGGATTACAGGTGTGCGCCATCATGCCCAGTTTAAATCATCCTTGATTTTAAATTGGTCAAAATATCACTTTTTGTTTCTTATAGTTTATGCTTTTAGAGTTCCAAGGCCACAGGGTTATTTGCTATTTAATTTAGGCTTTAATTCATATGGAATTCACCTTTGGATATAGTGTCATTGTTTGAGGTAGGAGATTAGTATTTTGGAATGCAATGCCACAGGTTAGTATGAATCAGAGGGTCATACTGCATCATGGTACATTTTGAAGTGAGTTTTTAGTGAAAAACATAACAATGGTATGCATCAAACATTGCCATTTATGATTTGTAAAACACATTCTTTATAATCTATATTCAAAGACAGATGCCAGAAATTGCTTAAATAGGAGTAGGAAAGAATGAAAAGTGGAGATAAAAGGAAAAAACAATAAAATAAAATAAACCAGAAAGGGTCTTATAGAGAGTCATTATAATAGCATATCCTGAACTGTGGAGTGTGATTAACCCACCGGTCTAAGAATGGAGTAAATATACTTTAGGAAGAGATGACCAGAAAGTAGTTAGTGATGAGCCAAAAAGTTAATTGAAGAAAAGTAGAAATAAAATATTTTAAGTTTTATAATTCATAAGTGAGACACATATAAGAACGAACAGTGCTCCTAAAGTATTACATCTGGCTGTACTCTTTTGGCTTTTAAAGTGTTTTGTATGAGAAACAGGAATTTCTCCTTTTTTTCCTTAGATGAAGACATCTATAAGAAGGAAAGCAGATGTTTCTTTGTAAGTACATGTGGACACCTGTCATAGACAAAATGCTTAGTTTCTATTGAGAGCAGACTCTGCTTATTTTTTATGTTGCTTGTTAAATTAAAATTTTTTTCTGGCAAGTATAGGTTTATAATTAAGTCATTTATCATAAGTGTTCTTTTGGCTACGTCTTAAATTTGATGATATACAGGAGCAATGTGTGGGTGGTTTCTTATAAGTGAGATGAATGAATTATTTTATTGGCATTTATTATTTGATGTGTAGGTTCTTCCTGTTTATAACAAATACTGAACACTGACTAATTGTATGCAACTGAAGGAAGGTGAAAAGAGGTCCAGGTCTTGGTCTTGAAAATAAGTTGAGAATTGTGTTTTTTGAGTCATTTTCAGCCCACCAACACTCTTGAGGAATAGAATACTTACTAATGGAAGGCATATTCCCTTGGGATCACAGTCACATTATGTTATAAAGAAGTCTTTTTTAAAAAAATTTTTGCCAGATATGAAGACCTTGTATCTCTACCTTCATATTCATGTATACTACCTTTTTTGGGGGGTGGGTGGGTGAATTAGTTCTGTTGGTTTCTGCCCTGATCCCATCCCCATTTATTTCAATGTCCAAATGCTCAACATTAATACTAGCACTTTATACTGATTTATTTCTCATTATAACCTGCATTATAAAGGGACAGATTCAGAAACATTAAGCAACTTTTCTAGGGTCATATAGCAATAAATAGCAGAAGCAGAAGCTGGAGCCAAGCCTAACTCCAAAGCCTACCTTTTTTCTACCTGCCCACACTATATTTTTTCATAGACTATATGTTACACAATATTTATTCATATGGAATATGATGTCTTCATTCATTCCTTTCTTTCTTTCTTTCCTCCTCCTCCTCCTCCTCCTCCTCCTCCTCCTCCTCCTCCTCCTCCTCCTCCTCCTCCTCCTCCTTTCTTCTTCAGGTTAAATCACTGACCTTCAATGATGGATGCTGTAGGAAATAGCTGAGTAAAATTCACTGTTTTCTCTGTGATTTTTTTTCCCTATGAGTTTGTTTTTATAATTTGTTTTTTAATATTTATTCTTTAGTTTTAGGTGGACACAATATCTTTATTTTATTTTTAGGTGGTGCTGAGGATTGAACTCAGTGCCTCGTGCATCCTAGGTGAACACTCTACCACTAAGCCACAACCCCAGCCCGTGATTTGGTTTTTATTGAGGAAGCCACCCACACCACATATCATACCATACCATCTTAGAGAGGACCTGGAGACAAAGTTTCTCTCAGATTGGAGGATCAGGAATTAATGATTCATTTTGCAAAAAAATCATGTTGTTTTTATTAATCTTAGACTTAATTGTATTTTCTTCTTTGGTTACTAGAATGCTTGGAGTCAGATTTGCAGATTATTTTTAATAACTGTGGAGGAATAAACTGTATGTATTCATAAAGCTTTCCTGACTTGAGAGTTAAGTCACATTTCTCCTAGAAAGGTCACATGTACTTTTTCATCTTCCTCATTTCTTCTACCTTACTATTTTTCATTGTTTATTATGGAATTCTCTCTTGACTAGAATTAGCAAAATTCCAGAATTGTTGAATATCAATATTTAAGGAGTTATTTTTCTGAAAAATTAGTCATCTTTTAATTTGTGTTTTTCTTTTGAGATGGAGTTCCACTGTTGCCTAGGATGTCCTCAAATTGCAATCCTCCTATCGCAGCCTCCTGAGTGGCAGGGATTACAGGCACAGGCTACCATGGCCTGTTCTAATTTGTATTTTGCCAAGTTCATATTTTTTAGTAAAGGTACACATTTTCTTTTTATTAAAACATTTCCTTCCCTTAAAGAATTTTTTTGAGAGAGAGAGAGAGAGAGAGAGAGAGAGAGAGAGAGAGAATCTTTTTTTGTAGATGGACACACAACACAATGCCTTTATTTTTATGTGGTGCTGAGAATCGAACCCTGGTCCCGCCCATGCTAGGCAAATGCTCTACCGCTGAGCCACAATCCCAGCCCCCTTAAAGAAATTTAATTTGAATGTTTTTGTCTGAGATATGAATAGGAAATTTAAAGTCTCAGAGGTGAGACAATTATAGAAGTTTTAGGGAATTTATATAGAATGAAATAGTTATTCAGCTTGTTTTCATGAGGATAATGAATTCCCTGTCTCTTGCTCAATATTGCTCAATGGACATCTCTAATTGTTCAGCAGGTACTTTAGACCATCTGAAACTTCACATATTGTTTTTTACCAAGTAAAGTTACCCTTACCTTTGTTCCCTTTCCTTCCCCCATTCCATTTCCCATTTTGGTAAATGGCACTACTCTGTACCTACCCACCTGGATCATGTATGTGGCAGTCATATTAAACTCCTCTAATTGGCCAGCCAATTCTTTTTATTTTATCTACGTTCTGCTTTAAAGCTGACTCTTCCAGTCCCATTGCTGTCATCGATTCTAAGGGCATTGCACATAGCCTTGAGTAAGCAGGCACTAAGAATTCTTGCTTGGAAAAATGAAGAAAAGAATAAATGAATGTCATGAGGAATTGTCTTAGTTTCGTGGCTTCTGTCTGGACTAAAGCAAAAACTTATCTTCCTCTATTCTTTTGTGCATACATGAGCTGGGGGTTGAACTCATGGCCTCACACAGGCTACTCTGGCCTTTTCTAATCCATGTTCTACAGTGTTATCAAATGGTATTCCTAAAGTGCCAATCAGATCTTGTTACCCCTCTGCTTAAAACTATCAATGCTTCAAGAATTTATTTAGTTTAGCATCCAGGGTCTTTTTGTGTCCCCTAAGTCTTTCTGGTCTTACCCCCCACCATTCTTCTCTACTTACCTTGTTGTTTGACCCTTTCTTCTCTATATCTTCTTGTCACTTTTTACTCTTTGCTGTGGAGAAGGACCCAGAGATTCTTATTGGTTAGAGGCTCCTAACACAGGGAACAAATCCCCAACCTACTCATATTTAGTCACGATGCTCAGGGTGCTTAAAATTGTCATAGCTTTTCATGTCTTTGAGGTTGGCTCAGGTTGTGGATGTATATAAAATTCCCTCATTGTAACTAGATGTAGATATTATCAATTTTCTTTTCTCAGCCTTCCAACCCAGCCTGTGACTCCAAGTGAAATCATCTTAGACCCTTTAACTTCAGTAACAAGAATAAATCTTAATTTTGGATGCTATTCTTTGTTCTATCACCAGTTTACCACAGTTAAGTGTGCTCTGTGGCAGTTTCTGATTTGTAAGCAGGGTGTCCTTCCTAAATTGTAAAAATTTATGTTGACATAAGCTCCTGTGTCCCTGAAGAATAGGAACCATAGGAATGTAGAGTCCCAAGTAAGAAAGGCAGGGTGGGGAGGGTAAGAAAAGAACATTCCTTAGAAATCTGTGTAAATTTGCAAATTCGTTGCCCTCTGGTGGCAGCTGACAGGTGGAATGACAACCAAATAACACTAGGGCCATTGTGATGGGAGGGAACTTAATATTGTTATTGTTCCGCTCAGATGAAGTACATGTGAGGCTATGCCAGCTCTTGTATTGAAAAAGTCCAATCAAGCAGAAGAGTTTTTGGTTTCTGCATTTAGAGCTGCCAAACAACTGAGGAAAACCGATTAAATCTGGAAGGTGGCAGCTCACTCGACAGGCTTCTCCAGGCACCTCTGAGGAGAATCAAAGATAAATAAATACTGCATTTTATGAGAGGAGTATGGGGTGAGAGGGAGGACCTGGATATGAGTTAAAATTTCAAAGGAGGAGGGAAGTTCCCTTTGACTTTCTTCCTGATCAGGCTGTTGTCTTATGACTTCGTTCATGCTTGGAATAGTTTGCCCATGTAAACATGAGTGAGTTTGATGGGAAAAGAAGACGGAAGCTTGTTTCCAAAGACCTCGACTGTAGAAAGAAATGTGATTAAATAAAGAATTCCTTATTATAAAAAAATGGCTTTAAAAACTATCTTTGTAAATTTTATCTGATATTACTTGCCTGTTGAGCATATAAAAGCTTTGCATGTTACATAGAGGTTTAATTTTGAAAGTCTGAAGATTTTTTGAGTTTTACTATGGTTCCTTCATAAGTTCAGTTTACTACCTTGAGGACAGGGGTTACTTGGCTCCTCTTATTTACTAGGTATGGACCCTGGTCTTTCATCCCTTACTTTTTAAAACTCTTTTTTTTTTTATTTTTATTTTTATTTTTTTTTAAATTTTTTATTGTTGGCTGTTCATAACATTACATAGTTCTTGATATATCATATTTCACAATTTGATTCAAGTGGGTTATGAGCTCCCATTTTTACCCCATATACAGATTGCAGAATCACATCAGTTACACATCCATTGATTTACATATTGCCATACTAGTGTCTGTTGTATTCTGCTGCCTTTCCTATCCTCTACTATCCCCCCTCCCCTCCCCTCCCCTCCCCTCTTCTCTCTGCCCCCTCTACTGACATTCGTTTGTCCCCCTTGTATTATTTTCCCCCTTCCCCTCACTTCCTCTTGTATGTACTTTTGTATAACTCTGAGGGTCTCCTTCCATTTCCATGCATTTTCCCTTCTCTCTCCCTTTCCCTCCCACCTCTCATCCCTGTTTAATGTTAATCTTCTTCTCATGCTCTTCGACCCTACTCTGTTCTTAGTTACTCTCCTTATATCAAAGAAGACATTTGGCATTTGTTTTTTAGGGATTGGCTAGCTTCACTTAGCATAATCTGCTCTAATGCCATCCATTTCCCTGTAAATTCTATGATTTTGTCATTTTTTAATGCAGAGTAATACTCCATTGTGTATAAATACCACATTTTTTTATCCATTCATCCATTGAAGGGCATCTAGGTTGGTTCCACAGTCTAGCTATTGTGAATTGTGCTGCTATGAACATCGATGTAGCAGTGTCCCTGTAGCATGCTCTTTTTAGGTCTTTAGGGAATAGACCGAGAAGGGGAATAGCTGGGTCAAATGGTGGCTCCATTCCCAGCTTTCCAAGAAATCTCCATACTGCTTTCCAAATTGGCTGCACCAATTTGCAGTCCCACCAGCAATGTACAAGTGTACCCTTTTCCCCACATCCTCGCCAGCACTTGTTGTTGTTTGACTTCATAATGGCTGCCAATCTAACTGGAGTAAGATGGTATCTTAGGGTGGTTTTGATTTGCATTTCTCTGACTGCTAGAGATGGTGAGCATTTTTTCATGTACTTGTTGATTGATTGTATGTCCTCCTCTGAGAAGTGTCTGTTCAGGTCCTTGGCCCATTTGTTGATTGGGTTGTTTGTTCTCTTATTGTCTAATTTTTTGAGTTCTTTGTATACTCTGGATATTAGGGCTCTATCTGAAGTGTGAGGAGTAAAGATTTGTTCCCAGGATGTAGGCTCTCTATTTACCTCTCTTATTGTATCTTTTGCTGAGAAAAAACTTTTTAGTTTGAGTAAGTCCCATTTGTTGATTCTAGTTATTAACTTTTGTGCTATGGGTGTCCTATTGAGGAATTTGGAGCCCGACCCCACAGTATGTAGATCGTAGCCAACTTTTTCTTCTATCAGACGGCGTGTCTCTGATTTGATATCAAGCTCCTTGATCCATTTTGAATTAACTTTTGTGCATGGCGAGAGAAAGGGATTCAGTTTCATTTTGTTGCATATGGATTTCCAGTTTTCCCAGCACCATTTGTTGAAGATGCTATCCTTCCTCCATTGCATGCTTTTAGACCCTTTATCAAATATAAGATAGTTGTAGTTTTGTGGATTGGTTTCTGTGTCCTCTATTCTGTACCATTGGTCCACCCGCCTGTTTTGGTACCAGTACCATGCTGTTTTTGTTACTGTTGCTCTGTAGTATAGTTTGAAGTCTGGTATCGCTATACCGCCTGATTCACACTTCCTGCTTAGCATTGTTTTTGCTATTCTGGGTCTTTTATTTTTCCATATGAATTTCATGATTGCTTTCTCTATTTCTACAAGAAATGCAAAATGGGTTCCAACCAAGAATTGTGTTTCCAGCGAAATTAAGCTTCAGGATGGAAGATGAAATTAAAACCTTCCACGATAAACAAAAGTTAAAAGAATTTGCAGCTAGAAAACCATCTCTTCAAAACATCCTTGGCAAAACATTACAGGAAGAGGAAATGGAAAATAACAATGAAAACCAACAGTGGGAGGTAGGACACTAAAGGGGGGAAAATAATCAAAGTGGAAAACAAACCATGTTTAGTAACATAAATAAACAAATATGGCTGGAAGATCAACCCATATCTCAATAATAACCCTAAATGTTAATGGCTTAAACTCACCAATCAAGAGACACAGGCTAGTAGAATGGATCACAAAACAAGACCCAACAATATGCTGCCTACAGGAGACGCATTTGATAGGAAAAGACATACATAGGCTGAAGGTGAAAGGTTGGGAAAAATCATATCACTCATATGGACTTCGGAAACAAGCAGGAGTGTCCATACTCATATCAAATAAAATAGATTTCAAGCCAAAGTTAATCAAAAGGGATAAAGAGGGACATTACATACTGCTCAAGGGAACCATACACCAACAAGACATAACAATCATAAATATATATGCCCTAAACAATGGTGCAGCTATGTTCATCAAACAAACTCTTCTCAAGTTCAAGAGTCTAATAGACCACCATACAATAATCATGGGAGACTTCAACACACCTCTATCACCACTGGACAGATCTTCCAAACAAAAGTTGAATAAGGAAACTATAGAACTCAATAACACAATTAATAACCTAGACTTAATTGACATATATGGAATATACCACCCAACATCAAGCAGTTACACTTTTTTCTCAGCAGCACATGGATCCTTCTCAAAAATAGATCATATATTATGTCACAGGGAAACTCTTAGACAATATAAAGGAGTAGAGATAATACCATGCATCTTATCTGATCATAATGGAATGGAACTGAAAATCAACGATAAAAGAAGGAAGGAAAAAGAATACATCACTTGGAGAATGAACAATAGGTTACTGAATGATCAATGGGTTATAGAAGACATCAAGGAGGAAATTAAAAAATTCTTAGAGATTAATGAAAACACAGACACAACATATCAGAATCTATGGGACACATTGAAAGCAGTTCTAAGAGGAAAATTCATTGCTTGGAGTTCATTCCTTAAAAAAAGAAAAAACCAACAAATAAATGATCTCATACTTCATCTCAAAATCCTAGAAAAAGAAGAGCAAAACAACAGCAAAAGAAGTAGAAGGCAAGAAATAATGAAAATCAGAGCTGAAATTAATGAAATTGAAACAAAAGAAACAATTGAAAAAATTGACAAAACTAAAAGTTGGTTCTTTGAAAAAATCAACAAAATCGACAGACCCTTAGCCATGCTAGCGAAGAGAAGAAGAGAGAGAACTCAAATCACTAACATACGGGATGAAAGAGTCAATATCACAACAGACACTTCAGAAATACAGAAGATAATCAAAAATTATTTTGAATCCTTATACTCCAATAAATTAGAAGATAGTGAAGGCATAGATAAATTTCTTAAGTCATATGATCTGCCCAGATTGAGTCAGGAGGATATAGAAAACCTAAACAGACCAATATCAATTGAGGAAATAGAAGAAACCATCAAAAGACTACCAACTAAGAAAAGCCCAGGACCGGATGGGTATACAGCAGAGTTTTACAAAACCTTTAAAGAGGAACTAATACCAATACTTTTCAAGCTACTTCGGGAAATAGAAAAAGAGGGAAAACTTCCAAATTCATTCTACGAGGCCAACATCACCCTGATACCTAAACCAGACAAAGACACTTCAAAGAAAGAAAACTACAGACCAATATCTCTAATGAACCTAGATGCAAAAATCCTCAATAAAATTCTGGCCACTCGGATACAAAAACATATCAAAAAAATTGTGCACCATGATCAAGTAGGATTCATCCCTGGGATGCAAGGCTGGTTCAATATACGGAAATCAATAAATGTTATTCACCACATCAATAGACTTAAAAATAAGAACCATATGATCATCTCGATAGATGCGGAAAAAGCATTCGACAAAGTACAGCATCCCTTTATGTTCAAAACTCTAGAAAAACTAGGGATAACAGGAACATACCTCAATATTGTAAAAGCAATCTATGCTAAGCCTCAGGCTAGCATCATTCTGAATGGAGAAAAATTGAAGGCATTCCCTCTAAAATCTGGAACAAGACAGGGATGCCCTCTCTCTCCACTTCTGTTCAACATAGTTCTCGAAACACTGGCCAGAGCAATTAGACAGACGAAAGAAATTAAAGGCATCAAAATAGGAAAAGAAGAACTTAAATTATCACTATTTGCAGATGACATGATTCTATACCTAGCAGACCCAAAAGGGTCTACAAAGAAACTATTAGAGCTAATAAATGAATTCAGCAAAGTGGCAGGGTATAAAATCAACACGCATAAATCAAAGGCATTCCTGTATATCAGCGACAAATCCTCTGAAATGGAAATGAGGACAACCACTCCATTCACAATATCTTCAAAAAAAATAAAATACTTGGGAATCAACCTAACAAAAGAGGTGAAAGACTTATACAATGAAAACTACAGAACCCTAAAGAGAGAAATAGAAGAAGATCTTAGAAGATGGAAAAATATACCCTGTTCATGGATAGGCAGAACTAACATCATCAAAATGGCGATATTACCAAAAGTTCTCTATAGGTTTAAAACTCTTAATGCTTTACATTTTTCTTTTTCCTCTGGCGCTGGGGATTGAACCCAGGTCTTTGTGCATATGAGACAGGCACTCTACCAACTGAGCTATATCCCCAGCCCTTCATGCCTTTTACTTTTTAAAATATTCATGGGGCTGGGGCTGTAGCTCAGTGGTAAAGCACTTACCAAGCACTTAGTAAGCCCTAGGTTCAATCCCCAGTACTACAAAAACAGACAAATAAACAAAAATACCATTATGAATAATTTTTACTTGATTAACTTTCCTCAAAGGTGCTATGGATATTTAATTGCCTAAAAATATTTTCATAGCTTTGCAGAGCCTTAGATATCATTGACCCACCCTCTACCATTTTGCAGAGAGCAAAATGAAGCCCAAAGTGGGTAAATGACTTGCTTAGAAGCATTCAGCTCCCAAACAGGAATGCAAGAACTCCCCAGATCTTGACCCCTTTGCTTTTTTTTCCTATACTAATACATGTCTTTTGATCTGCTTAGAGCTCAGTATTATATATAGTGAAGAAAGATATAGCAGTTGACTTATAAGATATATAAGATATAGCAGTTGACATATAAAGAATACTTAATAAAATAATTAAGTGGGATTCCCTGTTTAATTCAAAACCTTATGAGCCACCAAAATAGTTTCAATCTATGTTTCTAAAAAATCTTTTATGAGGAACTAGGAAATAAATTATCATATTAAGTTTCAATTTGTTGTGTTTTTCTTCCTACCATGGAAAGAAAGATCACAAAATGAAGTGGTCCAAAGGTAGGCAACCAGAAGGTAAAAACCCAAAGATATTAGATTATGTGGTAATAACTGAGAGTTTATTTTCCTCCTTTGAATATAGTGTGGGTTGTTGTGACTGTTGTTATAATTTTTGTGTCCGTTTCCACAACATACCATCATTTATCTTTGTCTTCAGTGTGCCAAGAGAATTTAACTTGGTAGTACACATTGATGTGGAAGGGGAAGGAATATTTTGTAGGTTTCATTAGAGAAACTGAATAAGAACAGGTCCTATCCCTGAGGATAAAAGAGAGGAAAATGTATTGATTGCTTTGGGCAGATCACATTAGATAGGGAGCAAACAAGTTATTCAAGAAAATTAATTTAAAAAAAGGCATCAGGATCAAATAAATCCCCAAAACAAAAGTGCTTTATAGACAAAAAATATACTTAATTGCTCCTGTGAAGGTGTAGGGAATTTTGCAGATTAAGATATTCTGTCTCCTTTAGAAGCTCTGGTTGGCATTTGTCAGTATTGGGCCTATGGCGTACAGGGAGCCACCTCCTGCTGTGTTTGTTTTAGAAATAGAGCTCACTAAGTCAGTTTTCAGAGGGCTGAGGTAACCTTCTTTAGTGTGACACTAGTACTGTTTTGTTAGAGACAAATCCCAGAAACTCAAGGTAGCAACATATACAGAGTGAAAGAGTGTATCCGGGAGATTTTTATTTGGCATTTTTATTGCTAACAATTTACAGAAGTATTTGTATTTAGTATTTAGTACCAGGCAGGCTTAAGGGGCAGTTTTTATTTCTGTGTGATTTTTGAAAGGTTTAAAGAATCAGAAAGAGATTATATAATAGATAATGGAGAATGAAGATCCTGGCTTCTACAGAAGCTTGAAAAGATAGGATGGAAGGCAAACAACTGCTTCTAGGTGCTTTGATTTTTTTTTTTTTAAATGAACTATTTTTTTTTTTAAGCACAGTAGTTTCTTTGAGCAGTGCCTTTGTTGTCTAATGTTTCTAAATACCCAACCAATAAATATTGTTGGGACCAGTTAAAAAAGCAGGTCAGCTGAAAAACAAAGTACTTAGCAGATAGGCCTAGGGTGACATGTGTGAGCCAAACTGCATTTTGGGTATTAAAGTCCTGTTGTCTAATCTGCCCACTCCACTGCATGTTCTTCTAGCAGTCACTCCAGGCAGCACTTTTCATCACTGTGCAGCTTCACCAAACAGCTGCTTTGGAACAGGGTTATCTCTAGATGCTGTTGACATCATGTCTCTGCTCACATACCAGTGTTGGCCCACATGATTCTTTTAATTAGATTGCAAGAAATCGCCTTAGATTTCATTCATTTCTGATGAAACCAAGAACTTTCCCTCTCGAGCTTCTTAATAAGATATCCATTTATTATACAGGGTACAGACTGGGGCTTGTGAATTCAGAATTCGTAAGTGCTCAACTGAGAAAATAAAATTCATGATTTTACAGGAATTAGCTAAATTCATAAGGTTTATATTTAATTTTTACTTGTTTCTTAAGAATACAGATGTGAATACATCTGTTGAGTCTGTCCAGGAGGCAGAACTGTTATTCTAGATGAAATTAAATAAGCCCTTTTCCCCCTTGATGAGACAACAGGTAAAAACAAAGGAAGACACTTTAATAGTTTATAACTTCTTTTCTTTAAACTTTAAGTTTTTTTTTTCTATTGAGAAAAGTGTTTTAAAGTCTATCAGAAGATAGCAATATTTTTTAAATCACAGAAGAAAAAAATAGCCAGAGCTTCAAGTGGTAAGAGTTAGGAATATTTCTTGTAATAAACAACTTTGTGCAACTTACCTAATTAACTGAGCTTCATTTTCCTGACCTATAGAAAAAGGGTCTGGTAAAATTCCCCAACATTACTTGTAGCTCTTTGATTCTGTAATTACTCTGTTATACTATGACACTGACAATAAAATAAAATTTTAGGTATTTGCATAATTTTGTGCTAAAGGAGGTGGTTCACAGTTGTCAATAGTAGAATTTCAGTTTCTTCTGTATATGTGTGACTGATTACACTTGCCTGTGCATGGAAAACTTCAGGTTGTTAAAAAGAAACAGTGGTTTTGTTGGGAGAAGAGGACTGTGAGTCTATAGGTCAGGGAGGGAAAATTTTACATTCATTTTATACTTTTGATTGCTTTTTATTTTATTTTTTGCAGGGCTAAGGATTGGACTCAGGGCCTCATGCATGCCAGGCAATTGATTGCTTATTTTGTTTTTTAAAAAAATCATGCAATGTTTAAAACTTTTAAAAATAAATTTCTTTTATTATTTTTTAAGGACAAAAATAAGGCTTTCAAATCAGTACAGAATGCATGCCTAGATGAGGAATATTTGGACTTTCATTTCAGACTCTACATATTACATTTAACCTTAAAGTATTATTTACTTTTGTTTGTATCATGGAAAGTTCTTTTAAATCCTGTCCATCAATTAAAGCAGCCACTTTTGTTTGGTGGAATAAGCTGTCTTTGAAAGCACAGAGGCAAGCTTTAGCCATGTAAGTGACAGGATTATATAGCTGCTGCTGTTTTTTGGGGGGTGGGGGTGGGGGTAGGGGCAGAATTATGTAGCTTCTAATTTTTGAATCTTCTGAAAGGTCTTATTCTTTATCCTATCTGCAACAGTATCTAGAATCATCTTTTTATTTGTGATTGTTGGAATAAAATAGAGGTGGGAAAAATTGATTTTTAGACCAATTAGTAATGACTATTGCCAAATTGAAAGTGTTTCAGTTTTACTCCTGTGTCTTAAATGCTCCTTCTAAATCTTTTTAGAGGATAAAACTATAGGAAATGAAAAAGCAATCGGTTGAAACATCAGAAGGCGTTTTCAGAGTCTGCATTTGGTAACTGCACTTGAATTTTGGTTTGAGCGTTAGTTTTTGTTCCATGAAGGTTTGAGAAATTATAGGATCCCAGGATCCCAGAAAGTAGATGCTTCTTGCCAGGCATATTTGTGGGCTTCTCTTTTCTCCCCTCCTTTTCTTCCTGTTTTTTTTTTTTTTCTTTTTCCCTTGGTATCAGAGATTGAACCCAGGTGTTCTTTACCACTCAGCTTTGTCTCCTGCTCTTTTATATTATTTTGAGACAGGATCTCACTAAGTTGCTGGCTTGGGTTTAGAATCCTCCTGCCTCAGCCTCCTGAGAATCTGGGATTACATGTGTCTGCCACTGAGCCTGGCCTTTTTTTCTTATTTAAAAAAATAAACTTAAGGAAATTTACAAAAGAACCTAAAAACCATTTCTATTATTATTTTTTGGTACCAGGGATTGAACTCAGGGTTACTCAACCACTAAGCCATATCCCCAGCCCTATTTTGTATTTTACTTAGAGACAGGGTCTTACTGAGTTGCCTAGCGCCTTGTCCTTGCTGAGGCTGGCTTTGAACTTGTGATCCTCCTGTTTCAGCCTCCCAAGCCTCTGGGATTACAGGCATGCACCACTGTGCCCAACCTTCATTCAATTTTTTTTTTTTTTTTTTTTTTACAATTAGAGTACCTTCCTAGCATTATTAATTATACTATTGTAACCACTAGAATAGACATGGTAGGTTTTTTTCTTATTCTGTCCTTGAATATTACCCCCTGTCTGGCACAATGTTTTCTAGCCTTTCCTGTATTGAGCAGTTTAATAAAATGAAAGTCAATTTAAAGATGAACTGCAATATTTACGCCACATTAGAATTATTAAAGTTCTCCTTTGTTCTTTTCAGATTTACAGTGTCTCTGACTAAATTTATTTGTATTTCTATTTCTTTCAGAGTTTGGTACCACTCTTCTTTCTCTCCGTGTGTTTGTGTGTGTGTGTGTGAATGTGCACAAATACTTTACAACTAAGCCATATCCCCAGTTCTTTTTATTTTTAGTTTGAGACGATGTCTCACTAAATTGCCCAGGCTGGCTTCAAACTTACCATCCTCCTGCCTCTGTCTCCAAGTAGCTGGGAATGCAGGCATGCGTCACCATGCCTGGCTCAGTTTATTCATTGAAATATGATGTTATTTATGCCAGTGTCAGTAATCTCATGATGATGTTGATGATGATAATTATCTTTGCCATTTATTGAACTCTTACTTTTGCTAGATGTACTACTTCAGACATTTTGCTAATTCACTTAGTAAATATTCATTTTGTACCCTTTAGACACAAAGCATTGATCCTAGGGGATACGGATATAATAGTGAGTAAGACAAAGCGTTGGTCCTTAAGAGGGTTTATATATTGTTTCTAATCTATATAATATCCTCAAGGTAGAAATTGTTTTAATTTTGTAGATGAGAAAGCTGAGGCTGAAGAAACAGAACAAATTTTCTAGTATTGCAGAGCCTGTGAATGAACAAATTTTAGTTTGAACTTGTTATATTTAATTCCAGTTTGTACCCTGTTGTGTTCTACTGTTTCACAGATCAGTATTACTTTCTTCTTCATTAAGATATTTATTAACATCTAGGATTGATCTGAACATAGGCAACTATGGATATAATTAAACTGACAGGGATACAGCGCACACTATGAAGTTCATAAACAATTATTCCTTTTTAACTTTGATGCTTCAAAAGAGCTAGAAGGGACACTAAAACCTAAAACTTTGAATGTCAAAAAACATTTTATTTAGGAATACATCGAACCAAAAATTTTGTAAGATTTGTACACTGAAAATTATGAAACATTGTTGAAAGAAATTAAAGAAGCTTAAATAGCTAGGTGTGGTGGCCCATGCCTTTAATCCCAGTAGCTCAGCAGACTGAGGTAGGAGGATCACAAGTTGGAGGCCAGCCTCAGCAGCTTAGCAAGGCCCTAAGCAACTTAGCAAGGCCCTGTCTCAAAATGAAAAAAAAAGGGCTGGGGGTGTGGCTTAATGGTTGAGCAGCCCTGGTTTAAATCCCTGGTTTGAAGAAAAAAAAAAAAGCCTAAATAAATGAAAGATGTCTCACATTATTGTTAATATAGAAATGAACTCTAAACTGACCTACAAATTTAACACAATCCCTATCAAAACCCCAACTGCTGCTGAAATTTAATGGGCTCCAGAAATGCCAAAAAAAATCTTTTTTTTTTTTTTTGTTCTTATTAGTTATACATGACAGTAGAATGAATTTTGACACACACACACACACACACACACGGGGTATAACTTCCCGTTCTGTGGTTGTATATGATGTGGAGTTATACTGGTCGTGTATTTATATATGAACATAGGAAAGTTATATCCTATTCATTCTACTGTCTTTCGTATTTTCATCCCTCCCCATTCCCCTAGTCCAGTCCAGTGAACCTCCACCCCGTGCACCCCCACACCCCATTGAGAGTCAGCATCCACATATCATAGAGAACATTCAGTCTTTGGTTTTTGGGAATTGGTTTATTTCACTTAGCATGATAGCTTCTAGTTCCATTCATTTACTGGCAAATGCCATAATTTAATTCTTCTTTATGACTGAGTAATATTCCATTGTGTATATGTACCACATTTTTTAATCTATTCATCTGTTGAAGGGTACATAGGTTGGTTCCACAGTTTAGCTATTGTGAATTGAACTGTATGAACATTGATGTGGCTGCATCACTATAGTATGCTGATTTTTAAATGGGATAACTTGGTCAAATGTTGGTTCTTGGACCAAGAATGATAACTTTGGGCCAATTTTTCTGAGGAATCTCCATACTGCTTTCCAGAGTGGTTATACCAATTTGCAGTCCCACCAGAAATGTAGGAGTGTACTTCCCCCCCACCACACATCTTTGCTGACATTTATTGAGACTTGTTTCTTGACATTTGCCATTCTTACTGGAGTGAGTTGAAATCTCAGTGTAGTTTTAATTTGCATTTCTCAAATTGCTAGTGATGTTGAACATTTTTTCACATGTCTATTGACCATTTGTATTTATTCTTCTGTTAAGTGTCTGTTTAGTTCCTTTGCCCCATTTATTGACTGGGTTATTTATTTATTTTTTTTGGTGCTAAGTTTTTTTTTTTAGTTCTTTATACATTCTGAAGATTAATGCTCTATCTGAGTTGCAGGTGGCAAAGATTTTCTTCCATTCTGTAGGCTCTCTCTTCCTGTTCTTTATTGTTTTCTTTGCTGTAAAGAAGCTTTTTAGTTTGGTACAACCCGATTTATTGATTCTTTATTTTACTTCTTGCACTTTAGGGGTCTTGTTGAGGAATTCAATTCCTAAGCTGACATGATGAAGATTTGGGACTACTTTTTCTTCTAGTAGGCACTTGGTCTCTGGTATAGTGCCTAGGTCCTTGATCCACTTAGAGTTAAATTTTGTTCAGGGTGAGAGATAGGGTCTAATTTTATTTTATTGCATATGGATTTCCAGTTTTCCCAGTGCCATTGTTGAAGAGGCTATTTTTTCTCCAATGTGTATTTATGGCACCTTTGTTTATTATGAGGTAACTGTGTTTATGTGGATTTGTCTCTGTGTTCTCTATTCTGTACCATTGGTCTTCATGTATGTTTTTGTGCCTGTACCATGCTGTTTTTGTTACTATAGCTCTGTCGTATAATTTAAGGTCTGGTATTTTGATGCCTCCTGTTTCACTCTTCTTGCTAAGTATTGCTTTGGCTATTCTGGGTTTCTTATTTTTCCAAATGAATTTCATGACTGCTTTTTCTATTTCTATGAAGACTGTCATTGGAACCTTAATAGGAATTGCATTAAATCTGTATAGCGCTTTTGGTAGGAGAAAGAGAATAAAGTTGGAGGGCTCACATTTTCCCAATTTCAAAAACACCATAGAGCTGCAATAATCCAGACAATGTGTTACAAGCATAGAATGAAAATAAGATTGGAATTATGGGTGAGAAGTAAAATCTTTCATTTATGATCAATTGATTTAAAAAAAATTGTGGTTGTAGATGGACAGAATCCCTTTTTTTATTTGTTTATTTTTATGTGGTATTAGGAATTGAACCCAGTGCCTCACACACTCTGCAAGTGCTCTGCCACTGAACTATAGCCCCTGATCAATTGATTTTTGACGAGGGTTCCAAGATCATTCAGTGGGGCAAAGAGCAGTCTCTTTAACAAATAATATTGGGAGAATTGGACAGCCATGTGCAAAAGAGCAAAGTTAAATTCCTAATTTCATACTAAATTCCACATGGATCAGACACATAAACATGAGGTCTAAAACTGTTAGAAGAAAGTAGAGGTATAACTATTCACAACTGGAAGTAGGTAATGGTTTCTTAGGTATGACACCAAAAGCAACCAAAGTAAAAATAAATAAGTTGGACTTTATCAATTAATTTTTATGTTTCATTGTGCCCCATTAAGACACCAAAAGACTATTCATAGAATGGAAAAAAAATAATTGGAAATTTAATATCTGATAAGGGTCTAGTATCCAGAAAATATAAATAATTCTTATAACACAAACATGAAAAGACAAATAGCCCAAATGGAAACAGGTAAAGAATTTGAATGGACATTTTTTTCAAAAAAGATATAGAAATGGACTGTAAATGCTCAACAGCATTAACCACTGGCAGAATACAAATCAAAACCAAAATAAGATACCATTTTTTACCACTAGGATGGTTATAATAAAAAAGATAGTCGATAAAACACATTGATGGGGATGTACAGCAACTGGAACCCTCATAAGTTGGTGGTGGGCTGGTGGGAAGGTAAAAGCCACTTTGGAAAAGCTTGGTATTCTTCCAAAAGCTACAGTGAGTTTACTGTGCAACCCAGCAATTTCATACTCATATATATGCCCACGAGAATTGAAAACGTGTCCACACAAAAACTTGCACATATTCATAGCAGTGTTATTTATCATAGTCAAAAAATAGAAACCATTCAAATGTCTCTCATCTGATGAATGAATCTACAAAGTGTGGTAGATCTGTACAATATAGAATATTATATAATGATGAAAGGAACATAGTACTGGTTCCTGTTTTAACATGAATGAATATTAAATGAAAAGGCTAATCACAAAATCCACATATTGCATAATTCCATTATATGAAATATCCAGAATAAGCCAATTTATGGAAATGGAAAATAGGTTACTGATTGCCAGGGCATGGAGAGAGGGAGGAATGGGGAGTGACTTACAAATGGGCTTGAAGTTTCTTTTTAGGGAATTGAATTAGAATTAGATATTGGTTATAGTTACAAATGTCTATGTGTATATTTAAAAACATTAAATCATATACTTTAAAAGAGTGAATTTTATGTTATGTGGTTATATCTTAATAAAACTTGCATGTATTTAAAAACACCTATTACTTTTATTTTGGGGGTTTAGATTCAGTCTACCACTTCAATTACCTGTGTATGGATTATTTCACTTCAAGTACAATATAATCTAAACCTTTATTGTCTATGAGGATCTATAATTTTCTTTATTTAAATTTTTAAATTTTAGTTGTAGTTGGACACAGTACCTTTGTTTTATTTATTTATTTGTTTTATGTGGTGCTGAGAATTGCTGAGGATCAAACCCAGTGCCTCACATGTGCTAGGTGAGCGCTCTACCGCTAAGCCACAACCCCAGCTCCTAATTTTCTTTATTTTTATCTTTTTTTCTATTGCCTTACTTTACACCAGCTAGCCTTATTACATACAGGAAAAAACTGGTTCAGAAAAATATGATGTCATATTTCCTTCTTGATCTCTTTTTTAAAAATTGTAATGTTATATTAATTTTCAAACCAAGAGTGGCATATTGTTGTAATTACATCATTTGGAAATGTGTTTATTTTCAAGGGTACAGATTTGATTTAGAAACTGATTTTCCTGTATTTTCTGTTATTCATGGCGCTTGATGACCACACATTTGAAATGCTTCCTGGCCAGAGCACAGAATTCTTGGCGGGGGGTGGGGGTGGGGGGTCAGTGCAGAAATGATTCATGGTTTGATAAAATGCAGGCAGGTTGAATATGACTTTTATAATGTGGCCGTGAGCCCACCTTACAGTTTGAATTTGTACATGCCTTTTTCTTTTGTAAACATAAGATTCAAGTAAGTTTTACTTCTTGAGTGTTCTGGTGTGTTGCTAGTGAGAAGTATGAGTGTCCTACCTAAAGTATTATATAACAGGAAGCAAAGTTTTCTGAGGGAACTAAGGAGCTCAGTAGAAAGAGGAGATAAAACCTTTGGGTCTTTTCCATTGGCCTCCTCACTACGCTTCCTCAGGGGTGTGACTGGAGCTCCTCTGCCTGGAGCATAGACAACAAAGAGTTATGTTTCTGGATATGGTATTTAGCCCCCGAATTCTTTTTTTTTTTTTTTTTTTAAAGAGAGAGAGAGAGAGAGAGAGAGAGAGAGAGAATTTTTTAATATTTATTTTTTAGTTTTCTGCGGACACAACATCTTTGTTTGTATGTGGTGCTGAGGATCGAACCGGGGCTGCACGCATGCCAGGCGAGCGCGCTACCGCTTGAGCCACATCCCCAGCCCCTGAATTCTTGTTAGTGATGGAGATGTGGGGCTGAAGAGCATTGAGTGGGCAGCAGGACTTGATAACACAAGGCAAGTGTAACACCATTTCCAGTCTCCCTTTCAAAATAGATGGTTTTAGCCTCTTGACAAAGTGAGTGCTGAGTGTCCCCACAGCCAATACCTGCCAAGTTCTTGGCATACTTGGAGTGAAGTCTTTAACAGAGCTTCAGTTTCCAGCTTCAATTATAGGTCCTCATTGTTAATAGTTGATTTGAAACTTGATCACATTGGTTCTACTCTCAAGCAACCTTTCCTCTTTGCCTCTTAGTCATTCAAGTGACAGAAATCTTGTGGCATTCAAGATCATGGTGGGCTAGAAACTGGGGGAGGGTGTGGAGAACAGTAAAGAAGTGGGCAAGAGTAGAGGATGAGTGATACTGGGATGAAGAGACTGAAAGGTGTTCATACTATTTCACGATTTCCTCTTACCATTATTACTTAGGTAAGGGAACACAATGGAACATTCTCCCTTTCTCAGGATTTGCTCAGGCTTGTTTCTTGCATTTTATAGAAGAGAAGCAGGGAGGGAGCAAAGTAGCATTGCTTGCTTTGGGTTTATTTGTTTCTTTAAAGTTTTTGGATCCAAAGTCTTATTAGTGAAACTTTCAGTTTTGTGAACAGAAGTGGAAATTATTAATAATTTTTAGTATTTATTGAACATAAGAACTGTGACAACCCTTTAAGAACATTATATAATCTATACAACTCTATTATTTAAGTATTTATAAGTTAATTAATATATGTAAGGCGCTTAGAGTAGTACCTGAGATATAATAAGCACCCAAGAAATGTTATTGCTAATACTTATTTTGAATTGAACTGTACCTTAGAGTGGCATTAGTAGAATTTGCATGCAAGGTTATTAAACCGTGAAGCTCATAATCTAAACTATTATGCAAAATTACATCTCTCTCCTTCAAGAACTCAGTTTCCTTTAGCAAGCATCTTCCCTGTTATTCTCCTGTATATGTATTCTAGGATAAAACGTCTTAAAATTCTATCATCTGACTTGTCCCTGTTTGTGAATCCTAAATCTGTTTTTACCCCCTGCACTTATCCCTAGGGAAGTTCATTTTTCAAATTATCAAGGTATGGACCAAATTTATTTAGTGAGAATGTGGAATTTTTCTTATAAGATTTTAAAAAGACAAGTAAGGTAATTACATGAAAGGGTCTGTTTAGGCTCTTTTTGCATGGTGGGGGGTGGACCAAATAACCTTTGGATCACTTCCACTTGTATAACTCACCATTTCGGGAGGACAGAAACATTTGAGACCAAAGTTCAACTTTTTTTATTATTAAATTCTTTTATTGTCACCAGGAAACTAGAGAAAATGAATTCTTCACAGTGTGCTTGTGCATGCAACTTGAAACGGCTTGCACATTAAATGAAATTAAATGAAAGGCAGCTGTTTGGGAAAGAGCTGTCAGAAACTGATTGGGTTTTGTTAGAGGAGAATAGAAGCTAGGAATACATTTTCAGAAACAGGATATCAGTGGTTGAAAAAGCAAGCAAATTTACATACACAAACGCTCTCATGTGGTTGTGCTGTTGCATGTCTTTTCAATTCATCCATCTTAAATTATTATTTGCTCTTAGTGAGTAGGTGTCTGCTTTCAAAACTTTTCACATATCAAATCTGTGGCAATTCTTTCTTTTCTGAGATGTAAATATAGCACAGCCTCACTACAATGCCATCCTAAGTACTTTGGTTTGGGTTAAACTGAAAATCTAGAAATATTCACCAAACCACTTCCTTTACCCAGAACCTCTGTTCCTGCCAAAATATACCCAGGGAAGGACCACCTTGGGCAGGTTTCCAGAGGTGCCACCCAGGTCTTCTGAAATGGCTGCCAGCAAGAAGGGAGCAATTACATTCCGTAACAAACTCAAAGCAGATGGTCATCTGTGGTGATATGTGTTACATTATGAAGCCTTGGATTCGTGATTGTACTTTGTGTTTCCCAACACTCAAGTTACCTTACCTTGTGTTGCTCCAGCTGACCCCCCTCCCCACCTTGTTGCCCATTGTTTGGGCCTTGTTCCTGTGGTTTACTGTAGGCCCTTCTGCTGCTCAAAAGCTTCACTCTGCTGTCTTCTAACCCTGCTGCTAGCTTGTAGCTCATAGCAGGATCTCTGCCAGGTCTCCAGCAGTAGGTATGGTATGGTACGTAGAACTACTTTTGAAGAATTTTTTAAAAGCCTTTTGGGGGTTTACTATTGAAGTACAACCTTATCCAGGAAATTCAGTTAGCACTCAGAGTTAGGAATCTTAGTGCAGTTTTGCAGTCATATAGGTTTAATCTCTGGAGCTTCTCCTTATATTGAATTGTATTTACAAGCCCACTGAACAATTAACTCGTCTAATTTTAACTGCTTGCCTTTGAGATCTTGGTTGGTATCTCCTCAGGACCTTTTTATTTTTCTATGGTTTAGAATACAAATCCATAGTCCCTCCTTTAACTGACATTAGAAGTCACATGATGCCCATCTTTAGCTCCTATTCTCCTGTGTACCTATATTGCCACAATGTGAACCTGTCATCGTTCTTGAAGGGTCTGAACCCAGGTCTCCACTGCATTGGCAAATGCACTGGATATAGTCTTTCAAGCCAAATACATGGATGGGTACATTTTCAAACTGAGGCAAAGGAAACTCCTGGGGATCTTGTAGTTTCCCATTTATAATGCTATATTTGAAAATAAGAACAAAAGATTGTTCTTCAATCAATTCAGCAGTTCCTAATTTAGACCCAGCTCTTTATTTACCCAGAATAGTGCTAGCAAAGTAAGTACATACTGTTTCCCCCACTTTTCTGATATGATTTACATATAATCTGTATGGTGATTATCTGTAATCCTAGTGGTTGCAGTACACTCGTGCATTCAGTACCACTTCCACAGAGCGAGTGTGCAGGCAGGTCTGAGGCACCGACATTTTCCCCACTTAAAAAAGACTTTGAGTGAATTAGATGCCATTACTGAAAAATAAGCTGTGAATTTACCACTGATTGAGTGTATTGGTGCACTTCTTAATTCTGAAACTGCCTCTGGTAACATCTCTGAATACTTCTTTTCCTGTTCTTGTTTGAGCTCCACAGTAGACAGATACCAAAGATATTCTTCTTAATAGTCAGGTCATTTCAAGGTACTTATTCCCATCTCATGGCTGTAAGTGAAAGAATCTATGGAAATGTGGAGTATTCTCTTTCTTATTTCCCTTGCATCACATGAAGAGTTAAGTCATCACCCCTGTTCCACTGTCCCCTAGGTATTTAAATATCTGTGTCACTTACCTTATCTATTCTGAGCCAGCCTCCTCTCTCATTCATTCAAAAAAGCATTTATTGAGCACTTATTATGTTCTCTCTCGGCACTGTGTTGGACTGATGTCAGAGAAATTGGTGAGCTGCATCCCCTGTTCTTGAGCTTATGGTCTGTTGGGTTGTGAGGAAAGCGTTTTTCTGAGTGTTGATGTGATGATTACCTATTGATGGCATTTATGTCAATAAGAGTCCATATTGATTTGTTTCTGTCCTTCATCTAACCAATGTAATTGTTTATCCCCTTCACAATATGATCAGCCCTTTTGTCTGCCTGGCCTAAGATGAAATGACAAAATGTGCATACATGATGATCCAGCCACAAGTATAGTTCCTTATGCTGATAGTCTTTTGGAATTCTTGGCAGCTTTAATTTTTAATGTAGTGAGCCTTAGCTGTAGTAATTTGAATTTAATTATTATGTGATCAAGCTGGAGTGATTGTTTTCAGTGCTGTCATAGGAAATCAAAGCCAACAGCTGGGCTGCAACTGTGTCCCGGCTGGTTTTATCTGAACAGAATTCAGAAGGAAAAGTGGCAGCAGGCTCCCCAGGCTCCCCCGGCTTCCCTAGCTCCAGGAGATAGTCTTTGGTTATACCAGGGAGTACTTACCAGATGCTTTTGAAGACACTGAGGAAGTGTTAATAAGGTATTAAGAATGTAGTATATATTTAGAGGACATGTCATCATTGTTTTCTTCCTTATGAATTAAATAAACTCACCACATAGAAAGAATAGTTACCTTACATAATTGGACAGTATTTAAGACTGATGATATTTAAGTTCCAAGATTTTTAAAAAATATTTTTTAGTTGTAGATGCATACAATACCTTTATTTTATTTATTTTTATGTGGTGCTAAGAATTGAACCCAGTGCCTCACATGTGCTAGACATGTGCTATTCCACTGAGCCAAAACCCCAGCCCCTGTCATAAGATTTTGACCTACAATGTCTGAGTTTGACCTTAAAATATTTTATATGCTATCAAGTATAACAGCATATTTATATTTAAGATATTTTCAGTTTGTTTATTGAGTTTATTAATTCTTAGTAGAACTTGCATCTATTAGTTTTAGCTTTCTTGGAGGAAAGGTATTACTTATACCTTAGGTGAATTAACATCATCCCACTTTAAAGGATACCATAATGAAAGCTGGAATAAAATTTTGCCATGCATAACAGAGTGGCTAATATTCATAACATATTAAGAATTCTATGAGTTAATTAAAAGACAACTCATAAGAAAAATATATGAGTTTTGAACAAACAGTTCATAGATGAAGAACTACAATTGCCAATAATGAACTCACTAATACTTAAGTCATGGCATTATATTGAGAGAACATTCAATATTTATTATCTAACTTTCAGTAAATAACTACATTTCTGTTGCAATTCCCAACTAGAAATAATGCATGAATGTGGTTAATTGTCACCAAGGCATATTTTATATGTTCATAGGCTTAGAGCATTTATGAATACTGCTTGGTTTGGGGTTAGTTGTGTGTTATTTTTTCCCCTTGTTATTGTATCTTTGCTTACATAAAGAAAAGTTGATAAAGCCATAGGTTAAAAAAAAAAGTTGATTTTTTTTTCCCTTGGGAAAATCTCAAGTGTATAGTTATAAGTGAATATTAAGGTTCAAAGTGGGCAATATAATGAGCACATTTAAAGAATTAGTAAGTATGTAACATTTCATGTTTGCAAGATGTTTTATAGCTATATTATTAATTTACATAAGTCCCCTAGAAGGCAACAATGTTATTGAATCTGATTTATAAGCAAAACAGGCAAAATATGTTAAGTGGCAAAAAAGAAATTAAGACATTGATTCTAAGGCTTGAACCTGTAGCCTAAACCTTGCTGCTTTATTAGGAAAATAAAGAAATAAAATGCTTCTATTTTGTTAGAACTTGGGCATGGTACCTATTTGGATAGCTGTTTATATATGTTTATGTGGGGGTTTTTTTGTTTTATTTTGTTGGTCATGTGGTTCAAAGCCCTTCCAGCACAAAATATGATGAGTGAATATGTGACCATATTAACTGATGAATAAGAGGCCACATTATAGATTCTCCATAAAATGATGCAGACATCATGACCAACTGACTGGTGACTATCTGGTGTATGCTCAGTATTGGTCTAGATAGACTGTAAGGTGAGATCAACACATGACAGGGGAGAGCTGACCTTGATGACCATGCACTGCCTGTAGGCTGCTTTTTTGCTGTCATTGTGTTTCTTTTGATACTTTGTTTTTCTATCCATACAAAAGCGAATTTCTTTTAAAGAGTAATAAATTTGCTTACAACCCCAATAAGGTAAAATGAGAAGATCTTCTATCACACAAGAAATTAAAAATAACTCAAACCCTTGAGTTAGAAAACAGAGGGAGACATGATAAATTATTGCCTTCAATTAACTTCTCTTTGATTTACTGAGTACCCAAAAACTGCTTTAACACCCTGAGGTGTGACCATAAGGTAATGAAGAGTGATTTTTAAAAATAAATATGCCATAAGGTACACTGTTATAATGAGTGCTATTCTTCCAACACAGCCACTCTTTACACTAATTCAATGATGCTGTCATTGCAAAAAAATATTTTTAGAACTCGTCCTTTTGAAATGCCTTTAGAAGCCATTTATAAACTGTAAAAGAAAACAGTCTCAACATTGACTTAAAGTCATACCATATTTTTTTAATCAACTCCTCCCCTGCAAAGAAATGTATTGCCCAGATAGTTACTGACATTTTCTCTAGCTTTTGTTCTACATGAATTTTTCTTTGCTTTTTCTAAAGTGTGGTACTATGAAAATATCAATTTGCTATATGTGAGGATATTTATTTATTTTCAATTTGTTTTTATTTTGAAATAATTTGTACTTAACAACAAAAGCTACAAAAATGGAAGGGATTTTCCATGTATTCTTCACCCAGCTTTCTGTAATGTTACCATCCAACATAAGCATAGTATAACCATCAAAATTAAGAACTCCTTAGTCTCTTCTAACTATCATGGCTCCCAAAGAGGACATTTAAAACAAAGTACCCCCCTCAGTGTACCCTATCCCAGTCCCCCCAAAATGGAGAGAGAGCCATAGACTCTGAATATAGTTCTAAAAATATCTCTGTTTCTATTACTGTCTTGTCAAATATTTAATTTATTTGATCTTTTGTGCCAAAATTGTGTGGGTTGATGCAATTAAAAGGGGAGTAACGGATGCCTAAAGCACAAATGAGCTTACAGTATACAAAAACAGCAGGTCTCTCCAGCACCATGGTGCAGATATGTATGGAGCTCTGGATTTTTTTCATAATGTTCTTGGTCTCTTGTATCTCTGTGCTTCCTTTCCATTTCTTCTGCCATCACCTTGGTTCAGACTTACCATTTTAATTTTAAACCTTACCCATTTTCAGTAGTTTCAAAAGTGATCTCTTTATCTATAATTACCTACCCCTTTCTAAGACCTAAAATACTCCTTTATATGTACCATCTCTTCTTTTAATAAGTCTCTGAAGTTCTTGCTAACTTCTGTTTTTTAAATAATTCTCTAATTTCCTGATCTAATTATGTTAATCTTGGCAGCATAGTATTTCTGTTAATTTCTCTGATAGCCTCCTAACGTGAGCAGCCCCTTATTGCTCTTGTATCCTTATCTTGTAGGCAGAGTGATCTTTTCAAATTCAAATATGGTCACTTTGCATTTCTGCTTAAATCCTTTGGGGAAGGGGGGCATTCCAGTGTCCTTGGGTTATCTTCCAAAATCTTTAGCAAGACTAAAGTCCTTGTATGATCTGACAATTATCTACCTCTCCAGTTCCATCTCTCTCTTTTTAACTCTCCAGCCACTAAGATTCTTTTAAATCCTCCAATATGCCACATTCTGTCCCACATCAGGGCCTTTACATGTATTAGTTTTGCTACCTAGGACATTCTACAATTGAAACCATTTTTTTTTCAACACAATACTTTATTGATTGATTGATTGATTGTACTGAGGATCAAACCCAGTGCCTCACACATGCCAGGTGAGCTCTCTACTACTGAGCCACAATCCCTGAAACCATTTTTTGATCTCAACAGTTCTCATATGTAGAGTGGAACAATTGCAACCTAGAAGGTAAGGATTTACTAGAGCGAGAAATACTCAAATCCTAATTTTAGTGTCTTGACAAATTTTAGTGTCTTGATACAATCAGCATTTACTTTTTGTTTCCATGAAGTCAAATGAGGGTGATGCTGGTTGGTGGCACCCAGCAGTTCTTCTCCAAGTATAACTAGGGATTTAGTATCCTTTTATCTTTTGGTCTACACATGCCTAATCTTCCCATTCAGTCAGCTGACCCTAGAGGAGAGTATGTAGGATTAGTAGGGATGTTTTATGACCAAGCCCAGAAGTACCTTCTGCCCACATTCTACTTTCTAGATTCCTTTCTTGGATTAAAGAAATTTTCCTTTATTCCTACTTTTCTAGGAGTGTTTATTGATATTTTTCTAATGGAATGCTTTTTTCCATGTATTTTTTTAATATGGTTGTATGCTCCTTCTCCTTTAATCTGTTAACCTAATTTCCTATTGTTTAAATAACTTTGTACCTCTATAATAAACCCAACTCAGCTATGACTTTATTTGCTAATATTTTATTAATAACTTTGTATCTATATTCAAGTGAGATTGGCCCGTATTTACTCTTTTGAACAGTCCATTGAATAAAATTGTATAAGCCTCATTAAATGAATGTGGATTACTGCTTTTAAACTTTTTTGGAATACTTTTTTTTTACACTTTTGAAATTTTTTTTTTTTATAGAACTTGTCTATAAAACCACTTAGGTCAGGATTTGTGTGTGTGTGTGTGTGTGTGTGTGTGTAGGTGTGTATGAAGATATTTAAATATATTTCAGTTTCTGTAATGTTTTGGGGGACATTCTTACTTTCTCTTTCTTTCTGAGTCAGTTTTGCTGGTTTATAATTTTTTTTAATTTCTCCATTTTATTAAATTTTCAAATGTGTTACAAAATTATTTATAATGTGTCCTTAACTTTTTAATCTTAATTACATTTCTAGTTTTCCCTTTTTTTAAATAACTCTTTATTTTATTTATTTATTTTTATGTGGTGCTGAGGATCGAACCCAGGGCCTTGCACGTGTGAGGCAAGTGCTCTACCGCTGAGCCATAACCCCGGCCCCAGTTTTCTCTTTTAAAACCCTAAATTTAGGGAATAGAGAGCTCAATTTTAAGAGTACTTGCTTAGCATGTGTGAGGTCTTGATTGATCCCCAGCACCATTAAAAAAACAAAATAATAAAACTCTCAAACTTAATTTTCTATTTTTTGGTAACCTTTAAACTCTTCCCCCCTATTTCTTTTGAAATGTATAATTAATTGTTGTAGCTTATATTTGAGGAAATGGCAATTCTAGTTGCCCTGATTTGATTATTACATGTTGTAGAATATAAATACAGAATTATAATACTATACCACATACATAATTATGTATATTATGTCAGAAATTTAAAAATCTATACTTTCATTCTCAATCTCACTAGATATTTGTCAGTTGTATTAGTCTTTTTAAGAATCAACTTCTGGCCCCCGCCCTTTTTGAGGGGGTACTGGGTATTGAACCCAAGGAGCTCAACCACTGAGCCACATCCCCAGCCCCCCTTTTTTTTTTGTATTTTATTTAGAGACAGAGTTTCACTGAGTTGCTTGGGGCCTTGCTAAATTGCTGAGGTTGGCTTTGAACTTGCAATCCTCCTGTTTCAGCCTGTTGAGCCTGTGGGATTATATGCATGTGCCATGGGACCTGACAACTTCTGGCTTGTTGATCCTTTCTATTGTATCCTCTCAACTTCATTAATTTTGGTTACTTTTTGGTTCCCTTATTTTCACCTTCTTCCTACTGTGTGTGTATTTAGTCCATCATTTTTTGTCTAACTTTTTTGTTTAGACTCTTAGCTCCATAGTTTTGTTTTTCATTTGTAATGTAAGCACTCAAGACTATAAATTTTCTGCCAAGTACTGCTATAGCAACATCCCTCAAGTACATTGCATTATGATTAATATTTGATTCAAAATATTTTCTAATGTCCATTAGGATTTCTTCTTTTATTTTATCCTCATTTATGGTGGTTCTTCAGTGTACATTTCTTGAACTTTGAGAAGCCTTTGAGGCTAGTGTTCTTCAAGGGGAGATTCTCATTTGCTCCTCTCAGAGGCTTGTGGACACTGAAAATCAAGGGACACTGCCAAAATAATACTTATGGATGTTAAATGTTAATCTGCAGGTTTTCAGGATTCCTGAGTGATTTAAATTTCTAACCCTAAACCACATTAGTTTGCTGGTAGTTAGACATTCTTATGAGGGCAGAGATCTTTGTAACCCAGTGTGTAGAATAGTGCCTGATACAAAATATGCACTTGAGTATTTGTTGAATGCATGGTCTGCACATAGCCATGACTAAGGGCAGGTCTTCTGTTTCTTGGTGGACTTTTTTCTACTGACTGAGTGGAAATCTTAGCTTTAAGTAGTGGATTTAATTTCACCTCTCATTCCAGCCAACTCTGACGGTAGCATGTGCTCACTAGAATGAGGGCTCTGATTCTGTAAGGATTGGTTACTCTTTCAGGGGAGAATCTGCTCAAATTTTTTTTCTTTTGAGAAATGTTTTTTTTTTTTTTCAGTTGTTTATGGCCTATGCTTATTTCTCTTATTTTATCTTCAGTTGAACCAGGCTTTATAAAGACATATTTTATATTATAACCAGAAATTTTAGGTGTAAAATCTTTTATCATACTGCTACAAGTATAATTCTATATGATCATTGTGTGTGTGTGTGTGTGTGTGTGTGTGTGAGAGAGAGAGAGAGAGAGAGAGAGAGATTGGGGATTGAACCTAGAGGAACACTACCACTGAGCTACATACTTTTTATTTTGAGACAGAGTCTCACTAAGTTGCCAAGACTGGCTTTGAATTTGCCATCCTTTTCCTTTAGCCTTCCAAGTCACTGGGATTATGGTCATGTAACATTGTGCCTTGTTTACCATTTCTTTGTTTTTAAATTAATTTATTTATTTGTTTTAATTAGTTATACATGACAGCAGAATGCATTTCGATTCATAGTATACAAATGGAGCACAATTTTTCATTTCTTTTTGTACACAAAGTAGAGTCACACCATTCATGTCATCATACATGTACCTAGGGTAATGATGTCCATTTCATTCCACCATCTTTTCTACCCGCATGCCCCCTCCCTTCCCCATCCTTTGCCCTCCCATCCCCACCCCCCCATTATGGATCATCATCCACTTATCAGAGAAAACATTCGGCATTTGATTTTTTGGGATTGGCTAACTTCACTTAGCATTATCTTCTCCAACTCCATCCATTTACCTGCAAATGCTATGATTTTATTCTTTTTTAATGCTGAGTAATATTCCATTGTATGTGTATGTATATATCTCTGTCTCTATCTCTATCTATCTATATATCAATCACAGTTTCTTTATGCATTCATTTATTGAAGGGCATCTAGTTGGTTTCACAGTTTAGCTGTTGTGAATTGTGCTACTATAAACATTGATGTAGCTGTACCACCGTAGTATGCTGTTTTTAAGTCCTTTGGGTATAGACTGAGGAGAGGGATAGCTGGGTCAAATGGTGGTTCCATTCCAAATTTTCTAAAGAATCTCCACACTGCTTTCCAGATTGGTTGCACCAATTTGAAGTTCCACTAGCAATGTAAGAGTGTGCCTTTTCCCCTGCGTCCTTGCCAACACTTATTGTTGCTTGTATTCTTGATAACTGCCATCCTGACTGGAGTGAGATGAAATCTTAGAATAGTTTTGATTTGCATTTCTCTAATTACTAGAGATGTTGAACATTTTTTCATATATTTGTTGATCAGCCGTATATCTTCTTCTGAGAAATGTCTCTTCAGTTCCTTAGCCCATTTATTGATTGGGTTATTTTTTTTTGTGTTAAGTTTTTTGAATTTTTTTATATATCATAGAGATTAGTGCTATATCTAATGGAAGTGTAGTAAAAATTTGCTCCTATTCTGTAGGCTCTTTCTTCACCTCATACCATTTCTTTAGGTGAGGTATAATGTATAAATTAATGAAGAGGAGTGGGTTGTAAGAAAGTAATGTCTTTGAGTTCATGATGTGCTTTTGTTGCCCACAGAAGTTATGGATATTTTTTTCTTTTCTATGTTCCAAATAGAACACCTTTTTTAAAAGAAAATTAAATTGTTTTTATTAGTTGTTGATGGATCTTTATTTTATTTGTTTATTTATATGTGGTGCTGAGGATCAAACTCAGTGCCTCATACATGCTAGTCAAGCGCTCTACCACTAAGCCACAACCCCAGTGCTAGAACACCTTTTATATTATCTCATAGATTAATGACACCAACTGACACTGGAGTGCCTGCTATGCATCAGACATTTTACGTATATTATCTTTAATCAATATAAACAACTTTTCAGCTTTCTTGTAAAAGTGAAGAAACTGAAAAGCAGAGTGTTTTTTGAAACTTTCAGTGAGTCCAGGCAGTAAAGAGTAATAATACAGACTTTATGGCATTGCTTACCTTCATGCTATGAAGGGATATTACTTCATGTTGTTGAGAGGTAATAGTCATGGTCAGTACCATATGAACCCACCCCCATGTCCCAAGCAAATGGATGATAAACAGTAACTTGCTCTAAAGATTCACAGTTCATAGGTTGATAAGTGCCCCCTTACCAGCTTGAAAGTTGGGCCAATCAGGTTTTCTCTCTTCTGTATGAACTTTTCAGTAGCCCAAATTTTCTTTAAAAAGCCAGAGGAACAAACAAATCAAGGACTTATAAATGGTCCTTGAAAACAAGTGACAAAAGGCTGTATTTTTCAACTTTGTTTCTTTTATCTTTACAAATCAAGTATTTCTATTTAAATAAGAATTATAGTCTAAGGGACAACATAATAACTTCCTCTCTAAAATTACCCTATGGATTTATTAAATTTTAAATGTTTATGAGACCAGAGGAAATATAAAAAAGAGCCACTATGTGTATAACATTTCTCCAATTGAAATTGGTTAACTTTAAAACAATTGAACAATATTGACATATCCTCTTGTTAAAAGGATACAAATCCCATAGTAACATTGCACAAAAATGTATTTATTCCCTCCAATAATTAAATAATTATGTTTAATTACAAAAATGTATTTATTCCCTCCAGTATTAAGTAAATATATTTTGTTGAGCAACTTCTGTGCTTTCAGCATTATGCTGACTGCAGGGATCAGTGGTTAACAAGACACACTTGATTCCTGTCTTTGTATACTTATGGTCCAGCAGGAAAAACAAACATTCACCAACAAAATAGATAATGAAAATATCAAAGGAGTCCAAAAAAAAAAAAAAAAAGAAAGAAATTCAGAGTAAAACATTTGAAAAGGAGTAGCTTTAACCATACTTTCTAGTCAATATGATTGTATATCTGGAAAACTCAAGTGATTCAACAAAAAACTTACAAAAATAAGAGAATTTATAATTACAAATTCTAAGAAAGAAGAGTACTAAGGTGTAAGTAGCACAGTTTTTATAGAAAGTATTAAGCTATAGTAATTTAAAGACTATGGTGCTAGTAAAAACAGCTAAATGGAAAAGATTGGATATTGTAAAATAAATGTGGGATGAGTATAAGATAAATATATGTGGAAATTTCATGTGGGATGAATATAAGGTAAATATATGTGGAAATTTCATATAATTTTAACATTGCATATCAGAGAGGGAACTATGAATTCAATAAATAATACTATTACACAAAGAAGTGAAGTTGAATCCCTTCCTTAAGCCTTATTCCAAAATCAAGGTAGACCAATGATTTGGATGTAAAATAAAATAAAATAAAATCAGGTAAGTTTTAGAAGAAAATGTCAGAGGCCATTTTAGAAAATCTGTGCATTGTCAAGAGCTATGTAATGTTTTGAACAACTAAAAAAAAAAAAGAAAGAAAGAAAATCTGTGCATGAGAAAGCATTTTTCAAGTATAATATAAAACTTAGAAACCATGAAAGAAAGAATAATTAAATACTTAAAAACAAGATTTATGCGTAACATAAAAATTCATTGTAAGACTACAAATGAAAGTCTGGAAAAAATATTTCACATATATCACAGCCCATGGCCTATTTTCATTACTGAATAAAGAATATCTATAAATGTATAAGAAATGACTAAGAATTCATACAAAAAAAATGGTAAAGAACAAGGACAGATTTCAGAAAAACACAAATAGCTTTTAAGCATTTTTTTTTATAAAAGATGCCATATTCATTCATAGAGGTAAAAATTAAGAAAATAAAATTATTTAGACTATTGAAGACAAAGAAGTTTGATCAAAACTGTATTGTTGGGGCTGGGGTTGTGTCTCAGTGGTAGAGTGCACACCTTGCATGTGTGAGGCACTGGGTTCGATCCTCAGCACCACATAAAAATAAAATAAAGGTATTGTGTCCATCTACAACTTAAAAATATTTAAACAAACAAACAAACACCTGTATTGTTAAGGGTTTGAATAAGCAATTGTTTGTTATACTTTTTCTAGAATGACAAATTTGATATGACTTTTGTGAACAATCTTTTAAAAATTTAGATGCATGTATCCTTTGACTAATCCTACTTTTAGGAATTTCCTACATTGTAGTCTCATTTGAGCAGAAAGACTGACATAAACAGAGTTTTTGCTTCAATAATTGTAATAATAGCAGGGGATTAGGAAAAACTTTAACATCCATCAATAGGGTGCTGATTAAACATATTTTCATGTGCCATGAAATAATGCTATGCAACTTATTAAAATAAGAATGAGAAAGTTTTACAGTATTAAAGGAACAAAATCTAAGATGCATTATTAAGTAGAATGTGAACAATATGTCTAACACATATATACACAAATACATAGTTTCTTTTTATTAAAATATTGTTGCTGGGTGTGGTGGTGCATGCCTGTAATTCTAGGGGCATAGGAGGCTAAGGCAGGACGATTGCAAGTTCAGAGCCAGCCTCACCAAAAGCAAGGCACTAAGCAACTCAGAGAGCCCTGTCTTGAAATAAAATACAAAATAGGGCTGGGGAGCTGGAGTTGTGGCTCAGTGGTAGAGCACTTGCCTGGCATGTGTGAGGCATTAAAAGATCCATTGACAACTAAAAAATAAATGAACACACAAAATTAGGCTGGGGATATGGCTCAATGGCCAAGTTCTCCTGAGTTCAATCCCCTATAAATGCCGTTCCCCCCCCCCCCCCCCGCCCCGAAAAAAGAAGGTTTCTAGGATGGAGAATTGGTACCTGGGAAACAGGCAAAGGGAAGAGACTCATTTTTTACTCCATATTCTTTTGTATTTTATTTCACGTTCGGGTTTTGCCTGTTCTATTAAAATACTATATAAATGTAAGGATCTTAGACCTTTTAAAATGTAGATGATATTAATTCATGATTGCATTTCAAAAGTCTCATTGAAAAGACCTTAGTACACAGGAAAATTCATGGAATTTCATTTACTATCTTGGACAGAAATTCTCGTTGTCTGTATTATGATTAGACTCCGGTTTTCTGCAGGTTCTAAGTATTCCCGAATGATGCATTAGCTTCCCAGGCTCTGATTAGTGGTCCACAGGTCAAAGACCTGTGATGCACCATTTAAATCATCTGGTCAGTAGATATTAGTGGCTAGAACTCTTTCCCTTATCTTTAAAAAACTTGAAATTATATTTTATAGTGGTGGTACATTGTGTAATAAAGTGTATATGAAGACTGGAGCCTTCATTTTAGAAATATCTTACTTACATGGAGGGAGGAAATATTAACTCAATGCCATTGAGTAGTGTGGGTTCAGCCTTATTTTTCTGTCCCTACCATGGAACTGCTCTGAGTATGCAGTTTCATCCAGTTTTACCTCAAGCCTTTTTATTCCTAATGGAGCAGCAATAGTGTTGGTACCTTTCTTATTCAGAGAGTGACATATTAATGAGACTTTGGGTGCCTTCTAGTTTCTAGCTAGACAAAGCTACATGTTTCATGTGATGGCCCTATTCTTTGAGGCTGTATACATGTTTTTCCTAAGGTAAAAGAGTGAACTGCTCTGTGGTGTCAGAGTTTGCATATTGTTTTTGTTCATTATGAACAATGAGTAGCCCTCAGGTGTTAATAATAAGAAAAAAAGACAGGTTTTCTTTCTCTCGTTTTTAAGGATGAGATAAAGGTAGAGTTGAAAGAGATTATGTGACTTTCCCAAACTCTCATGACAAATAAGTGACAAAGTGAAATTTTCCCACATAATGTCATATTGAATGAGAAATGTATCCTTATTTAAAATATTACATCAGCAATTCATCAGCTTTATGGAGCATTCACATTAGCAGTGACATTATTGAGCCCTATACTAGGCACATGACAAAGTAGTGTGAAAATTGGACAGGGCTATAGCATTTATTTGCACAGCATTCAAAACATAATTAATTCTGAGTTAAGCAAATGGAACTGCAGAGGTTACAGGGGTGAGAAATCAATTGTCTTATGTTTGCCTTTTTTTTTTTACTCCCTCATTTTCTTTAGTTGATGTTCTTCCAGATGTCAGAAACCAGTCATTATTGCCAAATGACTGGGTTCTGCTGGGTCACCAAGGGTTTGTGGCAGTGCTTGTTTCCATGAGAGTTGGAAGAAAAGATGCAATGGAAAAAGCACACACAGTTGTTTACATGTAGCTTGCTGTGTAATTCTCAGTGCGCTGTGTTCTTCTGAAAGTGAACCTAGTCTGATAACTAACTCTTAGTACTGGGCTTCATGAATACAAATTACTATGCCCGCAAGCCAAACCTTAATATTTGAGCAGTGGCAGAGCAATTTGGTTAATGTATATACATCTAAATTTGTAGGAATAATCTATGTAGTTGGACTTTGGTCAGTTTTGTTGTCAGAAGGATTGAATATTCCTGAGAAAAAAGATAACAAGTTCCTCATTTCTAGTGATCTAACTATTTAAGGTATGTGTTTGTGTAGGTGTGTGCGCATGCGTGCGTGTGTGTGTACATGCACACACACACACACACACATTTTTTAAGGCAAATTTCTCTTGGGGTGATGAACCAGTTCATCTTAAGTGTCATATAATTTGATGGTAGGCTCTGTTCTTAGAACTCCGCTTCTATTGAAGTCTCCGTGTCATAGAAGCATAATAAACATAATAAGAAGGCACCAAGGTTCCATAGAATCAGATGGAAACAGTCTAGAAAGAAGTAATCATAATGACACATAGGTAGTGAAGGCAAGATATCCCACATCTGATCTTCCTAATCCTGCAGGTGTTTTCCCTTGGTTTCTCTGGTGCTAGATCTGACTTAGATGCAATAATTGCAATGAAATGTGATTGAATTATATGCATCTGTTTTATAGCCATATAGTTCTTTCTTCTGGTGATAATTTTTATCCAATAGTAATAGATCTTTTTTAAATTAATCAATTTTAAGACATTCATTCATAATTGGCACTTTCCTTAGTTTCCTTATTTCCTGACCATTTTCAATACTTTTGTCCTACTGCTTTGCATGCTGTTTTTCTGGGGAACCAGGTAGCACTGTGTGTCTGCCCTACCTCAAAATCTTATACTCGGCAATTGCAATTTACTTAGTATCTTTAGGAACTATTCTATATTCAAATCCTTTAGTCTTAAATTATTGTCAGTGAAGATTAGAAACCTCATTTCACTCCTTTGAATGACTGTATAAAATGTTACAAATGAAAGTGGGGTTTACATTGTGACATCTTACTCATTGTGAAATTGCTGGGCTGAAGAGAAGGCTGTGTAGACTCTTTTGACAGCAAGGTGTGTTTTACTCCCTTAATGCCTAAACTGCAGCATCTGGTCCATACCCAGAAGTGAGCAGCTTGTTTTCCAATCAAAATGTAGTCTTCTGCAACTTGACCTTTTTTGGAAATTAGGTACACTTTCCAACATATATGCTTAGAGACCCTTGGGTATTTGAATCATTTCCTAGTCTACTTTCCCAGACATAAAAGATACCATGTGTGAAATATGTGGAATGAGAATGTCAAGGTGTTTGGGTGGATTCTTTCTACAGAAAATATTTTTGCTTATTACAGTTTCTCTGTGAAGACTTTAAAGTAACTCAGGAAAAGTCTCAAAGCATTTCTGCAGAACTGAAATAATTTATGTCCCCTGTATAAAAAGAACCTTCCAGAGCCAATGCATCACCTCAACTACCACCTTCTTTATGAAGCCTTCCTCAATACCCTGTTAAACAAAGCAATCATCCTCTGCTTTGCTTTTCCAAAGCATTTTGACCTTTTGTAAAAGTACTTATCTTGTATGTCAGTCTGCCCTGAATTATATATTTATTTTTTCACTTCTCTTCCCATCAGCTATTGAAATCAAGGTGGGATTTTTGTCTTACTCATTTTTGTATTCCCACAACTACTGTGATCAAACCGTTGAATGTAGCACACTCTCCAGCTTACCTGGTTTCATTCACTGAGCAGGTCTGCTCACTCCCTCCTCTCTGCTAGGATTATATGCTCTAAAAAGTACTATTCACACACTACTCCAGTGATTTGTTTATATAGCTGTCTCTTCTATTAGATTGTAAATTCCAAGGGAATAGGACTATGTCCTCCATCTGTATTTACCCAGGGCCCAGCATAATGCTGAAATGCAGAGGGTAGTCATTAAATTTCTGTTGAATTAGTGTTGGATTTATCCATTTGAGCAGTGATCTTGAATATACAAATCAGAGAAAGACCTCTCATTTTTCAAAGTTAACTGTATTGCATAATAATAACAAGGAATAAATAACAATTGCTCCTTATAATACATTATATATATATTATATATATATATATGTATGCATACACACACACACATATTATAGTGCTTTTTATCCCTGGAGAACCACAAACGCCAATAAATATCCTGCTTCACTACGTTTATATCTTTATGACAAGAAGGATATGTTTGCTTATTAACTCTTATTTTAAAACCCAAAATTGGTAATCTGTCATCTCTTAGAAGGTTAAATAGAATTGATCATTATGTCTCTTTTCTCTGCTCTGATATGGGATAGACTTGAATTTTTTTGAGTTTTCATTGTATCTAGTAATGGAATTTCCTTTGAATCTGCCCCCCCAACCCTATCCCTGGCAATACAAATGCCCTACATGCAGGGATCATGCCTCTTATGCCCAGGTTCCTATCATAGTGCCTAGAGAGCATGGGAAATGATCAACAAATACTTATTGCATCAAACGAAGACATGAATATATAATGAAATTTGAAAACTTTATAAAAATTCTTTATGTTAACTTAGAAGTCTTGTCTTAACTCATTTTTGTATTCCCGCAACTACTGTGACCAAACTGTTGAATGTAGCACACTCTGTTCTTTTTATTGTTTGGGAAGAATCACTGCTTGGGACCAAATGGCTTTTTTAAAAAAAATAATTAATTTATTTTAATTAGGTATATATGAAAGCAGAATGCATTTTGATTCATTGTATACAATTGCAGCACAACTTTACATTTCTATTGTTGTACACAATGTAGCATCACAGCACATGTGCAGTCAAACATGTACTTAGCCTAATGATGTCCACCTCATTCCACCATCTTTCCTGCCCCCATGCACCCTACCCTCCCTCCCCTTTGCCCAAAGTTCCAAATGGCTTTTAAGACATGTTAAACCTTTTGAAGATGGTATTTGGAAGCTAGAATATGTGTCTAGTTTGATTGTTCCCAGGTTCTTTTTTTAGGAGATGACGCTTCATTCTTTTAGAAATTAATTCTTTTTGTGTCTCTATCTCTTGGATTCTCACCCAAAGAAACAAACCTTCAGAATATATAATATGAAGAGAAATCAATTAGATCACAAGAGTAAAGTTTCTCAGCAATCAAATTTTCTGTAATTTTCTAATCCAATCAGATAGGTTTTGTTATTAAGGGACTTATAGACCCTGCTCTTTATCTCTGTTCTCACATGAAATTATCAAATAAGCAAGCCCTTACTCTTAAGGTGACATTGAACAATTTTAACTTAAACTTTCAAGGTAGTTTTGGTAACTATTTTGAAAGTTAATATGTAGCTTGTCATTGAATTAATTTTCTTTATTCCCACAAAAAATCTTCCTAGAGATGAAAAGGTCCTTTCCTCTCTTGTGAGGTATAAGCTAAATCATTTGAAGTATTACTTTGTACTTTTCTCTCTTTTGTTATCAAAAACTCTAAAATGAAAGCCATAGAAAAATCTAGCTTCAGGAGATCCTAGAGAATTACCTATTTTGAGCTTTTCCTTTTACAGATGAGTAAACCGGCTCTGAGATATTAAGATTACACAGCTTGTTCATTGTAGAGCCTAAATTGGAACCTAGGTCCTTTGACACCTTCTACTATGCCATGTTATTTCTTTATTTAGTTGGGAAGGATGCTCACTTCCAGGCAAAAACTGACTGCGGAAATGATCAGAATTGTATGAGTTAAGAGCTTGGGGTGAACAACACACAGCTAAAACTTAAAGACTTAAATATATCACATATATTCTTTAAGTAAAGAGCCAGACGATAAATAGAAGGTATACACCACAGGGGAGCAGTGGGATGCCTCTCACTTCATGAAGAAAATGAGGTATTTCCTTAAAGAGGTAAGCCATAAATCCATAACAGTAGATATTTACACGATTGTCTTAAAGAATATGAGTCTAGAAGGAAAAGGATTTTACTGAAAAGTAAATAGCAACTATTAAGATACCCAAAGAAAGAATGTATCAGTCAGAATAAATGTGAGTCAGATTAGAAGTGTAAAATCGAATCACTGATCAAGTTTTCCTGTGCCTGAGTACTTAAGCATTGTGTACTTCAGTAGTTCTCAAACTTCAGTGCCCATCAGAATTAGCTGGAGGGCTTGTTAGAGTACAGATCACTAGGCCCTGACCCCAGATTCTTAAGGTCTAAGAATTTGCCAATACCAATGCAAGTTGGGAAACTGCAATTCAAGAATCATTGATCTGGCCTGGGGCTGTGGCTCAGTGGTAGAGCGCTCGCCTAGCACATGTGAGGCCCTGGGTTTGATCCTAAGCACTACATAAAAATAAATAAATAAAGGTATTGTGCCCAACTACAATATATTATTTAAAAAAAAAAAAAGAATCATTGATCTATAGGTGTGTCAGTTTTCTATTACTATGTAACCACAACCTTAACATTTTGAAACTACCCATTTATTAGCTGATAGTGCTATAGATCAGAAATCTGGAACAGCCTGGCTAAGTTCTCTGTTCAGACTGAAATTAAAGATAACAGTATTCTCTTCTGGAGCTCAGGGTCCTCTTTCAAGTACATTGTTGTTATTAGAATTCATTCCCAGGCAGCTTTAAAAATGAAGTCCCATTTTTCTGTTATCAGCTGGTAACTGCTGTCAACTTCTGGAGGTTGCTCTTAGGTCTATAGAGGTTGTCTTCAGAGGAGAAGATATGCTAGTCTGGCTGACTCAAGTGTCCCTGGTTTATATAGCAATTGAATTTTTCTCCGGAGATTAATATATTGGCATTATGATTATATTCATTGGCTTCTGTGTGGATGTATTTAATGTGGGTCCTCTCTTGTTGGGTTGACAAGATTGGGTTTTAAGACTAAATGTTTAAGATTCAGATCCTGGATAAAGAAACTCACCAAGATGAAAACCAATGTTGGAGACTAGACTGAGCAACCAGTCTACCTTCCTAGGCCTCATCTCTCAATTGCTTTACAACCAGACTTGTTATTCAAACTTCTTAATGTATAGAATATCTTGTATAGAATAGTAAAGCCATGATTAAAGTTAAAATGGAAAATCTCTCACATTCAAACAAAATGTCCAGTGGTTTTAAAGCTAGTCTCTGTAAACTTTTTTTGTGTAAGAATTGATTCTTTTATTGTAGCCTGGAGATCTCCGAAAAAAACATATAATTTTTGAATTGAAGTAGGATCCTGAAAATAAAAATTTTAAAGGTAAACTGGGGCAAAACCTATCCCATTGGAATTTCTGCAAACACCAGAGAGGATTTCATGGCAGTTGCAAAGGGTTACTAGTAACCTTAATTCATAATTCATATTAAGGTTAATTCATATTAAGTTTCCATGATCTGGTTTTTAACACCTTGTCTATATGTCTTATATTGTGTGTTTGTGTGTGTGTGTGTGTGTGTGTGTGTGTGTGTGTAAGAGAGAGGGAGAGAGAGAGTTATATTTGTCTAATTTTATTTCTTTATCCATTAGGGGAAAAAAATCTAGCTTTATTGTTGAATATTACTAGCTTAGAGGTACTTTTATATACATTTACTTAGTTGATTTCAATATACAACACAGACATCCAATGTGAGAATTCTTAAATTCCTTTGGGGAAATGGATAAATAAGATTATTCTTAGTTCATTCCTTTTTCAGATCAGAATGGTCTTATATTGTCAGAGAATAAAAACTCAATGTATATCTGAGTCAGTGATAACCATATCATAACATTGTTAAACCTTTGTAGATTTAAGATTATACAAAGTCAAACTGACTGAAGTGTTACTTGTGTTTTAAAAATTCTACTATATAACATAGGGCAGGAAAGAGTTAATTTTGAAGACGTTAATACGAAAAAGACTTAAATTTTTAGTTGACCATAAATGCAAAGTCTGCTATCAGTCAGCCATATGCTTGTGACAAGAACTTTGGAGTTGGACTAACAGAAGCACACGTTAAGGTGGATTTATTCTTCTTGTCTCTCTTCTGGCTAGAATGCCTTTTGTTTGACTGACATGCATTCAGAAGGATTTTAATACATGAGTTTAAGAGGAAACCAATCAGATTACAGGTCAGAGGTCAAGACCCATGAAGTTCAACATGCTAAGATTACTTACTTAAAAAAGAGAAACATTTTGGTATATGTTTGAGATTCTCTGCGTGCATAAACTAACTAGCTAGCTTAATAACATACCTGATTGGAAGGATTTTGGATTGCTTACAGAGTGCAAGAGAAGTGAAAGAATCAAGCTCACGTCAGGGACTAGAGCATTTTTAAGAGGTCTCAGTAAGCCTAGGGGTTATGTTCTTCAGGGCTTCACTGCCAGAGTGATCACAATCCAGCAATTTTCAACATTTTTGTCAATTCAAAGCTAGAGGATTTGGTTTGGGTCATATTTTCACCCTTTGACTAAAGAAAGGTAGAGCACCTTGACCCCATAGTCACAGAAGACTACATCTAGTAGTGTAAAGATAATTTCCCCCAAAGAAATGGGGTATCATAATTTCAAGTGAAGTAAACCAGACTCAGAATTCTAAGTATCATGTTTTTTTCTCATCTATGGAAGCTAGAGAGAAGATGAAGAAATGAGGATGCCAGGAAAGCAGAAGAATGATCATTCGGGTAAATAAGGGAGGAGGGGAGAGTTGGGGGAGTCAAATTGATCAAATTATGCTTTCATGTATGTGTGAATATGCCACACTGAACTCACCATTCTGTATAATTGAGATGCACTAGTAAAAAGAGAAATGGGGGGCTATTATCAAAATAATAAAGAAATGCATGATATATAGAGAAAAAGGGACAAATATCCACAACAGTTTATAGGATTATAAACTTCAAATATTTGGAATAGGATGAGACTAGGTAAGGGTATGGGGCAATTGTTGGGCTGTCTTAGGAGGTTTACTATATTTCTAATGAAGAAGAACATTCTAACAACTAGAGCTGCTTTCAGGACTTTAAAAGTTAGGGGCTTTCCCTTTATAAAAGAATATTCTCTTGGTTGCATGAGGCACAAACTTGACTTTAGTTTGGTAAAAAATAAAAAAAAAATATTAGAAAGATTCTAGGAATATCTCATGTAAGCAAAGAAAGGATTAATAGCCAAACTGGGAAGGGCAGATGTTCCACTGGACAAAACAATTTGATTCCCCCAACTCTCCCCTCCTCCCTTATTTACCCTAATGATCATCCAATGCAGCTGGCCCTATTTCTCTTTCTCTCATCTCTGCTACTCTCTAGGTATTGGCCTTATTTTCTCTTACCGTAGTCTCACTTTCACACATCATGTGAAACACAAGTCGCAAGAGTTTCTGAGTTGCATGTCTCTCAGAACTGCAGAGAAACTCTCTTTCTTTATCACATTTAGTGAGAAATCTGAAGAAAAGAGTGGTCCAGCTTGAGCCTGATGGCCATCTCTGGACAAATCAACCAGCACCAAGGGGCGTGACACTCAGTTTGGTTTCATTGTCTCCTCTGGACTAATCTGGGGTCTGTGGAAAAGTTGACTGAAAGGGAATTTGGTGGGCAAGTAAAACAGTCCAATAGTCTGTTACTGTATGTGTTCAAATGTTGAATCAGTCAGAGATATTATAGAAAGGATTCTTATGTTGGTGGGAATTTGAACTGGAAGATCTCTTAGTTTCTTTCCAGCTCAGCAATGCTATTGTTCTGACAGCTTTTCAGGGAAAGCAGGCACATACTGGTTTGGGATTATGTCTGGAATTTTCTTTTTCTGTGTATTTCACTTCAAGAGATTATTTAAAGAATTAGTTTAGCTGTTTTTGAATTAAAGGATGGATGGAAATATTATATTACATAAAAATGAAGGTCCAGTGGGAGAACTCATATATACTTTAAAAAAAAACCTGGAACCTGGGGATTTAAGGTCACATAGATCATCATCAAAGGGATAGGAACATATTCAAGGCAGAATGACTTGTTTTAAGATGATTTTTAAAACCTTTTAATTTTTCGTAGCAAGGTGCAAATAAATGTACAGCATCCCCAATGTTAAGTCTTGTGTGACTCTCCTATAATATCAAAACCAGGAAACTGACATTGGCATAATCCATAGAATTTATTTAATTTTCACCAATTACATACACTCATTTTTGGGGTGTGTGGACTTTGCAGTTTAAAAACACATGTAGCTTTGTGTAACTACTATTATCATCAAAATCCTTAGCTGTACCATCACCAAAAAAGTCTCTTTGTAGCCATGACTTTTCCATTCTCTAACCTTTGGCAACCACTAATCTCTTTCCTATCACTGTAGCTAGGTTATTTCACAGATATTGTATAAATGGAATCCTATAATATGTATCCTTTTCAAGTTGACATTTTTCACTTTCCTTAAGATTCATTCAAGTTGTTGTATATGTGTGTATGTATGTATGTATGTGTCATATATATAATTAGTTCTTTTTTGTTGGTAACTAGTATTTTGGGGTATGGATATACCATAGTTTGTTTAACCATTCATGCTTTTAAGAATGTTTAGACAGTTTCCAGTTTGGGGCAATTGTAAAGAAAGCTGCTATGTACATTAATGTACAAGTTTCTATGGGGAAATAAGTTTTCATCTGTCTGGATATATGCTTAAGAGTACAACCCTGGGTTATATGGTAATTACTAAATTTTTAGTGTTAAAAGGAAATGTCAGACTATCTTCTGGAATGGCTGTTACATTTCCATCATCAGTTTATAAGTTATGTATATGTGTGTTCTTTTCATCCTCTTCAGCATTTGGTGTTATCAATAATTTTTATCTTAATTGTTTTGATACATATGTTGGGATATTTCATTGTGATTTTAACTGAAGTTTTTCTAGTGGCTCATGATGTTGAACATCTTTTTATGTTCTCCTCTGTATATACTGTTGGGTAAAATGTACATATTTGTGCTCATTTTCTTTTTCTGTCTTTTTTTTTTTTTTTTTTTTTTTGGTATGGGGAATTGAACTTTAGAGGCATTCAACCATTGAACCACATCCCCAGCCCAATTTTGAATTTTATTTAGAAACAGGGTCTCACTGAGTTGCTTGACACCTTGCTTTTTCTGAGGCTGGCTTTGAACTCGCAATCCTCCTGCCTTAGCCTCCTGAGCCACTGCAATTATAGGCGTGTGCCACCATATGCTCATTTTCTGATTGCATTCTATTAGTGTTCAATTTTGAGAGTTCTGTTTATATTCTAGATACAAGTCCTTTGTTGGATATGTGATTTGCAAATATTTTCTCTCCGTTTGTAAACTGGCTTTTCCATCCTCTTAACATAGTCCTTGGCAGAGCAAAAGTTTTAAGTTTTAATGAAAATAATTTTAAGTAATGAAGAAGATATTTTGCATGTTTGTGATGAATATAAAAAATTTTAAATTGCCAGATTACTTGTTCCACCTTCTTTTGTAGCTCATACAAGTTACCAATGCAAATGTAGTTTAAGATGAGCAAAATTATTCAGTATATAATATTCAAGTGCAATAGCATGCCTGTGTGTATGACTATTCTAGTCTGTTGTTTTAATTAAAGGAAAAAAGAAAAATTAAGCTCTATTAAGGAGGTGGTTTCATTTTAAGTTTCAGCAAGATTTCATTACAGACTGAAAGAGGACATGTGATTCTACTTTTACCACTGACTTAAGTAAATAGGCACCTTACATTACTAATATTTTCTTCTCCATACAATCCCAAACATACCAGCCAGTGCAGCAACATTCCATGTTGCTTTGTTTATACACATTTAGCCTTAGGTAGTCCTTTCTATCTGCTCCAGATATACTGCACATCAATCAGTGTGTCAGAATTATGCTAGGTTCTGGGTTCTAATGGGGAAAGGATAGACGTTGGTATTGCCTTCATGGAGCATACAGTTTAGTTCTCATTTCTTAATATTACACATAGGCTTGTGTTGCCTGTCCACATTTCATTGATGCAATTGAATATTCTTATTTCCCACTTTCTGTCACAGAATCTTTCTTTTTCTTCCAAAATGCACATGTCCAAATCTTAGTGAATGATTTTAATGCTGTGGAAGTGGCTACATTCCATTAAGATGAAAACCAAGCCAAGCAAGTAACACTTAACAAGCATATTATGAGAATATGTTATGAGAAAGAAAATCCTCATCTTTAATTATTTTCTTACCAACAGGGGAAAAAAAATTTTTTTTTTTTTGGCAGTTACCTAAGGGTGGTTGAGTAGTCTAAAGTATGCGAGTTCACCAAAGTTCACCATTCACTTTAGGCTATAAAAAGAAGTTCATTCATTTGAACAAGCCAGTTGGGCAAATGCCTTTTTCATAATTCACGTTTTTTAAATAAGATTTCAATTTTAATACCTTAATTTTATTTATTTATTTTTATGTGGTGCTGAGGATCGAACCCAGGGCCTCAAACATGCTAGGCGAGTGTTCTACCACTGAGCCACAACCCCAGCCCATATAATCCATGTTTTAAAAAATCCTGGTCTTGGGTCATTTCTTTAAAAACCTGTGATTTTGTATTAGTTTTATGTTATAAATTTGGGACTTTTTCTGTCTATTAACTAGCTGACTTATTTGTAGTCTGACTTAAAAATGGAATTTGCCCAGATGTAGAAAAAAATTCTAAAGTAGGATTTAAACTATATTAAGAGTCAAAATTAGTTAAGAGTCAATGTTCTAGTTGAAATTTAGTTTCAAATTTCATTATTTGTTTTCTAATAGCCTTTACCATTTTGTTGTGAATAGGTTAACAAGTGACAAGTTATAGACAGAGCAAATGTATTTTTTAAAGCTTATTGTAGCAAACACATATGTTATTCTTTGGTGGCATGTTTTACGTTCTTTGGAAAGATTAACTGGTTAAATTCCCATGATAAACCTATATGGTAGATACTATTAGCCTCGTTTTAGAAATGATTAAACTGAGACACAAAGAGGCTAGGTAGCGTGCCCGAGCTCATATAGGTAATATGTTGCAGAACCAGGATTCAAAACCAGTCCATCCAGCTCCAGAGTCTATGTTTTTACTAGACAATGGTCCCAAACTGTGGCTAGTCAGGTGCTTTTCCACGTAACACAATTAAGGCATACAACTGAGACTTTCCTATCTTTGAGAAAGGAGTATGGAAAAAAAATACTTAGAAGTTTTTGGTAGAAGCAAAACTGGACTTAGAAGATTTGTGTTCTGACATTACCAGTCCAAATGGTATAACTGAGAGAGAACACTCTGTTAGTTTCCTTTTGGTACCCATAACAAATTATCTTACATTTAATGATATAAAACTACCCAAATTTATTCTCTTAAAATTCTGGAGGTGAAAATCCTAGAAGCAAAGCTTTGATAGGGCTGGGTTCCTTCTGGAAGCTTCAGGGGAGAATTCATTTACTTACTTTTTTCCCATTTCCTTATTTTTTCTGCATTCTTTGGCTCATGTTCCCTTCTAACCATCTTCAAAGTGCATTACTCGAGTCTCTGGTTCTTTTATTGCATCTTTCTTCTTGTTCATTTTTCTCTGTTTTTTGACCCCCTTTCCTCATTCTTATGAGATCTCTTATGTCTAACTAGAAAGTCCAGAATAATCTCTTCCCCTCAAAATTTTAACCATATCGGCAAAATCCCTGTATTCATGTAAGATTACATGTTTGGAGAGTGAGATGTGAGCATCTTCGGAGGGCTGTTGTTCTGTCTGTCACAGTCCCTTTGTCTCTATGAACCTTACTTTCCTCATTTGTAAAATGAAAGGACTGAACCAGGTAATCTTTGAGGATTTTTCCGATTCTGGTAACACTGAAATTAACAGTCCTACTCCTGAATTCTTGTTGACTTCATCAAAAGGAAAAAATTCATGGTTGAAAGCTTATTTATAAAATATATTTTTAAAAAAATATTTATTTTGTTTTAGTTGTAGTTGGATATAATACCTTTTTTAATATTTATTTTTTAGGTGTAGATGGACACAACACAATGCCTTTATTTTTAAGTGGTGCTGAGGATCGAACCCAGCACCCCACACATGCTAGGCAAGTGCTCTCCTGCTGAGCCACAACCCCAGACCATAAAATATTTTTTATATTGCATTTTGAGCTTAAATTTTCAGATGGGAAAGTAATCAATTAAATAAAAATTAATAATGGAGAAAAAAACTAAAATGCTCAAATCTATGAGAGACAGTGTAATTTAGTTAAGGTTTGAGTGAAGGAGGCATAGTCAAACTTTGGAGACAATATCAAGCAAAGAGTTCTTATAAATTTTTAATAGCACAGTGACTGATGTAGAATTTTTTATTAGAGAATAATACAAAAGTGTAAATGAACCTCTGTTATTAGTTGTAATTGGCTATAAGTTACAAAATCCCCATTTCCAAATTGTTTAAACAATAAGGAAATTCATCATTTTCATCTCATATAATAAAGATACAGGGTTGGTAGCATTTCAACACTTCAGTGGTTTCATTAAGCATGTTCTTTCCATTGCTTTGCTTTGCCATCTTTATTGAATAGGCTTTGCATGTTGGGCTGGCTTTCCTTATTTTCAGAAGTCGGCTGCAACATTTCCATCCTAAACTGACATTACCCAAATACAGAAGAGAGATATCTCTTGTATGATATTTTTAGAAGTAAGGAAACCTTGCTCAGAAGCCATTTAATAACTTCCCCATGTGTTAATTACACACCCATATTATAATCAATTTCAGGCAAGGAGAATGGAATTACCATATTTGACTAGACCCCATGCTGTCCAATAGAACTGTTGGCAAGTGATGGAAATGTTTATATCTGTGCTGTCCAATATTGTATCTAATAGTTATTACATGTGGCAATTATTGAGCACATGGAAAATGACTACTACAATTGAGGAATTGAATTTTAAGAATTAATTTCAATTTATATGACTATGTATGGCTGGTGGATACCATATTGGAATTTGTAGGACTAGGTCAATCATCCAGGGCAGAATGGATGTTGAATAGATAACTACCAAATTCATTAAAAAATTAAATAAAATAATTAATAGGTGAGCATTTGTCTTTCTGTTTCAGTTGTAGTTGGGAAACTCTTTTAGTGGTAGCCTCTTTGAAAGAAAAACAAACAAACCAAATAAGCAAAATCAATGCAAGGGCTAACAGTGACAGCATCTCCTAGGTGAAGGATAAGATGAGAGATCATAATGTGCCAGTGTGTGCAAACTTGTGGCATGGTTGAACAGTGGAAGTTTGGTTGGGATTCAATTGGATAGGGACCCTGCTGGCAAGAGAATCTGCTCTTCTTTTAGGAAATTGTTTATTTTGAAGTATGATACATATGGAATAACAACTTCAAAGTCAGCCTGCCTTGGAGTTTGTACAGCAAGGGAAATACATAGATAGCATCTGGGAGTATTTATTTATCCCAGAAATATTTACAAATCATTTGCTATGAGCAAAGTACTATTCTAGGTACTGAAAAGATAGTAATTGAGACAAAGTCCATGTTCTTATAGAACTTAGAATTCTTATAAACAAATAAATAATATGATTTCAAATTGTAATTATTAAGAAGAAAATAAAGATAAGAATGGAATTAAGTGCCCAGATCCATGACTTGCTTGTCAAAAGCTCAGATGATTTTTTTAATTTTTTTTCTCCTCTAGAAAAAAGACACTCAGTTTATGGGCTTATTTAGTTTCATAGCAATAAATAAATAAATAAATACATAAAAAAAGTTCTGTTTGGATTTGCTATTTGTCATTTGCCAAAATAAAGTTAAGTGAGTTCATGAGAAGGCAGCATATTTCGCTGCTATTTAAAAATTAAATTTTGCCCAAGTGTTATGGTGAATCTTGTATAGTCCAACAATAAAGGGAAAGTAATTTCTAGTTTGATTGTATCCCTCTATATCTTTTGCCTTATCTGAGAACTTTGGCTATCTAAAGTAGATTTTTGGCCTCCAGTTTTTTCAATCATAAAATAGGATTATTATCATCATAATTTGGATCATGGATTCCATAAAGATCTGCCAGTAATCAAAATAATTATCAAATGTTTTATAAAGTTGTAGGCCAATAGAAACACTTTAACATTTTTCAGTTAAAATTAGGTAAGTCATTGGGCTGGGAGTATAGTTCAGTGGTAGAGCACTTGCCTTAGGTGCAGGAGACCCTGAGTTTGATCCCTAGTGTGTGGTAATGCATGCGCCTGTGCATGCATGTGTCACACACACACACACACACACACACACACACCAAGTCATTTAACCTCTCTGGGTATTAGTTTTTCCAGTGTTAAAATAAAGTAGTTGTAGTATTATCAAGAATGTGAGAAAAGGGCTAGGGTTGTGGCTGAGTGGTGGAGCACAGGCCTAGCATGTATGAGGCCCTAGGTTCCCTCCTCAGCACCCCATATAATTACGTAAAATAAAGGTCCATCTACAGCTAAAAAAAAGAATGTGAGAAAAAAGATTCTCTCTTTCAGTGATGGTAGAAATAGAATTTGGTATTACCTTCCTGGAGAGCCAGTTGGCAGAATAAGTACAGGTTATTTAAAATGTGCATATATCTTTGCGCCCAGGAATAAAATTGAACAAGTGCTCAAAGGTTTATATATGGGCTGGGGGTGTGACTCAGTGGCAGAGCATAGCACACACAGACCCTGTATTTGATCTACAGCACCACAAAAAATAAAGTTGCATACAGATGTACATATTTAATGATATTCATCATGTCATTATTTATAATGGCATCAGTAAATAATTTAATTGTTCAATAATTGATTCAATTATGGTACATTCCATGTGGAATTCTATGAAGCACTTACAAGAAATGATGGTATTAATAGATGTTAGTAGAACTAGAAAAAAACTCACAGTGTGCTAGTATTTGTGTTGATATGTGCCTCTTCACTTTGGTCTACTACAATCAAGGGTAGTAATTATGATCACATTTTAAAAAATCTAGCATTTTATTATTGAGTACTATAGTATCAGGCAATATGCTAAATTTTGTTCATATATTTTCTTGTTGAACTTTCATACTAACCCAACTGAGTAGGAACAATTTGGAACCTTATTTTACAGATGAAGGAACCAAGGGTGAGAGGAATAAAGTAATTTGTTCAAGCCCTGAAATTCAAAGATGTCAGAGTCAGAACTGATACCTAGTCATTTGACTCCAGAGACTAGCTCTCTGTAAACCACCTTTATATTCTAGGTGCCTAGTCATCACAGGTATATTTGGAAATCCCTTCACATCCTTTCCTGTAAATTAATCCTTGTTTGAGAATACTTTGGCCCAGGTATGTGGCAGGGGAAAAGGTGAGCTATCCTTTAACAAACACAGAGGTCAGCAAACTATGGCTCTTGGGCCAAAGCCAGCCTGCCACTGTTTTTTGTACATCATACTTTATTGCAACACAGTTGTGCTTTTTCACTTATGCATTGTTTATGACTGCTCTTGTAGTACAAGGGCAAAAATGAGTATTTTCAACAGAGATAATACAGCATACAAAGCCTAAAAATTTTTATTATCTGACCCTTTACAAAGTTTGCTGACTACTGCCTTAATACATTAGAAATCTCAGAAGGATATGTATCCTATTACAATGACCACTTTTCTTTGCTTAAAGAAAGTAATTATTCAAAATAAACAAGCAAAAAGTTTAAGAGTTACTGCCATGAGTAGTAACAGGCCACAGATATCCAGGCAGTGGCTGAAGGTTTTCCGAGAAGGTGAATGAGAGCAGTCTATTTCAGAACTCCTGAAGGTCCTGTACATGACTGACTGGCATTCCCTAGCAGCACATTCTGCTTTGCCCTGACACTCTTGCCCGCTGCTGCTCCTCTGAGATGGAATGTGTATTCACAACTGAGGCTCTCCATTAGTCATGGTGAATTTCCTGGGCCCTGGAGACAGGAGCATGACATCACCAAGGGCCAATGAGAAAGGAGCCTCTGTAGTGCAAGCCCTCAATCCTCTTTAGAGGACTGTAGACTGTGTGTTCTGTTCCTACCCCTCAGGGTGTGATTTGAGACTGTCTTCCTCATCTAGCCATATTCTGGGCACAGAAGTCTAGCTTCCAGACCCAAGAGGCCAGGGCAAACTTCAAAATCAGCAGAGCTGGAGGCAGATTCCCATTTAGTATTTTTTTCCAGTGCTCGGGTTTTTATTCCTAGAGTTTTCCATTCCTAATGACGTTGTTACTTCATGTGGCGAGGGTGGGTGGTGAAAGATGAAGTCTGTATTAGATAAAAGACACTTGGCAGTTAAAATTTCTGGATAAGTATAGGTTGGTAGCATAACTAAAATCAGAAGTGTATTTTGCTGTTTTGTTACATTTCTTTTGTGTGTAGTTTAACATAATAAAACAACATCTTTTAACAGCAAAGGGTCCTAGCAAAATTAGTGTGGCTTAAAATAAGGCAATTACCAAAGGAACTGTACTGAGAGGATTAGTACCTCATTAAATCTTTTATCTTGAAGAAGAAAAGAAACCTTTTCCCCAATTTGCTTTTCTTGGGATTTAAACATTTTGTATAAAAACCTCTCTGTTTCTTTTTGTTTCTCTGCAAACTAATTTATGTACATACTTATTTATGAAAATGATTTGTGGAACTTAGTCTTAGGGGTAACTTTGTTAATTCTTTGTACCAAAATGTCTATTGAGAGATTTGTTTTTGAATTGGCTTAATCTCCTGTTAACAAGCTATAATTGTTAAATTCCCCCCTTTAAAAATTGTTTAAGGTAACTGAGGCTCAGAACTCTGTGTGAGCTTACAGTGGACATACTTTTGTAGAATAATTTAGTAATTGAAGCCAAGTGCCATGTTTTCCAGTCTTCATAGGCAGTCTGAATGAGAGTGATTCTTTTATTCTCACGTTTTTTTCATATTTGAACCTTTTTGATGAAGTCAAAGAGAAATTGGGGAAACAGCCATCTTTATTAGTATGTTATTTATGGCTGCTATGTATCATGGAGGATCTTGCCTCTACCGTGTTTAAAAAAAAACAGGCTGGGACTATGGCTCAGTGGTAGTGCATTGTCCGGCATGTGTTGAGACACTGGGTTTGATTCTCAGCACCATGTATAAAATAAATAAAATTTAAAAAAAAATTTTAAAAACCCTTGTTTTTGGAAGTTGAAGATAGATATTATTTTTTATAATTATAGAAATTCTTTATTTAAAATATTACTTGAAAGCACATGAATTCATCCTTATTTCCTAAGAACATAATTACTAGTAATTAAAGAATTTCCTCTAGAACTATGTAATATACTGTAAAAGAGCACTTTTAGCACTTTAGAGATGTTCCCTCAAAGATTTCTATGTAATTCCAACATTAATTATTAAAATTTCAAAACATCTCTTGGAGATACTTTAAATGATTTTTTTCTTTTTAGCTATAAAGATGAGGAAACTGAGGTATAGAAAAATTGAAACTTCTACCTTGTGTCATTCATAAAGCAGATATTAAATGTATAAATCATTCTTTTATCAGAAGTCTTTAGAGGACAGTCCTTCATGTTTTCTCATAAAATCGTTTTTGTTTCAACAGCTTCCATGAACAGCAGTGCTTGTTTTTCAAAACCACTTGATCAGGACAAAAAAATGTCAAATCTGGGCAGAACTGGAGAAGGCACTGGGGGTGTGGGTTATCTAAGGGGTAGTGGTGCTGGGACATGAGGCTCTTGCTCTTGGCAGAGTACTTTCATTCTCCTCACTCTCATTCCCTTTTACTCCCATTTCCCAGTTTCTCCCACCTGAACTAATATTTGCAACCTCTCTATTCGAGGATTGTCAATACTACTGATGAGTTAATGTTGATAACATGCTTCAGGCCTTTTGGAAGAAAGTCTTATAGAAGTGCATAGAAAGGCCAGTATAGAAGTACTGGCCCTAATACCAGTAACAAACTTTTTGAGTGGTTACTAGGTGCTTTCAGGTTAAGTGGACCCTGGTTTTGTTGAGGTCAGGCTCTGGAGTAAGATCTACTGCTGCCTTGAGAAAACACATTTGGTTTGAAATGTTGAAAGCCAGGTGATTCCTAAAGGAATGATACAGTAATGTCTCTTCATACAATAATGTGACCTGCTAATTTAGGGAGCAGCAGACGTGTTCCTCAGAAACTGTTTCAGACAGTTGGCATACTATGCTGATCATCTTATTAAGTACTCAACTTTTCCTACAGAAGAAAATTTTCAAAAAGCTCTTCTGGAATATGACAGTGGGAAGTCATAAATAATAATCAGATCAATTTATGAAGAATTAAGGGTGAGTCTTGTCACTCCTAAAAGGGTTGGCATCAGTTTATTACATAAAACCAAACACAGAAGGAAGAAAAGCCTTTAGTCTCATTTAGGAATCCAGACAAAAATCCCACTTAATCCATCTTGCTTTTCCTTTTCCTCCAGTTCAGCTGGTATGCAGGTGTAGTGCAGCTTGGCAGAAGCTTTGAACATTTGGAAAAGGGAGTCATTACTGAAAGTCACTGACACACACTTCCCTTGGAATGCTGTTGATGTCACGGAAAACCAGGACCTTAGCAATAACCCCTAACAACCAGAGCTACAGTAAACAGTAAATGTTACCTCCACCAAGGCATTGGTTTTTAAAGTTTTAACAGGCTAGAGCTTGCCAGCCACAACTCATAAAAATGTTCTTATAATTTTACCCTACTTTCTAAAAGCACTGGATAACTACTGAGGTTTCTTTGCCACTTGGAGATGCAAAGCCAAATTCACACCAGTTTCAAGGTTCACAAGTCAGAATTTACAGCACCTCTTTTCCAGTCCTCTTCATACCCCCTGCCATGCTCATGGGGTTAGGCCTGGGAGATTTAATAATTTTTCAAAGAAGTCTTGTATGAATTGCTTCGATTTTGGAGGATGAGGTGGATTGATGTACTGTGTTTCATGTACTGTTTTATGAGTCTAGTGGTTAACCCTGTCTGGTTGATTGGTAGCCTTTAATCTATAGGTTATTTTACAACTAATTTGAAACAATTTGCAAAATGACATCCTATAGTCCAAACTCTAAACCAGGTGCATCTCAAGAAAACAGCATTTATGTTGCTATGTAGAACTGTTAAGAATGGTTGGTTGATGTGAATGTAACAAGGCAAAAGAAGAAACAGAAACCAAGAGTTCAGGAGGCATTTTCTCCCAGGGCTGGCTGATTTTTAGCAAAAGATTTTGACAGAGTACTACTATGTAAACCAAATCCAGAATGGCTTCATTTAGACCTGTCCACGAGATGGGAAGAAACATAATGCTAGCTCTGCAATTAAATGACATTGTCATGGTGACTGTATAATTTGTCCCCAAGGCTGGGTACCTTTGAGAGTGAGGGGACTCTATTAGTAATCATCACTCTCTCTTAAAAAGAACAAACTGGGACTGTCCTAAGCAAGTAGGGAATATGGTCACCCTCATTTGTGCTACTAGTGTTTGAGGAAATAGTCTTAGAAGTGCCAGAGAGAGTGGACACAGTCATACTACCTAGGTTACGAGAAAACAAGTCTACTCTTAGAATTATAGGATTAGGTTATGAACTCTCTACTGTAGGATTTCCCTGAATTAGCACTGCAGATAGAGTAAGCTTGAATTCATACTCTAATTTACTCAGTTTTGAACATTACTTATATTGCTGTGGTCCAGTGGCTCTTGAAATGTAGATTGGGAGAGCTTCCAATCACTCCTGCAAGGTAGGCGGGCCTGCGACCCACCGGCAGAACAGGAGCAGCAGCCTGCTGAGAGGCAGAGCCGCCCCCTCCCCCTGCGCCGGCAAGGTAGACGGAACTGTGACCACCCACAGAACAGGCCCAGCGGCCTGCTGAGGGGCAGAGCCGCCCCCCACCCCCCGCGCCTGCCAGGTAGGCAGAACTGTGACCACCGACAGAAAAGGCCCAGTGGCCCGCGGAGGGGCAGAGCTGCCAACCACTCCTGCAAGGTAGGCGGGCCTGCGACCCACTGGCAGAACAAGCACAGCGGCCTGCTGAGAGGCAGAGCCGCCCCCTCCCCCCGCGCCTGCAAGGTAGATGGAACTGTGACCACCATACATGTCCATACTCATATCAAATAAAATAGATTTCAAGCCCAAGTTAATCAAAAGGGATAAAGAGGGACACTACATACTGCTCAAGGGAACCATACACCAACAAGACATAACAATCATAAATATATATGCCCCTAACAATGGTGCAGCTATGTTCATCAAATAAACTCTTCTCAAGTTCAAGAGTCTAATAGACCACCATACAATAATCATGGGAGACTTCAACACACCTCTCTCACCAATGGACAGATCTTCCAAACAAAAGTTGAATAAGGAAACTATAGAACTCAATAACACAATTAATAACCTAGACTTAATTGACATATATAGAATATACTACCCAACATCAAGCAGTTACACTTTTTTCTCAGCAGCACATGGATCCTTCTCAAAAATAGATCACATATTATGTCACAGGGCAACTCTTAGACAATATAAAGGAGTAGAGATAATACCATGCATCTTATCTGATCATAATGGAATGAAACTGAAAATCAACGATAAAAGAAGGAAGGAAAAAGCATACATCACTTAGAGAATGAACAATAGGTTACTGAATGATCAATGGGTTATAGAAGACATCAAGGAGGAAATTAAAAAATTCTTAGAGATAAATGAAAACACAGACACAACATATCGGAATCTATGGGACACATTGAAAGCAGTTCTAAGAGGAAAATTCATTGCTTGGAGTTCATTCCTTAAAAAAAGAAAAAACCAACAAATAAATGATCTCATACTTCATCTCAAAATCCTTGAAAAAGAAGAGCAAAACAACAGCAAAAGAAGTAGAAGGCAAGAAATAATGAAAATCAGCTGAAATTAATGAAATTGAAACAAAAGAAACAATTGAAAAAATTGACAAAACTAAAAGTTGGTTCTTTGAAAAAATCAACAAAATCGACAGACCCTTAGCCATGCTAGCGAAGAGAAGAAGAGAGAGAACTCAAATCACTAACATACGGGATGAAAGAGTCAATATCACAACAGACACTTCAGAAATACAGAAGATAATCAAAAATTATTTTGAATCCTTATACTCCAATAAATTAGAAGATAGTGAAGGCATAGATAAATTTCTTAAGTCATATGATCTGCCCAGATTGAGTCAGGAGGATATAGACAACCTAAACAGACCAATATCAATTGAGGAAATAGAAGAAACCATCAAAAGACTACCAACTAAGAAAAGCCCAGGACCGGATGGGTATACAGCAGAGTTTTACAAAACCTTTAAAGAGGAACTAATACCAATACTTTTCAAGCTACTTCAGGAAATAGAAAAAGAGGGAGAACTTCCAAATTCATTCTACGAGGCCAACATCACCCTGATACCTAAACCAGACAAAGACACTTCAAAGAAAGAAAACTACAGACCAATATCTCTAATGAACCTAGATGCAAAAATCCTCAATAAAATTCTGGCGAATCGGATACAAAAACATATCAAAAAAATTGTACACCATGATCAAGTAGGATTCATCCCTGGGATGCAAGGCTGGTTCAATATACGGAAATCAATAAATGTTATTCACCACATCAATAGACTTAAAAATAAGAACCATATGATCATCTCGATAGATGCGGAAAAAGCATTCGACAAAGTACAGCATCCCTTTATGTTCAAAACTCTAGAAAAACTAGGGATAACAGGAACATACCTCAATATTGTAAAAGCAATCTATGCTAAGCCTCAGGCTAGCATCATTCTGAATGGAGAAAAATTGAAGGCATTCCCTCTAAAATCTGGAACAAGACAGGGATGCCCTCTCTCACCACTTCTGTTCAACATAGTTCTCGAAACACTGGCCAGAGCAATTAGACAGACGAAAGAAATTAAAGGCATAAAAATAGGAAAAGAAGAACTTAAATTATTACTATTTGCAGATGACATGATTCTATACCTAGCAGACCCAAAAGGGTCTACAAAGAAACTATTAGAGCTAATAAATGAATTCAGCAAAGTGGCAGGGTATAAAATCAACACCCATAAATCAAAGGCATTCCTGTATATCAGCGACAAATCCTCTGAAATGGAAATGAGGACAACCACTCCATTCACAATATCTTCAAAAAAAATAAAATACTTGGGAATCAACCTAACAAAAGAGGTGAAAGACTTATACAATGAAAACTACAGAACCCTAAAGAGAGAAATAGAAGAAGATCTTAGAAGATGGAAAAATATACCCTGTTCATGGATAGGCAGAACTAACATCATCAAAATGGCGATATTACCAAAAGTTCTCTATAGGTTTAATGCAATGCCAATCAAAATCCCAACAGCATTTCTTGTAGAAATAGAGAAAGCAATCATGAAATTCATATGGAAAAATAAAAGACCCAGAATAGCAAAAACAATGCTAAGCAGGAAGTGTGAATCAGGCGGTATAGCGATACCAGACTTCAAACTATACTACAGAGCAATAGTAACAAAAACAGCATGGTACTGGTACCAAAACAGGCGGGTGGACCAATGGTACAGAATAGAGGACACAGAAACCAATCCACAAAACTACAACCATCTTATGTTTGATAAAGGGGCTAAAAGCATGCAATGGAGGAAGGATAGCATCTTCAACAAATGGTGCTGGGAAAACTGGAAATCCATATGCAACAAAATGAAACTGAATCCCTTTCTCTCGCCATGCACAAAAGTTAATTCAAAATGGATCAAGGAGCTTGATATCAAATCAGAGACACGCCGTCTGATAGAAGAAAAAGTTGGCTACGATCTACATACTGTGGGGTCGGGCTCCAAATTCCTCAATAGGACACCCATAGCACAAAAGTTAATAACTAGAATCAACAAATGGGACTTACTCAAACTAAAAAGTTTTTTCTCAGCAAAAGAAACAATAAGAGAGGTAAATAGAGAGCCTACATCCTGGGAACAAATCTTTACTCCTCACACTTCAGATAGAGCCCTAATATCCAGAGTATACAAAGAACTCAAAAAATTAGACAATAAGAGAACAAACAACCCAATCAACAAATGGGCCAAGGACCTGAACAGACACTTCTCAGAGGAGGACATACAATCAATCAACAAGTACATGAAAAAATGCTCACCATCTCTAGCAGTCAGAGAAATGCAAATCAAAACCACCCTAAGATACCATCTTACTCCAGTTAGATTGGCAGCCATTATGAAGTCAAACAACAACAAGTGCTGGCGAGGATGTGGGGAAAAGGGTACACTTGTACATTGCTGGTGGGACTGCAAATTGGTGCAGCCAATTTGGAAAGCAGTATGGAGATTTCTTGGAAAGCTGGGAATGGAGCCACCATTTGACCCAGCTATTCCCCTTCTCAGTCTATTCCCTAAAGACCTAAAAAGAGCATGCTACAGGGACACTGCTACATCGATGTTCATAGCAGCACAATTCACAATAGCAAGACTGTGGAACCAACCTAGATGCCCTTCAATAGATGAATGGATTAAAAAAATGTGGCATTTATACACAATGGAGTATTACTCTGCATTAAAAAATGACAAAATCATAGAATTTACAGGGAAATGGATGGCATTAGAGCAGATTATGCTAAGTGAAGCTAGCCAATCCCTAAAAAACAAATGCCAAATGTCTTCTTTGATATAAGGAGAGTAACTAAGAACAGAGTAGGGTCGAAGAGCATGAGAAGAAGATTAACATTAAACAGGGATGAGAGGTGGGAGGGAAAGGGAGAGAGAAGGGAAAATGCATGGAAATGGAAGGAGACCCTCAGAGTTATACAAAAGTACATACAAGAGGAAGTGAGGGGAAAGGGAAAAATAATACAAGGGGGACAAATGAATGTCAGTAGAGGGGGCAGAGAGAGAAGAGGGGAGGGGAGGGGAGGGGAGGGGGGATAGTAGAGGATAGGAAAGGCAGCAGAACACAACAGACACTAGTATGGCAATATATAAATCAATGGATGTGTAACTGATGTGATTCTGCAATCTGTATATGGGGTAAAAATGGGAGCTCATAACCCACTTGAATCAAAGTGTGAAATATGATATATCAAGAACTGTGTAATGTTTTGAACAACCAACAATAAAAAATTAAAAAAAAAAAAAAAAAGAAATGTGGATTGGGGTCCTTGGCAGTCCCTGAGGTTCTTTCAAAGGGTCTGTGAGGTCAATTTACCTTCATCATAATCATAAGACATTGGTTGTCATTTCCATTTTCATACTCTCACTTCTGAATACCATTGTAACACCTTGTATATAAAACCAAATATCAGAATCCAGCTGTCATTTAGGCCAGTCATTAAGGAGGTTTGTAAGAATGTAAAACAATGCTACCATTTGCAGTTCTCTCTCTCTCTCTCTTTTTTTTTTTTTTTTTTGCGGGGGGCGGGGGTGTTGGGAGTTAGGCCTGGGAGATTTAATAATTTTTCAAAGAAGTCTTGTATGAATTGCATTGGAGGAGGATGAGGGGGTGGTACTGCGGATTGAACTCAGGGGCACTCAAACAAGGACCACATTCCCAGCCCTGTTTTGTATTTTATTTAGAGACCTGGTCTCACTGAGTTGCTTAGGGTCTTGATAAGTTGCTGAGGCTGGCTTTGAACTTGCAATCCTCCTGTCTCAGCCTCCTGAGCCGCTGGGATTACAGGTATGCTCCACCATACCCGGCCTTTGTTTTGACTTTTAAAAACTTACTTTCAAATGAAAATATTCTCCTCTGATTTCTAAATTTGTTTCTTGAGTTAGAAATACTATATTTTAAATACCTGCTTAATTTAATTTAAAAAATGCCTCCAGGGCCTGAAACTAACCTGTGACTTCTTAAATCTACATGACAGGATAAACTGAGTCCATAACTTGAGTAGCAGCTATAATGCTTCATGATTTAATACCAATTGCAATTGTAAGTGAAAGTCAAAATTTAAGTTTTATGAAACTAATTTTTAAGACATGCATTGTGCTTGGCTTTAGTTTAGCTTTGTTTTTTTTGTTTGTTTTTTTTTTCTGAAAGTTGTTAGTTGTATGTATCTCCAGGTTTGTTTCTTTTGGAGAACAAACATTTTGGATAATTACTTACCAAATTTACAGGCAAATTCTTAACAGAAAGCATAGATGACACCCACAATTCTTATTAAATCCCCATAAAAAAGAGATTGGAAGTGGATTATTATTTTTTCTGAGATATCAAGGACCACTGTGTTTTTTGTAGAGAGGCAGCTGACTGAGTAGAAATGGGAGAGTTGGGTACTTGAACCAACTTTGCTGCTTTCTGAATATTAAGGTTATTTCAGCAAGTTACCTTACTTCTCTTAGCTAGTATTAGTTTCTCCATCTTTAAAATGAGGCTGGATTAATGTTCTCTGAGTTACAGATCATCTAACTCTTTAGTTCATTGTGTACTGTCAGAATTTCATGTTCTTAAAGTCCCTAGTTGACAAATATGGTGTGTGAGGAAATGATGCACAGTACAGTCTTGAATAACCAGAATGGATTTTGACCACACTGATGTGCTAATCCCCAAAGAAGAAGAAAATACAAATGGGCCCGGGGCCGAACATGAACATGGTGACAGTGAGCAAAACATTGAAACAGACAGCTGAAAGCTTCATTTCCTGGCTTGCCTGCCATGAGAAAGCCTGCTCCTGCCAAATCCTTCAGGCCATCAAGGCCAAGAACTTTGGCTAGTTCTTATTTTGAGCTCCCCCTCCATGCCGCACACACAAACCACACAGGAAAATTGTCTCTCTCCCTTCATATTTGTGTCTTTTGGCCACATTTCTATTTATGCCAGGTCCTTGCTTAATTTCCCTTCCTTCCAGCTGTCACTGTATTCTGGCTCTTGCTTTCTGGGGGCTTTGGAAAGCAGCTGCAATCTTCAGGGGAGGCACAAGGTGCTGGAATTGGTGACTAGGCATGGTAAGGGTGTGTGGACTCCACTGGGACCAACAGTCACTTTACCTGGTTTAAAGCAGTTTAAACAGTGCTCTGTCCTTCTCCCTCTCATTCCTTGGCAAATGTCAGGACTTATGGCTTTAATTTTTCCCCCTCCCTTTCTCTTTGGGGAGCTTCTCCCCCTCTACATTCCTCAGCGTTTTTGTCTGTGAACATCCTGTGGAAGATTTGCTTTGTCTTTAGGTTCTTTTGCCAGACTGCTCATCATCATCATCATCTTTTTCTTCTTCCACATAAAAAACATTTATCTATTGAGAGAGCTTACGATGGATAACAGGAGCCTCTGTACTCCCTCACAAGTTTAGAAATTTGATCCTCTTTAGCTCTTACAGTCCATTCCAAACCACGAGGTCTCCCAAGCCCCAGAGAGCTCTTGGCCATTTGTTTTCTGTCCAGTCCCAGCCGTTGTGGTGTCCTTTCACCTCTGGCCTGTGATGTTTTCCCACAGATCTTGTCTGCAGACATCTATTGGCTCTTCATGATGGCAGCTGAGCAAAAAGGCACTTAGTTCTCTTCATTTTAAAAAACCAAGAAAGGAAGGTTTAATGTAAGGAGAAGCCAAGTGTTATGAAGGTTTTTAATTGTTCCACTTGCACAGGCTGACTTTGCTGGCTTAGATATTAAAAGCAAAATAAAACAGAAGCCCTGCACAGCCTTTGTCTTTTGTAGTAGGGCACCGTCTTTTGCAGATGAGTAGAGCTTTCTCAGATACAATAGATTGTTCTTCTCTGCCATTCTTTCTGGAACCTCCATAGCTGTCCTGCCCCATGTCTGAGAGCACCCAGTCTACACTTCTTGTGTAAGAGGAACTCAATATAGTCATCAGAATCTTATAAAATAAAAAGCAAACTCAAAGTATATCTATATGGGGTTTGTCTAATGTTTTTCTTATGTCTGTATGAATTTGGATTGAATTCAGGGGTACTCGACCACTGAGCCATATCCCCAGCCCTATTTTATTTAGAGACAGGGTCTCACTAAGTTGCCGAGGCTGGCTTTGATTTTCCTGTCTCAGCCTCCCAAGCCGCTAGGATTACAGGCATGTACCACTGCGCCCTGCTGATATATGTATTATATAAAGTTTTTATTCATAGTTGGGAACACAATACAATAGAGCCATTTTTCTTTCATTTCTGCCTATCTAGTTTGTTTGGCTGTATTGTTTCTAATATCTAGTTAAACTTTCTGTTACTATCCTGTCCCCTGTTCTTTCACATTGTCTACAATTATGGTCCTTAGAATGTTAACTACCTAAATTCCTCATTTTAAATACAACAAAAAGAAAGCCAACAGAAGGAACAGATTAGGCCAAGAGCACACACCTGCCAGAGCATGGGCTCACAAGTTTCCACTATACCATCCAGGCTGCATGTGTCAGGAATTTTCCAAAACACTAGCGATAGCTCCTTCAACTAATAGGAAGTGAATCCTATTGGAAAAGGGCAGAAGCTTTGGAGGCAGACAAATTTGGGTTTGAATATCTTGTTCTGCCACATACTGGCAGGGTAAATTGCACACATAAGTGATGCTTTTGGGGATTTTGTTTCTTCCTGTGTAATATGGAACTAATAACAGTATTACTTGGTGTTATTGTGAATACTAATTATATAACCTACACAAAGTGCCCTTATCCATGTTATACTTACAAATTATTATTATAAAAATCTGCCAATAATTTAAATAATAATTTTAAATAGTTATCTTATTATTGAGTAGTCTGAGCTTCTCTTATTCAATAAAAATTTTCTAAAATCAGTATAACATATGAATGGAGTAGTTGTCTGGAAATGAATTCCTGAAATTATTTATACCATGACTATGATTCATGCATTTCCCTTTTCTTTATAACTTTCATCTGTACTTAGCTGCATTGCATCTTGTCCAAAAACTTTTGTGCAAGTTTAAACTCACCCATAGAAGACATCTGGAGTGTCCTTGAATTTGGCCTCTAATTTTCATTTAGCTAAACATTAGGTTATGAATCTTAAAATATACTCTTCCTAGAATGTTTTATTCACATTTTTGAGAAGTTTGAGATATTATTCTGACACTTATTGTACTTTGTGAGAAATAGCTTCAGTGTAAAATTAAACATACCTGTTTGGAGTATAAATTGAAGTTATGTTCAGCAAAAAGGGGTCCAAGACTGTTCCGTTTAAAGGAAGCAGAACTAAATCATTGAGCCTTACAGCATGGGGAGAAAGAATAATTTAGGAAATAAAACTAAAATGGAACTAACAAAAGCCAGAATCAAGAAAGTTTGGAGGCTTCAGAGGAGGCGATTCAGGGGAATTTCAGTTGAGAGCCTCTCAGATTGCTTGGATGTTGTTGCTCCCTGGAATGCACTTAAGCTAGAAGTAGAGGGAAGGACCTTGAGAAACTAGACAGAAAGAATTTTGCTTCTTTAATAAAGAGAAGCTGAGGAGAAAGATCTGTGGCTTAGATTTCAGAAAGAAGTTAAGTGTAACTTGCTGGGCATAGTGGCGCCCACCCGTAGACCCAGCTACTTGGGAGGCTGAGGCAGGAAGATTGCTTGAGCCCAGGAGATTGGGAACAGTTTGTCTCTTGAAGAAAGAAAGAAAAAAAGGAAGGAGAGAGGGAGGGAAGGAAGAAAGGAAGGAAGGAAGTCCAGTTAGAAAGAGCCATTATGTGCTTATCCAAACATGATTAGAAGAGTAAAAGCTGAAAACACTCCTAAAAGGGGTTTTCTTCAATTTTTTAGATGAAAGTGAAAATGTATCTGTGATGAAGAGCGGAATGGATGTTCCTTGTGTCCGTTTGTACCTAATGCCATATATTGAATTAAGAGCCTTAGACCTGTGGTTTCTTAAAGATAAAAGTAGGCATGATTTTGGAGGCATATTGGATAATCAAATATGGCTAGAAAATAGAGGACCTATTTTGCTATATTTTCGGTTCATCCAGATGGGGTCAGACCAGAGGAATTTGGCAAGCATTGAGATTCACCACTTAGAAGCACACTGAAATAGTTGTGGTAGCAAAAGAATTTCTCCAGGATTCTTATTCCACTTGAGGCATAACAGCCAGAGATTTCTGGCCCTTGAGGGAAAAATGCCAAAGTTGATGAATTTTAGAAAGATCAACTGAGATCTATAAGCTCAAGAGAAACAGTTGAATTGGATCATAGTGGGACTGTGCATTTATTTCTCTGCTTTTCCTATAGAGATTTACCTGAGTAAATGTGGCCTGGATTCCACTTCTAAAAAGGAACTTTCCCCTAATCTCATGTCTCCCTATTGAAATTTAATATAATATAGTATAATAAATAAGGTTACGTTGTTACTTTAACAACGTATGTTTATTTTATTCTATATTCTGCTTGAAATTCTGATTTACTGTGCCATTTTGTAAAGCTTTCTGGCAAGAGATCTTCATGAACCTAAAAATTTGCCTTCTTGTTTAATTTTCCATAAGCCTTTTGCGCTCCAGCAAAGTAAATGACCCCTGCCATTACATGTTATCATTATCAGTATATCATTATCAGTATTGCTTATTCCTTGTAATCTGACATTCATCCCTGTAGTACCCAATAGTATCCCCTTCAATGGCCTAGTACATTGACTTACATAATAAATAAATATTCAGCAAATATATTTTGAGAGAGAGAGAGAGAGAATTTATATATATATATATATTTTTTTTTTTCAGCAGACACAACATCTTTATTTTATTTGTATGTGGTGCTGAGGATCAAACCCAGCGCCGCATGCATGCCAGGCGAGCTAGCTACCGCTTGAGCCACATCCCCAGCCCTCAACAAATATTTTTAACCTTAATGATGAATGAAGAAGTGGTTCTTTATATTTTAAACAACTAATATAGAGAGAGTCTTCCAACACAGTAGGAATATATATGTATTATTAAAGAGTCAAACATTTACCAAAAAAGATAATACAAGGGAATTTTAACATAATTAGCATTCCAATAAAAAGCACATATTTAGTACAATTTGGTATGTTTGAATATATGTATGTACTCATTAGATCATAACCACAAGGAATATAATGAACATATCCATCATCCCTAAAAGTTTCTACATTACCTTTCCATTTTCTCTCTCCCACCCTTCCCTACCTCCTCAAGAAAACTACTGATCTTTGTCACGATAGATTATATTGCATTTTCTAGTTTTGTATAAATTCAGTCATGCAGTATAAATTCTTCAATCTGGCTTTTAAATCCAGCTTAATTATTTTGCGATACATTCACATCATTGCATGTATTAGTAATTAATTTCTTTAAAATTTTTTTGGCTAATATTTCAGTGTATGTCTTTACTGCCTCTACATACTATTCATGTATTGATGGGTGTTTTGGGTCCTTTCTAGTTTATGGTTATTACAAATAAAACCATTATGAACATTTAACTACAAATTGTTGAATAGGGTTATACTTTCTTTTCTCTTGGATAAAATACCTAGGAGTGGAATGCTAGATCCAGGAATATTCTATGTCCTGCTTGAAAAAAATCAATAAATTGAATGAAGAAACTGCCCACCTGTCTGTACATTTTGCTTCCCAACAGTAATGAATGAGAGCTCTTGATGGTCTACCTTCTTATACTCATCAGCATTATATCGTATACTCATTGCGTTAGATTTTAGCCATTCTACTAGGCGCACTTTCCTAGTGGCATAAGATGTTGATCACCTTTTTATGTACTCATTTGCCATCCCTTTATCCCTTGATGAGCATTTTTTAAACTGTTTTTTTCTTATTATTGAGTTTTAAGAATCCGTATATGTTGGATACAAATCCTTTATCAGGAATGTGTCTTGCAAAGATTTTCTCTCAATTTTTGGCTTTTCTATTCATTCTCTCAACAGTGTCTTTGGCAAAGCAGAAGTTTTCAATTTTAACATTCAATTTATTGATTTTTTTTCATGGATTATGCTTTTGGTGTTTTATCTTAAAACTCATTGCTAAGCCTAAGGTCACTTAGACTTTTTCTTTGTTTTCTTCTCGAATTTTATAGTTTTACATTCTGTATTTAGTTCTATGGTCCATTTTGAGTTATTTTTGTGAAAGGCATAAGGTCAGTGTCTAGATTTATTCTTTTCTCCATGTTGATGGCTGGTTGTCCAGCACCATTTATTGGAAAAACTATCCTTCCATTAATTGTCTTTTGCTCCTTTGTCACAGTTCAATCAACTATACTTATATGAGTTCATTTCTGGGCTCTGTTTTGTTCTCTTGACTGAGTTATCTAGTCTTTCATCAAAACCATCATGTGGTCTTGATTTGTAGTAAATCTTCAAGTCAGATGGTTTCATTCCTCCAACTTTGTCTTTCTTCCTCAATTTGGTGTTGGCTATTTGACATCTTTTCTCTTTTTATATAAATTTTAGAATCAATAGGTCCAAAATAGGGCTGGGGATGTGGCTCAAGCGGTAGCGTGCTCACCTGGCATGCGTGCGGCCCGGGTTCGATCCTCAGCACCACATACAAACAAAAAGATGTTGTGTCCGCCAAAAACTAAAAAATAAATATGAAAAAATTCTCTCTCTCTTTAAAAAAAAATAGGTCCAAAATAACACTCGTGATTTTGGTTGTGATTGCACTGAATTTATACATCAATTGGAAAAACTGACATCTTAACAATATTGAGTTTTCCTATTCTCCATTTATTTAGACTGTCTTTTGTTTCTTTCATCAAGAGTTTTGCAGCTTCCTCATATAGGTCTTATGGATATTTTCTTGAGTGTACACCCATTTTGCTCTTTTTGCTGTTAGTGCAGATGGTGTTGTGTTTTTAAATTCAATTTCCAAATGTTCATTACTAGCATATAGAGTATCAATTGACTGTGCACATTAACCTTGTATCCTGCCTTCTTTTGGCTTAAGTATATTTTTTATGATTCCATTTGACCTCTTTTGTTGTCTTACTGCTATAAATCTATTTAGTTATTTTGGTGATTGCTTTAAAGTTTATCATATACATTTTTAACTTATCATTGTCTATCTTTAAGTGAAATTATGCATCACATATAGTATAAAAACCTTACAGTAGCCTTATAGTAGCTACTATATACTTTATACATAAGTATATGTGTTTTAATTCTTATACTACAGTTTTGTTTAAGCAATCAATTATCTTATGCTATAGTTATATAATAAGAAAAATTATATTTATTCAGTAGTGTCCATTTCCAGTGATCTTCATTCCTTTGTATATACCCATATACAAAGCAGATGGATTTACATGAAAGATTTGCTTTATCATTTTTTATATCAAAGAAATGAAATTACTTTAGCTTTTGTATGTCTGGGAGGTCTTTATTTCATTTTTGTTTTTGAAACATGTTTTATCTGGATATAGAATTCTGGGGTAGTAGGGTTTATTTTTCCCTTTAAGTTTTTTTTTTAAGCTATTGCTCTACAGTGTTTTCACTTTTATTGTTTCCAGTTAGAAGGTACATTCATCCTTATTGTTGTTTCTTTGTATATAATATTTCTTCTTATTGCTTTTAAGATTTTTTCATTGGTTTTGAGCAATTTGATTATGATAGATCTTTGTGTAATTTTCCTTATTTTTATGTTTGGGACTTTGTTGAGCTTTTTTGATACATGGGTTTAGGATTTTTAGCAAATTTTGAAAAACAATCAGCCATTATTTTTTCAAATGTTTTTCTTTTCCAATTCTTGGTGGACTCTTAGTGCACATATGCAAAGGCAGCTGAAGTTGTCCTGGAGCTCACTGGTGCACTTTCATTTTTGTGATTGTTTTTTCCCCTATATATTCTATTTTTACATAGTTTCTGTTGTTATGTATTAAAATTCACCAGCCATTTCTTCTACAATGTCTAATTTATCCTTAATCCTAGCCAGGGTATTTGTCACCTCAGACCTTATTGGTTTTTTTCCTTAAGAAGTTTGACTTTGAATTTTTTAGGATTTCTACTTAACTTTTAAACACTATTTGAATGTCCTTGTGTTAGACCTTCAATTGATTCCAAATACATAATTTTCTATGTGAGTGACATGTTTTACTGCAATAAGAACATAGAGTATAATCCCCCTCCCTGCAAGAATGTTGCTTCGCATATTATCATATACATATGTGAATTATCAGCCTTAACTGCTCGACTCCAAAACACCTATAAACCCAAGATTTTTTCCCACAACTTTTAAAAATATATTTTTTAGCTGTAGATGCACACAATACCTTTATTCACTTTATTTATTTGTATGCAGTGCTGAGAATCAAACCTACTGCCTCACACGTACTAAGCAAGTGCTCTACCACTGAGCTACAACCCAGCCCTTTCCCACAAGTTTATTATAGTTGTACATAATGATGGAATTTGTTACATGTTCATACGTACACACAATGTAGCAATGTGGCTAATATCACTCCCTAGCTCTTTCACTTTCCTTTCTCGTCCCTGGTCCCTTTCTTCTACTGATCTGATTTTCATAAGATCCCCCTCCTAACAACTTTCTTTTCCCTTTTACTTCTGTAGCTTCTCATATAAGAGAAAACATACAACCCTTGACTTTCTGAGTTTGACTTATTTTGCTTAACATGATGGTCCTAGTTCCATCCATTTTCCTGAAAATAACATAATTTAATTTTGTTTGTGCCTGAATAAAACTCCATTGTATATGTATATCACATTTTCTTTATCCTTTCATCCATTGATGGACACCGGAGGCTGATTCCATAGTTTGGCTAATGTGAATTGTGCTTCTATAAACATGGGCATGCATTTAACACTGTAATGCAACGACTTTAATTCTTAAAATAAATACTGAGGAGTTGTATAGTGGGTCTTATGGTAGTTCCATGCCTTGTCTTTTGGGGAACCTCCATACTGATTTTTGTGGTGGTTGTAATAATTTACAATCCCACCAACATAAACCCAAAGATTTTTTTTTAACCCAAGATTTTTTATTTTTATTTTTTGTAGTTGTAATGGACAGCATGCCTATATTTTGTCTCATTGTTATGTGGTGCTAAGAATCGAACCCAGTGCCTCACACATGTTAGGCAAGCTCTCTGCCACTGAGCTATAAACCCAGCCCCTAAACCCAAGATTTTGACAGACACAGTGAACTTGGGCTGCAGCACAGCACTCTGTCAGTCTTCGAGCTCTTCTCTGAAGTGTTGACTGCCACCACTGGCACTGCTCACTAATGGCTGGAGACCTTGTGTGTCATTGTGGATCTCTACTGTGTTGGTCAAACTATCTCTCCCTAGAACTTGTCATAGAAAGGTACACCTAAAACTTCAAACTTTACATCCACAGGTGCTTTCTCCCATAATAATTGAACAACTGGGCTTTAATAATTGAAATGTAAATGAAATTCGTATTTACCCACTTTTTGATTAATGTACTTGAGTGTATTCTCTGGGAAATTTGTTCTTGTTTTCCTCCCCCTTTTGACCATTTTGTGTGTATCTGTTAGAACTGATACTAAGTCTGTTTCAGTTGGTTGACTTTTTCTCCTCATTATGGGTCATATTTTTCTGCCTTATTGCAATCCTGGTTATCTGACTGGATTCCAGATATTGTGAGTTTTATCTTATTGGGTGCTGGATATTTATATTTCTATAATATAGCTCTAAGGTTTTTTGATAGGTACAATTAAATTACTTGATAACAGATTCTTTGGATCTTGCTTTTAAGATTTGTTTAGGCAGAGCCAGGCTTTGTGGTACACACTGTAATGCCAGTGACTTAAGAGGCTAAGGCAGGAGGACCACAAGTTCAAGACCAGCCTTGACAAACTTAGTGAGACCCTGTCTTGACATAAAAAAAGGGTTGGGATGTAGCTCAATGGTAGAGCACCCCTAGATTCATTCCTCAGTACTAGAAAAAAAAATTGTTTAGGTAGGACCAGAATCATTTACTTTAAAGCTAATTATTCCCCACTATCAAGGCCTTCTAGGTATCAAACCTAGTACTTGATGAATTATGATATTTTCTAGTCTGGTTGGTGAGAATAAACACTATTCCTGGTCTCATGTCAGTGCCAGGTACTCTTTTTTTCTACCACTCTATGATCATTCTTTCCCTAGCTAGCCTCAGGTATTTTCCTCACAGTATACATTAATCTGTGCCCTACTGATTAATCTGTGCCCTACTGATCTCTGCCTTCTTCTCTGCAGACCCTCAATATTATTTCTACAACTTGGAGAGTCTGCTGGACTCCATTTGGGTTTTCTCTCCCTGAATCACACCCTGGAAATTCTCTCAGAATAGTAATTGGGAGGCTTTTTTTTTTAAGGTATAAACTGACACAATACCTTTACTTCTCTCATCTGTTTCGATGTGGTGCTGAGGATTGAATCCAGTGCCTCACACATGCCAGGCAAATACTTTTTCACTGAGCTACAACCCCAGCCCAAGTTTCATTTCCTTAAAAAATTGTTATTTTAGGTGGTAGGTCAATCTTTTCTGTAGCAAAAATTCTCTAGAGATCATCTTTTTAAATTTTCAGTGGTGGTGATAGAGATGACAAGTAGCAAAAGAAGGAGTCTCTGGCAGAAGCATCATGTTTCATTATAAATTGAGAGTTAGGAAAGAGAATTTCATATTAATCCTTTCCACTCTCATCCTTTACTAGCATTTGCATAACAAATTTCTTTGTACACATTAATGGGTAGATTATTGAGTTTTGGGGAAACATGCATAAGGTAGTAAATGATAAGTTTCGTTGAATGTATTATATAAAAAGAAAATGATGCAAAGGGAACTGGGTTGGCATCATATTAATGTCTTTATAATGGTAAATAGTTGTGAGATTTTGATTTTGTTTGTTTTGCTTTGTTATTTGGACTTCACTGGGGAATAAAATGGTTTGGGGCCTGAAAAGAAGCAGGAAACATATAGGAAAGCTATGCAGGTTATCTCCTTCCTGTTCTTACAGCTCCTTTTAATGTCAGCCAAGCCAATAAATGTTTGCAAAATCCAACTAGCTTCTGATAAGGTAGTTCTTGCAAACTTTATTTATTTATTTATTTTTATAAATAGTCGTTCTGAAAAGTAGAAAAGTTCATAGATAAATAGTAGGGTCTAAAATGCAAATGTGAATCCAGGATGCAATATACCAAGATCTCCCCGGCATCCCTCTGCCACCATTTGCAAATGGGAGCTTCTGATTCATTAGGTCCTTGAAGCAGAAACAGACCTTCTAAGTTTTTAAGTTCAACTCATCCGCCCAGTCTGTTTGGCTAGTTAGCCCTTAGTTTGTGTCTCCTTGCCACTACCCTACCCACAACAATGTAGAAGTTAGCAAAGTAAGAATTAGAAGCCTTGGAAGATCCCCTACCCCCTTTCTCATAGGAGGGGTTTAAGTAAGTAATTCAGTTCCACATGCTGTTTGTTTACCCTGCTCTATTGTGGCAGCACTGGTTCCAGGGAGAGAAAATGACCTTTTTGTTTGTTTGTTTACATACAATTTCCTGCATCACCACTTTTTTTTTTCCCTTTTTTGTGAACCAAGCATTTGAGGTAGGTGATGTTGACAGAATCCTTGTAGAATGGAAGGAATTCATCTCCACAGAGAGAGACTTTTCTATTTCAAGTGTTAAAATTCTAGAATACTTTGCTATTACAGTGCTCTTATTTTTCTGTGCTCCTTCATGGGGAAGATTGATATCCTCTTTAGTTATTGTTTCTTAGGAGTCTCTCTTTTAAGAAAGCACTTGAGATAAACAACTTTAGGAAACTCACATCTGCATAACTTCACTTAGCATTATCTTCTCTAACTCCATCCATTTACCTGTAAATGCCATTTACCTTACCCTGCTTGTGTCTTATTTTGGAAATGAAACTGGTTCCATAGCATCTCTTTGATTCAAAGAAAGTGTTGTAGTTTATAAAAGATCTTACTTCTGGTAGTGGTGTTGGGAAGATTGGAGAGCAAGGGGGAGGGATTCGATACTCAGATATTTATTAGTATGCATTATGATCCAGGCACTTCTTATGTTGTCCTTCTATTTCTGAATCTCCGAAAAAGGCCTGACTCATTAGGTGGGATTTGGAGAAGGACTAGAATATCTTATTCTTATTATTTTTTTTCCTAACCTATACTCATAAAAGAATCCTTTCTTTTCTTTGCTTTAGATATTAACAATTTTTTTTTTTTACAAGCTAATCCACAGACAGGTGATACAAATTTTAAAGCGAGTCACAGAAGTTACATTGTGAAAATCAGAGATGCTATATAGAAATAGTGACATGAAGGTTATGGAATTAGGTGGTCTTAAGAATTTTAGAGCTAAAAATAGTCTTAGACCTCATTTAGACTTTTAAAGATTTATTTATTTTGGTAGTGGGGATTGAACCCAGGGGTGCTTTACCACTGAGCTACATCCCTAATCCCTAGTCCTTTTTTTTTTTTTCCTTTTCTGAGACAGGATCTTACTAAGTTTCTGAAGCTCTTGCTCAGTTGCTGAGGCTAGTCTTGGACTTGTGATCCTCCTGCCTCAGCCTCCCTGGTCACTGGGATTATAGGCATGTGCCACCATGCCCAGCTCATGTATTTTATGTAATAGATAAGAAAACTGCTGTCCTGAAGCATATCAGCCTTGCCCAACACAGCTAGTTAGTAGATGGACACCTAGATAACTTAATTGCCAGTTCCCTGTCTTTTCTACAACAGGTTGAGTATTCCATAACTGAAATTTCCCAGCACAATCCAGAAGTGTTTTGGATTTCAGACTTTTTTTGGATTTTCAGATATTTGCATATACATAATGAGGTAACTTGGGGGATGGGGCCTAAATCTAAACAGGAAATTGATTTTATATACACCTTATATGTAGTCTCTGCAGGTAATTTGTGTCTTCTTACATGTACTTTGGATAATAATGATCATCACATTCCACCATTGTTTCTAACCCCATGCCCCTTCCCTTCCCCTCCCACCCCTCTGCCCTATCTGGAGTTCATCTATTCCTCCCATGCTCCCTCTCCCTGTCCCACTAATAGCGGCCATTCTGACTGGGTGAGATGAAATCTTAGAGTAGTTTTTATTTGCATTTCTCTAATTGCTAGCAATGATGAACATTTTTTCATATATTTGTTGATTGATTGCATATCATCTTCTGAGAAGGTGTCTATTCAGGTCCTTGGCCCATTTATTGATTGGGTTATTTATTTATTTATTTATTTGGTGCTTAGCTTTTTGAGTTCTTTATATACCCTAGAGATTAGTGCTCTATCTGATGTGTGAGGGGTAAAGATTTGCTCCCAAGATGTAGGCTCTCTATTCGCCTCACAGATTGTTTCTTTTGCTGTGAAGAAACTTTTTAGTTTGAGTCCATCCCATTTATTGATTCTTGATTTTAATTCTGCACCAAAGGAGTGTTATTAAGGAAGTTGGGGCCCAATCCCACATGATGGAGATTAGGGCCTACTTTTTATTCTACTTGATGCAGGTCTCTGGTTTAATTCCTAGGTCCTTGATCCATTTTGAGTTAAGTTTTGTGCATGGTGAGAGATAGGGGTTTAATTTCATTTTGTTGCATATGGATTTCCAGTTTTCCCAGCACAATTTGTTGAAGAGGCTATCTTTTCTGCTATGCATGTTTTTGGCACCTTTGTCTAATATAAGATAATTGTAATTTTTGTGGGTTAGTCTCTGTGTCCTCTATTCTGTACCATTGGTCTACCAGTCTGTTTTGGTGCCAATACCATGCTGGTTTTGTTACTGTTGCTCTATAGTGTAGTTTAAGTTCGGGTATACTGATGCCACCTGCTTCACTCTTCCTGCTAAGGATTTATTTAGCTATTCTGGGTCTCTTATTTTTCCTCTGTGGGTAATTTCATACAATACTTTTAGTGTGTCTGTGTTTTGATTGTGACCTGTCACATGAGGATAGATGTGGAATTTCCCAATTGTGGCATCATGTTGTTACTCAGAAAGTTTTGGATTTTTATATTAGGGGTACTCAGCCTGTTTTCTAATTGTGCTTTCTCTTTTATTGTAGAAGTCACAATCCACATGAGCTTTGCATCCTGAATAAAAATAGGAATAGTGACAATATCCAACTATTAGTTTTTGAAAATATGATTTAAACTTGTTTGATTTATTTATTTACTTGTTTGTTTTATTGGTTGGCTTGTTTATGTTTGGTTTGTCAGAAAGACACAGGAGCCAAGTACTGACAGAAGATCCCATTGTAGGATCTTCATTATTTTTGAAGTCAGAGAAAAATCACTGATGAAGAACATCCTTCTTATATAAACTTTTAAGAACTATTCATTTGTGTATTTTGAGTTGTGATTTCTCTGTGATGGTCATAGAAGACAGTGCTCAAGCCACAGCTGACTATTTTTGTGATCATAGCAAGACAAAGAACGTTTGCCCTGATATATCCCATGAAATGCATAATAGGCAACATTTAAGAAGACTAGCTCATGACAGACTATTTTCACCACACCCTCCACACAGCAATTTTTCCTTCTTCCACCCTATCCCAACCTGCCTGGACTAAACTTGGTGAACAAGAACCATTGTATGAATTTGGAAGGAAAATGGCATAAGTGTATGAAGTTATAATGACTTGTTAAGTGCTTAAAAAAATACCCTACAGTCCAGTTGGAAGTTGCATCATCTGGGCCTGTGGCTCTATGGCCTGGGCCCAACTGGTATTATTCTTCAGCATAATACTGAAGCAATGTTTGGATCTGCCAAGTAAATGTTTTGGATTTCAAACCTATGAAATGCCAAGATATAATTGTTCAATTCTGTGAATTCCAGGTGTATTTAATTTTCTTCCTTTACTTCTTGCTGTCTTAAGCTGAAATAACTAGAGTATCATTGTATGAATCTACAAAGTGAGTTTTAAACTCAGTTAATCTATTTGAACAAGTCTCTTTTAAACATGTAAAACTCCTTAATAAGAGTTTAAGTCCATTTCATGAAGAGAAAACAATTGTTTTCACCCACAAATATTATAATAACAATGAAAGAGGTACATTGTAATGATAGAACCAGGGGGGTTAGAAAATATGGATTTATTTTTGCCTTTAGTGTTGATTTTTTTCATTTAATCTGGCTTGAATAATTTCTTCTTCTTTATTTTTTATATCACTTATATTCTAAAGGTGAATAATAATACTTCCATTGGCCACACAGAGGTGCTGGGAGAATGAAAGATAAATTCTCCCAAAGAGTTTTGTGCTTCTTAGATGAAAGACTTATTTAAAGCAAAGCTGACTCCATTTCTATCTAGTTTTTTCTTCAGATATCACAGTGTCAGAAGAATCTCAAAGGTCTTTGTTATTTTTTACAATTTCATGCATTGGTAAAGCGGTTAGTATAATTATCTGCATTTTACAAGCCAGGCAGCTAAAGCCCCCAAAAGACTTGGTTTTGGGCTTATAATTAAAAACTCTTGGAGAATAAGGGGAAATTGGTGGGAATATAGATATGATAACATTGACTATGAGATGACAAATATTGAAGCTGATAAATGAGTCATTTATATGATCTTAACTACATGTTTGAAATTTCCATGTAAAAAGTTTTAAAATGTTTATTTTTTTTTTTTTAAAAAAGAAGAACTTCTGTTTTTATTAAAAATTTCTTTTAAAAAGCTACTTAGTCCATTTATCTCTCAGGTATGATAATTCTTTACTTCTTGGGGTACAGTAAAAAATTGACATAAAATGTATATGCCTGGATCCCTAAAAACAGAAAGTTTAGTTTTTCATATTCGATTTTTATATTCTATTTCCAGTGATTCTAAACCACTTGTGACTTGTTATATTTTTAACTTATTGTGCTATTTCTTTAGTAGATTACACTTTTTTCCCCTTTACCCTCCTTCCACATGCTTGTCACTTTCTCACTGTAGTTGTTGATTTTAGATTTTTGTTTTTCTGTTTCTGGAAATTGTTGAGAATTATAAGCAGTCACTTATTAACCCAATTACTTTATGCTTCAATGGACTTGTCAGTGGGTGGCCATGTGAATTATTCAGCTTTTAGAGACACAGATCAACCATGCCACCTTGTACCCACAACAGAAAGCCGGTGACTTTCCCATTGTAGGATCTTATTATAATGTAATGACATTTGAAACATGTAAGAGCACTCCTAGTTTTAAAAAAATCACACTCAACTTGGGTTATTTTCATTGTAGACTTGGATGGGTAGGTAAGCTTGTCGTTTTATAAGCTCCCAGATACACAAATGCTGAACTGGAATTATAGCATACTCAATGTGATTTGTTTTTAGGCATCAAAATAAATAAATTTTATAGTGGAATCATAGAACTTTATAACTAGGAAAAATCTTAATGTTCATCTGTATAGATCTTTTTGTTTATTTAGGAAAAAAACTTTAGATTAGAAAAGCCAGGCACTTTGTTCAAAGATAAATTCCTTAGTATTGGTAGAGCTGAAACTTGAACCCAAGTTCCTTAACTTTCATTTTAGAGTTTTTAACTAGGTTGCCTCTCAAGTTCATTTGAATCCTTGATGTTGTTTTTGAACACTAGATAATGTCTCTGCTTCTTAGAACTTAGAAATTTTACTCTATTTTGCAAAACCTTGCCAACCCATATTGGAGCCTGAGGCAAAATGAAAGACCATTGATACTAATTCTATATTTATATAAAATTCCAAGATTTTCTTCATCATGGTTTTTTGGCATTTTTTAAAAATTAGATTAAATTATTCTTTATCTTGATCACTGCAATTTTTTTTTTTATCAACCTCCAGAATTTTGCTTCTAAGGCAGGTGCTTCTCTTGATTCACTCTATTCCCAGACCTGTTATATGTTTGTTTTAATCTACCAACTCTATAATTCACTTCTATCAGTCCTCTGACAATAAAATAAAATCAACCTATGGAAGTTTATAAGCAAACCCTTACTGTTGGCTACCTAAAAATGATATGATGACCAAAGAGAAAACAAAATAGAGTTCATTAAGTGCTATTCATTGGCTTTATGTATTTATTTGTTGGATTTTGGGGTGTTTTTATTTTTGTTTTTTTATTTTGGTAGATAACTCAAAATATACTAATTTTTGGCTCCATGAATTAAAATTCTTAGAATGACTGGCAGTTTATGGGAAAGAGGTCAAAACAAAAGAGGGGTTCTGTTGTTTAATCTGTCTCTGTATTGTGTTTTCAGTTCTTATATAATTGTGTTTGGATTTCTATAAATTGGGAATCAGGGTGAGGAAGTTCTTTATAGGCCTATTCTTTATTTTGCTTGGTCTTCTCAACAACTGTTTAAGATAGGTATTTTATTAGGTAGGATTTTTCTTTTTCTTTTTTTGCTCCAAATGTTAAAACCCAACTCATGCTGATTTAAGTTAAAATGAAAGGAAATTTATTTGCTGCATCACTGACATGTGTAAGGGGTAGATATGACTTCAGGTATTCAGCATTATTTCATCAGGGCTTTGTCTCACTTGGCTCTGCTTTCCACTGGGTTGGCTTTGTTATTATTCCATCTTTTCCCATCTAGAAGCTCCAGGCTTATTCTCTAACTGATGAATAACCTAAGCAGAAAGGGTACAAATTTTTCCTGATTGCTCCAGCAAATCTCAGAATTTAGTCTAATTGGCCCAGCATCAGTCAATCGCATGACTATCCCTGAACAACCTTCAAGCCTGGGACATGCATTTATTAGCTAAATCTGGTTCATGTACTCAACCCTGGTGCAAGGTCTGGACTGAGAGTGGAAGAGAGATGTTTCCTCTAACAGAACCTTTTCCCACAAAGGGATTCTGGACAGGCAAAGAGAAATATCCACTAGAATGTTATTATTTTCACAAGGCTATGAAGCTAATGAGTGATAAAGTTTTAATTTTGACCCAAACCTTTCTATATCTAAAGTCATTCTTTTTTTTCTCCACACCTTGTTATGTCCCTGGAATACCATGCTCCTTCTCCTAAATGTGAAACTGTGATGGTTGCCATTTCCCTATGGCAGTGATTTTCAAAAAAGTAGATGATTCTGCAACCAGAGGAAATTTGGCAATGTCTGGAGACACTTTGGTTTGTCACAGCTGTGCAGGAAGGTGGAGGCATGCTATTGGATAGAGGCCAGGGATGACCTACAATGCACAGGACAGTGCCTCACAATCATTACACAGGCTAACACATCAATAGTGCTAAGGTTAAGAAAGCCTGATATTAAGTTCCATTCTAGACTATTACTATTAAAATAAGATTTGAAAGGAAGAAATTATATAGATAAGATTGAAATAATTTTAAATATCTATATGCAATTAAATAGTCTGACAATTTAGAGAAATTTTAACTTTCATAGAAGCCAACTTTAGCATATTAAATTCTTGTTAATATGTAAATCGAAATAGAATGTAAAATTTTTAAACAATTATTTTATGCAATTTTACCTAACTTCCCAGGCCTAATTTTCACTCTAAAATAAGTCATATAATTTTTCCTGAAAATATAAATCTAGGGATATTTAAAATTGAATACTGAATGCTTTTATAACAAATATGTAAATTTATCTTGAAAGTCTTTTAACATTTCAAATGGAAGAAATTGTTTTTAAAACTCTTAACCAAAGCATTTTTAAAAATTCAGATGATAATAGGAGAGTGAAGATACTAAACAATGTACCGAAATTTTCTTCCTTTAGTAAGCATTTTGTAAAGTCCACATGACCAAATAACTGCTTGAGCTAAAGCTGACCCTAAAAGCAAGTGCTTTGTGAGAAGATAATGAAGACAGAAAAATGCATTTAATGAATTATAGCTGTTAGTTATTGGGTTTGACACTTAAGAGAATCTTCTCATTTAATGACATGAAAATAGTTTGACTTATCTCCTTCCTTGAGACTACAAATGGTTTCTGTGCTGATCTATCTGAGTGAATACTAGGAAAGATGTGCATCTGTAGTCATATCACAGATAGTATTCCAGAGAACAGTTGAATGATTAGAGTGATATTGCAGATGTCATTCACATAGGAAATCTTTCACAATCCAGCAAGTGAAATTTATTGTTGGAGTTAGATTGGAGACTTAGCATTTTCTAATTTTGGCAGTTTTATGCAGGTTCTTAGTGTTATGTTCTAAATATTTACGACTCTGTGCATGGGTGGAACTATAAATTTATTCATCTCTTGGGTTCTTTTCAACCCTGTTGGACTTTACTCAGATCAAGTAACATTTTCTCTGATTTCAAGCAAATAATTCTTGTTTGCCTTGATATCTTACAGGGATGATTCTCTCCCCACCATTCCTAACTAGTTCATGGGGTCAGGGGTCAGGCCTGTCGTCCCTGTTGGTTCATCCTCACTTCTTTGCCTGAGCATACTACCTAACCCCAGAAATACTCATTGCTTTTTCTGTTTCTTCTATTTTTCTTTGGCCTCTTTTCCCTCCCCTGTATTAAATTTCTTCCCTGGCTGTTACTTCTACCTCTTTCTGTTTCTTAAGCCCTATTTACTGGTTCCATCCTTAGAATTCGCTGGTTTTTAGTTCATGTCCTCATCTACTAAGGTATCTGATGTCTGACCTAGCATATTTAGTAAGGCATGTAGGTACAGACAGTCCGTCTTTTCATTTCCATATAAATATGACAGTAACTGATCTTAAAATTACCCAGAGTTTAAAAAAAATTTTTTTTTGTAGTGGTAGATGGACAGATGCCATTTATTTATTTATTTTTATGTGGTGCTAAAGCTTGAACCCAGTGCCTCACACATGCCAGGCAAGTGCTCTGCCTCTGAGCTACAACCCCAGCCCAAATTACCCAGTTTTAATTCAAGTTTCTTTGTTACATTACAAGGAACAATAATACTTATCTTCCAAAAATGTCAGAAAAATATCTTAATAAATGGTGGGGGGTCATAATTTATTATTAATATAGTCTTACTGTTTTGCTTGAGAAGAGATATTCTTGAAGATTTGAAATTTCTTATCTATTTACAAATATTTTTCTGGCACTGCTAGAAGTTTATTCCTCCTGATAGCTTGTGATATGGGTTTTATAGAGCCAAGAAATGAGAGGTCACTTTACTAAACAAGTGACTTGTTTAGAATTTCATAACAAGTTAATTGCAGAGTGCTTGAGTTTCCTGTCTCTTAATTCCTGTGACATAAATATAAAACAACTTATTTTGAATTGCTTATTTATGTATATGCCTTAGAGCATTTCCTTTCCTTTACTAAAATTGTAAAACCTATTACCTGATAAAGAATTTGTTATGGTTGAAAAGAAATAAGCTAGGCACAATGTACCCAAATTTATTATTTCCTTTTTAACTAATAATGGGGGCTGTTGGTTTCTAGGCTCTTTTTTTTTTTTTTTTTTTTTGAATTGTGAACACTGTACTTATTTTCTTCAACATTGGTAAAATTTCTTGAAGTCCTCTGAATAATAATTTTTAAAATGAAAAATGTTATTATTGATTAACTTAAACTGACCCTTGTGTGTTTGCAAAGCTCCCAGGGCTTGATAGGGCAATAATCTTGTAGGTGAGCATCATAGAATATGTGGGCACCAACTTTGTCTTGTTGGTTTCTTTTGGATTTCTAAAAGTGTTTTTCTGTTGGGTTGAAATGGGGAAACAGCTTGTGGAACTGCTTTTGATGCTGCCAGAAGTGCATTTGGAAATAAAGGGTGCATTCCAGTAGTCTCTTACAGGGAGGGTTAGCTGTTCAGGGAAAAAATCCTTACCAAAGGTAGTGGCTCCCACTAGCATTTTCAGTAACAAGTGCCAGATGTAGGTAGTTAATTATTCTCAGATCTGATAAGTACCTGCCAGCCAAGGCTAATTTTATTTTCAGTAAACAGTGGCTAAAGCTCCTAGCTGTTCATTTGATAGGATAGAGCCTGTTTGCACTTATCTATTAATAAATGCACAACACTCCTTTCGTTTTCCTTTCCCAGGGCCAGATAAAACATTTCAGACCTCAACGTATTTGTCTTAGTAAATCAGACAAAGTAAACAAATCTGTTAGATTAACTTGGTAAACAGAGAATGGTTAAGTGTTACCTTTGGAGTTTAACTCAGTGCCATATAAATAACTTTAATTGCATGGCATTTTCAATAACCTTTATGGAGTGAGACAGAGGCTTTTTAATTTTTTTCTTTCAACCACCAGGGATATAAGTTTATGTCTTAAGTACTTTCAGATGTCTTTCTATAGGGATATTTGAAAATCACTTTAAAATGAAATTTATTCTTTGTCCATTAGTAACTCTTTGGGAACTTTGCACCAGTTAACATTGTGTATGAACTGGGAAACCTCTGTGGTTCACCTCCAAAGGCCAAGTGGCTTGCAAGATTTGCCATTCAGAGATAATGGCCATCTAAAGGTTCTTAATTTAGATGGAGCAGTGAGAAAGGAGATAGTTTTTATGTGGAAAGAGGGGTTGGTTGACAGATATTTAGTCTTTATTCATCCAGATTTTCCCTCTTTGGGTAAAGAGTTCTATTAGGGTCAGAAATATTACTTATTTTGTGACATAGATGTTTTGTCTTGTGAGAACTGGCATGAACCTGATCAGTTAATTCACACTAGCCAACAAATGACTATTATATCAAAGTAACTTTCAGTCAGTCCAAGCCTGGATGACATTTATACTGGATACTTGGTTGTGCTGGCATCTAAGTTTTATGCCAAATCTCTGTATTGTCTTGTCTCCATCATTAAACTTTATTTTTAACAATGATCAAAACTAACTTGCTCTAACAAAATATATTATTTTTTTGCATTGGCTTTATACTTGAGATTGCAAGTACTTTATAGAATTCTTTTTAGTTTTGCATGCTATATAATCCACCTAATTTGGTAAACATGGTACATTAAAAAGCAACTGAAAGGCTTTGGAGAAAATTCATATACCTTCCCCTTACAATAAGGTCTACATTAATATCTATTCCATAAGAGAGTAGCCTGGCACAGTGCCATGAATATAGTGCCAGGTACCCAGCAGTAACATCCTGAAGGTGACTGATAGTGATAATTGTGTAGGGGAGATGTGAAAAGCAGGAGTTTGGAGATCTGTGGTCCATTCCCAGTTTCACTTTAATGATAAGGTGGGAGGCCAGGCACATTACTTCTACTCTGTTTGTGTTTTAGTTTCTGCAGGTACACTAAGAAGGCAAAAATCCTGTTTGTTTACTTACCTGACAGGCATGTTGTTAAAACTGAGAGAAAATATAAAGTTTCTACAGTCTGAAGAATGAAAGATGCTATAACTTGTAGGTATAAAATATTGTTATTTATCCAGTTCAGAAGAGTAAGATTTGGGAGAAAATTTTTTCTATTATATTTCTAATATTGTATTTTTATTTGTCTATTGCATTTACTAATATTTATATTTTCTATTTTTTCATTATACTTACTAAATGTATTTTATTTTTATTCTGTAAGGATTACAGGTGTGTGCCACCATGCCCAGCACCATATTCTCTCTTCTCTTCTTTCATGATGTCTTGCTGTGTTGCCCAGTCTGGCACTGAACTCCTGAGCTTTGATGGTGCTCTTAACTTAGCTCCTAAGTAGCTAGGACTCTCTTTAAATTAGAGCTGGATTATAGTAAAATCCATGGCATGACTTTCAGGAGGAGATGTTCTGTTATCTTTACCAACTCTTCAATTAAATAAAATATTTTTTAGCTACAAATTAAGTTGCATCTTCAGATGTACTCAATTTTAAATTATCTGAGAATATTTATCTGGTGGCATAGGCTAAATAAAGTAGTGAAGAAGAAAGTGTTAGGTAAGTGTTGAATTCATAATTTTAATAGCAACAATCTGCTACTGAGTCCTGAATCTGTATTTCTATGCCAGATCTTTTTTTCTGAGCTCCAGACCCATAAATACAACTGATGAGTCAACTTCTCTGCTTGGATGTCCTATATTTATTTCTGGTGTAACATATAAACCTAAGTTCATATACTATTCCTGAATTTTCTCTCTCTCTGGACGGAATCACCATCTATCTACCCTATCTCTGAAGCCAGAAAACCCTCACCCATTCCCTCAATGTTCATAGATTGACATATCTTAATATTTTATGTCCTTTCTCTTCATGTCTGTTACTACTTTAATTAGGCTCTTGCTTTTCTATGTTCTAGCTATCAGTATTGTCCCTGGCTGTCTAGTTTCTATATTATTTCCAGATTAACCTTTCCAAAAGGCAAATCAGAAAGTGTTACTTTCTCACTTTCTTCAGTGGCTCCTTGTTTACAAGACAGGATTTAAACTTCTTATTTTGTTTTTTATACTGAGAATTGAATGCAGGGGCATTTAACCACTGAGCCACATCCTCAGTTCTTTTTATTTTTTATTTTGAAAAAAAGGGCTTCCTAAGTTGCTTAGGGCCTTTCTTAGTTACTGAGGCTGACTTCAAATTTGCCATCATCCTGCTTCAGCCTCTCGAGTTTCTGAGGTTACACATGTGTGCCTCCATGCCTGAGGTCTTAATGATCTTTACCTTGCATCTCTTGGAACTTCTTATTCCAGTCATGTTGAAAGTTCCTGAGTTCCTAAACATGCCATGTTGTTCAGTACTTCCCATTCTCTTCATCCACTTTTTTGATAAGAAAGTGTCTATTTTAAAGCCCAATCTCAGCATGAGGTTGTACTAATTTAAATAGAATTGATTATTTTCTTCTTATATCCCCTTATACTCTGTATATATTTATTTCATGGTTCTTCTGAAACCTACAGCATTTGCATATATTATTCCCTTCCTACTTTATTGTTTGAGGGATTGTGTCTTGTTAATTTTTGCATCTCAATATGCAGAATAGTGGTTGGCACAGAGTAGGACTTGGTTAATTGATTTATTGGATGGATGGGTGGATTAAAAAATCCTAAAACCATATTTTCCTTCTCAGATTCTACTTCCTTTTCAATGTTTCATGGAAATAACTTTAAAAAGTGCTCAGATTAAGATCTGACAGGTAGATTAGGTCTTTACTTAGTTGGTATGACTGAAAGACCAAAGGGAATGCCCCATAAACTGTACCTACCCAAAGATTTCATAGAGCAACTGAAACTTAACATGGAGACTCATTTATTAAGATCTTCTACTTACTCCATGCATTCTTTGGAACTTTATAGTTACAAAGTCCTTTCATAAGCATTGTCTTATTTAATTTAGAAACAACCTTATGAGATAGACTTTTATTGTATATACTTTAGAGACAAAGAAATACAACTTTAGAGATATATACTTTAGAGTATAGTATAGAAAGGACACTTTAGAAATAAAGAAATATTTTTTATTGGTATCCAGGATTGAATTTAGGGGCACTTAACCACTGAACCACATTGCTAGCCCTTTTTTGTATTTTATTTAGAGACAGGGTCTCAGAGTTCCTTAGTGCCTCACTAAATTGCTGAGGATGGCTTTGAATTTGCAATCCTCCTGCCTCAGCCTCAGAGCCACTGGATTACAGGCATGTACCACCAGGGACCCAGTGAGATAAAGAAATGTAACTTTAAAGCAACTCAAGGATCTGCCAAAGGTCATTGCATTGTCACAATGGACCTGTAGCTTAAGCAAAGGTCTATTGGCCTGGGTCATCTTTTCTTCTTAGCCTCTCACTTTAGGAGACACAAATCTATTAACAATTTAACACCAAAGTGGTAAGCATTAACTAAGCAGATAACTTTCTTCATGCCAGTTTGACAAGAACAGAATTTTGAAGAAATGAGAGTTTTTATTATGTTATATATTTTTTCCCTTCCCAATATAGCAGAGAACAGATGGAAGATCATTTTGGAGACTAGGACAAACCCAGAGAATTAGACATTTTTTTTTTTTTTTAATATCACACTGGGCCTAGCATGGTCACTATGATAATGTTAAGTGTATAAAATTTTATATTTCTTCATTTATCACTATATTACTAAACTACATTTTAATTTAATCATAATAAAAATTTCTATCATTACTATATTGGTAATCAATCCAGATAAAATGAAAGTACAAAATACTGAATTTTAACAATAATGTCCTTAATATCCCCAGAAGTGTTCTTTCAAAATCTTCAGTATTATTTTTTCCTTAGGAACATAAGCTGTTTTTATGATATAGTTAATATAGGAGGGATTAAGATTTGCTCTTTGACTTTCATGTTGGAGGTTTTCTTCAAAAGTCTGGCAGTCTTTGAAGTCCATTCACATTGAAGAGCAGGGGTAGGGGCTGAGGTTGTGTCTCAGTGGTAGAGTGCTCACCTAGCATGCACAAGGCACTGGGTTCGATCCTCAGCACCACATAAATGTAAAATAAAGATATTGTGTCCACCTAAAACAAAACAAAACAACAAAAAAAAACAGATATTAAAAAAAAAGAGCAGGGGTGCCTTGTGTGTACACACACACCAGAAGCTCTAAGTACAGGGATAGTTTTCTTGATCGATGTTTTCATTGGGCATTTTTGGGAGGGATCCCTCTGTTTTGTGGATGAACCTCCAGGTATTTGCATCTGAATGTTGTGCATTCTCTTTATCCAGAGAGGAGCTTTCTAGTTTTCTTTTTGAAACTAAGAAACTGGTTGCCAGAGTTTGGAGAACTGAAGGAAGGAAAGGCGCTAGGCCTGAGTACATTTTCTCTCCCCCAATGTAGATTTTTACTTAATCTCCTTTCATTGCAGGTTAGTGCAGTTCGGTTCAGTACTTCCACAAGCCCCCAGCCTGTGCTACCTCTGGTGTCTTTGAGTTCAAAAACCCCTTTAGATCCATTTCTCCAGAGGATAAACTTCTCTTGTAGGTGTAAGATATAACATCTAAAATTGTGAAGTATAGGTAGGATTTGAACGCAAGAAGGTGAGGAATCTTTCTGCAAAAGGAATAATATAAACAAAGACAAGAAGTTGTAGGAAAAAAACAAAACAAAATGAGTTTGAAATATTCAATAATTCACTTTGTTTAGCATGGAGCATACAGGAAGAGCAGCATTAAAGGAAAAACAAAACTAGGAACAGAGCCTGCAATTTCAAAGATAAAACTAAAAGCCTAGAGTTTTTTGTTTTGTTTTCCCCTGGAGGTGTTAAAATATGTGCACACTCCTTCATTAATTGATTAGATAGTTTCTGAACTAGTTTCTGGGCACTAGTAAGGGCTTAAAAAATGACAAAGAGTGGGATGTTGCTCTGTGACTTTGACATAATTCACCATCTTTTGGTTGAAACCTTAAAAGAGAGGAGACTTCATATGTGTAATGCTGGAGCTCACAGATCCTAAGGTTATCATACCATGAGGCTCCATATTCCTTTTTGTAATTTGTACATAAAAAAGTTAGAGAAACTTCTAAAACAATGTGAAACTTTGAAGTGTCTTCCATCATTTCATCACTAGATGTTTTTAGGAGTTTGAATATCTCCCTGGTGTAGGCCACATAATCATGGAACCAGAGACCTTCAGATGAGAAATTAATAAAATAAAGGTATTGTGTCAACTACAACTAAAGTTCATTATCACTTTATATATGAAATTTTATTTAATTTAATAAAAATGCCTCTCTATTAGGCCTTTACTCCCTTGAATTAGGACCAAATCATAAAACATTTTGTGCATTGTATTTTGTACATTGCTCAGCATGGTACTCAGTTCTGCAAGGGCCTTTTCTGCTTTTAATGATGATAATGGTGATGAGATTTTGCCAATATATGTATACCATGAGAAAGCACTTTTTTCCTTTATCAGTCTTGGAGAAACATTATTTTTATAGACCTCAGTCACAAATTCTCTCTTTCAGACTGTTTGCCTGAGCCTTTAAAATGCAGCATAATTGGGGCTGGGGTTGTGGCTCAGTGGTGGAGAGCTTGCCTAGCACATGTGAGGCACTGGGTTCAATCCTTAGCACCACATAATAAAATAAAGGTTTTGTGTCCAACTGTACTAAATTATATATATAGTGGCATGATTACACAAGCACTCAGGAATTTAGATTAAACATCATTCAGTTTTAAAATCTAATCATCATCTAAATATCATTAAGTTATAATAAGAGGCTGATTGGTAGGGACCAAAGCTGTTTTAGCCTGGTGCTGCATGCCTTTCACTCAGCCAGCCTTTTCGAACCAAGATGTTGATAAAGGGGGTCTATAAATCTTAATAGTTGGAGACAGTTTAAAAGCATAGTTCACTGGATAAGGTCACACCTACTTAAGTGACTTATTTTGTATACTTTTCAAAAATAGGTTAATTAACTTAATAGAAATAATAGGACTCTGGTATTGATGTGCATTTGCTACTAAAACAGATTTTTTTTTCCTCTTTCTAAGTGAACATGATGTTCATGAAATTGAGGGCATAATAACTATGAGAAGAACCAGGCTTAGCAAGGCAGGTCATGCTCAGTGAGCACATTTCAGACTTGCCCTTTAAAATGCTCCTTTATTCCAGGCCTAGGACATGGGCAAGCCTCCACCAAAGCATTTGTCCCTGGCATGCTCCTATTTCAGTTTTTAGGAGGGATTATTCTAGCTGTTATTGTTTTCCTAATCACTATAACAGAAGTCTATACACTGCCTGTTCCCTGAAGCCTCCAGCAGGCATAGCAAGCTCAATGGATTTTGGTCTCTTTCTCTCTCTCTCTCTCTCTCTTTCTCTCTCTCTCTCTCTCTCTCTCTTTTTAAATCTGAAGCCATTTTCTTTATTCTTTTAACAGGTGGTTCATCTGCCACCCTGAAAGCAGCAGAGTTTCAGAGAAGGATACAATGTAGAAAGGCAAGGTGGTGCCCAGATCACAGACATATTTGGGACAGGTACTATCCTCTAAAGTAACCTGGTTTTATTTATTTGTTTAGTGCCTGATTCATACTTTCTGTTCCCAACACATCTTATTCTACCCTTAAACTGTTGTTGATAGTTATGACTTTTTTATTCTATTATCAGTCATCAACTTATATAATTAGATTTTTCTGTTTACCAGTTTCTTAAAAATATAACCCTTTATTCTTATTTATTTATTTTTGGTACCAGAGATTGAACCCATGAGTGCTTAGCTAAGGAACTATATCCCCAGCCCTTTTATATTTTTTTATTTTGAGATGGGATCTCACCAAGTTCTTTGGGACCTCACCAAGTTGGTGAAGCTGGCTTTGAACTTTCAACCCTCCTGCCTCAGCCTCCTGAGCTGCTTGGATTACAGAATTGTACCACCGTGCCTGGCCCTTATTGCTTTATATCTTGAGTACAGAACATTTATTATGTTATTCTTCAGAACTTTATGTATTTTAAACAGCATATAATGTTTACAAAAGTTAACTTCCTCCTCAATCTGATATCTTACATCACATACAACTCTCTAATTGTATGTTGCTGAGTCATGATGGCTTAAATTTTCCTGTGGCCCAGGTGGCCCTTAGGGGCAGTTTTAGTGACATACATTCCTATAAGGGCAGGTCACTCTTGAGAGGTAGTAGTGGTGGGTAATTTTGAATGGTGGACGTATTTTGGACTGTGGGTGAATTTTGAACTGGGGGTCTAGATGGGCTCCTAGTTCACCTTACAGTGGTGCCATTTCTCCACTTGCTTTTGCTGCTATGCTAACACAGTCTTTTCTAAATGAAACAAGTCGTTTGTCTGAGTGTGTATACAGAGAAAATAGCAAATAATACTGTTCTGTGGAATCTTAGCTGTGGTGGAAAGAATCATTTAAAATCTCCATCTTAGGACTGGGGTTGTGGCTCAGTGGTTGAGCTCTTGCCTAGCATGTATGAGGCACTGGGTTCAATTCTCAGCACAGCATATAAATAAATGAATAAAATAAAGGTTCATCAACATCTAAAACAATTTTTTTTTTAAATCTCCATGTTAGGTCCCTCATTAGGAAGATGCCTTTCTAACAGAGAGTTGTAATGATTTCTAAGTTAGAGCATAGGCAGATGAGAGAACTCTGGTTTTATGTTGAGTGATGGAGTAGTTCATGTTCCAGTGTAGGAGGGAGCCCACTCAAATTTGCTCTATTCCTTTATTTCCTAGGTTCATGCTGGTTTCCCCTTCTCTAGCAGTCTCTCTTGATTTTGGTAGCATCCCTTCCTTGAAAGCAGAGACCTCTTCCCATTCCTTTTATATCCTTTAATTTGCCTATTACAGAGTCCAATTCAGAGCAAACATTCATTAAAAACACTTTTGTTAATTAACTACAAAATGTCTGTTGGGTTTAGGAGAGAATGAAAGATTGGGCAGAAGAAGAACTGACACATGGGCGGATTAAAATCAAGACTATACATTTATTATTATTATTTTCCTAATAATAATAGTACCAGCCAGGTATGGTGACATATGCCCGTAATCCTGGCTACTTGAGATGCTGAGGCAGGAAGATTGCAAGTTTGAGACCAGCCAGCCTAGGAGATGCAGGGAGACCCAGTCTCAAAATAAAATGAGAAGGGCCAGGGATGTAGCTCACAGTAGAGAGGTTGCCTAGCATGTACGAGACCCTAGTTTTAATCTTTTAATCTGAAGTGTGCATATCATGTGCATGTGTGTGCATGTAGCACACATACACACACATATGTACAAGATTATATATTCCTTATGGAAAATTTGGGCACACAGAGGCTTAAACAAACAAACAAACAAACAAACAAACAACAAAAAAAAACCCTAGCCACTCCTAGGTGCATATAGTATGACTGAAAACTAGTTGTTCCGAGATGTTCATAGCAGTATATCAAAAAAGTTGAAACAACCTAAATGTCCATCAGTGAATGAATGGATAAACAAAAATGTGGTGTATCCATACAATGGAATATTATTTAGCAATAGAAAGAAATGAAGTACAGATACATGGTACAACGTGAGTGAACTTTGAAAACATTGTGTTCAGTGAAGAAGCTATCCACAAAAGACACATTATATTCATATGAAATATCAAGAAAATCTATAGAGACAGACATTAGATTAGATTAGTAGTTGCTTAGTGGATAAGAGGGATTTATGCATAATAGCTAAAGGATGTAGTTTTTTTTTCTTCCCCTTTTTGATGTTGGGGTTCCAAACCATGACTTCATACATGCTACGTGAATACTCTACCACTTGACCTACATTCCTGGCCCTGATTTCTTTCTGAAATGATATACATATTCTAAACTGGCTGGTGGCAATGGTTGTACAACTCTGTGAATATATTAAAAACTGTTGAAATTTTTACTCAAATGTGAATTATGTGTGAATTATATATGAATTATAGTTCAGTAAAGCTATTACAAAAAATTTTCTAAAACCCCACCTTGAAATCACTATTGTTAATTACATTTGTCATATCCCCTTCTAGTCTTATTTTATACAAACTTAAGGTTTTTACATAATTCAACTTACATTTCACATATAGTTTTTAAATAGTATTTCTTTCATCACAAATATTTTCTCATCCTATTAAAAACTGTTTTGTAAACAGATTTGTAATGATATCAGAATGGTTGACCTCATGATTGTAACAGAATTTCTATAACCATTCTTCTAGATGTTGGACATTTAGATTGGATCTGCTATTTCATTGTAACTGTAAATAGTAAGTTGTTCTCATTTCTGAGTATAATAGATTGATATAAAGGAAAAAATATACAGGAAGTACATTTTGTTCCTTCACTGAGTTTTAGGGTTTCTAGAAGTAAAAGCTTCATGTCTTGATTTTGGTCTTTGGGTAGAACAAAATGAATTTTCATTAAGTATCTTAAAAGGGTAAGTCCCAATGCCCAGCTCCTTCTCCACACCCCACAAGCCCAGGAGTCTCTTGCCTTTCTGTGTGAACAGGGCACAGATTCTCAGCCTGACCAACCTCTTGGATTTATAAAAGAGACTCTCTTTTTTTTCTTCAAAAGGTTCTAAGTTTTTGATCCTTTGTTTTCTTTTGTTTATAACTCTGGAATAGGATAGAATGGAAAGGAAATGAGCATTTCTGCAGTAGAAACTTCTTTGGAGAAAAGAGATCATCGCTAGAAATTTTTATTTTCTGAGGAAAATATTAAATTCAGTGTTATAGACGTGGATTGCCTTTTAAGACTATTTCACATTTTTATTTAGGTTGATGAAAATATTTAAAAACTCAATACTTGTGCAGCTCAGCCACATTTGAATCTGTATATCCACTAGCCATTCATTCTTTCATTTGTTCTATTATTATTATTATTATTATTATTATTATTATTATTATTTTAGTTCTAAGCATACATTGTACCACTGAGCTACACCCCCAGCCCCACTAGCCAATTTTAATATACTTCTTTCCATTACATTCTGCTAGGTCTTCATTGAACACTTCCTGAATTTCACTTCATACCTCCCCTTCTCCCTTAAATCATCCAGTTCTCATTTAGAAGAAGTAAGGAAATGCTTTGTCAGTTGTTAAGAGGAGGATGTGGATCCTGTATGTTTTTCTGTCATTACATTCTTAACCTATTACATGTATATTTGTCCTGTTCTTACTGACTTGACCCCTGATCACATTGCAAAGTACAAACATACTATCTAAGGAAAGAAGAGCCAGGCACTAATGGATTTGTCCCTTTATTAGCCAGGGCCCAGTTCACAATTTCTATTTTCTAACTTCAGGGAATAAGAAGCTTAACTAGGTGAAGAGACTTTCCTAAGTCACATAACTATTTGCAAGAAGCTAAGAACAGGATTGAGATCTTTTGCCAAACTCTTCTACAAAAATCCATAAGCTTGTGGGGGCTTGTTCATATGATGTATGAGAGCTTTTATATGCAAGAAAAATAATTGAATCTCTACATATCCACATTGAACTGTTATCTCCCAAATTTCATGTGAAGAAAGACCCTTAAAGAAAGAACTTAAGAGAATTAAAATGAGATGACCTCAACCTCAGTTCCTTTCCCATTTAATATTTCCTTTTCACCACTGATGGCCCTTAGTGCTTGGCTGGGTAGCTTCCAGCTAGTCAAGCTTGTGTTATGAAAGAGAAATAAGACACTTAATCCTGTGAATGATTAACCTTCCTTGGCCTCCCTCCCCAGGAGCTTGCCCTTCCTTTATTGTAGCCTGTTTACTCATTGCTGAGCCAAATCTCCAAGGTCTCTTGTTATTGAGTGTAGGGACACCTGGATCACAGGGAGTTGGTCCTTTGTTTTCTTCTGAAGGTGATGTGACTGATTATGCAGCTCCAGGCATTTACATTTTTCAAAAGCATTTTTAAATTTATTGCTGTGAAACCTCAGCTAGTAAAATATCATTTTTTAAAGTTTTACAGATGAGGAAGTTGAACACAGAGAAGTTTTACTTGTCAAAATTTCCAGAACAAGTCAGAGGCAGGTTTAAAGTGAGTGTACACTCTCATATATTTAGCTTAGTGTTTAACTCATGGAGGCATAGTTTTGGGTTTTTTACCTATATAGCCAACTAGGGCTAACTGGGGCCATTTTGTAATTAATACATTTTTATGCTTGATCTGTTGCCATTGAAACCTAGTTCAAACTTCAAGATAAAATTATATTCTCTTTTTTATTCTTTGCAAAGAGCTGATTGCTGCCTTGCCATGCTGTCTGTGGGAGCACCCTGACCTCAAAACCTAACATTTTATTTTCAAAGATAGCAGTCAGCAAGTGTGATGAGACCAAATTCAGGAATTAACACTTGGACTAAAAATTTTGGACAGGAAATCCCAAGCAGGATCCCAGGGGTGACAGGAATGGGGTGGTTAATTAATGATTGATTTAGATACCTGGGTCTAGGTACTTTTGGTGGGACAAGTTCATATGGAATATGAGTAATTTTATATAAAGATTTTTAGGACTTAATCCAAGGGGCATAAACTGTCTTAGTTCCCAAACTTAAGAGAGGTGACTTCCTTGTTGTTATGTAAGAGCAGTAGCAGAATACGGGGTAGTGTTCATGTTTGCTGGCTTCTTTCCTTTAACTATAACCACTGGACTGCACAGATAAATATTTACTCAAGGAATAATGCATTGCTTTGAAAGAGTGAAGTATGAAGATGGTTAAAATATACAAACTACTCCTACATAAGTCATTATATTGACATCCGTGGCCACAAATTGGTCAGTGAAGGGAAAACTTATAGCCACTGAAACCTCAACCATTAGAAACTGAGTCTGCAGGGCATCTTTGTAATTATGGCTCTGACTATCCCAAGTCTTGGATTATTTCATCCTACTGTTTCCAGTTTAGCATCAACTATGTATGTGATGAACAGCTTCCTACTAATTCCTGCCTCCCCCTTATTTGCTGAAGGACCTTCCTTTCACTATTTGTTCTTACTTGGTATGTACTTGTTTTTACCCTGTTAGGTTCAGACTCCAGTGGAGGTACTGGTGATAAGTTGCACTTTCTGGTAGAATTTAGAGGCCATTATAATCAAGGATTAGGAATATAGGCGGTTCTAAGAAGAGTAGGAAAGAGAACATCTTTTTGACTAATACAAGGATATAATCTTGACAGACTTCAGTGTCTCTCAGATAAGATAGGAGCAACTTGGATATAGTAACCTTGAACCCTTTAATGAATGTTATTTTAAAAGTGAATGACTAAAGGATAGGATATACTGAAATGCTGGAGTGAAGCCAATAGCACATGGGTTAGACTATGTAATGGGACCAAGACCAAGGGGCCCTAGGTTGAATCAAGTTTGGTGACTAAAATGCCCTTCCCCTGATATATACATAGCTAACTCCCTCACCCACTTTAAGTTTTTGCTCACTTTAAGTTTTACCTTCTCAATGAGTCCTACAAACCTAATCTGATCCACCTATTTAAACTTGGAAAGAATTGAATGAACCAATCGAAATCTCATGTTAATTAATCCTCTTTTCGGGGACTGAGTTGCATTACATAAGAATGCTCTATACTATAGATGGTGAGATAATCAGCACAGTCCACATCTAAGTTTTTAGCTTTATTCTCCTTGCAAATAATAGTAGTAAGTTAGTGTAAATATTAATATTTGTCTGTTAGAAAGGAACAGAATGTTTTCTACCTTTCTTCAGCTATAATTTGAATTCTAGGGATCAGTGTTTCTAAGAAAAATTAAATTTTAAATGAAATAAAACAATAACTTGATTCAGTTGAAATACAGATTTTTATATTCCAATATACCACATTCTTTCCCACGGATTTTATAGTTTTGTTTTTCCATGTGAGGCTTATAACTTCAATCTTCCTCTTCCATCGTTTTGCTATTATGAAGAGGGAAAGAATTCAAGGTGCATTTACTAACCTTATGATAATTGGTATGTTTATAATATAAATAAAGCATAATAATAAGGAGATATAGTATTTGTTTCATCAGTCAGACAGTAATTTAAGTACTGAATGTTAGACGGATTATTTCCATTTTATTTATTGTTGGCATGGCATATGAAGACTTGTTTAGGTGCATTTATCATTGGCTGTCACACCTACATTCAGGACAAGATGTTGCCTATTCCTCCTTCCCTTGCTCTTCTATCACGATAAGGTAAATAGAACCAATTTACTGTGCTCATTAGTAAATGGCCATTCATGTGCTGTAATAGGCTCAGTTTTCCCACTGAGCTCAGACTCTATTTGGATGCTGTTTTCTGTTTGCTCAAGCAAGTATGTGCTGACTTTCCTATCCTAATTCTGAAAACATCCCTAGGAAACGAGAAGACCGATTTTATCTTAGGCATTTATCTTGGAAAGCATACCAAGCAACACCCATCTACTTTTCTGGGGTTTTGTATGGATGGTTGGAAAATGAGGTAGAGAGAGATTAAATAACTTATCTAAGGTCTATGACAGCAAATAGTACTGGAATTCAAACCCAAGTCTAGCTAATGCCAAAACTTGCACTCTTAGTCAATAAACTGTTCTGAAAGAGTTGGCTTTCAAATTCTTAGTCATTTCTTAAAAATGGGATAATAAAATCTACTGCTGAAATAGTGAATCAGGAAATTCATATTTTACCTGTCAGCTTTACCAGTAACTTCACCTCTGGCAACTTAAGCACCATTAGATGATTTCTCCCTTAGGAGATGAGGATTGTGATGTCTGTCATTCATGGGTAAATAAACATTAAAAACTAGAACAAAATAGCAACTGTAAAGTTCTCTGATCTCTAGAGAGGATAAAGATTGTATGAATTTATAGTGTTAATATTTCATGTTGAAGACTTCTGAGTAGGTCTATTTTAAATACAAAAAGGTAAACTTTGGACCATTCATGTCCAGATTCTGGGAATTAAATGGTAAATAGTCTTGAAACAAATAGTTATAGTACTACCAAAAGAGGGTAGGATAATGGAACAAGATCAGCCAGGTAACTACCAGAGAAGGCTTCTGGATTGTTTCAATTAGCAACAGGAATATGTATTTCATGGGCCCAGGGCATATTAATCAACTGCACCATGCCAAGACTGAGTTCTGTGTTTTATTAGAGATCTGTTCTAAATCACTTGATTCATAATATTGTCATCAAGTTTGCTATCCACAACTGAGGCACATCACAAAATGAGCAAATGAGGCCCCCATCCCCCAGAGCATAACTACCAGAATGAGCCAGGAAAGATAACACTGGAGTTTAAGCCTTGTTTCTGTAAGAGGTTTTCCATCTAAACCCTTAGAATGCCACTGAGTGTATAATGCCCCCGTTGACTTCCAAGGGCAAATAGCACATAATTCTGTTCACAAACACACTTAGTGATGTTTACCCTTAAAACTTTTAGAATCACCACCTTTTTTTTCTGGGTGCCAGAAAGGAACTCAACCTATCAGCACCTGCCTCTGCCTGTGCATGTATACACATGTGTATTTGTTTATATATGTGTGTTCCTGTGTGTGTGCATAAGTGTTTGTGCATATGTAGGCACCTGTTCTTGTTTTTTAGAACAGTTCTTGTTATTGACCAGTCCAAGAGTGATCTAATTACGTATACTTCACTGATTCCAGTATAAGTAGGTTTCCTCAGTGGACTTTTTCTTAACATGCCATGTGATTATCTTTTCTCTCCCAAGGATAGACCTCAAGCTCACTCATAAGGAGAACATATGTAAAATTGCTTTAATTTGGGTATCGTTGAAAAGCTTCTTCAAGCAACTTTAAATTGATGAGGTAAAGGTAGTGAGGGGAGTGGGAAAAGAGAAGAAAAGAAATGGAAATAAAAGGCAATTAAACTTAAACTCATAGAAACACATATAAATAAACATTTAAAATCCTTCTAAGGGTTAAAAGAACTTAACTCTCCAAGATGTTCAGACTTTCTGGACCTTCACTTTCTCATTTATCTCATCCTGTTATTAATCAGTGAACCACTATTGAAACACCCAGATGGCCAGGTACTGAGACCACTCTAGAGAAAGTTACCTTGCTTGAAAATATTTTCCTACTCAGTTATGTATATGAATTCACATGATCGTGGCATTGCTTGAAAGGAAGCAATTCATCCTAGTAGGCAGATCCAAGTCATCTTGGCACTGCTATTGTAATGCCCTTTCTGTAACATTTAAACCAATGACCATGTCGCCTTCTTAATTTTGCAGTAAGCAGGGTCTTCTGTTTTCATCCTCTTTTATGAGGCTGTTTGACAACACCAAGTGTAAACTAAACCCATATCTCTTTGCAGAGCAAACATGCATGAATACATTGATAAGCAGAAGTGGCTTTGGGTGATTTATATTTAGTTTAGCTATGTACCTCTTCCAGTTTTGCAGTGTGCTGGGCATACTTTGTTTTTTTCTGTAATTATGCCTTTGGCTTCCCTTTCTACTGTCCAGTCTCATGAATGAAGAAATGGGGTTAGGTATGCATAAGTAACCACATGAGGAGCTGCCATTGAATTAAGATTTTCATTGTTCAAGAGAGTGGGCTGTGCATAACCTTTGAATCACCTTCCATTTTAAATCCTTTGTTGCAAGTTTGGTGGCCAGGTCCTTATAATTTTACCTTATTTTGTTAACAAAGGAATTTTTAAGCTGAGTCTGGAGAGTTGAGACTTGTTTCTGGTGCTGGCCAACAGCTAGCATGATTGGCAGCAGATTGGCAGCATTTAGGGTCAAGAGAGAAGGGAGTTGTCAGAAAAGCCCCATGAAAATCTTACTGCACTTGAACCACATCCATTCCATTGCCTGTTTTACATGACTGGTGACTAATATTCTTTGGGTCATAAAAGAAGTTATCTTACCCTACTCTTTCAGGCAGACTTAAGACCGTAATCTTTGAGACCAGAACTAGAGTTAAATATTTGGTGATGTTGAAGAGGAAATAGGAAATTTGAAGGAGATATGTAGATAAAATCACACATCTCTGGTCTGAATCACAGCAAATGCCCAGTGTTTGGTTGTATAAATATTGTGAGAGTGTGTTTCTGTAGTGGGGTTTAACATAAGAAGAGGTGAGATCAATGCCACCTTCCTGCAGAGTACTCAGATACCCCTTCTTCCTTCATTCCTATTTCACCTTGAAGACAAAGGAGCTGCTTCCAGTATGTGTTAAGCATTCCTTTTCCAGTTAAATGACTATTTGTTGATATGTAATTTCTTTGCTTCACCTAGTATGTGGTAGATATTATTCATACAGCCCTAGATTTTAGGCTTTGTTTTTAGGATGAGGCTCTGTTATTCTTTCTTGGCAAGAATCTGGGGATGAGATATATTTTATGTAGAAAATTTAAAAAAAAATATTTAAATGCACTTTTTGATTTTTACCTAATAATTTCAAAGCATTTGCAGCTGAGGTCATTCCTGTGAGGTATTTATCTCATCTCTAACCTACAGTTAGGTATGAGAATATATAATATTAAAGTCATACCATTGCCTAAGTTGTACTAAGTAGGTGCTCAGTAAATGTCCAGAACTTATTGCAGATTTCATTTGATTTTGATCTAGAGCAGCGGCTCCCAATGTGGTACATAGTGAAATCGATAATATTTATATGTCACATGGATTTTTTTTTTCAAAGAACGTCTCTAGTAGTAGCATAATTTAGAGAGGTGTGCAAGTTGAAGAATGCCGTTCTTACTGTGCCAGCTTGGAATAAGACTGCCATAGAGAGCATATATCAGAGTGCTTGTTTGTGATATGTGTAAACAGATGACACATTCTTAAGAGCATCACACCATGTGATTTATGCCTTGCATCATATGGAGGTACTGATGGGTCATAAGGGGCTCCAAATACTAAGACTTCAGCTAGTTCAGTTCTCACTTCAAGATAGTTGGTTCTTGTGTACATGGTAGAAGATATATAAGTAGGTAAATGTATGTCTTGGGTTGTGAGTGCTCCACATTCTGCCCTTGATTTCCACCTGGCATTTCTATGACTAGAGCTTGTTCTGTGGCACCAATAATTTTTCAATTCTAAAGAACATGTGCAGGCCAGAGCATTGCCTAACATAATGCTCCATTATGTCCTAATGGTTATGGTAAGTATTTTGTCACCTTTCATCTTAGAATACCCCAGCTTTGAGTAGATTCTGAGCCAGAGCCTAATTTGGAACATTTATTTTGATGGACTGCGGACAGTTTGGGGAGCTCCATATCATTTATCTTCATTTTATTCTTTTCTTTAAATCTTTTTTTTTTGTAGTTATAGATGGACAGAATGCCTTTATTTTATTTGTTTATTTTTATGTGGTGCTAAGGATTGAACCCAGTGCCTCACAACCTTGCCAACATGCTAGGCAAGTGCTCTACCACTGAGCTACAGCCCCAGCCCTGTCTTTACTTTATTCTTGGGCAGTATTTCACCTAAACCTGTTTATCCTACAGCTTGCTCACTAATGACTCAGTTTACCCTAGGTGGTTGTGATTTGGGAATAGAGGTCATCCTGGCCGCTGTTATATGAGGGAGCTATAAATGTGAGAAAAGGTCAGGGCAGAGGAGTGTCCTTTTTAAGGAATGTACTTGATTTTGGTAATGAAGATGTCACCATGATCATCATCATGCTATTGAGTGCCTTACAAGATTCTAGGCAACCTATGAGGTCATGTATTTAATCCTTACAAGAACCTTTTGAAGTAGCTACTAGCATTAATATTCTCATCTTATAAATAAAAAAAAGTGGCAAAGAGAGGATCAATAACTTTTCTAGGGTCACAGAGATAGTGAATTGCAAAATCAGAATATCTAACTCTAGAGCTTGTGGCCTTGTGTGTTACTTCTCTAGGTAGCTGGTGGTGGAGCATATACCTAGAACACAGCAATCACGGTGTCTGGGTGAGCCATAGGCTGAGTTAGACTTTAAGAACTATAGAGCAGAAATAAGAAATGTGGGAAGATGAAGAGTTTTTCTGGGGCAGGAACAGCCATATTGGCCACCATGGCAAAGTTGGAGCCTACCTGGTGGTTACAGCTAGGCTTTCTCCCTATAGAAGTTGGAAGACACTGAAATGGGGAACTGGCGAGATAAAATAAATCAGCATCACCCCAGCAAGGCAGGTAGAGAAAGGGAAGCAAATGGCAGAGATGCGGGTGTTTTGTGTTTGGATGACACAGCCTGGTACAAAAAACTTATAGCTTCTCAGAAGAGGAGTGAGAATGATTTGAGGGTAGGTCTTAGTCTTGACCCTATGCCACAGCAAACAAAATGAAAGTCTTCCTGAGCTAAGGTAATCAAGATGAAAGTGTGTTTACATAGATGAGCAGTGGGATTTATCTAGGACTCAAGAAGGTAATCCTTGGGTTCAACACTCCATGAATACCATGCCATGTTCCTAAGCTGGTAAATTACTGTGGGCTTTTATGAGACTGGATTGTGGGAATCATCTAGATGAAATTTAGCCTGTTTCACCTCAAGTCCAGAGCCCACTAATGCACTCCAGGTGTGCAGGCTGCTTGGAAGTCTCAAAGAAGAACTTTCATCCCCAAAGGGAAGCTTTAAAGAATACCAAGGGCCTTTCTATCTCTCCTTGGTTTTTTGTATTCTTTCTGCTTGCATTTGGTAATTGGAGATATTTGTGGTGTTAAAGCCAAACTTGTTCCTTCTCAGTCTGCCTCTCCAACAGTGAAATCTTAAGCCTGTGGGTTCGATTGTGCACAGCAGTGATTTCTCTGCAGTGTCCCTTCAAAGTAAAAGGAGAATGGCTGAAATTCTAGAAAGGGGGTTATAGGAAATCACCAAACAACAATTTTCCACATCTATAGATCCTTTCATCTGAGGGCAAGAGAAGCTAGAAAGGGTGACTCCAAAAGGAGAGGGAAAGCCCGATTTAAAACTTTGGTTATAGGCTAAGGAACTGAAGATCAAAGGGCCGTGTCCTCAGAATTACATAGTGAGTCACTGGAATAGCTCTGGGTAGAAGTCGGGCATCCTGTTCTCTAATCTTACTTGGCTAATAAGTGCAATTGGCTTTTAAATAATTTTATTTATTTATTTTTTTATTTACTTATTTACTTATCATGTATGTGTATGTATGTATGTGTATATATATATATATATATATATATATATATATATATATATCACAATTTCTTAATCCATTCATCTATTGATGGGAATCTGGGTTGATTCCATAATTTATCTATTGAGAATTGTGCTGCTATAAACATTGAGGTGGCTGTATTGCTATAATATGCCAATTTTAGATCTTTGGGGAAATTCCTAGGAGTGGAATACCTGGGTCATATGGTGGTTCCATCCCTAGGTTTTTGAGGAATCCCCATACTGCTTTCCAGGGTGGTTGTACTAGTCTGAAGTCCCACCAACAATGTACAAGTGTACCTTGCCCCCCACAACCTTGTCAGCATTTATTGTTGTTTATATTTTTGATCATTGCCATTCTAACTGGAATGAGATGAAACCTTGGTGTAGTTTTGATTTGCATTTCCCTGACTGCTAGAGATGTTGAAAATTTTTTCATGTACTTTGTGTTTCTTCTTTCGAGAAGTTTCTGTTGAGTTTTTTTCCCCATTTATTTATTGAGTTATTTGGTTTTTTTGGTGTTAAGCTTTTGAGTTTTTTTGTATGTTCTGGATATTAATCCCTTATCAGAAGAGTATCTGGCCAAGATTCTCTCCCATTCTGTAGGCTCTCTTTTCATACCCTTAATCATTTCTTTTTGCTGTGCAGAAGCTTTTTAGTTTGATGGCATCCTACTTACTGATTCTCAGTTTTATTTCTTACATTTTGGAGGTCTTGTTAAGGAAGTTGGTGTCAGTACTTATATGATGGAGTGTTTACCCTATGTTTTCTTCTAGCAGTTGTAAAGTTTCTAATTCCTAAGTCTTTGATCCATTTCAGTTTGAATTTTGTGCAGAGTGAGAGATAGGGGTCTAATATCATTTTTCTACATATAGTTATCCAGTTTTCCCAGCATCATTTATTAAAAAGACTCTCTGTTTTCCAAGATATACTATACTATTGGCACCTTTGTCAAATATCAGACAGCTTTAGATATATGGATTTGTCTCTGTGTCTTCTATTTTATTCCATTGTTCTTCATGTCTATTTTGATGTCGGTACCATGCTGTTTTTGTTATTACAGTTCTGTAGTATAATAATTTCAGATCAGGTATTGTGATGCCTCCTGCTTCACTTTTCTTGCTTGGTATTGCTTTAGCTATTCTGGGCCTCTTATTCTTTCAAATGAATTTAAGAATTATTTGTTCTAATTCTGTTAAAAATTTCATTGATATTATGGTGGGAATTACATTGAATCTTTATATTTCTATTCATAGTATGGCCATTTTGATTATTATTGATTCTGCCTAAACAAAAACACGGGATATCTTTCCATCTTCTAAGGTTATCTTTAGTTTCTTTCTTCAGTGTTCTATAATTTTTATCTAACAATGTAGAAAACACCTTTGATAACATCCAACACCCATTCATGTTTAAAATGCTGGAGAAGGTAGGGACCAGAGGAACTTTTCCTCAACATTGTAAAGGCCTTTTATTACAAACTCAAAGACAACATCATAATAAATAGAGAAAAAAAATAAAAGCATTTCCTCTAAAATCAGGATCATGACAAGGCTGTTTACCACTTGTAGTCAATGTAGACATTGAAACATTAGCCAGAGCGATCAGGCAAGAAAAGGAAATCAAAGGGATGCAAATAGGAGAAGAAGTCAAACTATCTCTGTTTGCTGACAATATGATCCTATATCTAGAAGACCCAAAAACCCCACCGGAGACTTCTTGAGCTTATAAAGGAGTTTAGCAAAGTAGCACATACAAGATCAACACCCATAAATTGATAGCATTTCTATACTGCAAGAGTGTTTCAGCTGGGTTGGGGTTTTGGCTCAGTGATAGCTCTCCCCTAGCACATATGAGGCCCTGGGTTTGATCCTCAGCACCACATAAAACTAAAATAAAGGTATTGGGGGGAAAAAAGAGTGATTCAGCTGAAGAAGAAATCAGGAAAACCATCCCATTCACAATAATCTCAATACATACATACATACATACATACATATATACATACATACATACTTGGAAACTAATCTAACCAGGAAAGTATAACGTCTCTACAGTATAAGTTAGTTTTGCTTTCCCTTTTCCTCCCTTCCCTTCATCCCTCTGTATATTTGATTTGCAGAATCTACATACTGTAATTTGTTTTAATTATGTCTCCAGCAAAACACTATGAAAATCTTTCCCAAACTCAAGAGAGCATTTGAAATTTGCCAAATTTGTTTATGAAACATATATGATTCCCTCTGTCATTTGATATTCTTTTTTTGGGTGGGGGGCACTGAAGATTGAACTCAGGGGCACTCAGCCACTGAGCCACATCCCCAGCCCTATTTTGTATTTTATTTAGAGACAGGGTTTCACTGAGTTGCTTAGCAACTTGCTTTTGCTGAGGCTGGCTTTGAATTCATGGTCCTCCTGCCTCAGCCTCCTGAGCTGCTGGGATCACAGGCGTGTGCTACTGTGCCTGCTGTCATTTGATATTCTTAACCTGGTGAAATTCAGCTGAGTAAGACTTCACTGACAAAAAATAATTCGGTATCTATTGGCATTTCCTAGCAAAGCCTGACTCGCAGTTATGGCACTGAACACATAACAGGCTGATCTAAGACCGTGCAGAGTTTGGCCTTTCCCAGATGTCCTGGCCAATCATTACCCATCAGGGAGTGTTACACTCCCTGTTGTAATACATAAAGCCCCAAATATCAATGACTTAATACATACAAACTAATTCCTTGCTCAGATGAAGTTTAATTAGATGTTAATGTTCTTGATTAGTGTAGGACTCTTCTCCAAACAGTAATTCATAGACTGGGCTCCTTCCATCTTTTGACTCTTCCGTTTTTTAAAGAATGACATCTAAGGTTACCCTGGAAGAAGAAAGACCATGAAACAAGAGAAAATGGGAAGTTTATAGGGAAAGTATGTCACATTGCTTCCATCTTCACTGCACTGGACAGGATTTATATAGTCATACTAAACTACAAGGGAAATTAAAAAGTGTAATCTGGCTGTGTGTCTAGGAAGAAGAGGAAACAAATTTTGTGAGCAGCCAGCAATCTCTGACAAATGGGTTTGTTGATTCAGCCTCCCTTTTCTGGGTCTGAATTCCTTTTCTTCCCTTGATTGACTCTTCTTCCAATTTGTAATGTTGGATTATGATTTTTATTTTAGTTTTATTAAATCCTTATTTTGAGGATTTTGATTTAGTTAACTTGCCCTCATCTAATATCCTATTGATCCAGTTTTTGACCTCTGGTAAATTCCATTAGAATTGCTTCAGAGTTAAAGAGAAACTCAGAGATAATTGAGTTTGACTGTAATTTTTTTTTATTAGTTGCTCAAAACATTACAATGATCTTAACATATCATATGTTTGATTCAAATGAGGTATGAATTCTTATTTTTCTACATGTACAGATTGCAGAATCACATTGGTTATACAGCCACATTTATACATACAGCCATATTAGTGTCTGTTGTATTCTGTAACACATTTCTCTCTCTTTTTTTTTCTTTCCCCTCACACCATCTTATATATAATTTTGTATAACAATGAGGGTCTCCTTCCATCTTCCGTGCAATTCCCCTTCTCTCTCCCATTCCCTCCCAGCTCTCGTCCCTGTTTAATGGTAATCTTCTTCTCATGCTCTTCCTCCCTGCTCTGTTTTGAGTCGCCCCCCTTATATCAAGGAAAACATTCGGCATTTGTTTTTTAGGAATTGGCTAACTTCACTTAGCATAATCTGTTCTAATGTTTCCATTTCCCAGCAAATGCCATGATTTTGTCATTTTTTAGTGCTGAGTAATATTCCATTGTGTATAAATGCCACATTTTTTTTATCCATTCATCTATTGAAGGGCATCTAGGTTGGTTCCACAGTCTAGCCATTGTGAATTGTGCTTCTATGAACATTGATGTAGCTGTGTCCCTGTAGCATGCTCTTTTTAGGTATTTTGGGTATAGTCCGAGAAGGGGAATAGCTGGGTCAAATGGTGGTTCCATTCCCAGCTTTCCAAGGAATCTCCATACTGCTTTCCAAATTGGTTGCACCAATTTGCAGTCCCACCCGTAATGTACAAGTGTACCCTTTTCCCCACATCCTCGCCAGCACTTGTTATTGTTTGACTTCATAATGGCTGTCAATCTTACTGGAGTGAGATGGTATCTTAGAGTGGTTTTAATTTGCATTTCTCTGACTGCTAGAGATGGTGAGCATTTTTTCGTGTACTTGTTGATTAATTGTATGTCCTCCTCTGAGAAGTGTCTGTTCAGGTCTTTGGCCCATTTGTTGATTGGGTTATTTGTTTTCTTGTTGTTTATTTTTTTGAGTTCCTTGTATACTCTGGATATTAGAGCTCTATCTGAAGTGTGAGGGGTAAAAATTTGTTCCCAGGATGTAGGCTCCCTATTTACCTCTCTTATTGTTTCTCTTGCTGAGAAAAAACTTTTTAGTTTGAGTAAGTCCCATTTGTTGATTCTTGATTTTAACTCTGTGCTATAGGTGTTCTATTAAGGAATTTGGAGCCCGACCCCATGAGATGGAGATTAGCGCCAACTTTTTCTTCTATTAGACGCAGAGTTTCTGGTTTGATTCCTAGCTGCTTGATCCATTTTGAGTTAACTTTTATGCATGGTGAGAGAAAGGGATTCAATTTCATTTTGTTGCATATGGATTTCCAGTTCTCCTAGCACCATTTGTTGAAGATGCTATCCTTTCTCCATTGCATGCTTTTAACACCTTTGTCTAATATAAGGTAGTTGTAATTTTGTGGATTGGTCTCTGTGTCCTCTATTCTGTACCATTAGTCTACCTGCCTGTTTTGGTGCCAGTACCATGCTGTTTTTGTTACTATTGCTCTGTAGTATAGTTTAAAATCTGGTATCACTATACCGCCTGTTTCACTCTTCCTGCTTAGAATTGCTTTTGGTATTCTGGGTCTTTCATTTTTCCAGATGAATTTCATGATTGCTTTTTTTTTTTAAGAGAGAGAGAATTTTAATATTTATTTTTTTAGTTTTAGGCGGACACAACATCTTTATTTGTATGTGGTGCTAAGGATCGAATCCAGGCCGCAGCATGCCAGGAGAGTGCACTACCGCTTGAGCCACATCCCCAGCCCATGATTGCTTTTTCTATTTCTGCGAGGAATGCCGTTGGGATTTTGATTGACATTGCATTAAACCTATAGAGTACTTTTGGTAGTATGGCCATTTTAATGATATTAGTTCTGCCTATCCATGAACAAGGTATATCTTTCCATCTTCTAAGGTCTTCTTCTATTTCTCTCTTTAGGATTCTGTAGTTTTCATTGTATAGGTCTTTCACCTCTTTTGTTAGGTTGATTCCCAAGTTTTTTTTTTTTTTTTTTTTTGAGGATATTGTGAATGGGGTGGTTGTCCTCATTTCCATTTCAGAGGATTTGTCACTGATATACAGGAATGCCTTTTATTTATGCGTGTCATAATTTTTATAGTTAAAGTGGCATCTCTCCAAAAACCACTGGTAATGTTATTTATAAATGGAAGTAAAATATGAACACCTCAAAAATCTGTTTCTGAAGCTTTCTTCTTTATGATGTTTGGACATTTTCAAAGATAAATTAGTAAGAAGGAATAGATTTCCTGGCACAAGGGAAAATGCTTATGGATTTTAGCTCTAGCTTTTGCTCTGGTTAGCCATGATTTTTTTTTTCTCAATTAAACAGGTGTAATGAAATACAGAGAAGAATTGGAAATATTGGAAATCTGTAGACCCAGTTGGCAAAAATGTTGTGCCTGGGGGTGGGACTGTGAGTGATTCTTTGGTTTTGTTGTCTTTTTGTTTTTTACTTTTTTTGTAATTTTTACTTTATTTTATTTGGTCTTTAAATTTTATACACTGGGAATATACTGCTTTTGTATTAACTACACCTCAGCATCCACCCAGTATTTCTTAAAAGATCAAAATCATGACGAACAAAAGCATGGAAATAATTATTTTCTTTCTCCTCCCTCCCTCCCTTCTTCCTTCCCTCCTTCTCTTCTTTCTTCCTTAGAAAAGTTTTTTAGAATGATCCTGTAGAAGCTGTTTTAAAGGCAAAGGTATTAGATTTGGCCACAGCTCTACTTTCCCATTGGCCAGCCCGATTCTTGTACTTGTTATATTGATAGTGTGAATCATGAATTAATTGACTTCTGGAAAGCAAAATTCTTCCTACTCTGACAGCAATCCTCTTGTGAAAACTAATTGAATTTAGAGATTATGTTACTTTATTCTGAAAAGACAGAATGTTATCCGCCTAAATCTCATCTACTCTCCTGTTTAAAAAATCTCTTTCGACTTGTCCTTTTCTAAAAGATAGAATCCAAATGTGTTAGTTGGGTTTGTAAGATTGCCGTGGCTCATCTCTCCAGCCTCAGCTCCAGGTACATCTGCTTCAGACTCAAGGATGTCCTACTGCTCCTCAGCTTTGTGCTTCACTTTGGGTTTCCCTTTGCTAGGGTGCTTTGCACTGCTTCTCTGCTGTATGGTTCTTTAGATTCCTCAGGCACTACTCTTTTTCCTTGTTCTCTGCTTCTATTATAATGGTTCTGGTGTTATGGTATAATTTACTTTACCTGTCTTAATCTTTCATTTCATTGATTTCCTTATTTATTCATTTTTTTTAGTGGTGCTGCAAATTGAACCCTGGGTATCAAGCATACTAGGCAGCACTCTACCATAGAGCTAATCCTAGCCTTGATTTATTATTATTGTGATGTAAGATACATGCAATAAAGTACACAAATCTTAAATATACAGTTGATTAATTGTCATGTCAGAATTCGCTAGATGAGCCTTTAGAGGATAGGAACCATATTTTGTTCATTCTTATGTCCCCAGAGATACTGATAAGTTTTTAAATGGATACAGGATAATTTCCTCAGTCCCTCCAGTGTAGATTTTGTTATGAAAGGGAATAATAAGGTTATTATTTTCTTTTATACACTGTGAAGCAAAGTAATATTTGTTTATTTTCCTGTCATCAACCTGAAAATTAAGAGACATAACCTAAAATACGGTTGATTTCTTCAGTCGCAATTCTGAGTTAGTGAATAAAAACAAATGTCATCCATTTTTCTACCTACTTGACAAAGTTTTTTCTACCTATATGAAACTATAAATTTCCAGATTTAAAATATTAAGCAGCAAAGAAATTTGGTTAGGATCAAACTGCCTTTCCCTTCATGCTTATTCCTTAGAGAAGTGAGTGACTACCTGCTCTCTTAAATTCTTTTTTTTTAATATTTTTTTAGTTTTCAATGGGATTTGTTTTATATATTTATATGCGATGCTGAGAATCAAACCCAGTGCCTCACACATTTTAGGAAAGCTCTCTACCACTGAGCTACAACCCCAGTCCTGAGCTACAACCCCAGCCCTAAATTCTTAAATCTAGATTTAGATTGCCTAAGAAATGGAATGATGTTTCATTTCAAAATTACTTCTCCCACTAAGAGTTGCTGATATATTAATCTAAATAGTATTTATTTTTTAAAGCTGAAAAACAGAAAAATACTCAGTAATTTGATTCAACAAAGGGTTTAGTAGTCTTCCTTGAAAGATGATCCTGAACTCAATTCCTTTAACTCACATAAGGCCCTCAGAAGAAAAAAGCACATTTCCCTACTTAAAAGCCTGGCATATTTACCTTCTTTTCTGTGTTAGAAAATCCAGGCTGAGCTATTGTTACTTTGCACTAATTCAGATTTTAAATGCTTCTTTGAGAAGGATATATGGAAACAGGGAAATATGGCACTAAACTGAAAAAATTTTTTTCTATTATATTAGGTGACCAAGATAGCCTTATCCCTTCATAGCTTGTCCTGATCTTATTTTAAAACTTACCTTCTTTTATTAATTAATTAACCCGTCAGTTCATTTATTCAAATAATCTGTCATTATCAATGGCTTTTATATACAAGACATTCTGGGGATTTTAAGATGAAAAGATCAGATAAAATTTTGTCTTGACTATTTTTTAAAAAATTACTTTTTACTCTTTGTGGTTAATTGACTCACTTTTAACAAGTGTCTATTTAGTATCTACTCTTTACTTAGTTCTGTTCAAGATCTTAATTCATAATCTCTGTAAGGAACTGGCACTTTATTCCTTTGATTTTAATAATAGCAAGTGAAGTTTAAATTCTTCGTGTGGTTTGTGTTCTGCATTTCATTAGAAATTATGAAATGGAAGATTCAAGCAGGCTCATCTTTCCTGGGAAATATGTATCTCATTAATTCTCAATATTAATTGTCTAAATACTATTAGTTAATGCCATATTACTATGAGCCTTTTAAAACAATACCCTTGTTTAAAAGGATATTGTAAATACAAAAGAAAGTATTTGTGTTAGATAAATGAATGTCACTGTTCATTCTAAGAAGAATTGTGTGTCTTGTTGGCAGATTTGTGAGTAAAATGTAATTGTGTCTTAAATGGTGTATTCATCCTTGGAAACCCACCCTCTATTGTAATGTCAACATGTGAACTAGGGACAGACAGACAAAAAATAAGCATATGTGCTTGGATTATGTTTTAAAGAGGCTATAGGTCTGCTTTATTACAACTTGAGCTTCTGTATAACAGCATTTGAAGCCATTACATGGTCAGTTCATTTTAATAGGACAACCTAATAAAATGTAACTTGAGGGCCTGTGAGAAGACACTAAGTACTAAATGATGTGATTACTTACAAATTAAAATGAGGAAAGTCAGGTGCTTCTTTTAGTTTTCATCTCTTGTGGACATGGGGAAATAGTTCTTAGAATTAGATCCTGAACCCATCTCAGACTTGGGGAATACTGGCAGCTTCTCAGAGTATACTCTCTAAGGAAAGGGATAATGGAGGACCCTTTCCTCCTGTCTTCTGTAGTCTTTCTTTTGAGGCTCAGGTCTTACTCGAAAATAGGTTGTCATACTTAGAGAAAACTCAGATTGCTTGGATCTTAGCCTGTAAATCAGGGATGATGCCTTTTTATGTTGTCCTTAAGAAGAGTTCTGCCCTTTATAGAGGGCAGAGAAAGAGTATATATCATTAATCACTCGAGAATTGTTTACCCTGTAATCTAAAAGGCCCTTGCCCATGGCAGGCAGTAAAATAACCTTGGTTGTGTAAGAATAACCTGAGTGGTTTACTTAGACTGGTCACAGATGTTTGGGCATTATTCAAGGGCTGTCTGAGATGAACCAATTAGCTTTACTTTTCACTGCTCCTTCCAGATTCACCTTGCACCATCCAATCACATTGAGAGGAGTGGAGGTTCCTGAAATTGCAACATTACTGACTTCCAGCCATGTGACATAGTTTTTCAGACACCCAGTTAAATTTCAACCCAGACATTTCTCTTCAATTCAGGTCACCTACAGGCCAGACAAAGCCAAGGTCATGTGTTGAACCAAAATAAGGAGTTTTGTTGGTTCCAGTAACTATAATGTTATTCACTGTTTGAAATACTATACCATAGTTAATCATAAGTTGCAGCTGTTGTGACCTCTTATTTATGAGCTCTTAATCAGGAGGACACAGCAAAAGCCACTATCTGAAAGGGGCCTTTCATGAGTTTTTGTTTTTGGACGCTCCTTTCTCTTTCATTGTGAAGAGAAGAGTACTTCATGTCGACTTGAAAAAATTATTGTCTAGTATATACTGACTTCTCTGAAAACAGATTTTTATATTCCAAATTTTAATTATCAAATTGTAATCTTTATGTTTTAGCTAATGATGATAGAAATACTAAACCAGTTCTCTCCAGACAATTCTTTTTAATGGTCTCCAAATGTGATTAAATCTTAAATGTCAGCTATCGAAAGTTATATATTGCTGGGTGTGGTGGTGTATGCCTGTAATCCCAGCAGCGTGGGAGGCTGAGACAGGAGGATCGAGAGTTCAAAGCCAGCCTCAGCAAAAGAGAGGTGCTAAGCAACTCAGTGAGACCCTGTCTCTAAAATAGGGCTGGGGATGTGGTTCAGTGGTTCATTGCCTCTGAGTTCAATCCCCAGTACCCCCCATGAAAGTTATTTATTTGCTCTGAAAACAGACTTTTCTATTCAGAACGCAAATTTTCTATTTGTAAGGATATGTTTCCATTGAGGTTAAGGTAAACAGACTGGAACCCTTTTAGCAGCTCTTTGACTGGTTCTCACTCTAAAACAATCTCTTTCTCTCCCCTTTTTTTTATCACTTTGTTTGTTTTTATATATATATATATATATATATATATTCAGTTGTAGGTGGACACAATGCCTTTATTTTCATTTATTTATTTTTATGTGGTGCTGAGAATTGAACCCAGTACCTCACCTGTGCTAGGCGAGCGAGCACTCTACCACTGAGCCACAACCCCAGCCCTCTCATCATTTTTTTTGGCGGGGGGGAGGGGGGGGAATGGGGCTTTATATTTACTTTGTTTGATGAGAATTCACCTTTGTTCAAAGAGGGGTATATTCAGGAGTTTGGATAGGACCATTTTATAAATGAATATTGGAATATATTATTTTATGAATAGATCATTTAAGTCAAATGATTTAGTGGTTGGTTATGTTTTTAGATTCATTGATTTGTTGGCTTCATCCTAAATTGGATTTGTAACACTAAACAGGTGCAACTCCTTTTCTTTGAGGCACTCAAAATTTTTCCAGACTTTCAATTCATATTTACATTTTAGTGATAACATCTTTGTGTATTTCGTTCCTGTGAAGTTTTACTGTTCACTCAGTGATTCCCATGTGAATTGTATACCCTAGCCACACAGGTTTCATGTGGTTCCTTGAACATGCATGTACCTACCTTTATGGCTTGGATAATGCTATTTGTTACTTCAAATGAGGTTCTACCCTCATCTCCTACAGTGTATGACGTTCTTCAACACCACATTCAAGTGGTTATGTCTATCATTAAACCTCCCTGTGGACTTAAATGCTGTTCCTTGCACCAGTCTTTTTGACTTGTTACTGAAGCACTTAGTTCCTTGTACCTTGTGTTTTTTGTTTTTTTTTTTTTTTAATTTTTTATTGTTGATTGTTCAAAACATTACAAATTTCTTGACATATCATATTCCACACTTTGATTCAAGTGGGTTATGAACTCCCACCTTCACCCCATACACAGATTGCAGAATCACATCAGTTACACATCCATTGATTTACATATTGCCATACTAGTGTCTGTTGTGCTCCGTTGCCTTTCCCATCCTCCCCCCTCCCCCCTCCCCACCTCTCCCCTCCCCTCCCCTCCTCTCTCTCTACCCCCTCCACTGAATAACCCTGAGGGTCTCCTTCCATTTCCATGCAATTTCCCTTCTCTCTCCCTTTCCCTCCCACCTCTCATCCCTGTTTAATGTTAATCTTCTTCTCCTGCTCTTCGTCCCTACTCTGATCTTAGTTACTCTCCTTATATCAAAGAAGACATTTGGCATTTGTTTTTTAGGGATTGGCTAGCTTCACTTAGCATAATCTGCTCTAATGCCATCCATTTCCCTGCAAATTCTATGATTTTGTCATTTTTTAATGCAGAGTAATACTCCATTGTGTATAAATGCCACATTTTTTTTATCCATTCATCTATTGAAGGGCATCTAGGTTGGTTCCACAGTCTTGCTATTGTGAATTGTGCTGCTATGAACATCGATGTAGCAGTGTCCCTGTAGCATGCTCTTTTTAGGTCTTTAGGGAATAGACCGAGAAGGGGAATAGCTGGGTCAAATGGTGGTTCCATTCCCAGCTTTCCAAGAAATCTCCATACTGCTTTCCAAATTGGCTGCACCAATCTGCAGTCCTACCAGCAATGTACAAGTGTACCCTTTTCCCCACATCCTCGCCAGCACTTGTTGTTGTTTGACTTCATAATGGCTGCCAATCTTACTGGAGTGAGATGGTATCTTAGGGTGGTTTTGATTTGCATTTCTCTGACAGCTAGAGATGGTGAGCATTTTTTCATGTACTTGTTGATTGACTGTATGTCCTCCTCTGAGAAGTGTCTGTTCAGGTCCTTGGCCCATTTGTTGATTGGGTTGTTTGTTCTCTTATTGTCTAATTTTTTGAGTTCTTTGTATACTCTGGATATTAGGGCTCTATTATTTTCTGAGATATCTAAAAAGTAATATGGATAGTCAGCCAAAATAAAAGGTGATACAGCTACCCTCTGCCTCCAGTCTGTTTGGCCAAGCCAGGATCAAGCAAGAGTGTTGGAGACAACATATTTGTTTAGGCCTCCTTTAAAGGACTTCCTCTCCACAGTATCACCTTTTCAATGCTCTTTTTGTGATAGATGGAATGTTAGCCATTAGAAGTTATAGGGATCACACTAACATCAGCAATAATCTGTCCCCGGTGTTCTCATATACTGGATGGCTCACCCGCGGGCACTCGGGGAAGTAGTATGGGACATTAAAATAAACAGACTAAGAGGACTGTCTGAGCCCAAAGGAACAGAGTTATTGGGTTTGTTTAAAAAATTAAGCTTATGAGTTACACTTTCCCCCTTTGCAGCTCAGATAAAAATCTTTGCTTGAGGAACATTTCAACATCCCAGCTGCAAGTATAATTTACAATGGAAAATATTTTTCTCTTTGGAAAAGAGGCAGTTGCTATTTTGTAATGAAAGACAAGGATGCTGGAGATAAAACTTGCATTCAAGACTGACACAGTTTGATGAAGGGAGCAAAGTGTAATTAAACAATCTGTAACACAGGCAAACACTGTTTTAATCTTACAGCTAATCCAGTCAGGAAATACTGACTATTCTGTGTTGAGGACTGCTAAGCATTAGGGACAGTATAGTAATAGAAGAAGACATGGTGGCTGATCTTGAGGGAGTAAAAATTGAGTAGACAACTCCTATGTATTAGGATCAGCAAAAGAATGCTGTTAGAGAATAAGCAAAGAACCATGGGGCTAACAACAAATCAGAAGGCAAGGATGGATTATCGTGGACTCTGTTGCTAGGTGACTTTAGATTTCTTAGATATTCTCAATAATCCATTTATCTTATTTTAAACTGAGGATTATACTTTCCGTCTTCCAAGTACACAAGAATAATCCCAATAATGTTTATAATTGTGAATTTAGAACTTTGATTCTCTTGCAGATCTGTAAACGGAGTGAGAATGAGATATGGCAGTGTGGTAGAAGAGAACTTTTGAATATTTATTAATATTCCACAGTAAAAAGGAATAAATGTGCTTTTGTATTATAATGTTAAAAATATTCTTTCTTTAGTTTTATAAAATGTCACTTTTGATCATTAAGTAGCAACCTAAAAGAAAAATCTATCCCAAGTTGATTTTCTCTTCCTTAACTTTAAGAAATATAGAATACTTCATTTTCCCATAGGACTGACTACTTTTTTCATTTTTATGTTACTCTGCTTATTAATTCATTCAGCATATGACTACTGGCAGGCCCTGTGAGAGGACCTGGGAATATAAAGTTGAAGTCCTACACCTAAAATGCTTTGAGGAGAAACAAAGGGGAAAAAATTAAGTTCCTAGTATTTTAAATAGTTAAACTCCTCCCACCCTGTGTGTTTCTATAGTTAAATTTGAAGCAAATTACAATGTTAGCTAAATTTACCATGTTGTTCTCATTTTTTCACTCACCCATTCATTCATTTTTCAAGTTAATGAGTGCTAGAAACCTGAGTCATCCTTGACATCTCCCTTTCATTTGCTTCCACATGCAAGCAGCCGCCAAATCCTCTCAAATGTCTGTCTCCAGGATAAGTGTTGAAATCTACTTCTCAAAATGTTTACCATCTTGACTACTCTAGTCACTTCCTAACTAGTCTTTCAGTTTCTACTCTTGCTTCCATCTAGTTAAGTGTCTTTCAAACATTTTTGACTATGATCCACAATAAAAAATACATTCATGATATCCCCAGTGCACATACATACATGTGTTATTGTGTATCTGTAAATAACTTTGAAACAAAAGATTCACAGAATAATACATACCTTTACTTTATATGGTGGATTTTGAAATTTCTAAAAATTCTGATCAACTAAATTTATTTCATGACCCACTAATGTTTTGAAACATACTGTTTCAGTCCTTTTCAATGCTGTCACCCACCTGATACTTTTACATCAGTTTCCTGCTTAAAATCTTTCATTGGCTTCCAATTATAATCTTGAGATTCAACCTGGAAATGATAGCATGGCCTATGAGGTCCGCCATGCTCCTACCTCTGCCTCACCTTCACTCCCACTTCTCAACACCTTCTTACAGGTTCCTCCCTCTCCATAGAAGAGTCTTCCTCTTCCTAATCTTATTTGGCCTGCTCCTATTTCCCTTCAGGTCTCTGTGTAAAGATCACTCCCTTAAGAAAGTTAGATTTCCTCTTATAATTCCTGTTTCTCTTCTTTTTATTCAATTTTTAAAAATAAATTTATGATTATGTGTTTCTTTTATTTATTTTTATGTGGTGCTGAGGATTGAACCTAGGGCCTCATACATGCTAGGCGAGCACTCTACTGCTGAGCCACAACCCCAGCTTGATTATGTGTTTCTTAGTCTGATTTTTTAAAATTGAATGTTGTAGCTTTTATAAGATTGTAGATTCCATGATAAGTAAGACCATTTTGTTTGTTTCTATACCCCCAGCATCTGGCATAGTCCCAACACAGGCAGCAAATACTTTTGGCACCTACTTTGTATCAAATGTTGTGTTTGCCTCAGGGATACAAAGGGGAATAAGACATTGGTACTATTTTGAGAGAGTTTTATTTTTCTGGCATGTGGTGTGTCTGAAGACAAGATATCTAAAAGAATAAGTTAATAAACATTAGGATTAGAACCCTAGAATTCTTATAAACAGTGATTTCTTTAGGACTTTAACTAGAGGGAGGTTTTCCTTATTAACTCAAAATATAAACTGAAGGAACTGCAATAGTATAGTTAAATGACTGTGAGTAAATTTCACCGTGATGTGTAGGGAGATTCAAGCCAATGATAAATACCTTTTATTTTTAAATGTTATTCCTATTATTATATAATTCTCAGGCTCAGATTCTTAATATTTGAAAGAATCAAACAGGTATTGAGACCAGTCTTCCACTTGATGCTAAAATACTCGATTATAGCATCCCTCACAGATGTTCATTAGACTTTGAACACTTCCCATGCTGGAGAAGTAACCATTACATAAAACAGCCTATTCCATTTTGGGACAATTTGAATTATTAGGAATTCTTTGTTACATTGTGCTCTTCTCCTGCCCCTTTGTCTGCCTTTGAAGTTTCTGTTCTCTCCCCCATGGAACCCTCCAACTGTTTGTAGAGTGCTAACCTGCTCCATAAATTGTTTTTTTTTTTTTTTAAACCAGTTGAAACATAATTTCCACACCCTTTCTTTTCCTGTGGCTATTTTGATTTGCTTCAGTTTTTCTGTATATTCTTTAAAATTTGGCACCCAGCATGAAGACAGCACTCCAGCTAAGTCCAGACCAGTGTCAAGCAAAGGGAGACTTATGTTTCCTTACCTTTGCTAATCTGGCCTTAAATTGCAGTGGAGTTTTCAGCAGCCCGGTGACCATGTTGGCTGATACGATGTTTATAGTCAACTAAAATCCCTACATCTTTTTCACAGGAACTTCTTCAGCCTGGTCATTCACCTAATCTAGTATGTAATAATTTTTTTTCTTGTATCCTTGTAATAGATTTTTTTACATTTATTCCCATTCAGTCTCATGTTACTAACTTCAGACCAATCCTCTAGTCAGTCTTTTGTGGCAGAAGAAAAAACTCAAACTCCAGTGAATACCACAAAGAGTTATTTGCTTTAAGTTCAGGAAATGAAAAGTTGTGCTGGTTTTCAGTTTCTCAAATTGCTTTCCTCCTCTCACCCCTTCCCTCTCCCTCTCCATTGCCTCCATCTGAGCCCTGATAAAGGATGTCTGCAGTGAGACTCCCTTTAGAGGGCCTTGCCCTCCTCCTCCTCCATATACCACCATTCAGTAACAGCTGGGGTCTGTCTTGGCTAAGACTAGGGAACATCTTCTAGCCTCCCTAAGGAAACCTCTGCTGCACAGCCCCACACCACCTACTTGCACTGTAGTTCTGGAAGGTTTGTCCCATTTCTCCCAGAGGAAACAGCAGCCTCCTCTGCCTCCCCCACTCCCCCCCCCCCATCTCTTTTGTCCTCACAATCCAGCCCTGGAAAATATCTGAAGGCCACAGAAGTGGGAGTACCCTTTGATGCTTATATTGGCTGGATCCTTTTCCTTTTCCTTTTTTTTAATAATCAGAGTAGTAGAAAAGTAGAGAATTAACCGCATGACAGCAGCAGAGGAATTCATTAGAGAAACTGAGATGAATTCTGCTCAGATTTCAGGCTCTCAGGCAAGAGTCACAAAGGAGTAATCATCTTCTAGTTGTTTTTAATCATTTCTTTTGTGGGACCTTCCTTGTCCATGAAACCAATCCCAGTGTCCGGCTTGGGGGAGCCTGAGAACACAAACTGTCAAATGGTGGCTTTGATTTGGGGATTACTACAGCAATATTAACCACATCCTTCTAATCTTCTTGGATAAGATTAAATTGTCCATCTTGGAGAAGTCAGTGACCAGTGCTATGTCATTGCTTTTATTTAAAGTGTTATTCATTAAAACTTGCTTTGAAATGTAGAAAATATGCACACAATTTTACTATGAAACATTCTCAAATAGACCAAGAAATGCTGGAGAATAAAATTTTCAAGTGTGTTCTCTTCTAACTTAGTATCCTCAGAGACTCTTCCTTTCATTAGCCTCAAAGGTAGCATCACTGATGGCTTGTCTGTGACTTAGTTATTTTATGCATAAAATTTTACTAGAAGGAACTGGGTAAAATAAAACAATAATTTTTTCTATAAATGTGTAAAGGCAGCAGCTGGGTCTCCCAGACACTCTTGGTCGTGTTAAGATTTTATTCCCAGGGTAATTCTCTGCTTTGCTTAAGTAGTGGACTTTCGTTGTTCTTCTAATTCCTCATGAATCTTAACTCAATCTTATTAAAGTTTCATATTGAAACTATTTAGGAGAAAATTTTTTTCTCTAGTATTTTTATGTACCTTAAAAGTTTGTATTCACAAATAATTTATTGGCCTCATAAATACAAATTATTTACAGCTATTTTTTAAAGCAAGTTCTGTAAAACCCATTTTTCAATTACACTTTTTGCATAGTTCTAGGTGAATTTATCTACCTAAAAGCAATGAAAAGGTCAGTTCTTAGTCATATTTCTGGACAGAGAATTCATTAGTCTAAAGGAGTCATCACATAATTAGTTTGGTTTTAACATTAGGTTGATCCAGTCAACTTCCATCATACAGTAGGGCCTCACAGAGACGGATCTAGTACTACAAAACATTTCCCTGGGACTACTTTTCCCATGGCTCATTTTAGGGCGTAGACTTTAGAACTTACTCAGAGACTCTGAGTCAGATGAATAAGTCACCTGCCTCCCAAGTGGATACACAGGTACTAGTCACCTGCTTGTCCATTAGAGAAAAGATACCAATCTTCTTTCTATTGGTGATAAACAAGGAGTGATGTCTATGGCCTGTAGGGGTTATAATTAGGGTTTAGAGAATAGGGGAGACTTGAGTGAGGCTTGGGAGGATACATAGGGTGTTAGTCATTCAAAGAGCAATTTTAAGAACCTCTGATACAAGTATATTTAAGATACATTGTTTTCTTATGATTTGGATCGACAGAGAGTAGGCTCAAAGGCACCATGAGAAAGGGTCTGGAAGCATGGAAGTGACCACATAGTTGCTTTGTGTATACAAACTAGTGAAAGATGTTGTTTTGATTTGGATGTGAAGTGTCCCCCAGAAGCTCACATGTGAGACGATGCAAGAAGGTTCAGAGGAAAATTATTGGGTTATAACAATGTTAACCAAAACAGCAAATTAATCCCCTGATTGGGATTAATTGAGTGGTAACTGAAGAGGTAGGGTGTGGCTGGAGGAGTGGGAATTGGGGGCATGGCTTTGGGTATATATTTGTATCTGGCAAGTAGAGACTCTCTCTGCTTTCTGATCACCATATGAGCTGCTTCTCTCTGCCACATTCTTATGCCATGATGATCTGCCTCACCTGGATCCCTGAGGAATGGAGCCTGCTATCTATGGATTGAGACCTCTGCAACCATGAACCTTCAAATAAACTTTTCCTCCTCTACAGTTGTGCTGGTTGGGTCCTTTAGTCACAGAGGGTGAAATTGCTAACTAAAACAGATGTGATTCAATTCAATTAAATGTACACAACCATTAGTTCTAAGGAAATCCTTAGTAGATGAGCTCAAATACACACACACACACACACACATACACACACACATTTTTATTTATGCTACTTATAAGTATGAAAGATGAAAAAAGCCGGAGCATTGACTAAGTAAACGAAGAAATACTCAATAGCTATTAATAATCATGTTGTATAAAATATTTACTGAAATGAGGAAATACTCATGGTATAGAGAGGAGTGAAAAAAAGGTTATTAAACAATATATAGTGTGATTCCCATTTTATAAAATGTATTTGTGGCAAGAAAAAATTAGGAAGGATATACAAGTTGCTATATAAAGAGGTAGAGAGACAAAAAGACAGAGGAATCTTGACAAGTATGCTATTTCAATCTTTTTGGAAAAATAAAAGCAGTAAAAGATAGAGACAGCTTGCTTAGGGACTGGGGAAAAATGATCCATTCCAAGTTTTTGGGTTCAGTGTGTTTTTTGCATGCTTTTGTTTTTACTTTTTATTTAGAAAGATAGAAAAGCGGCAAAAGTGAAAATATTGCACTCATATGTCTTTACATATATTCATTTATTGCTAGTATTTTACCACATTTGCATTTTAATTTATTCTATTATCATCTATTTGTACATGCATTATATGCATAATATTTTTGAGCCATTTGAGGGTAAATTATATTTATCTTAAATTTTTTACCCCCAAACTCTGAAATGTATGTTTTCAAGAAAGGGGATATTCTCTTATGTAACCATAGTAGAGTGATCAACTTCAATAAATTTGACTACAGTTTAATCTATCATATGTATTCTAGTTATAGTTTTATCAATTGATCCAGTAATATAAGAGTGCCCTTTATAGCATTTCTTTCTTTCAGCATAGGATCCAGTCTAGGATTAGATATCACAATTAGTTGAGATATATAGTTGTCATGTCCCTTTTGTCTCTCATCTGGAGCTTTTCCAAAATTTTTGGTGTGTTTTTGTTTTAACAGCACTGGGGATTGAACCCAGGGCCTCATGCATGCTAGCAAGTGCTTTCCCACTAAACTACATCCCAGCCTTTTTTATATTGTTTTTTAAAAATATTTATTTATTTTTTAGTTGTAATTGGACCCAATACCTTTATTTCATTCATTTATTTTTATTCAGTGCTGAGGATTGAATCCAGGGCCCTGAGCATGCTAGGTGAGCGCTCTACTGCTGAGCTTTTTATATTATTTTGCAATGGGGTCTCACCAAGGTGTCCAGGCTGACCTTGAACTTGTTATCTTCCTGCCTCAGCCTCCCAAGTAGCTTGGATTTCAGCACCACCACTTACATACCCTTTATCTTTTATGACTTTGGCTTTTTTGAAGAATTCAGGATTATCCCCATACATACACTTTTCAAAAATGTATTTGATATTTCCTTAAGATCAGATTCAGGTTCTGTTCTGTTGACCAGATAATGTTTTATCTTCAAGTTATCACCTCTGGAGGCATATAATGTCCTTCTGCCACTCTTCAGTGATATAAATTTTAATCACCAGGTGAAGTCATTGTCTAATTTTTCCTCTGTATAATTACCTGTTTTCCCTTGCAAGCACAAAGTAGTCAGTGGGAAGCAAATATCTTGCTTCTCATCTTCACCCCTAGATTTAGTATCTATTGATAATTATTTCATTATCAGGCTTTGTACAATGTCCATAAAATCATGTTTTTCTAACTCTAACATTCCTTCCACATTTGCCAGTCAGTATTAGATATTTTCTTAAAAGTAATAGTGCCCTCTTTTCTCTCCATCCATACATCTTTTCTGTGGTTTCTACTATATTGAATTATTTTGGTGCTCAGCTTGTCCCAGATTTATCTAGTGTGTTCTTGTGTCATATCTCTATCATGGTGTGTGTGTGTGTATGTGTGTGTGTGTTTTAGCATTTCCTTACTTTTTGGCATAATAAGTCATGCTAGGTACATTTTACAACTATCCTCTCTTAGCTCTCAAATCTCCTGTTTTTCTAGGAAACACTAGCTCTTTTTTTTTAGTAGAAATGGTAATAGAGAATACATTCTAGGCATGGTTGTATTCAGTGCTACTGAAGTGTCTTAGCTTCTTGGATAATTCAATGAACAGAACTAGGAAACACACACACACAAAAAAAAAAAAAAAAAACACATACATACACACGTTTTAGAGACCATGAATTCACACTGATTCCTCCAATTGCCATCCATTTCCCCAGATTTCCACCTGCACAATTCACTTAGGTATGGCTTCCAAATTTAAAATAATAAGGCAGAATAATAAAGATGTTCAGCATGCAGTGGAAGGAAATAGAACATTGAAACTTACATGAGATGGTCAGTTTTAGTTAGGGGTAAATACAACTGGCATATGCCAAATCCAAGACTGTAAGAGAAAGAGACTTACAGAAAAGAACAGAGCATGCCCCCTGAATTTTGAGGTACATTAAGAAGATCTGTTAGGAGAAGAAGGAGATAAAAATAAGAATAGCCTGGGAGAGAGATGAAGAAAATGAAGTTTAGAAAGTAGGAAGAGAGCCAGTATTATATAGAGTCATGGTAGTCAAGACTGGAAAGAATCTCAGAAGATGTCAAAGATAGCAAAGTGGTCAGAGAAAATTGGAGACCAAGATTGGGAGTTTGGATTTGATATCTGGTTACTGAAGGTTTTTAAATCTGAGTTTAGAAATTCATTTGAGCTTTTTTGAGAATATACCTTTAGAATCACCCAGCTTAAATTAAGTAATATTTGTTTAATGTTTAGGGGACATTTACATTTAGTTTTTTCTTAACCTTTTATATATGTTGACAAAATATTATTTTATTTTTAATTGCAGGCTAAGCAAGCTATGCTGTGTGTATAAAGCGCCCAACTCTAAGAGGCATTATAGACAGGCTATTTTTAGGGAATTCATGTTTTTCTTTAAAGAATTGGTTAGCATTTGGAATTGATATACAGTATAATATTTAAAAGGAAAACAACATATTTCCTCATCCCCTAAGAGTTTTCTTAAAATAGCATGTAATCTTACCTACAGTGGGAAAGGCCTCAAATTTTATAAATTGGGTTGGATGTAACCCAGATTACCTGACCAGGAGCGCCCCCAAGAAAAACAAGGTGGTAAAGGTTATAGTAATGGTAATTAAAAAATTTGTGTTGAGCCTGCTGGGCCTCTCTAAAAGCAGTGATCCAGCCTGTGGCTGCTGGCATCATTTCTACTGCTGAGACATGCTGTCTTTTTGGCGAGAAATCCAAACCAAGTCTTTGCCCACTTTGAAAGCCAAAATATTCTTCTCATTCCTTTCAGCCACAGAAAGGGCTGAGCTTTTGCTAATAGGATCCATGTCTGTGTGACCTGTTGATGCTTCAACCTGTTTTCTGTACAGTGCATAGGCAATAAAGGGTTTAATTTTAATTGTTTTTCTCCTCAGGGTCATGAAGTATTGCAAGAATTAGAAGCTAAAAAGGATCTTTGGGGTTATCTGCTTTAATCCCACTACTTGTCAGAGGAACACACCAAAGGCTTAGATAGGTAAAATCAAGTGCCTATAGACTCACAGGTGGAAAATGGTAGAGCTTAATCTCAGGCCAGCTGATCACCCCCATCTAGGTCTGCAGCTATACCACATATTATAGCATCTCTTTTAAAATAGCAAAACCTTTTTTGGGTTCTACATTATACTACAGACGTTGGTTATCAATCTGAATGACAATAAATTGTTCTACAAGAGGAATACTAGGCAGAAATTTAGTATCCAATATCCACAAGCAAACTGTTTGGACAATCTAAAAATAAAATCTTAACTGAATGGAATCTATGGAGAACACTGATAGCTTATCTTGATGTTAAGTTTTGTTGAAAGCATTAAGATATTCTCCAGATTGTGGAACTTTGTAGAAGCCCTTTCCTCTTTCATTATGGATGAATTAGTTTGGGAACCTTGGTAAACCAGGAAGATATTTCATGGTATCTTTCACATTGTAAGACTTGAACACATCAAATTCAAAACAGTATATTTTTTCTTCCTATAGAGAATAATTCTCCTTTAGTACTTTATAACTAAAACTTTGGGAGATGTGAGAACCTATATCCATTTTGCCCAGCAAGTAATTACTTACAGAATTCTCTGTGAAACAGTCACCATGTTAGATACTGTGAGGCTAACAAGAATGTTTGTTCTTCCTAAGTGCAGGGTAGTGACAGGATACAGCAACCATTGCCATTGTTTCCTGCTATAGCATATGTTGGGTTACATCTCTTGCTCCCAGGGCCTCATATTTTCTCAGCTTCCTGATACTTCTTGGGGAGGTTTGTCTTCCTTGAAAAAGATAAAATTTTCTAACAGAATTTTAATTTTTTATTTGTAATTGTCTTGTTCACTTAATTTTTTTCAACATTTGAAAGAGCTGAAGTGAGTACAAGGAAAAATATAAAGGTTCTCTTCAAATCTACTTTTAGGAAGATGATTTTAAAATATTCTGTAACCTCAGGGATCTGCAGTTAGATACACATGCCTAGTTATAACTACTATCATGTTAGAAGATGCTGTGGTTAGGCATCAGAGAAAAGAATCATACTAAGAACTTGTTTAAAAATATTTTTTAGTTGTAGATGGACACAATATTTTCATATATTTCTTAATTTATTTTTATGTGGAGCTGAGGATCGAACCCAGTGCCTCACCCATATGAGGCAGGTGCTCTACCACTGAGCCACAACCCCAGCCTATACTGAGAACTTTTAGGGATAATTCTTTTATAGTTACCCTATTTTTCTTGCTCCTGATAATCTTTTTAAATGGGTTGAAGGAAGCTCCTTGCCAGGCTGTAATATACCTCCAGGGAATAAAACACATGATCTTTTCCCTTATTTGGCATTGAAATTTCATCAGGCTACATTAATCTGAGTGAAACACACTCTAGGAATATCTTTAGAAGAGTTCTATAGTTAGAAAAGTTGAGACCAGGTAATAAGGGACCTGTTCAGTGGAACCACAGATTTTGTATACCATGCCTGAAGCAAATAAAGGTGATTGGTACTTGTGTTGCAGTATTCAAATACACCAGGATCAAATAGGTAAGATACCTTAAACCATGGTTCCTGTGCATGTGGATTTTTTTTTTTTTATTGGTTTTGGAAGATGTTAGTAATGATAACTGGGATTCTGTGCTGATATATAGCCAGGCCTCAGGCTAGTTAAGGGCAATCATACAGTGTAGGATTATGTGTCTTAGTTGCCTCCAGTGAAGGCTGGATGGGCTATTGTGGCAGACATCACTACTGTGGTATCATGGAAAAAACACAGATCATAAAGCAGTTCCCTCACCTGGAACAAAGTGGGCAATAAATCTCTAGCTCACAGTTTGAGGATGAGAAGAGAAAAAACTTGGAAAGTGCTTTGAAATCTCCATAGCCCCTCCAAAAGCAAGGACATGTGCTTATGATCATTATTGCAGTGACTTAGAGTGAGTTACTCTCTACATGATCATGATAAGATCATCCAAAAAGAGCAGGTAGGTTACTGTACCAAACAGAATTCTGTATTATAGAAACTCCCTGTTTGAGTCACTAAGTAAAATGAAGGGCAGTGAAAAGTGTGCTCTGTTTAAAATGTTCATTTCATTTTCACTTTCTATTTTTTATCAACAAAAAGTTTCCCTTTATTTTTAGTCCCTTTCACTTTCTAGTTCTCAGGCTTGATTTAGGGTCAGTGCTGTTCCCACACTTACACATTTGCATTATCTCCCTTGATCTTCTCTCTGACAAGTCTTTTATGACTAATGCACTGTGGTCATAGCAAGAACATTGCTAATGGTATATTTCCTAGGTAGGAAAATCTAAAATCATTAAGTGTCTGAGTTCAGGACACTGTGACCTCTTCCCCTCTGCCTCCCCCCCCCCCCCCCCGCCCCGCCCCGCCCCCAGTGCCTAGTGACTCAGCTTTGTTGAAGGACAGGGCTACTTTTGCTTGTAGTTAAGGACCCAGCCCCCCCTGCACAGGGACCACTCTAGTCACATTGCCCTTCCCTACTTTTTCTTGCCATTAAAACATTAATATGTGGAGAAGATAGAACAATGAAAAAAAAAATACTGCTTTTGCACTGCCTTTACTGTTTTAATACCTATTTTGTACTATCAACTGAATATGGTATACATATCTTAAAGAGGTAAAATAAAAAGTTGAAACAGATAGTAGGAAAACTTCTTGCTGTCATATATGAGTCAAAGGCTATAAGTCAGAGTTGATTACATTGTGGAGCATAGACGAGATCTGATGGTTGTTCAAGAATTTGGTTGGGAAATAAAATGTAGAAGTACTAGAGAATGTTATCAGAGCAGAGTTGTGGAAGACCACCTAAAGAAAATGATTGCCTTTCGGCCACATACTGGCGTAAACATAAACAAAGCATAAATCTATCAGAAAAGAGGCTAAGTACCATCAGAAGCACCTAGAGATAAAATTTGACCAATAACTATCCAAAGTGTTGGGAATATAGGCAGTCTTCAGAGTTTCAGTGCCACTGGCAAGAGGCCTTCTATGTTAGAAATTCAATGTAACATTCAAGTCCTATAACAAATTCCTCTTATTCTGGCAGCTTTTGTGTATAGTTTGCCTCTGTAGGTATAACCATCTAAAAGGGAAAATGCAAGTACCTGGTCTGTGTGGTGGATCCTTACTGTTATAAATAATAAATTGGACTTCTGGTTTTCTCTACCAGTTTACTGTAAACTTTGTTCGAGCAACCATGTCTAACTCCAGCTATCCTGGGATACTGATGGTTTGGAGTTTCTATGCCTTCAGGGACTAGACCCCAATTATATTGTTTATATAGCCATGTGGTACCACTTAGTAAAAAAGGGAGATAATATCACCCTTGGCTAGAAGTTTGGGCCTAGAAACTAGCTGACCTGTGTTTGAATCCTAGATGAGCCATTTATAAGCTATATGACTTAAGCCTGATTTCCTCTCTGTAAAAAAAGAGATTAGCAAAACACCAACCTCAATAAATGCTCTAAGGATTAAATTAGTTAATCCATGTAAAATTTTTGGCCCAGAGCATTACATAGGGCTGCTATGACCATCATCCTCATCATCATTAGCAGAAGCAAAAGCAGCAGCAGAAAGGTGAAATGACCACCTTGGTTGGTCAGCAAATTAGACTGGCCTAGAACTACCCTAACTTAGGAGTAGAGTGTTTCCATTGGAACTGCAGCACGGGTAGAATTGCCATTGTGAACATATCACTTATGAAAAAACTATAGTAATAAGGTATGGTGCAGAGTATTGAAAAAAAAAAGTCAGACATATTCTAATTTTGAAAAATGAAGTAGGGAAGAACAAGACATATTCCTGAACCTGCAGAACATTGATCTTCAGCAAAATTTTTGAGTAGATCATTGAATGATTGCTCATGAGAAAAATATTATTTGGAGACAATACAAACTCACTAAAAGCAAAGAATTTCTATTTCTAACACCATTTCATTCTTTTACAGTTTATCTGATTGGTTATAGAAATTAAAACATGAATTTTTATTTCTGGAAGAAGTTTGGCAGAGATTTTAATGTTATTGTCTTGTTGAGGTTAATTAACTGGACTCATAGCTGGTTGAATAAATGTATCCTGCTAGTTTTGAGGTGGATGATAGATTGATGTCCATCTTGGAAGGAGGTCATCGTGGTAAGCCTCAAGAATCTGTTTGCTAATGCTGTTCTGACCAATTTTCTCATTTAAAACTTTTGATGGATGCACAAAAGATGTGCTTTTGTAAATATGGCTGACTCCAAGGCTAATACATGCAATAGTGAAACAGGATTTTTTAAAAGATCTGTGTAGGTTGATATAAATTTGCTAATAATAACCATAGGTTATATTTATGAAGCACTTTGAATGTGCTGGGCAGAATGCTGAATGTCCTATGTTGACTCCTTCATTTAATCCTGATATGATTACTGTTAATATTCCATTCTGTAGGTAGATAAGGAGACACAGAAATGCTAAATCATTTTTCAAGATGCACAGCCAATAATGAGCACAGCTGAGATAGGAATCAATTGTCTAACACTGAAGCTCATGTTCTTAATCATTGTATTGTGCTACCAGAGCCAGTGAGTTAAAGTTTTACAAGGGTTTTGGAAGGCTGAGGCAGGATGATCGTGAGTTCAAAGCCAGCCTCAGCAACTTAGCGAGGTCCTAAAGCAACTCAGCGAGACTCTGTCTCTAAATAAAATATAAAAAAGGGCTGGGAATGTGGTTAAGCACCACTGGATTCAATCGTACTACCCCCAAAATAAAATTTTTTTTGCAAAGGTCAATGTAAAGTCCTAGATATAGGTCAGTAAGACATCAAATCCTAAAAGGAAGGAGGGAGTTGATAACAAGTAATGGGGAAAAAATTTTAGGGATGTTATGTAATAGGAAACTTAGTATGAATCAATACTGTCATGTGCCTGCTGAAGAAAAAGAGAAAAGTACAACTAACATAAATCTGAGCTTGAATTATTAGAATATGATGTTATGAATCAGGAGTGGCAATAGTTCTACTCCAACAGTGCATGCATGCCCAGAGTACTAAGTCTGGTTGTCATTAAGAGAATCCTTAACTGTTTTAACTCATGATAAGAGGTTTTGGATTTATATTCTAACAGGAGAAATGGTGAACTGAAGATGTTGCCGAAGACAGAGGAATATGAAGACTGCCTTGAGTATTAACAGAGACGTATGATGAGAGAAATAGCTTGTACTGGTATTTAAGAGACTATTTCTCATTTGCTATTGAGAAATAGACCTAGGTATCTGATTGATTGAGATCAGGAAAACCATACTGGAGATCATGGCTTGATCTTAGGTTACAACCAGACTTTTAATTCCCTTCTCCTTCCCTTCCCTAATCAAACACTTATGGAATCAGGCAGGGCATCTGGAAGCCTACAGGTCTTGTGTTGGAGGCACAGGCCCATCCTGTAGAGAGGAGTAGAATGTGGGCATTCTGAAGCCAGGGCAGACTTCTCCAATTTAAATTAGAGAGAAGGGACCCAAATTCTTATCCCCACAAAAATTCTTTTTGAAGCATCAAAAGAGATCAGAATGTTATTCTAGTAGGAGGCCCCTATTGAAACCTTGGGGCAAAGGAATTGTGTTACTGCTGGTAATTGTCAACCATAACTCTAGTGGCAAACAAGCCACTGGAGGCACTCTTATCCTTGAAATGTTTGGCCCTGTGCACAATGCTGTGAAAAAGACTTCCATCTTTGGGAAGTGGAGAAGGGTACAGAATGATGTTGTCTAAATGATTTCTAAAGTCCTTTCCCTAAGTTTCTCTTGAGATCAGTTAAGACACACACTGGTAAACAACAAAAACTTCAAGTTAAGCAAGTCAGTAGTTTTATGACTTAGTTTGAGCAATGAGAGATGTTCAGTGTTCTAAGTGGCTGGCTCGTCACGTTCTGGAGGTGGCTTTGCTCCAACTGGTCACCAGTGTTTTGAATTAAAGAGAATGACAGTCTACAAATTTATGCACATGGCACTCAGAATAGAAAAGGCCAGCTTCTGGGCTCTGATACCCAAATTCAACAAATAAGGCTGTGTTCTTCCCCCAGGACCCAATATGTAAGCCTCCTTATTGTATTGTGCTGTAGTAACAGTTTCCTAGTTTTATGGGTAATCTGTGAAACCAGCCTTCCCTTTATTTCAACTTTGTTGTTGTTTTCCCTTTATACTATGAATTAAATGAATCCTTAGGGGTTTCAATTATGTTATGGGAAAAAAGACTTTGGAGTTCTGAGAACCTGAGGAACAGTTTGTTTTCCCCAGTTAGATGTTTAGGGCTTACAATTTGGTTATCATTTTCAAAACATTTCAGGAAGACTAATCATCCCTGTTACTTCTAATGTTTAAGATAGTATAATTCAATTCTCTCCTATCATCATGATAACCCTAATATTTGTATGATCTTTTTTCATTTCATAAAGTACTATTTTACACACAATAAAAATCACAAATAATCCTGTTTAGAAAGTAGAGCAGAGGAAGGAAGATAGGTTCAATTGTCCCCATTTCAGAAACCGGGAACATGAACATCAGAGAGTACTGGTGGTAACAATTATAACAAAAAGTTTCTGAACACCACCTCTGTGCTAACTATCTGCAGTGTACATTTAATCCTTATACTTGTTATACATGTATTAGGTACTATTTTCCCCAGTTTGAAGTGGGGAAGCTATGTCCCAAGGTCACGCAGTAGTAAGTAAAAAACGAGAATCAGCTTTCCGATTCTGAAATTCATTTTTCTTAATAACCAGATTACTGTCACCAGGAAAGTAATGAACCTGCTCAAGGCTACTGGCTGCCCAGTAGCCTTGGCAGGGCCCAAACCTATGTCTTTAGACTGCTCAGCACATCTTCTACATCTTGAAGCTACTTCACTGGTCTTCATTAGTCTTTTTCCCCAATATGTAGAAAAGAAACAAATGAAAACTGAGTCAAAATTTCCCTTTATAACATAGAGGAACCAGTTCAGTACCAAGTTGAATCTCAGGCTCTTACGGGATTTTTAAGTACCTAATGTTCTCTTCATAGTGTTTATTCTTTACTACCAGCACTGTCATCATCAGTTAATGCAGGCAGTCCTTGTCTCATAGTGATTCACACAAGAGCTTGTTCTGGATTCAACTATTTTGCTCTGTTTGAAATTGATAGAGCCAGTATGTTTCCCAACCAATTTGGGGGAAATTAGTTTTCATATTAACTGTAGCAGAAAAGCAAATAAGAGAGTCATTGAGGCTTCTCAGACTAACCTTTGGCATCAGCCAAGCAGAGTTAAAAATCCCAGCTCAGCTTCTTCATAACAGACAGACCATACATGAGTTGACTGTATCTCATTAAGAACCCATCACTGGGGGCTAGAGTTATGGCTCAGTGGTAGAGCGCTTTCCTAGCACACGAGGGACACTGGGTTTGTTCCCTAGCACCACATCAAAAAACTAAATAAACGAAATAAAGGTATTGTGAATATATATATATTCTCCATCACTGCATTTTAAAGTGGAGCCAACAGTTGTCTCATGGATTTGTTAGAAAGTAGAAAGCACAAGTTGAAAAGGTAGTTAAATGCTTTTTAAATGCTTTGGGGGCATGAACTTATATGGTAGGTGCCATGCTTGCATTTGCCTAACATAATCTTCATGACAGCCCTAGGACATAGGTATTATTATCACCACTTGATAAAGACAGGAAACAATCTCAAGGAGATTTAATAACTTTCCCAAAGTGAACTATACCTTAGAGTCTCAAATGCATTTCCCAAATGCTGTTAAGTATCTCTAAGCCTTCCCAAAAGTTTTCCTGAATAAGGCTATCAAAGTCTTCCTAAAGAATCCCATCTAAGTTCTATCATTTCAGTGGTTCCTTCATCTTTTTACTTGTTGCTGTAAAACTAAATCTGGAATTACAATGGCATATTTCAAAAAGTATGTATATTCCTCTGTTTTATGGATTTATGTATCACCTCCTTTATCATCTGGGATCAAGAGGGACATAAATACCTGGATAAGACTCCCCTTTCTGGGATTTCTGCACTTCCATTAACAGGGGTCACAGGGAACCTGGACAATAATTCCTCTTTGCCTGTACACTCTCAGCCTAATCACAGCTATTTGCCTCAAGCAATCTAATCTCAGGATGCCTTTGATCACTGTTTAGATTAGTCAGTGCAAGAAGCCTGACTTGCCCGGGAACTTTTACCTCCCAAACTCTAATTCCTCTCTTCTTTTCCTCCTCAAGTCCTGTGTCCCCTGGCATTCAGAACCCATCTTCAGCAAAGACTCCTGTGCTCCCAACCCCTTCTCAGAGCATTCCTTTTACCTTCTAACTCTATCAGAGATCTGGCTGTCCTAAGCATGCTGCTTTTCCTGCTACCCTCTTAAGTGATGGCAATGCTGTCTCCACTTTCTCCTGCCATTAGGTCTGGAGGTGGACTAGGTGACCTCCTTTTTCCTCACTGCTGCTTTTAGACCACTCTTTATCCCCTCTCCCTAAAAACTCCCAGCTTCAAATCTCATGTTATCAGTTATGTATAGACCTCATAGAGCTTAATATGTGAAGGCATACAGTTTGTGGTTAATTAATATGACATTTGTAGCTCTTTTATAAGGAAAGTGGATAGTGGTCTTTTGATCAAGAACATAAGTGCCTTTTAGTTAGCCAGTACTGTATAATGGAGTGTGGGGTCGGGGAAGTAGGTTCTACTTTCATCAATCTAAGAATGGGCACCTTAACTTCTTCAGAGTCAAGGAGTGCTGTGGTTGGAAACACAGTCCCTGTCCAGAGTGGTATTCACAAGATTTGTTTCATGGTGGGACTGTGTGGTTCTGGGCCAAATTAAGTTTGGTATGTCTCACTTTCCTAGTCTTTGTGGAGAAGTGAGACAAGAAGAATATGTAGTAGGGAGTTGGGCATTCATGTACAAAAAATATTTTCCTGAAATAGGAAGTCATGGAGGACTCAGGTTCTGAAATATAAAGTGTTGGTCTACTTAATTTTGAAAGGAAAACTTTGTATAATTTAGCAAGACCTTCTTGTTTAAAGTTAGTCTCAAGCAAAAGAGCCTTGTTGGATTTCTCCGTAATTCTCAGTAGTTACCAGAGATCAGAACAGTTCCTTATCTGTAACAGGTCTTTAGGTTATAGACCTAATGGGGATATAACTTTAATGTTGTAGAGTTAAACCAACTTCACACTATTTATAAGACATGTCATACAACACCGAAAACAAGAAATTAGAGTATGTGGAAACTATGCCACTAAAATTAAGCAGCATAAGGAAAATGAATGTAAGCCTATAAGTCACAGCCTGACTTCTGTTTCAGCAGCTGACCCAGGGGCAATAGAGCCAAGAACAATTTTAAGACCTGTTCTGACTCATAAAGATTATTTGATATTGCCCCCACCCCCCACCTCCATCCACTGCCAAGTGAGTACCAGGGTTTAGGAAAAAGATTTATAATATCACCTAGTTCATTTCTGATCTAACTTTGATTCTGGCTTCAGCAAAATGAGCTACATGCTCTTTGTTAAGTATCACTGGCAGTGCATTTCCTAACAGTTTATGTGGCTGTCAGTGATCTTTGTGATTCTCTGAGGATAGGCATCAGAGATATATATACTTCTTGGAAGTATGCTAAACTAAGTGATGGCTTAGTTTATGTTACCTGAATGTGAGTACTGTTGATGTGGCATTCACATTAATTTTCATATCTACTTAATCAAGTGACAGAAATCATAACTTCAAATGTATATTTATGACATCACTGTATTGGTCTTTCTTTGGAGATGAAAAACATGTAGTTAAGAACTGTGAAAAATCACCTTGATTATACCAGAATACTTACACAACAATATTGTATAAACAGGTGATTAATAGTTCGCAGTATAACCTGAAGTTGGAATTTTCGGTGTGGAGGTAGGAAGTGTTAGGCAGTGGGGTGTATATATAATACCAAGGCACATTATTGCAACTTGGCACTATTGATAGATTATGCATCAGAAATAGAAGTTGTCATGGACAGTGACGCAGGAGTGGTTCAGTGGAGTAGCAAGTCTGGTGATAGGGCAGTAGGAGTATTTCTACAGGCTCATGGGTAGGGTAGGTGGGTAGAAGGCTGACACCAGAAATATTTTCCAAATTAGGGAAAAACTATAAAATACTACAACATTTAATAAAGAGACAGGGAGCTTCTACGTAGCTAAAACTCCCAGCATGGGAATGTTTTTGGCACAGAATCTGGATCTTATATGTGAAAGGCTCTCAGTTCATTTGGAGCAGGAGAACAATTTTTTTTTCCTTTCACAAGGAAGCTTTATGAAGCGAACCAGTAGGAAATTACAATCACTTTATAGAAACTTACTCTAACATTAACCTGGTGGGACTTTATCTAGTCCTTTCATTTCTCTTGCTCACCTAAATCCTAAAATAGAAAATGTATCCTTTAGAATGGCACAATGACAAACTCACAAATATGGCTTTGAAAATACTCTACAAAAGTCCTCAGGGACAGTCCTCTGCCCCTGTTTTGGATACCGCCAATAACATTGCCTTTTGTTAAACTCTCAACTGTAAGGATAATTTCTTTTATGTATAAATCCCATATATTATCTTTTGCACCCATTTCTTTCTGCTCTGTCTTCAGAGAAGATGGAAAACAGCTGGTTACTGTTCTCTGCTTTAGAATCCTTATGTATTCAAGAAACTGTTATTAAATCACCACCTTTGACTTGGATTTTCAGATAGAATCATTCCCATCATGTTAGTATTCCATATAAATCTTATTTTCCAAGTCTAATCAGTCTTGTGGCTCTCTTTTAAACCATCTGGAGCCCAGAAGTTAGTGCTGTTGTCCATAAAGCCTGACCAATTCACTAATAAAGAGATGGTTTTGTGCTAGGAGCAAGGATGCACACCTGTAATCTCAGCCACTCCAGAGGAGACCTACAAGCTCAAGGTCAACCTTGGCAACTTAGTAAGACCCTGTCTCAAAATTTAAAAAATAAATAAATAAAAAGGGATGGGTATGTAGTTCAGTGATAGAACACCCTGGGTTAAATCCCTAGTACTGCCAAAAACAAACAACAAACAACAACATTCTTTTGTGATTCATAAGTACTTTTTCTTATGAATCTCATTTCCTTGCTTGAATTTTGAATTGTATTTTTAATTGCAGTTTTTGAGATATCATTTATATACCATAAAATAGACTTATTTTGAAGTGCATAATTCACGTTTTTTGTTCCTGTTTTTGTATATTTACGAGGTTGTACAGCTATCATCACTATGGAATTCCAGATCATTTTCATCACCTCAAAGGAAATATTCAGTGCCCATTATCAGTCACATCTGATTTCCTCTATTTTCTATATTATGGATTTACTTATTCTGGACATTTCCTATAAATGAAGCCATAAACAAAATATTGTCTTTTGTATTGGCTCCTTTCTTTTAGCATAATAATTATGTTGATTCATATTATAGCATAAATTAAGATTTATACAAACAGATATGATAAATTGTGGTATAAAGGTGTATTAAGAATTGTAATGCAAAAAAAAATCAATGAGAGCTCATGTATAATGACATAATTTGGCGTGAACATACTTTATATACAGAGTTATAAATTGTGCTGTGAATGAATAATAATGAATGTAATGCATTCCACTATTGTCATGTATGAAAGAAATTTAAAAAGAGATTTCATTCATTCTTATTTATAGATGAATAATATTCTGTTGTATGAAAACCTCACATTTTATTTATTCTTGCCTAATTATTAAATTCAGAACTACATTAATTAATTAATTAATCCACTCCATTTTTACCCCAGGAACACTCTGTCATTTTGAGGTTTTGGATCTTGTTTAATCTTTTATTTTTTTAACAAAATTGGCATTGTGTCATTTATTTATTTTACTAGACAAGGATTTACAATATCTTTGATATTGTGTGCATGGACTGATATAAAACAGGATTCGAATGCAGAAAAGAGAAAACAAAATGGAATATGGTAAATGACATAAAAGAGGAAAAATTATTTCACTTGAGAGGGTATCAGGAAAGGTCCCCCAGAAGAGGCATTACTTGGAGGTTACATAACTAGTATATTATATTAAGGGAATAAATTAAATTTTCTTTTTAAATTATTTGTTCTTTTTAGTTATACATGCCAGTAGAATTTATTCTGATATATTTATACATGCAAAGAATATATCTTATTCTAATTAGGATTCTAGTCTTATGAATGTACATGATGTTGAGATTCACTGTGATGTCTTCATATATCTACATAGGAAAGTTATGTCAGATTCATTCCACTGTCTTTCCTATTCCTAAACCCCCACTTCCCTTCATTCCCCTTTGTCTAGTCCATTGAATTTCTATTCTCCCAACCCCCACCCCTTGTTGTGTGTTAGCATCCACGCTTTAGAACATTTGAACTTTTGTTTTCGGGGACTGGCTTATTTCACTTAGCATGATGGTCCCCATATTCATGCATGTACCGGCAAATGTCATAAAGTCATTCTTTTTTAAAAAAAATTATGTGTGTGTGTAGTTGTAGATGGACATAATGCCTTATTTTACTTACTTATATTTTTATGTGGTGCTAAGGGTCAAACCTAGGGCCTCACACTTTCTAGGCAAGTGCTCTACCACTGACCCACAAACCCAGCCCAAGCCATTCTTCTTTATGGCTGAGTAATATTCCAGTGTGTGTGTGTGTGTGTGTGTGTAACAATTTCTATATTCATTTGTCTGTTGATGGGTATCTAGGTTGGTTTCATAGCTTAGCAATTGTGAATTGTGCTGCTATAAACATTGTGGCTGTGTCACTGTAGTATGCTGATTTTAACTCCTTTGCATATGTACTAAGGAGTGGGATAACTGGGTTAGTATTTTATTTCTTTTTGTTTTTTTCCTTTTCTTTTTGTGGTGCTGGGAATTGGATCTAGAACTTCACACATATTAGGAAAGCACTCTACCATGAAATTACATTCTTTGCTCAGCCCTTTAATTCTCTACTCTTCAATTTAATAAAATTCCTTTTAATCCCTAATTTTACTATCTTCATAATATTATTTATAAACTGAGGAAAAGACCAAAGCCAATCTGCATATCTGCCCAGAACATTACTTATTTTGTCTTTAGATACGTTCATGATATTATAGATATAACAAGTCCTATTAGGATGTAATAGGTTTTCATTCCTCAAAAGCTTAGACATTCATTAAATTGTCTTAGAGCAGGGTACTTCTCAAAACATGATAACTAATTTCCTAAGGTGATCAGGGAGTAGATGGGATTGAATGGAGATAATTGATGGAAGATGCCCAGTTATTATAAAACTTCCCTCCTGTCACTGATGGTAATTATCTGTTCCCTTTGCTTGAGCAGTAAACAGCTAGAGGAACCTTTTATGAGCATGGGTTTACTCCCATGAACATGAGACAGATTTGGACTTGTGTCTTGGCTTTGCTGTTTGCAAATGTTTGTTTACCCATCTATGTAGCATCTATGAAGTGGAATAGCAATACCACCTTGTAGGGTTGTTGTGATGTTTAAGTAAAATAACTTCTAAAAATCACTTAAAAGTAATGTCTGGCATAGGAGATGTACTCAACAAGGGGTATTTATTACTCTCATGTAAGATCTTAAAAATGTGAAAAAGAAATAAAGGCTGTAGTGGCCCCTGACATCAAGGAGCTTAGTATTTTTGTTTGGTTAGGTTTTTTTTTTTTGTTTGTAGCACTGGGGATTGAACCCAGGGCCTTGAACATGCTAGGCAAGCACTGAGCCACATCTTCAGTCCTTTTTATTTTAAGACAGGGTCTCCTTAAGTTGCTGAGGATGGCCTCAAACTTGCAAAATACGTCTCAGCCTCCCAAGTAGTTTGGAATCATAAGTGTCACCACACCTGGCTAAAACATTTACTATTCTGATGGCAGAAACAAAGTTGACAATTGATAAATTTAAATTTAAGAACAAAATTTAAAACTTAAGACTGAGAAAGCATAGAATAATATTTTCTCATGTCACTTCAGTGAATTCTGGGGGTGAGGTAACTATAAGGAAGTCACTGTTGATATCAAGAGAGAAATGTTTTTCTTACTCAAATACTCATCCTTGTAGAAATCCCCTTGAGGGCTGGAACTACATTTTCTTCATCTTTCTATGCCTGGAAGTACCTCACAAAATAACTACACAAAGTAGTTAGAAGTACTTATTGAATTGTCATTTTATAGCATTCTAGATTGTGCCTTTCATTCTCTTCTTACTCTCCACCTCTAATTTATGCCTATAGTATTCACCCATACCCTGATGAGTCCCAGATCTCTGCATCTAGCCCACACTTCTGAGCTCTAGGCCCTTGTTTCTAAGTGTCTGTTGGGAATGTTCTCTTAGATGTTGTGTGACTCCCTCCTACTCAGAATGCCCAGATCTGCACTGTTAGTCTGTTTTTCCAAAAGGACACTTTCACATTCTCCCTATCTTGCTTAACAGCAATTCATTATCTTTTTAGTCACAATTTTGGAGCATAGAAACTTTCCCATAACCAACTGAATTTTAAAAAATATTTTTAGTTGTAGATGGACACAATACCTTTGTTTTATTTGTTTATTTATATGTGGTACTGAGGATTAAACCCAGGGCCTTACATGTGCGAGGCAAGCACTCTACCACCCACTCCCGTCCAATTGAATTTTATATTCCTTTTTCTTCTAGTTCAAAACTCCCTCTAGACAGAATTCTGTCTTGTTCTTTATTATCTCTGCCTATCCCAAGGCCTGATTTGGGATACGTATGGTTTTAATAAATGTCTAATGAATACAACTTTGTTTTCTATAGCTTTTCATTTTCTATTGCAAGGACACACACTTATAAATACTTATTTGTGCCTGCGAACACATACATATAGTGTTCTCACAGCCCTTCAAATTTACCAACTCCTGACCAGTTCTTCAACTCCCTTAATTTATTGTGGAGATTGTTGTATGGCACAAGCCTAGAGGCATGTGCAATTGTTAAAGGATATATGGATTGAAAAGTCTGGCACGATAACTCATAATTCCTTCAGGCTAGTTAAGCCACAGATCCCATTCTGCCAAACCATTCTCAGACATTTCTCAATTATTCTTTCTCCTTTGTTAACAAATGTTTAAAAATTTTAAAAAAAGAAAGAAAAAGAAAAGAAAAAGAAAATCCTAACTTATGAAATTATCCCAGCTTTGATGAAGATAGAGTTTGGATTTCCAGTTGACCATTTTCCATTCTGTCACTAAGATGTATTTGGAGAATAACAACAAATAACCCTTGAGCCTTGCCATTGTTTCTTTATGGTTTATGTTTCATGCTCTGCTGCTTAACCGGCAGGGAGGGAGGCTTAACTGACAAACCTAATTTCTGTAGCTCTGCTGATATCATCCATGATTCAAAACCACAGTGAAAAATTACAAATCAACCTTAGCCACATTTTTTGTTGTTCTTACTGAGAAACACACATTCACAAAGAAGTTTCATGTTTGCCAAGTGGGGCAAAACAATCATGGTATGAAATAAAAGGAAAAAATGTGAACCTGTGGAGGATGAACTTATTTAAGCTATAAAAAGAAAATGACTTGATTTCCCTATTGCCAGATCTTTTAATCCACCTCCTTTTATGCAGTGTCATCCTGCACAAAACCTTGGGTTAATTAGTTGCTTTCTCATCCTGAGATTGCACTGAAATGGTATGACTCTGTTACAGTACTTGGACAACTCTCAAGAACAACTTTTGGTTGGAAAAATTATTGTAAAAATAGTATCTGTTTAGGATCCAATTTTGTTCTTTCCTAATCTCATCCTTTGCCAGTGTCTCACTAGCTGTATTAGTGATGCTGCTCAGCATCTAAGAAATAGAAAACACGGCTCGGCATTCCTCTGCTTGGCAAATATTCCTTCACCTGGAACATCTGTCAAAATTCTACTCCTTCCTCAGTGTCTAATATCACTCCTCTTAAAAGGCTTTCAGGTTCACATTGTGTGCTGTTTATATTTTATCCAACTCTTTAAGATCCAGTGTATGCATAGTAGGTGTTAAGTAATTATTAAGTGGATGTTAATATTAGGTTTGGGACTGGGGATGTAGCTCAGTGGTGGAGCATTTGCCTGGCATTTGTTGAAGCCATGGGTTCAATCCCCAGGACCACCAAATAGTCTCTCTCTATATATAAGATAGAGTTAGACATAGAAATAGGGATAGAGATGTATCCAGACTCAGGAAATTGCTTTTCTTATGCTACCAGGATATATTTTTATATAAACAACAAAAATAATCTTTAAGAAATATTTTAAGCCTTTATAGTACATACAGAAAACACAAGAGAAAAATATTTGTTTTTTACAAAAAGATTTAGACATACTATTGTGAAATGGTAAAATGTTTTTATTTTTTATAAACATTGTAGATTTAGAAAAATTGTGAAAAGAAACCTAAAAAATTCTAGGAACAATAAATCATAGTAGATTGTACTTTAGCAACTTGTTCCAGTATCTTGCTTCATAGCTATTACTGAATTATCTGTACTTGTAGAGGAATAATGCTACTTAAACCCAAAACAACTTATCTTTATGTTTTGATACAAATTTTAGGATTCTTGTCCAGCTTATTTACTCTTATACTCATGTTTTACCTGGATTCTCATTGAAGTTAGTTCTCCCTAAGTGTTTGGAGGATATAGAAACATGATAAGAGCTGGGAGGCAGGCAGTTCAAGTTTAAATTTGCTATGAAGAACCTTCAAAAATAACTTTCTTTCTAGATTGAGGTTCTACAAACTATATCCTGTAGAACATAAGGTGTAGCATAAGCTATAGCCTGCAGAGCAAAAGCATAATCATGGGATGGTAATTTAGACAGCTATTTTGCAGGAACACATTCAGCTTGCTGGTTGACATTCAGAACTGTAGTTGGAAATTGTGCCCAGTTCAGCAATTTGTAATTATTGGGGAGAGGTTGAATCTAGAGGTGGCTGAGAGTTCAGCCACAAAGGTGATTAAAGGATTGGGAAAGAACTATGAGGGAATTTAGAGAAACTGGGATTAGTCAGCATGGAAAGAAAGGAGGATAAAGGGCAATTTAATAGCAATCTTTATGTATACAATGAAGCTAAGTAGAGCATAGTGACTGGTGTTTTCCATCTTACCTCAGGACAACACAAGAAACTTAAACTACAGTATGTACAATTTTTGTATGAACATAAGGAAGTATCTTCTAACAAGCAAAATTGGAGTGGAGTACTGAAAAAATATGGTAGAATTCTCATTTTTGAGGATTAAATACACAAAGGTGCGCTTACGCACACACACACACACACACAGATTCATATTCTATTCTCTTTGGGTTTGTTTTAAGATGAGTCTTGCTTAAGGACTATGGTGTAGACTTGATGACATCCTGGAATCCTTTAATTCTATCCATTATGTAACATTATTGTTTTTGAAAAAAATAAAGTTTTCTGAAGTTCTGGGGATGAAATCCAGAGCTTTCCACTTGCTAGGCAAGCTCTTTACTACTGACCTATGCTCCCAAGCCTGTTTTATTATTTTAAAATTCTTCTTCATGGATAGCAGAGAAGAGCAAGTCCACCTATCAAGTGAGGAGACAGTGTGATATAGTTTTGTTTTTATACAATTTTTCTATTGATCATATTAATTATCAATTATTATTATGGTGATAATAATGATTATTATTATGTATTAAGGACTCTGTGTCAGCAATGAGCTAACTGCTTTGCATACATTATGTCTAATTTTTATAGTAAGTGATTTCATCCTGTTTTATAGGTGAAAAATTTGAGACTAAGGGAAGGTAAATAACTTGTCTAAGGTCACAAGTAGTAGATGGGAGCGCCAGAATTTAAATTAAGGTGTCTTAGCTCCAAAACATGCTTTCCTTCAGCATAGCTCCCTCCTCCCCATCCTAGGCAAGACTCAACATCTCACTTCTCTAGAGACTGTAGGTCAGAGTGGTTTCTTGGCATTCATAGGAAGTATGATTAGCTTGGTGAAAATGTTCCCTTTTGCTGGCAAAACAATGCACATATTGCTTGAATTATTTGAATCATTACTGTTATGAAAATTAAAGTTATTTCATTCTCTTTCTTTCCTTTACCACAGTGTGAAAATTTACTGAAACAGAACTGTCACTTTTTTTTTAAAAGAGAGAGAGAGAATTTTTTTTTTTAATATTTATTTTTTAGTTTTCGGCGGACACAACATCTTTGTTTGTATGTGGTGCTGAGATTGAACCCAGGCCTCACACATGCCAGGCGAGCGCGCTACCGCTTGAGCCACATCCCCAGCCCCAGGACTGTCACTTTTTGAAATCACTCTCTTTGAATTTTTTTTTTTTAAGGAACTTAGTTCTATCATTTTGTGTTCATAAAAACAGCTCCTGGTATATCAGACATGCTTGATAAATTTGAGTTGAGGGAGATAAATGAGTGAGAATTTAGTATGGGTTTAAAACAGTTTATTTATTTATTTAACCTTTGTTTTGTTTATTTGTTTTTATGTGGTGCTAAGAATCAAACTGAGGGCCTCACCCATGCCAGGCAAGCACTTTACCAATGACCTACAACTCCAGCCCTAAAACAGTTTTATTTTAAAGCACTTGATACAAAAAAATGAGCTCTGGTCACAAGTCATATAATTTGTATTCTACATTTAGCCTTACCACTGTCAGTGATATGACTTATGTTGTCACTACTTCTTGACTGGCCGTCACATGCAGTTTATCCTTTGTAAGATGATAGAATTTAATCTAAATATTTACTAAGGCCCCTTCTGTTCTCAACTTTTATAACTAATTTTTACAATAAGTGATTATGAGCATGGGAATAAAACATGATTTTTTCTCACTTTCATCTGGAACCCTACAAACCAGCAGATTTAGTAAGAAAACCTAACGTTCTCTAAAAATACTATAAGAAGTTCTGAACTTACCAACAGGTAGGTTCTAAAACTTCATGCATTCTAAACCCCAAAAGCCACTATTCAGTGTTATAGTATATGATAAGAACCAAGATGATGAAATAATTTTTGATACTTCTTGACATTTCTCAGTGCAAGTGAAAGTCATTTCAGCAGATGCCTCTGTATTATTCCTCTTAATCATGACAAGAATTTGCCATTTTCAAGGTCTCATATGTTGCAGGATGGGAAACAAATAGCTCTGTGAGTAGATATCTATTCACAGCCAGTTTCAGAGTAAGGTGGTTTCCAGGGTGTTGGGAGTAACTAGGCCCTGGTCTTCAGTCTAGGCTCAGATACATTGCCACAAGGCCTTTGGCATACACTGAAGAGCACTCGCATCTCAGTTGGTCATTCATTCATCTTGTTTCCGAATAAAGAGAATAGCCCTGAAAACTGACAGAACAAGATCCCAGCTGTAGTTTGGGGCTTGCCCTTTTGGTTTGGCAAACCTTCAAATTGGGGACAGGCTCAGAGCTGTGTCATAGATCTATTATATCTGTGTACCCTGTCAACTGTCAAAATTGTCTCTTCTACACAAATGACTTAGGATCGGACAGAATGGTCCTGACCAGCTTTTGATGCCATTGTAGGTAAGGCTATCACTGTCTGGTCATCCTAAAATTTCAACTTTGACTAGCTTGAAGCAATACTTCAAGCAATGCTTCATTTCTAGCATATAACAATATGTATTCTTCCTCTGCTTTTGAGTGTCAGTTAAACTTTTCAACAGAGTGTCCAGAACTGAGAAGGCACAGAGGAGTCATGGCCTGTAACTAGTTAAGTGGTTACAAAAAGCATCAAATTGTATGACAGTCTTACACAGGTGATTTTTCTCATTCATTGTAATTTGCATTGTATTTGTTCAGGGTTTTGGATTGCAAGTAATAGCAACTAACCTTGGCTAACTTAAAGAAATAAAGTATAATCTTTGAATGGATATGGAATAGGTCATATCCTAAAGAAGAACAGTTTCCAGATCAGAACAGCTCTAGGAGTACTGGGACCAAAAACCTATTGGACAGTTATGTCAGGTTACTACTGATGCGGTGAATCCACTTCAGATATTTTCTGATCTTAATTGTTCAAATTCCCAGAAGAGAGCCTGACTAACTGGCTTGGATTATAAGCCTACCTCTTGTCCAGGGAAAGGACCTGTATCTTGGAAGATAGTTTTACCAGCACTGGTCCTGAGGAAGTTAGGCAGTAGTTATACCCAAATCCAAACTAGAGTATTTCTACAAAAAGAAAGGGAGGCTGGAAGACAACAGATATCCACTGCAAAACCTGTTCTATAGTGAGGTAATAAGTTTAGTCTTTCAATCAAGAAATGAGCTTTATAAGGGATTTCTGCTTCTTCATAGTTGCCAAAGTGACCCTGATCCAGCTCAGGAGTTCTCGGCTCTGATGTTAGTGTTCGTTTGCCTACAATGTACTTTTAGAATTTAGATCAATAATTAGCAAGAAGCATCTTTGGTTACTGTAGTTTGGAATAGAATGAATTTTTAAAATTCTTTGACTGTGATAGAAAATCCCATCATCATGTTTATTACATATGGAAGGCCAAAACTAGGGTTATTCATTAGCAGTAAACTGTCAGAAGAACATCTTACTTATTTGCTCACTTTTGAGTTGTGTAGAGTGTTAGAATTAGAGTCCTTGAGGGCTTTGACTAACTGACTGACCTCAAACAAATTGCCAGATGGATATTTCTGCTTCTGTAGACTGAGGGATTTGTAATAAGAAGCCATATTGTGGACAGTAGATCATAATAATAAAAAAATGATTTTAAAATGAGGATGACACATTGATTTGGAATGTCTTCTCATCTGTATTTACTAATTCCTAAATGTTTTCCCTCATGCTTTCTTCTTCAAGTGAAAAGCTGCATGCTGCCTTTTTCTTCTCTCTTTGCCTGTTCTGATTTTTGTTTTCCTCAATCACTCTGCTTTTCTTCCTACACTTCTGTTTTCTCTCTTCTTATCTCTCTTCTGTTAATCCCCACTGTGTTTACTGACCTATGTGCCAAAAGGCAAAACCTTCTCCATGCCAGTGCAGTGAAAAGCAGCAGCTGTCAATGCTCAGCAAGTTCCTTGTGACCCATGAATCAATGGATAAGAACCCTGACAATGAATGTTTACGTGCATATGTTTGCATGTATATATGAGCTGTATGATAATATCTGCTGAATGGAGCAGTACCTGGATCTTTTCTGGTAGAATTTTGCAGATAGCTTTGTCTAAACCTATTTTTTAGTCAAGTAAGTGGATGAGATTGAGAGTCTAAGAAGTTTATGAGAAAATACATAATATACTAAGGAGAGAAACAGGGACAGGACACCATTAAACAACCAGGCATCTATATATTCTGCTGACACATTATTGAGAGAGCAGGCACAGGAATGTATTACAGATGCAGTGATAGAACAGAAAGCAGAACCAGGAAAGGAAGAGATGGTAATAAAATCCAAGCCATTCATATATTTAAATGAAAGAAGAAAGGGGACAGTGTACATAGTGTGAAAGGGCAAGAAAATGAAGGTAAAGGCATAAGCAGTGGAGACAAGTAGATCAGAAAAGCAAGAAGCCCTCCTCTCATCAGTATAATATTACATGTTAAAAAACAAATGAGGGAAATGCAAATAAATTATACAGATAAAGTATCGTTGGTACTTTGGGGATATAAAAGGTCAATAATACTAGAGTAGTATTTTCTAAAAAAGTCACTTTGGAAATCAAGTCCTCAGGAAAGAGAATTGGAGAATTTAAATAGATGTAATAAGGAACACTGGCAAGTAATACAAATCTTAAGCCTGAGAAGTAATTTTATGTTGTACTGGCAGGGTAACAACTGGCAAAAAGGAAAAACAAGATGGTGCTATACACCCTGGGTGTTGAGAAACCAGCCCCGGCTAACAAAAGAGCAGACCCACCTGACTGTTTGCCAAGTATTATTCTAGGTGCTTTGCATTTACTTCTAGTGTAAACCTCACTATACATAAAAGTGTAGCCAAGGACTGAGAATGTTATCCATTGGGAGGAAAAAGCAGAGGGAATTTTCTGAGTTATTTCCAAAGTCATAAGGCTCAGGGGAAATTACTTTGATTTTGTCAAGTCAGAGTGAACAGCCAAAGGCAGCAGACATAGGATATTGTCAGAGGTAAATCACCCAGCTTGGTCTGTTCTGTCTTATTGCAAGGTCAGAGGATAATAGCAAGCTGGCCAAATGTTTTCAACCATGGAAATCCCCTAACTTTCCAACTGCTGCAGTCCCACAGCTTCAAGGCTTTACTCACAGGATGGCTCTTTTCCAGCTTTCAAATCTCTCCAAGTTGATTAATCATTTTCTTGTTCTGACTCATTCAGGCCTCTAGAAAATAGTTGGAGGTAGTGGATGGGCTATGTAGATCAAAAAGGTCAGATAAATTAGTTTGATGTTAGTCTATAGAAAAACCTAGAAGACATTGCCAATAGCCTTTAAGCATGCTGTCCTCAGATGGTAGTATGTGGGCTATGGCCAGAGGCCACTGGCTCAGACATGTATTTGAAACAGAATATTTTCATGTGTGTTAGGAAACTTGGTTATATGTGAGTATTTTAGTTTCTCAATGTAAAATTAGGAATTGGAGGTTGGTTATTTAGCAGAATTCCATCATGACATATTATCTTTTTAGCTATTTAGATGGATAGTAGACTATGTCATAACTCTCTAACAATAAAAACAACAGCAAACACATGTAGTGCTTATTATTGTTTGTCAGACACTAAACTACTTGTTTTTCTTTAAAGATTATATATTCACAGGACTAAAAGGTCAATTCTGTTTGTCTGAACCAAAGTGTAGATACCGATTGCATTATTTTGCCTGGCTAGTATTCCCCATTATGAAGTTTGTTATTTAAGAAATTGTTCACTTTTAGATTTGCAATTATACTTCTAAGTTATACTGGAAAGTTCATTTTTCTTGATTTTGTGATGTGTTAATCTCCTGGCTTATTCTCTGAGTTCAGAGACATTTATTAAATACCCGAGTATACTAGTCATTGGAGATATAGCTGTAAATAAGACAGTCCTGGTAGGGACCTGAAGGTTCATTGAATTAGTGCTTTGTGGTTGGTCTGAGCAAAATATTTAGGGAAGCATAGAAGAAGAAGTAGATATTTCTGTGAAGAAGAGGAGGAAATATTTGAGTTGGAACATCACGAATAAATTTTCTAGATTGACAAGGTTGAAAGGAGCATCATCAATACAGAAAACAGCATGTGTAAATGATAAGGGTGTGAAAGAACATTGCATATTCAGGTAAAAGAAGACATTTTAATAGGATTATAGAAAAAAAAATTGCCTAAATAGGTTAAGACTGTGATGGACCTTGTGTAGCATACTGTGAGTACTAGAAGGGTTTATGGGGGTTTTAAAGAAAGAAAGGAACTTTATTTTGTTATGTTTTAGAAAGAGAATTCTGATGATAGTATGATGTGAGAGAAAAGGGTAATAAAAGGACCAGTAGGAAAGCTGCTGTCTAATCTGGAAGTGGTGGCCGCAGCAGCAGAAGAGAAGGGATAGATTTACAAAGCATTTTAGAAGCCAAATAGGGAGACTGCAGTGAAAGTTTGGGTGAAGGGATTGGTGTTCAGATGAGACCCAGGTTGGGGACTTGAGTATCTGGGTAGATCATGATGCCATCAACAAGAAATTCTAATGAAAAGCAACCTTGGAGAATATCAAGGTTACTTTGTAACATATTGAGTTTAAATAAAGGTTCTAGTAAGAGAAGACATTCAGGTAGAGAAGTTCAGTAGGTAACCATAGAATAGTCAAGAAAAGAGAAGTACCTAAAGTACTTGAAACCAGGCCAGCGATTAGATCAATCAAGCAAAAGAGAAAGGGCCACGACAGCAAAGAGTGTATTCTTTTCATTTTGCCTATCAAGGCATGTACACCTTGCTGTATAGAGAAAACTTTAGGAATCATTAATCATATACACTTTGGATTCTGTTCTTTTCCTACACATGACAAACGTTTTTAATGAGGTTTGAAGTCTCAAACAAAAGCTAGTAGGATACTGACCCCTTCTAAGCTGTTAGTTTGTGTCTCTTTGGGGAGTTGTTCTCTTGAATGCTAAACACATGCCCCTGCTCAGCTTTCCCTGTTGGCCTTGATTCCTAGTGACTGCTGATGTTATATAGATTTGCAGACATCCACACAAAGAGTGTCACTTGTAAGCAGTCCCTTAACTAATTGTAGCAATCTGTTCCTCAAGTCTCTGAGAAAGGACACAAATTGATTTCCCAGCACTTGTCCATTTTCAAGGACACCTGTGTGACCCTCTATCAAATCAGCTACCCCTTTACCTTTTCATTCACTTGCTATCTCAATTATGTGGGCAGTAATGTATCTGCCTCTAAAGTCCCTGTCCTGGGAGAAATTGTTTCATAAGAGAGTTATTGGGATTTTTATTTTTATTTTTTTATTTTTATTTTTTTGCTATGGAGCCAACTCAGAGATTTAAAACTCTTCCAGCCTGCAGAGCACCTGGATTCAAGTGTCTATTCCCTCCTGACTCTACAGGATTGAGCTGCATTTGAAATTGAAGCTGATAAGCACATGGAGAAACTCTGTTTCTTCCTGTTGTTCACTGAAGCAATGAAAAGTAAATGAATTTAGATAGTCCACAGCCAGTTTGAAGTATCACAAAATGGGACCCAGCAGTGTTCTGGGACTAGAGAGCCTTAGTTTTATTGCCATAAGCATAACCATCTTGCAGGCTTCTGGAGCGGCTCCCTCAGGGATGCAGCTTTTTCCTTTGTGATGAAAATTGACTTCTCTGATTTGTGCTCTAATTTTATGGTGCCCCTACCTTCTAGCGCCTCACACCTAAGAGGTCTGTAATAGATATTTGTTAACTGGTTGGGTTTTCCATGTTGTGAAGGTAGCTTAACCTATAAAAAGTCTTCTGAGCAACTTGAATGTAATCTACTTTACTAATTGCTTAGGAAAGGTGCGTGTGTTGATTCAAGGTCACAAGCTGGCAGCCATGGGATCCTCCAGCCTGTAGATATATTTTATTGACTCTCTCAATGATGTCTTTAGAAAAAAAATATGAATTCAGTGTCAGCATTTAAAACTTGAGAGATGTCATATAAAATCCAGGCTCTTCAAATTAGAAGCTCTCAAAATGTTGTATCACATTCTTGCAGGTGACAATTCATTAGATCTCAACAGCTTCTGCTCCCTTTAGATGGGCATGCCTCTCACAGTTTGCCAAAGTTCACACCGCTCCCTTTCCTTACACCTGACCCACTTCATTCAGATATTTGTTAACTGGTTGGTTTATATTACATGACTTGCTTCTGTAATCTTTATTTGTAGTCTCTAGTGGTAAAATTATTTAGATGCTTACAAGTTAGCATGATATTTTTAAAATATTTTAAACAGACTTATTGAGACATAATTCACATATCATAAAATCACTTAAGGTATGCTGTTCAGTATTTTTATTTACTCACTGAAGCGTGTAACTATTGTTGTACCACTGAATTTTAGAATATTTTTACACCCAAAAGAAATCTTACATTTCTTAGCAGTCACTCCCCATTCCCTCCCCCATTCCCAATGCTTTTCTCTAGCTTTTGGCAATCACCAATTGCTTTCTGCCCCTAAGGATTTGGGTTATTTCTTTCCTACTTTCAGCTTGTAAATATCACTACTGTGAAGATTCACATACAGGTTTCCGCATGGATATATGTTTTCATTTCTCTTGGGAATATACCTAGAAGTGTAATTGTTGGTCATATGTTAACTTTCTGTTTTAACATGTTGAGGAACTGCCAAATTGCTTTCCCAAATGACCAAACCATTTTACATTCCTACCAGCAATATGTGAGGGTTCTAGTTTCTCCACATCCTTGCCAACACTTTTTATTGTCAGCCTTACAACCATCACAGTCATTGTGAAGTGATATTTCATTGTGGTTTTGATCAAAAACATTTTTTACAAAGTAGAATTCCTTAATTGTTACAAGGAAATGTTGCTGACTGTTACTCATCCCTGGGACTCTCAGCTTGATCTCAGTTCTTAAAGCCAGACCACAAAATGTAATGTTATATGTCCCTGGGTTGTGGTCTGTGGAGCACCTGCAATGAATTCCATCAGTTTGGGGTTGATGTGATGCTTGATAAAAATTCAGATTCCAGTTTCCTCCAGAGATCAGAATATCTGTGGGTAGAGTGTGATCCTGAGCCAGTTGTGTTGTTCCACTTAGCCAGTTTTATCAGGAAATTAGACATGATCTATGGTGCTTTTCAGCTGTTCTGGGCATTCTGTGAACCACGATTAAAAGGCACTAGCTCTGGAGGAATCTTGGCATCTTAACAACAACAAACAACAAGCATTTTCTGAACAGTCACCACATGCAAGGCGCCATGCTGACTGCTCAGGCCACATGGATGACTAAGCTGTATCCCTTCTTCTGTGACAAGGCAGTCTCCTTGAGGGACACTCTTTCCAGATAAGATACAACTGTAATCCAAGGAAAATGCCTCACTCTTCTGTCACTTTCCTGGGGAGCACCTGGGGAGTATGTATGGATTTGTTGCTTTCCTATGGCCTTTCCCATCCTATTCTCTTCTTCTCTGATTCCTTTTCTTGGATTCTTTTTTTTTTAGATGTTGATGGACCTTTATTGGATTCATTTATTTATATGTGGTGCTGAGAATCGAACCCAGAGCCTCATAACTGCTAGGCAAGTGCTCTTACCACTGAGCCACAACTCCAGGCCCACTGGATTCTTTTTCTCAAGGTATCACAAATGGCATCACAGCTACTCTCTGGGTACTGAGTTTCTCCATCAGTGAGGAATCCTCAGTGTGAGACCGTTGCTCAAGAGGATTTACAACCCTTTTTTCTGCCTGACCCTGAGAAGTCACACTGCCTTCTGTCCTAGGAAGCTATACCTCACCATAGTCTTTTTTTTTTTTTTTAACTGAGCTCTAAGATTCTACTCCAGTACTTGGCATGTGTTTTTCAGCTTGCTATTTGCTTTGTTGTTCACTGCTCCCTCTCTCTTCCTTCTCTCTGACTTTGACCTGCCCATCCCATCAGCCCAGCCCAGTGACCACCATTATTTGCCAGACCCTAAAGCCTCCTTTATAGTCATCCAGCCAAAAGAAGCACAAGAGCCCTTTCCTTTTTTTTTTTTTTTTGCAGCAGAATCTGATATAACTATTGATGTTTCAGCAATCTCATTTTAAATGTTCTATTCCATTGTCTCCTTAAATATTCTTTACTGACAAAGGACCTGATTTTTATCTGAGAAAATTTGGCCAATCTAAGTATAATTTAATATCTGAGTTAAAAAAAAATGAAATGTCTTAGGTTGGATGGGATAAGCTACATTGGTTACATTATTTGGACCTACAAATGTTCCTTATTTTAACCTAGTCCCTCTACCTTGAGGGTCACAGTCTGGCCACAAGAATATATACAAAGACATCTGGAAGATGAGAGACCTTCTCACCAAATATGACACCGATGTTGTCCAGGAGTCCCCATCCTCTCTGTCAGCAGCAGTGGTTTTATAGGACACTCTTTTTACCCTGGGTGTTACATCGACAATAATAAAAAGAATGTTGGGTCTTTAGTTTTCTTCATTGCAAAAGAGGCCTTGTTGTATATATTTGGAGCCACAGCTGCCGCCTATTAAATCTGTTGAGTGGGGTGACATAGAACAATACCTTTCACCCCAGGATCTGCTGAACAGCCTTAACACCACTTCCACATATAACCACTTAGGAAAGGCAGACAATATACAGAAACTTTGGGGGATTGGTTGGGGAGAGTGGAGAGAAGAAGATGGTACCTACTAGCAACATGAGCTCTTTTTCTTCGGTCTAGTATGACTTAGAATTCTTGTGAGTGACCAGAGTGCCTTTTCTATAGCATACGTAATAATGAATATTTTTTACTCTCCTAATGTATCATTACCAGAGCTTTAACTCATCAGTTGCTAGGAGGTAAAGTGGGGATAAAGGACAATTATTTCTCTGAGCAAAGAAGGACAGATTGAGCTCTCACTGACACAGGAACTTGCTCTTTATGGTGAGTCACTGGTAGAATAAGATAAAGAGTCCAGAGTACAAAAAGCCTCTTGTTTTCAGTGGCCCACTGTTTGTTCATGTCCCTGCCCTCATTTACTTTTCAAGGAAAGAGCTTCTGTTCTCATACTTGTCCCCACTCACTTGTAGGTAATGCCAGAACTCAAGGACTTTAACCTGTGGAAACTTGAAGAATCATAAGACTGTTTTATATTTTTTCAAGCTAAACTATAAGAGAAATTAAGTCTAACTTACATTTTGTTGGGTAGTTTGGGAAGATGCTGATTAGGAAAAGAAAAAGAACCAGCACTTGCTTTGCCTCGGATCCTGTATTGGACACTTTACATATACTATCTTATTCAACTAAATTAAAACCAAATTCATATGACATGTCTGCAGAGAAAAGCAATTCCAGTGAACTTGCATCTTTGTATGTTTATAATTTGTTTATATGTTATCATGGCTTTAACCCCAAAAGCCCACCAGGGCATGTTCTATTCTTGTCTTTCCCTTAAAAATGTGGCTCTGGTATACTGAGAAACCCAAATTGCATGTTCTCACTTGGAAGCTACTATACAACCTTCAAACAACCTTTTTTTCTCTTTCCTTTTTATTTTCCTTCTTCCTTGGTTGTGAGAAAAACATATTGTACTCTTTTTAAATTGTCAATCATGGTGTCATGATAAAATATTTGGTTTCATGATTTTGGCTAAATCCAATACATATGGATACCACTTAAATTTAATTTCTTTTAGGTCTCAGATTTTGTTTCTTAAAAAATCCAGTTTTGCCTGCCTTCCCCCCATTGCCTACCCTAGACAGTCCAGCACATGTGTTCTCTGCCTGCAACCTGTTGCTGTTTTCAAGACATCAGGTGATTCCCCTGCCCAATTCATGTCTCTTCTCATGAACTCTGGAATTTATACCCCACTCCCATCATTTATGAACTGGAAGACCTTGGGCACATGCCCTCTCAGTTTTCCCATCTGAGAATACTAGTTGGGTTGTTAAAGAGTGTCTGCCCTAACTCTAGGTTCCCCCTGTTCAGGTCCACCCTGTCCACAGCTGTCAGATCAGTTGGTCTCAGCTTGGCCATCCCTTAGCCCTGAAGCATCTCTGGTTTCTACCACCTGTGCTTTGGCATCTGAAGCCCTTCCGGACAAGTCCACATTGCCCTTTCCAGACCTGTCTCTCACTATTCCCTAGCATAAAATCCAGCTAGCCTAGACTAGTCAGCATTCCCCAAAGGTCCACTTGCTTGCTTCCCTTCTCATCTGGCTCAGTCCATCCTGATTGCCCAGAACGATCCCTTTTCTCATCTTTACTTTACTTTGCTTTGCTTTACTTTACTTACATCTGTCACCTTTCAAGGTGCCCTCCGGAGCCATCCTGACCCCGAACCATTGGAGGTGATTGCAAACCTCTGAATTCCTGGATGGAGCTTGTCACAGATTGCCTGGAAATAGAAGATATTAGTGCATCTTATTTTCCTATCTAGAAGGGTTGTAAGCCCCTTGAAGGTAGAAAGTCTAGTTTCTCTTGCATGGCATTGCCTAAATAAAAATTTCTTGAATGAATAAAATAAATAATAAAGCCCCCTTTATTATCTTTTTGCTTCCTCAGTTTAAATTCAATAGTTTACTCTAATGTTCAAACAAAGGAAGGTAGTGTATATAACCATCAATATTTAGCCTTATTTCATCAATGTAGAGTTTTGAGTACCTGCCAAGTGTTAGAAATTGTGTTATTCTTGTTGAGGTTAAAAACAATAATTTTTTTTTTTGTAGACGAACATACAGTATCTTTATTTATTTTTATGTGGTGCTGAAGATTGAACCCAGGGCCTCACACATAGGAGGCAAGTGCTTTACCACTGAGCTACAGCCCCAGCCCCTAAAAACAATAATTTTATAGCTGCAATTCACAGAGCCCTTCCCAGGTGCTATGTACCATGCTAAAAAAGCACTTTTCACATGTTATATCATATAATTCTCATGACAACCACATGTAGAAGATATTATTATTGGTGTATTATAATGTAAGCTATAGGTCAGAAAAGTTAGTAACTGGTTCAAGGTCACTCAGGTTGTCAGTGATGGAGCCTCTTGGTTTTAGAATATGGTCTACTCCTGGAAGGGCATGACCTTGGACAAGGAGGGCCTATAAACCTGATCCTGAACCTGAAGGAGCTTATGGTAGAAGCTGTCTGCTGGCCGTACTCTTCATAGCTAAGCAGTGAGTCCTTCCTTGAAAGGGGTTCTGGCAGTTTGTTTTACACACTAGTAAATCTAGTATCTTGTACACTAATGATAACCTCAGTAGTGTGTGCTTAGGTATTATTACTGCTGTTTTTTAAGATGTGCTCTTCAGGATTAATTTACATCTAAAAGCCAGGACTGTTTATATCAGAAATGTTGAAACACATCAGTACTTGGTACCTTCAGATCACTCATTCCCTTGATTCACACAATAATCAATGACATTTCTTTGTAATCACTTTAAATAAGTTTTAGTATTATAATTTTTGGTATTACAAGTTTTTATTGAAACTTTTGCTATTTTCTAGATAGAAATATATCTTCAAGATGATTCAATTTTTTAACCTTTGTAAGTCTGGTAAAATAAAGTTTTTTTTTTTAATAAAGCATTCTTCTCATTTTTCATGTCATGAACTTCCTTATATTATCCAGACTTTTAGGCAAAGAAAAGCAACTTTCTGCTGTTTATTTTGTTTTTCTAATGTTTTATCTATTTGACTAATTCATCTTTTAAAAATTACTGAGTAACAACACTATTAAATTATCATAGCTGATGCTATTTTGTATCTTCTGAAGTCTAGAGCTTGCTGATCTTTTTTTTCAATATAGGCTTTTTCTTCCTTGGGGAATTCAGTTTATCTTTGTTCATTTATTTATAGCTCTGCTGAGGGTATGGTTTGCAGCCATGGTTTTTATTGCTTCAAATACTCTATAGTAATTGACATACTATACACATTCCAGGTCCCATGTTCCCTTTACATATGGACATATTCTAATTGATGTTTCAAATAGACCATAAAAGATCCCCTTTATTCTAAGATATCATTGAGATTCTAGGTCAGTTTGTTGGTCTGTTCTCCTTAAGCACAGGAGGACTGACAAGATTGCCTATTGGAAACAACCAAACTTTTATTTCTCATGCCATTTCATCACATGGGTATATCTCAGTCTAATTATATGTTGATTTGTATTCATCATAGACTTCCTCTCTTTTAATTTTCTGTTGACTTTATATGCCCCTATTTGGAAACCTTCAGGATTATTCTATCAGACTCTTCTATTAAACAGGTCTCCTTTCTTGATGGCCTGTTTCTAGTCTATTGCTTTTTTACTCACTTACGCCGTCAACCCATGTTATCTATTAAAGAAAAAAATACTGACATGTTGGGCTCTATGCTGGTCATCTAAAATATGGGAAACCTATTTATGTTATTGTTTTTATTGTGAATTGGTCCAGTGGCTCACATATCTCTGCCATATAATAAGATACTTGTCCTTAGGAGAGAAAAAAAAAAAATAGAAACCAGAATCTTCACTGAAGTTTGACTTGGGTAAAATGAGAATTCATTAAAAATCTTGAAGCTGCATTTCCTAGGAAATTGAGGTCTTTTCCTGTATTTGGGAGTGGTAAAGAATACGCCCAAGAACTTGGAGCAGATACAGCATTGGCAGACAAACAAAAGATCTGTAGGGCAGGACTTCCTTTTTATTCCCCTGAGTTTTCTTTCCCATTGTCTTAGAGAAGATGAAGCAAATACTCAGACAGAAGCGGCTTCAGGATTGTCTTTTATTGATAGGCTGCTTGTGTTCAGTGATTCCTCTGGCCCATAGTGTCTGTTGGACAGTTGGAGGCTTTTTGAAGCCATTGTATTGTTAGAGAATAATTAGGGTGAATGAAACAGGCGGTAAGGGTTAACAACAATTCTTTGTTGCTAGCAATTGCTAGTCTTGGCATCAGTGTTGGTAACAAGGCCAATCTACTGGAAGGAATCGAAACAAAAGATGGAAAGGTTGCGGTTGGTTTGTCTAATCCATCCAGTAAATCCACCCATGCATGACCATTGTGCCCTGTGAGCTCTCTGGAAATGCCTTTGGTCACACTGCATTCCAAGCCACTGGGTGGGTGATCTCTGCATGGTCTTGTACATGAATTTCCTAGAATGCTTCCCATAGCAAAAAAGGGGATGCACAGGTGTTGCCTTGGCAATTAATCGGCATACTTCACAAAGAAAACAATCTCCCAATATTTGGGTAGATGAATGGTTATGGTATGAAAAGATCATGATCTTTTTCTTAGATGGAGGAGTTAGAGACTATCCTAACACAAAATAACTGGCTGTGTTGATTGATAAGTAAAACACCTAGGTAAAACCATGACCTGTGTCCTCATTGCCTTCTCCATTCCTACTAAGCCAATCAGGCCCAGTTCTGGTCCTAGGAGTCCTGTTCTCACTTGCATTGTGATCTAGAGGAGATCCAGCTAGGGTGGGGTCCAGCAAACTGGGCTGGCTATAAATTTAATACTTCAAATATAGTAGTTCTTGGGATTGGATACATAGCTCAGTGATAGCTGAGTGATGCATGAGGTTCTGGATTCCATTCCGGAAAGAAAAAAAGGCAAAATAAAGATAGCAGTTCTTGTTATTTACTGTCTCCCCTTACCAATTTGGGAGATGAAGCTGCTGCTAAATTCTGAGTCAAATAGACTCTCAGCTATGGTTGATCAGATTCTTGATTTGTTAATAATACATTGGCAGTGTTGCTTTACATAGAGATCCTGGGTTCCTGCTTGGAATCCATCATTCGGATTTTCTTGTATTGGTGTGATCTATAAGTGTATGATGCCTCACATGTCCTCTTCCCAAATCAGTTTTCCAGCAGAAGTTCCCAAGCTTGCCTTAAATATTTGGTTCAAATTGTGCAACAGTACTTCCCCAGATGTAGGGTTGCTTTTCAAAAAGGACAGAGACTTCTGACCTTAGACCAGGGGAATTCCCACTCACATATTGAATAAGGCTCTAATTCTATTGTCATTAGGCTGAGGATACTTACATTTGAAATCCAAACTAGAAATTATCAAGGTCAATATTGAACTCTGAGCTGCGAGGCCATGGTGGTGTGTACCTACACATAAATGCTCCTGGGTCTTTGTGTGAGGAGGGCTGGTTGTCAGAAGGTTGGAGGAGAGAAATGGGGTGGTAGGGACAGCAGTGTGTTTATTTTCAGTCTGTCAGCTGCTCTGGAAAACAGCCAAATTGAATGAGATACAACAAACCTTCAGGGTTATTATAAGCCAAGGAGAGGCAAAGCCCCTTTTAAAAAGCTCTGTGGAATTTAGACTTAAAGTTTCATGTGTATTTGGTTTAGGGCAAATGTAAAATCCCTGAAATTTCCCTAGGAAAATGTTAGCTCCCAGAAGCATACAGTGGGCCCTAACTCCCTGGACAGGAGTGGCTTGAGGGATTAAAAAAAAAAAAAAAAATCCAGCACCATTCCATTTAGTCTCCTGGTTCTGTTTGGAGAAAGTAGAGAAAGATTGATGAGAACCCTGATTAGATCTGTCTCCATGGCTTCCAGCAGATTATTGGAAAGACCTGAAAAAATTATTTGACTTAGTGGGTGTAAGCCCCAGTAGATGAGGGAAAAGAAAGGGCTAAATCTCCAGGGCCCCAGTGTGCCATAATAGCCAGGGAGACTCAGTAAAGCTGACCATTTGATAAGACACTGGCATCATCTTAAAGCAGAGGGAATTGGGGATATTTAAAATAAGGCAGCCTCCATATGGGAGGAAGTGCTAGTGAACCAGATGTGGTTGTGATTTCTGTAACAGGGGTCAACAGCTGGGTTTTTTTTCCTGAGGCATGAACTATATCCTTTTCTGGCAGTCATGTTTCAAGTTCGATCCCTCCACAGTGTGACTTTGGTCTAATGTTCACATCATGAAAACACCAGGTTGTTTTTACTGCTCTTCCAAGTAGTGTTGACATTTGTAGAGAGAGAGGAAATCTGGATAAATAGAATTCTTTTCTTGGCATTGTTAAAAATATTACTAAAAAGAGCAAAGGCTGTTTTCAGAGCTAAATGGAAGGAAAGCCATTCTTTGTAATTTTGAAAGCCCAGGTAGATGGCTGGGTAAGCATTTTCTTACAGCCTATTTTAGCCTACACTGGTTTCTGAGTATCTAAGAAATATCTGATAGAGGACACAAACACACCCATTCTATAGTAGCCCTCTCTCCTAAGGTTATCTTTTCTATCATGCAACTTTTCTTTTCTGAAGAATTACATTACAGCTGGTCTGTGATGAGCTTTAAATTTTCTTTAAATTTCACTTTTAGAAGTAGGACAACTTTTCATCCTAGAACTGGAAGGAGTTGCTTGTTTAATTTACCACTTATTTTTCACATTTGGAAACTGAAATTGATAGTGGTTAAGCAAGTTGCCTGAAGTTACACAGTTAGTAGTCATAGGAACAGCTATGAAAAATTCTAAATTTCCTGATGCCTGATTTGTTTTCGCAATGTAAGCTCTGTCCCCAAGAAGAAAATTCAGGCTAGAGTCTCTGGAACTTTAAAAAAAATCGCATTTCAATAGAAACCACTAATCAAGAAAGCCTTCTTATTCTCAGTGGAACATAATTTTAAGGAGAAACATTTAGAATAACTTCATTTTGAACTACAATGCTAATTTTTCATAGTCCAGTGGGGAGTTTTTTTTCATATATTGCATGACACACATAAACGTTTTCTCATTTAATTCTTCTTTTAACCCCGAGAGCACTTATTCAAGAATGAACACTGGCACTTCTAGAACAAGTTGAATACATAAGTCCTTCACACAGAGGGTCACATACAAATAAGTGACTGCCACAAACCAAAGAAGGGAATAATATAGAGGGGAAAATATCTTTATGGTGCTGCAGTGGGCTTTAGAGTTGGCAAAAAGCATTCAGATGTGTTTCTAACTAATCCTTGGGACAGTTTTATGAAAGCAGAAAGAATATATGTAAGTACATATGTTTTTCCAAAGACAAAACTAAAGCTCAGAGATACTGCATGACTTACCTGCAACTAGAAGGCTACTGAATTGGGACTCAAAGCAGACTTGCACTCCAAGCCCACAGCTCACCTCATTACTTCATGATACATTAGTTGTTGAAGTGATAATACTTTAAAAAATGATCCATATTTTCTCTGTTTACTTATTGCTGTCTTCTCCAAGGTGAAGACTGAAGTGGCCATACTGTCCTTGCCCAGTCCTGACAGTTTCACTGCCTAGTTTGTATTGCTATATTCATGGTGTTTGCCTTATATGGAGGGATAAGGCCTTTTAAAAATCACTAAAGTGGATTTTTGAGGTTATATTCTTTTTCTCCACATCCTGAACTTCAGAGCTAATACTCTCTGGCTTTCCTTTCCCCCATGAGAAGGACTGCTGTAATGGTTGGCAGGGCTTCACCAGGCTGCCAGTGGAAATGAAGGATCTTCATTTTCAGAAAGAAAAATACGCAAGTTAGCAAAATTTGTAATTCTCTTTTTAATTTTCTAACAGCCAGATTTTCAGCTGTTATTTGTTTGTTTTCACATGTAACACTAGATGGCAGAGTAACTACACCACAATGCACCATTTCCTTTGTTTCTTGCTAGTTGGGGGAACTGGGACCCTGAATAGGGAGGCATAAACCATCTGTGATTGTATGAGATTGGACCAACCAACCTGGACAATATTTTCTTGACAGGGAACTGGCTGCAGTGATTCTAAAACATATGCTTCCAAGATACTGTCTTTAAGTTCCCTTCGTTCTTTCTCCCCCTCCCCAGCTCCCCTGTGTTTAAATTTTTCTGCCCCATTGCATTCTGGTAGCTGAGGGCAGACACAGCCTGCAGGCAGCTGCTTTGAAATGGCAGATTGGGATGGATGTGCCCAATGGTGCTGGCACTCTTGACTGTGGGTCATAGAGGGTCTGGAAGTAAGGTTTCTGAGCCCTAGCCCTGAGTGGCTCTAGCTGACTGAATTAGATCAACTTGAAGATATTGTCCTTGATAACTCAGATATGCAAAGCAGGATTTTGTTTTAAAAGAGCAGCATAATCTCCATTCAACTAGGTAGATGGCTTGGAAGTACAGTGACACAGTTGGTGGGATATGGCCTTCAGTTTTTCCCAGTACTTTGTTGGTGTCTTCTTCAGTGGATGCCTCACATGCCACAGGGCACAATAAGCTAAATAAAGCTGCAGTGCAAGTTTTGTCCTATTGTGTCATGAAAAACATGAACTTAGGTACAGAAATACTTCTTTGGGTTTTTTTTTTTCTGAAAAAAGAAGGAATAGTGTTAAAATAAAACAATAACATACCAACTGGTAATAAAACTCTTAGTGTACCCTGCATTGAGAACTCCAGTTATACTGAGTCTGAATATATAACATTGATCAAACAAAAAGATTTTAATTACAAAAGCATTCTTTACAGTTAGAACCACAATCAGATTTCCTATTAAATAGTGAGTAGTGAGTTCCTGATGTGAAATGCAAAAGAATCCATCTATAAAAATGGGAGAAAGTGTAAATCTCTACTTTTCAGGAATCCACTTGTTGTATAAAACAAAAAAAATAAGTGACATGTTTACATCACATCCTACACTACTTCCCAACTGGGAATTACATGGTATATTTTAGTTTTTAGCTGGGGGTGCTGGTAACATCCTAATTTTGCACACATAGAACTGATGACATAAAAGGGCCTTGTCCAAGTGACCAGAGTGAGTCACAGTAATCAGAATATTCCTGTAGATTAGGGATAAGGGGGTTTTGTTTATTTATTTGCCTGCCAGAGTTGCAATACTTTTATAAAGAATAAATTATATGACTTTTGAGAATACCACAAATAACATGTATAAATCAAACTAAGGTATTAATCACAGGCCACCACTATAGGGATGCTTTGAAGCTAGGAAAGGGTGGTGGAACCTTCTTGTTTGTTAAGAAAGAAATGTCATAAAAATTCCAAAGCAGGGCTCAAATTTCCAGGGGGCGGGGGTCTCTTTATTGTTTCCTCTAATAGCTACTTTGGTGCTTTGTGAATAAATCTGTTGTACAAAATACCCCTTGATGCAGGCTCTGAATTATAGCCTCACTTTGCTCCTGCTTTTTGTTTTTAGCATCCATTCTGAATTATTATTAATTTGTGATATTTTTACTGTTATTTATTATACCTTCCTCTCTCCCTACTGCCCTCTCTCTCTTATTTGTCCTATCTTTATTTTCATACTCCTCCAATTAATTGATCTCTTTGCTCTTAGGGCTATAGCAAATGTGTCTGTACATTTTTATGTAGATCTTCACTATGCAGCTTGTGTTTTTAAGTTTTTGGAATAGAATGATGGTAAAAGTGAGTCACAGCTTGTTTCTATATTTGTTTCTGAATGAAGAAGCTCAATTTGCTCACTACAATGCCTGAGGTATATAGTTGTATGGTTTACTTTTAAGAGTAAACAACCCAAATTTAGCCAGTTCTTTTAATTAGATGCAATACTTTAGAAACAACTCTTCTCCATGGAGAGTAAAAGCGTGGCCCAAATAAGCAAAATCCTCTCCCACTCCTCTGGGAGTGGGCCTTTCTGATGTTGCCCAGGCCTGCTCACCACCTTAGGACACTCACTGAGGGCCTCGGACCTATATCAAAATGACAGCTCAGACCAGAAACCAAGTGGTTGGGGTCTAACAGTAAGAATCAGAGAGTAGAGCTGAGGGGTAGGGAACATTCATAGCGGGGGGGGGGGGGGGGGGGGGGAAGAATATGGGCTAAACACAATGGCTGCCCCAGTGCAGTAAGTGGCTGGGTTGCAGCCAGGGGTTACCAGAAGTTCTGGCACTTCTACCTCACAGAGGCAAGCTGTATATATCAGCTTACCATGGTTTCCAGCATAAAAAAGTCAACTAATATTCCTGAGTGTCAGTTTATCAAACTCTCCAAAACAGCCTCATAAGTTATATTAATTGGGAGGGAAAGTGCTTCCAGAGTAATGAAAGATGCTGGTCAAAACAACTTTGTCTTTGACTAGTTGTCAAAGCACTGCTGTTTGGTTCTTGATTTTTCTATGACAGACTCAGAAAAACAAAAGAAGCAATTTATCTTCTCTTGCACCTTTCAGGGATGAGTTTAAAACAAAAACAAAAATGATTTTGTTTATGGACTTAAAATCCCTTGCAGTGGCCAGTGGGCTCAGACTCGTTGTAAGGTATAATTTACATTGTGCTCCTCCCTCCTAAGTTGGTGCACCTCGAGGAACCCCATCCCATTAAAATTCCTTCTTAAAAGCATAAGGTGAAGGAGCCAAACATGTGTTGTTTTTTCAGAGGGGAATGTAGCTTTAGAAGGGAAGAAGTCCCACTCCTTTTTTCTATTTTAAATGCTGGTAAATAAGTTGAAACCTGTGAAAGCTCTTGAAGGAATGTAGAGGAGTTATCCTTTGACTTTAATGTTCAAGAAAACAAAACAAAGGAACTCATTTTAAGAAAAGACTTTCCCATGTTGGGCGCTATTCTGTGAAGTATCCTGCAAATGTTTTATCTGTCCTGCCAGGTACACAAGCTAACTCACTTGTCTCTGTGTATATGGGGTCCCAACAACTTTGCCCATTGCCCAGCTGAAGATTTTCAGACTTTAGTGCTATACTTTTTCTGTACTTTTCCAGCCCAGCCCTGAAAAAGTGTGAAATACTGTTTTTTGAGAAAGAATAGTATTGTTTAGGGCTGACATGCTAATACATTTATATAAAAATTCTCCAATTTTAATGTTATGGGGAAAATATCAGGGTTTGTTATGACTGAATGCAGTTCTCATTCTGACACTTTATCGTGCACATAAGATAAACCTGTTTGCCCTTTGGGGAAACCTTCATAACCTGTAAAGTGCATGAAGGGACTTGATTTATTGAGATTTAAAAGGAATCATTCTTTCTGAGTTCCTTATTTTTTTTTAAAGATCTTTATTTTTTAGTTGTCGTTGGACTCAACTAAATATTTATTTATTTTTATGTGGTGCTGAGGGTCGATTTAGAGAAGATAATGCTAAGTGAAGTTAGCCAATCCCAAAAAACCAAATGCCAAATGTTTTCTCTGATATAAGGAGGCTGATTCATAGTGGGATAGGGAGGGGGAGTGTGGAAAGAATAGAGGAACTCTAGATAGGGCAGAGGGGTTGGAGGAGAAGAGAAGGAGCATGGTGTTTGATGGTCATTATTATTCAAAGTACATGTATGAAGACACGAATTATGTGAAAATACTTTATATACAACCAGAAATGAAAAATTGTGCTCTATATGTGCAATATGAATTGTAATTCATTCCACTGTCATACATAAATTTAAAAATTAATTAAAAATCTTTAATTTTTAGTTATAGTTGGACACAATACAATTAAATATTTATTTACATGGTGCTGAAGATAGAACCCAGGGCCATGCATGTGGTAGGTGAGCGCTGTACTGCTAAGCCACAATCCCAGCCCTGAGTCCCTTATTTCTAAAGGGTTTCTTGCAGCTTTTACAAGAGAAGCTCAAATACTTCCTCTAGTCTTTAACAGCCTATAAGAAGAGAGTGTACTTGCAGCCAGGAGGCTAAACCCCTAAACTGCAAGGTGATGACTTTCTAAAATTGCGGTTTAGTTATGGAAATCTTGAGCTTTTGAGAATGACTTGATCTTGGTTTTCTTGAAAATAATCTGTATAAGGACTCAAATCTAGGTCTTCTTTATTATTTATCCCAACTGCTTGAGAAATTTCTCAATTATGTGAAAAGGGGAGAACTAGGAACCAACTAAAATAATGTAAATCTAGCTTGGGTATGTATTTTTTAAATTTATATTTAAATATGATCCTAGCTTATATTCTGGAAATTCAATACACTCCCCTGGCCTTAATCCATTTTCCTACTTCTCTTTTACCACTGCTGCTTGTGTCTGTCTGACTCTCTCTCTCTCTCTCTCTCTCTCTCTTATTCTTTCTCTCTGATAAACACACACACACACACATATATATGTATATATACATACATATATAAACATGCACACTTTTTACCAATGGAGAAATATTCACAGCATTTTTTAGTAAGATCATACTTAAAAAAATGTTTTGCAACTTTTATTTATGTACTAATATTGCAGAAATAATATATTTCATCTTTTAACAGTTACCTATTAAGTTTTATCAAATATGTATGGAGTATATATGTTCTAACCTATTTGTTATTGATGAATATTTAGATGGTTTCTAACTTTCCACTATTTCAAACAATGCTACAATGTCATCTCCTCTATTAGAAAATAATGTTCTTTATAAATTTGATCGAAAGTTCTATTCAAAAAGACAAAAATTATAAAGAAGAAATTAAAAATCACATGGTCAAAATCTTCTACCCATAATCTTCTTTAACATTCTGATATATTTCCTTCCAGGCTATTTAAAATTGTATTTGTGTACTAACAAAATTAATATCATGTTATCTATAGCAGTTTTCCCCTACTTAATCTTATAGTTTGAATATCTTCTCATATTCTTTAATCATTTCTTTTGAAAAATTTTTGTCTTTTGTTTATTTTTCTGTTGAAATGTTTATGTGTCATATTGATTTATAAGAACTCTTTATACAGTAAGGTTGTTGTTAACTTTTTGTCTCATGTTTGTTTTAATTATTTTCCCTAGTTTTTAATTTGCCTTTTAATTTTGTTTTTGAAATCCTTGGTATGCAAACATCTTAGGTAATCAAATACTTCAGCATTTTCCTTACAGTTTTTTGTTAGGCTTAAAAGGAACTTAAGAAAAGCTATAATAATATGAGACATTTTTAAGCAGTTATGAGTTATCATTTTAAGTGTCTGATATATAAAAACTTATGTATTTACTGTTAGCAATAGCCTTATGAGGAATGTAGTATTGTCTATGTTTCACTAATGAGGAAATTAAGGTATAAAAAATCACATAGGTAAAAGTGGCATAAACAAGATTCAAACTCAGGCACTGTCCTGTGAGCCTACATTCATATCCACTACATTATGTTGCTGTGTGTCTTTCTGGTATATTTGACTTCAAGTATTATGCTAAGTCCTAGTCTATCTCAACAGTCACTGAAAACAAAGAAGAAAACACTCATATTTTCTTCCAATTTTTAAAAATAGTTTTATATCTAATTCTAGTTTGCCTTTCATGTAAGATGGAGCTCCTATTTAATTTTTTCAGTTAATCAATATCCCCAATATTAGCACTTCTTTAGGAACTTGAAAGGACTTGCCTTCTCCAAGAATCCTTAATAATTAGTGCCACTTCATATTAATTGTTCTTTTAATTGTTTATTTCTTCAGAGATCTTGCTTTCCTCAGCAACTTTGGTCTGCATAATTTTATGGAATCTCATGCTACTTTGGATTAAAAGGTTCATAAGCAGGGGCTGGGGTTCTGGCTCAGTGGTAGAGTACTTGCCTAGCATGTGTGGGATACTGGGTTTGATCCTCAGCACCACAGAAAAAATAAATAAAGTATTCAATTTGATGTTTAAAAAATTATTAAAAAGTTCATAAAATAAGTGGAACAATTCTTCAAGTTTATTATTATTATTATTATTTAAGTGGTTCTCTTCCTAAGGTCAGTTGATACCCTTCCTCCCCCCAAATTCAGGATATCTGTGAATTTGGATAAGAAGAAACCTGCATCTGTGTTTTCACCAATGTTTGACTGAAATTTAGAATTTGCTCCAATTTTTTTGCATATAGGCAATAAACCACAGTACTATTAGCAATGCCTAGGACTTTAAGGCACATATACTTAATACTACCGATACTAAGTATTACATTTTATTTGTTCCATTCTTTAGATGTTTTTCATACTCATCCACTATTTTGATATTATAGTAGCTATATTTAGTCCTACCACTAAGTTTTGCTATTTAGTGCTTAAGAAGCACACTTATCGATATTTTAATTATTCAGAAATTTTTTGAAAATTGTATTTCCACAAAATTGATTTCCTTTATAATCCTACATATTTCATTGTATGTTCCAATAAACTTTTCTGAGAAGGGGTCCATGGGCTTCTCCAGTTACCAAAGAGATTGGTGACATGAGCCTTGTGGACAGTTTATCCGGACACAGGGATGACGTTGGACCTTATACTCATTGGGTGCTGAGCAATCAAGGGGTAACCTGGGAGGATCTGGAAAACATCCCTGCATATCCCACTATAATGCTTTGATTCTTTCACTTCTGGAATAATTCTCTTCATCATCCTAAATAGAACTATTTATTTTCTTCCCTCTTCTTCTTTTGTCACCCTCCTTTCTCTGCCTTTTTCATTTAGGGAGTATCCCCCTCCTTTTCATTTCTTTCTCATTCGCTCCTCACTTCAATTTGTCCTTTATTTCTCTTCCTCCGCCCACCACTGCAAAAAAAAAAAAAAATTAATGTCTTAAGGAGTTTTATTTCACCTATTTTCAGAAAACTTTTCTCTTTCTGGTCTAAGAATGGATTAAACAACAGGGATAAACAAAAAGTGGTAGAGTTTAAAAAGTGAACAAGAAGTTGAAAGCAAGATTTGCCAACAATGAACATAAAGTAATTACCTGGAGATAATTAGGAATTGACCTCAGGGAGCATCTATCTACCTGGTTTGCTTGTCTGGTCCCAGGAAAATTGGGGACCTTGCTTCTGGCCCCATGACTCTTAGTCCTGCTTTTGTAATAGGCTTATCCAACTACTTTTATAAATCATTTCCCTCATAAGATAGTCATTCATTCTAATTTTCAAAGTACCCATAGGAGGGACCTGTTTTGAGAGAAGGACTATTAGAATGTATTGTTGAGTTGCAGTAATTTCTTTGGGATTAGTTCAAAAGTATACACCTTTTATGGACAAAAGTTGTCACATAATTCATTCACCTAAAGTAAAATTTTGATGCCTGTAATAAGTTAGTATTTAGTTACTGAGATGTTTGCTCTATGGTCTCAGTTATCTACTACAGTTAATAGCCCCGGGTTGCAGTTGCCGATTTATACAATCTGTATGTCTGTAAAATTATTTTTCTTAATTTCTGCATCTGGGATAATGCCATTTTTCTACACTAAAAACATTAGCTCCTCTTACAGCTAATGTAAGCTGAAAATTAGAGGTGCCTGGGGGAGGGAAACGAAGCAGATGGATTGTTTACATGAGTGCTATAGTTTCACTTTTTTATACACCAGTCACCTTGGAAGAATTAATGCCCTGTAAGTGTGCCAATCAGATTGGCCCAGCCATCTCTAAACATTCCATTTGGTTTATTAGAATAATAAATACTGTTAAAAAAAAAGTTCTACTGGATCCAGGATATTAGTCTGTGGTCAACCAAAGAAATATGTGCTATAACTTACCTCTGACTAGATTTGGTCAGGTGTTGCTATGAGTTTGACAACTGGATACAGATTTACCCTATTTGGGTGCTGACTTTGATGACTAATCTCCAGAGTTACAGCCCTTAGAAATTTTTGTCACCTGTCCAAGGTCAGTGGTGGTGGCCACTTCACTGACCATTTCTGTCATGCCCCTTGCCATATGATGTCTAAGTAGTCTATATGGAAAGGAGTAAGAGGCCTCTCTTCATCGTGCCAGGTGGATTTTGGTGTCTGTGATCCCCCCAAAAAAGACTTACTGAAAGTTCATTAAAAGTTTTATCTAATTTGATGACTGTGACTCTGAATTAGTTTTGCTTGGGGAAGATTCAGTTCTTCAGACTGGCTTTCAAGTCCTTCTACCTTGTGCCCCTTCTTATCTCATGGAAGCTTACTCCAGCTGTTCCCCAGCAACAGCTCTACTGCACCTGGGAGAATAGCCTTGGAAGTCACCTGCTTGGTCATTGCACCCCCTGTATTTTCTCTCAAGCTGGTTTCTTTTCTGAGCCCTGTTCACTTGTGGGAGGCCATCCTTGCATGTGATCCAGTTACCTCCCGGCTGGGCTAGAGGCACTCAGACACATCTTTGTGTTAGAGCTCTTTCCTCACCTTTCTTGGGTCCGAGGGCTTGTCCGTGTGGAGGTGTGCCTGACCACAGCCCCTGAAGACCCAGTCATCTCACCTGGCCTTGGGACACTGCCCCCCTTAATCTTCATTGGATGGGATTTTCCCCAGAATTTTTTGTTCCCAATAAAAGTCCACTCCCTGGCGTGTTCTCTGTCTCTCTCGCTACTTGCTACTTTAATGGGTAGCTCGAGGCTGGGGGTACGAGCTTGGAAGTCACCCTGCTTGGTCATTGCACCCCCTGTGTTTTCTCTCAAGCTGGTTTCCTTATCTGAGCCCTGTTCACTATCGTACCATGCTTCTCAAATCCAGGTCAAATCCTACCTCCTCATGAGTCTTTCCTATTATCTTAATCACTTTACCAGTCCTACTCTTGCCTCTTCATTTCTATAGATCTGACAGCTGGTACAAAAAGAAAAACTTTTGGCTCAGGAAGCAATCAAATAGTTAAATTATCTACATAAATCTAATTTTATTCATATTAAAGAAATTCTAAGTAATCAGCTTTTTTTTTGGGGGGGGGTGAGAATTAAACCCAGGGCATCACACATGCCAAGTACTGCTCTAACAGTGAACGGTGCCTCCAGCCCCACATAATCAGTACTTTCTAAGAACAAAGTTTATATTTTAAGTTTTATTTTATTTTTAATTTATTATTTTTTTTGCTGATGCATAGGTTCCAAGAAAAAGGAATTAAACCTGAAACTAAAACAAATAATATTTACAAAATGACAAATGCGCTAATCACATTAATTGAAGCATTATTTTTAAAAGGAAAACTCCTCCAATGTCTAACAACAGAAGATTTAAACTATGATATACACACTTAGCGCACATTTTATGTGTGTGTTAATTGTTAATTTAAATGATAATTTTGAAGATTATGCACCAGTAAATTTTTATAATGCTAAGCAATAAAAGCAGAATATAAAATTTTAAAAAATGTGTATATGTGAAGAAAGATGAGAATGGGACACAGATATGTGAAAACAGTTGATTTGTTAAGGTGGTAGGATTTGGACCTTTTCAATTGAAAGACTTTCATTATAGTAATTATTATTTTTTTTATTCCAGAAACATATCTCTTTAACCTGTAATATGTATTGTGACTCTAGAAAGTTTCTGTCACCTTTGTGTTTTAATAGGACTTAAAGGCTCTGGGCTCACAGACTAATAAAAATGGTGTGTGTGTGTGTGTGTGTGTGTGTGTGTGTGTGTTTTATTAATAATTTCTCTAGTTCCTTAAAAGTACAATTTATTTTATAAAAAATAACATGTCCTCTTAAGCATCCACAATGCATGCCAGCATACCAGATTGTAAGATGATGAGGGGCGAGGGCCTTTCCCTCCACTCTCCTCCTCAAGGCTTTCCTACAGATTGCCTGTTGTATAGGGGCAGATCATGACCATCCCAATGAGACAGTTTATTGGAAAGCACTATTCTCCCTCCTTCATATATTGGCACTGTCTAAATTAGACTTTTGTGGTTGTTGGAATAAAGGCCCACTCCAGTTAGCTCAAATAACAATTACTACAAAAGAATAAGAATCTCCTGGAAATTTAAGAACAAGAGCCATGGTAAGGCAGCTTCAGTGACATGTCTCAGATACAGTCTGATAAACTTCTCTTGGATTCACCTCCCACTGGCAAGCCCTGCCCTTACTTTCTGCCCTAGACTTAGTCACTTGACTCTAGTCTAGTCAACTTTGACTAGGGATGAATCACTTTGGTTTGAAAAATGGCTACCTAGGCCACTGGCAGTGGAGGCTCCAGAAGTTTTACAGAAGCTTAGGAGCAGCAACCTATTTGCAGGGAGGAGAGAAAGGATGCTATTTAGTGTGGCATTTTTAAAAAAGCACCCCAAATTTCATTGGTTTATATCAATGAATTCTAGGGGCGGGTAAGGGATGTGCCTTGTACCAACACTGTCAGAAGGAATGGTGATAGGTAGTTTCCCTTAGAAGGAGACAAATTGTGCAGGTTAAAATCAAAGCATCTGGGCTGGGGTTGTGGCTCAGCAGTAGAGCACTTGCCTCGCATGTACAAGACCCTGGGTTCGATTCTCAGCACCACATAAAAAAATAAACAAGTGAAATAAAGGTGTGTGTCCAACTACAACTAAAAAATAAATATTTAAAAAAGTTTTAAAAAATCAAAGCATCTGCTACAAAGATATGAGCAAATTATCATACTTGGGATTTGTTTTTCAAAAGATACTGATACCTAGAACCAAATTATGATTCTTTGTTCACTCAGAGGTAAGAATTAGGTTTCAATTAGAGACAGGGGTTGGGTGAGGGCAGGATAAGTCCTCACTGGGTGTGGTGGTGCACACCTGTAATCCTCGATACTCAGGAAGCTGAAGTTTGAGGCCAGCATGGGCAACTTAGCAAGAGCCCATCTCATAAATAAAGATCTGGGGAGAATGCTCGGTGGTAGAATGCTTGCCTAGAATGTGTTCAATCCCCAATACTTTAACAAAAAAAAAAAAAAAAAAAGAGAGACATATGAAATGTCAATTTCTTAGTAACAGGCATTGATCAACTCTCTACTAGGTTTCTGACCCCCTTTCTCTCTACATTATGCCTATAAATGAGGTCATTCTTGATGACCTCATTTCACATAGTAGATCATCCATCCTACATCCTAACTTCTCAGGATGAGTCCCTTCCCCCCATGAATCTTTTCCTCTATTCTACTTCAAAAATTCACATGATCTTACCTTATTCCTGATGTTACCAATGATACCAGCCCCGATGTAAAGTCATGGTTTCAAATATTCTCTTCTCTGATTATCACCTCCAATATTTAGGGCTCATTTATATCCAGTATTTATAGCACATTTATTTTATTATCTCCACTCCAACAATACTTTGATGACATCAGGATCCCCTAAACCAAGGCTTATGCCACTTTTAATTATTATTAAGTCCTCAATTCATCTCCTTTCCCAAAACTGTGTGGGAGTTGAATAAGATTGGCTAGTGGGTTTGTACACAGGGCCTCTCATGCAGTAGTGGGGATGCCCAGCCAGTAGTGGAGTTGAGGTCATCTTGAAGGCTTTTCACCTACCATGTCTGGTAACTGAGCTTAGAATAATCAAACTACTGAGGTTGAGAATAGCTGGAGCTTCTCAGGAAGCTCCCATATGTCTCTCTTCAAGGTCTTCCACACCAGCCTTAGGATACTTAGACTTCTTACCTGGCAACGAAGGCTCCCAGAGTGTGTGTCTCAAAAGAACCAGCAGAGTTGGCATGGCCTTTTAAAGTCTAGCCTCAGGAGTCATGTGTGTTCCTTTCACTACAGTTTTGTGTTGAGGCATCCTAAAGACCCATTCAACTTCAAGGGATGGGCACAGAAACACCATCTTTTCTAGGAGTTGTATTATGGAACTTGTAGACAGTTTAACACCAACACAATCTATGCTACTACAGAGTAAGCTCCATAAGAGCAGGGACTGTGTCTTAGGTTCCTATATTCACAACACCTTAAACAGAGCCTGTCACATAAAAGGTACTATGTGAATATTTATTGAATAAAGTGAACTGAATTACTCCAGAGACTCATTTCAAAAAATAAATACATTAAAATGGGGGAAGGGATGCCAAATGAACATCCTCTTGGACTGTCATCAATATAAGTGTTTCTTTCCAAGCATGAGATCTTTCCTTTACTTCTCTTTCATATTCACTGTTCCTAGCAACTATATGATTGTAGTGTCCTACTAAAGTACTTTATTTTTCTCAAGGAAGTCTAAACATGGCTTTTAGGTACTTGTGAGTGAATTTTAAAATGTTTGAAATCATGTTTAAAGGAAACATCAGAATTTCAGGAAATGTGGAGGTGAACGTTTCAGCATGCTAGTCTTTTCTCACTCAGTATTTATCCCCATTGGGTTTATCTGGTCTTTTGAAATTTTGAAAAAATTGACCAAATGCAATGCAGAGAAGATGACTTAAAAACTCTCAGAGGGCTGCAGGGACTGCTCAGCAGTGGAGTGCTTGCCTATCATGTGCAAGGCCCTGGATTTAATCCCCAACACTAAAAATCTAAAAGTTTTCAGGGTACAAATAGATTGCTTAAAATATTTTTTGCTTGTTAAATCATCAAGTGTGATTTAACAAGAAAGTATTTATTTGCCTTTTTTAGAGACTAAGGGATAATTGGACAAGGTTAAGTGTATAAGGCCAATTATAATCTGCCATGTATGGTTATAAATGGTCATGATTTCATATGCTTCCAAAGTGAGGTGGATAACATATCAACAATAAACACAAGTCTGTGATGGATACCTGCAGAGAAAACCATAATATACTTTTTTAAAAAATATATTTTTATTTGTAGATGGATATAATACCTTTATTTTGTTTATTTATTTATTTTTTTAAAATTTAATGTGGTGCTGGGGATCGAACCCAGTGCCTCATGCATGCTAAGTAAGCACTCTACCACTGAGCCACAACCCCAGCCCCTCCCCCACAATAATGTACTTTTTATAGCTCAGGTCTATTCAAAGAAGCTGGTAACATATAAACTAAACTCTCTTAGTCATCCTAGAAAATTTTTGGTAGATGGCCAGTGATTGCATCTATTTTAGTCTTTTCTATTTCCTGTTAAAATATCCAGTTAGATATTTTCCATGGATATTTATATCAAACATTAAAAAAAAAATAAATGATACAGCCCCAAATAGGTATCACCACTTCTGTGCATTCTGGAGAAGATATTGCCTTCTGGAATCCTATAGTCTTTCTTTTGTCTGCTTGTTTTTGATTTGAAAGTTTATATACTCTTCACCAATAAAGCTAGATTGGAAAATACATTTGACAGGTGGTTTTCTGTCTTACATATTTGAGTTATGTGAATCCTTTCTTTTAAGACTTTTTTTTTTTTTTTAGTTGTAGATGGGCACAATACCTTTATTTTATTTATTTATGTGGTGCTGAGGATCAAACCCAGTGCCTCATGTGTGCGAGACAAGCACTCTACCACTGAGCCACAACCCCAGCCCGAGTTATGTGAATTTTGATCAATGAAATGATTGTAGAGAAATAAAATGAGAACTGGATGCTGAGTCTCAAGATTTAGGTTCCAATCTTGACATATATACTTTATGGCCTTTATTACATTACCCTGAGCTCCAGTTTCCTCATGTGTCAAAGCAAGGATAAAAATGGAACTTCTACTTTACATTATTACAAGAATTAAATGGCCCTTATAGAAATAAATGGCAAAACTAAAATGATGCTTGGCACATTAGAAGACACTCTGGAAAATATTTGTTTGTTCATCTATCCCTCATGGTTTGTTACTAATTTTGGGGCTCAGAAAATGATAGCTTTGGCATTCTGAGTGTTTTGAACTAATGAGGATTGAAGGGTCTTGGAGGTAGACCTCAGAAGCAAATTCTCTCTTTGCCTTCTTGCCTTTCCATGTCCCTTTGGGACTTTATTCAGAAGGATCTCATGTCACTTTCAACTTTTATGAAGTTTTTATTTATGAAGTAAATATGTTGTGCTTAGCTGTTAAACTTTCTTTTGTTATAGGAGTGTTGGTTGTGACCCTTCTGATGGGGTAAGGAAATATATCACCCCTTTCTGCCCCTATTTTACTCTGTTCTTATTCTCTAGTTGGCTATTCCTTTGTCTTCCACAGCTCAGATAATAGGGAAACATAAACTCATTATGATTTGTTCCCATGACTCTATTTTATCATCTGAGTGGATTATTAGTTATAGTAATAAGTGAATCTTGAAACAAATACTTTTTGTGCCCTTTTAGTTGGCTTGTATGTTTGTATTAAGCAGCAGTTGAGTTCACCAAGTCTCATCTCAGTGTTCTCTGTAACACTTATGCAGTGTCTGGTCCATGATATGGGCTCAGTAAAGATGTTTTGAATTGAATTTCAACAGATACAATGAAAGTATATGGTATATTCTTTTGGTCAAGGAAGAACACATCATGAGTCTAACGTTTATGCCATAACCATGCTTGCTTCTCTTATAATACTCAGAGGCTAGAACTCTGTGGTATTAGTAAATGTGACTGGGCCAGGCAGAAGGAGCATGGAGTTTAGTTTAGGGGCTGGGGCTTGGATCTGTTGGCGATATCAAATAGGGATACACCTAATATTCTTGTCAGAATGCAGTCCTGCATCTCTAACTTTCCTCTCCACTTTTCAGTAGACAGAAAGGGAGATAGTATACAGAGAAACCTCAAACCAATCAATTCAATAATAAATTTAGCCTTGCAAGTTGAGCTCGTAAAACTTTATTTTCCTTCTTAGCCCTTTTTTTGTGCTTAGGGAAGCAGGTACCAGTCCCTTGATCAGGATTGCATGGCCCAAGCACGAGGGCTGTGGGTATATAGCCATGGCTATTTTGCCTCAGAATCATTTATTCTCTCATGGGCTATTATTGACTACATACTTTGGTTCAGGCATGTGATAGGCATCCAGGAGAAAGTGGTGAATCAGAGGTCCTGACTTCAAGGAGCTTGCACTTCCGCAGAAGGATTCAGATGACAAGCAAAATAACAAGTATATAAGGTATTTTCAGAAAATGATAAATGCAACAAGGAAAGTGAAACTAGTGCAAATAATAATGGGAGGTGGCTATGGGGCATTGTCTGCTGTGAAATGGATAATCAAAGAAGGCCTCTTTAAAGAGATTTGAGCTTAGACTTAAATCATGGAAGAATCCCCCAGTCATGGGGAGACCTGAGGGAAAAATATTCCTACAGAAAGAAATGGTGATGCACAGGCCCTGGGATAGGAGCAAGGTTAGAGTATTCTGGAACTAAAAGGCCAGCATGGCTAAGGCATTGTATGTGCATATGGATGTGGGGAAAGGAGGAGGAGAGTGATCCTAGGAGAGGATAAGTAGTGTTTTTTCCTCACCCATTGAAAGGTTAGTGTCTGACACTCCTTCAACTAAAGACAAATTAATGAGAGAAAAGCATGGCAAATGTATTTAATCAGAGTTTTGAGTGACATAGGAACCTTCAGAAATGCACACTCAGACCCAGAAGACTGTATTCTTTTTTTAAAAAAAATATTATTATTATTTTTAGTTGTAGTTGGATGCAATACCTTTATTTTATTTATTTATTTTTATGTGGTGCTGAGGATCGAACCCAGGGCCTCACACATGCTAAGTGAATGCTCTACCGCTGAGCCACAACCCCAGCCCCAGAAGACTATATGGTTAGCTTTAATTAAGAATAGGCAGCATGTAGTTGGACAAAAAGTGGGTGTCACTCAATAGTAATAAATTGGAGGTGTGTGCTTAGCAAGGTCAGGAATGGGCTTCAAGAGAAAGAGAAACCTTCCTGTTTCTGCAGTTTTCTCAGTTTCTTTCAGCTTAAAATACTCTGTCATGCCATATTTGGGGCTAGCATTTCTTATACCTCATTATGCTCTACCTAATTTTCTCACATTTAAGGAATGTTTGACAGCTAATATAATCAATTACCTGATGCTGTATTTAAAGATGTACTTAGAAGAAAAGTTCTTAAAAAACAACAAGCACATCCACCAGAATCATTAATCTTCCATTAATTCTTAAGTACCTAATCTAACCTTTGTTTTACCCCATACATAAGCTTGAATGCTCCTTTTAATTCATTCTGCGTGTTTCTGAGAATCAATTTTCCCTTAAGTAAGGCCTTACATCCTTCAAAGACTCTAGGCCAGTTGGTCACGAGACACTTAGTCTCCTCAAGGCTCTGTGCTGTGGGTGTCACAGCGTAGGGAAGCATTCTCAAGCTGAGCATCTTTCACAGCCTAGTGTAGAAGTTATGGCCGGCGGTTTTTACTGGCTTTCTCTTTCAGAAATCTTCTTTTGTTCCTGCCACAAGGCAAAAACAGGAAAAGAAACCTGTGTGAAAGAATGCTCTCTCTTTTCCTTTTGTGGTGATTGTGCATCTTAAGAGAAGGCCTCAAAGGTTCCCGGAGCTGTCTGTCTTTTCATGTAAATGGAGCCCTTAAGCCTATTTAGAAGTGTGCGAAAAGCCTGTGGGAGTTGAGGTGAAAGATATTGCGCAGTAGCATCAGTGGCCCATTTAATTTATTCAAGTTCAACTGTGTGCTCTCTCTTTCTTGTATGTAATTAAGAATACTGTGAAACCGTATTTTGCACTTGTAATTTTAATTATATGCTATGCATATTACTGTGTACACATATTACTGTGCAGCATTGGTAACTACAAAACCATGTATTTAGAACTGAGAGGTTTAAGGGATTTTCCAGGGTAATTTTGACAATGTAAATAAATTTGGCCTTAAACACCAACTTGAGAATGCAATCTGCATGTAAAATAAAAATATTAGATATTTTAAATTCTTGCTTATTCCCAAGTACAGGACTGAGCAGAACTGAGACTCATATTCACTCCTCACCCCAAAACAGTAACAGGTTTGAGTTGGGATTGGACTTTGTGAGAAGTGTCAAGACAGAAGGAATTTGTAAGATTTCAGTGAGGAACAAGGATTCTGATGCTGGACACAGGCAATCAGTAAACTCTAAAATCAGATAGGGAAGGAGATGGTTCTTGGGTGAGCTGTTAACTCTTGAATTTGGGGTTTAAAGTGATGCTGTGGGCTTGGTACTGTGTTTGTAAATGGGAGTGCCCCCTCCCCCCCCACATATACACACACACTGGGTGGGTATTAGTCCTTTCTCCTAGACTTATCCACTTTCTAAGAGGGTTTACTTGTACATTGTTCCATGTGAATGTTGCTCTCTCTCTCTCTCTCTCTCTCTCTCTCTCTCTCTCTGTGTATGCATGTGTTGGTAATATTGCAGACAGATAAGAACAGACAACAGCAGTACTGGAAAGAAGGGACAAGGCATGAGCATTTAGGTCCAAGATTTCAGGAGCAAGTTCTGCCTTTAGTTGGTATATGGGAAGAATTAGATGTGGGGTCTTGAGATACTGGGGGGATGGGAGAGTGAAGGTCAAACCTGTTGCCCCTGTCACAAGCTGGCCTGGAGAACCATTCTACCACCCTAATGCAGTCTTTTAAATCAGATGCAGGAAACATTCTGATATTGGCAGCGAGGAAACAATTCATCCTGTATCCCACTAAGCTTTTTACCAAGTGCAATTGAAATTTATATCCTGGACCCCTGCTGTGGGTTTTTCACCCTCTCCAACTTCAACTCCTTTAGGAGGTTAATAGAATTCTGAATCATATCTGACTGAGTTAGAATCCTTCCCTGACTCCTGGTAGTCACCTTGACATTTGCAAAATACCTCAGAAGCAAGGAAGGTAAGTAACTCTTCCTTTCTCCTTACCCTTCTTCCTTGAAGTGGTCATAAAACCCTTATTGGAGAGGTGCTCTCCCTAGACCCAAACAAAGGAAAGGAACATGTTTATCTCTGAAGACCTGGGACACAGAGAAGACTGTAAACAATTAGGCTTTACTAAGTACCCTCACCCCTGACACACATATGCATTTATTACTATTAGATCACACTCCCTTTGTTCAATCATGCTTCTTCACAACCATCCACCTCTTGATTAAACCTAAGTATAAAATATATAAGCTAAGGCTGGGGTTGTGGCTCCCAAGTCATGTAAAACTTATATTAAATAAATTTGTTATCGTTTTCTTCTTGTTATCTGTTGTTTGTTAGAAGGACTCAGCCATAACTTAGCAAAAAGTGAGGGGAAAATAAAATTTTTCGTTGCCTATGGTAGCTTTTAGTTTTTGTAGCAAGTTTCTGAGCCTTAGTTTCCTCATCTCCATCAAAAAGATGGCACCTCTCTCCCTGGTATATTGTCAGGGCTGAAGAGAACAGGATGTCTGAGAGTACTTCCCTGTAATTTTTGTACATTGCCTAGAAAGAAACTGCCCTAGCAAGAAAGTTTAAACCTAAAAGATTCTAATGCATCATACAACATATTGGTCAAGACTTTGCTTCAAGTGACATAAACCCAAATCTAACCAATTTATATGAAAAAAGCAAAATTTCTTGCTTTATAGGAGCCAAAAGTGTTAAAAAGATTGGAGCAAGGATGCAGGTCACCATGCACAAAGAATAGGGTGAATGGGGACACAGTGATTCCTAAATGCCTAAGTTTCCTAGTCTTCCAGGAGTTCTGTGACTGTGATTGGGGAAGACTTACAGGCAGGGATGGAGCCAGACCCCTGACAGACTGTCACAAGTTTATAAGCTTTGTGATATCATTTATCAAGTGGAAAGAAGAGATAGTTTACTAAGTGGGTTGTGTTTGAGATGGCCAGGATTCTAGTGATATTAACTTATTTTGAACAAAAATTTAAGGCCTTTGAACTTAATTGTGATTTCATAATAATATTCATTAAGCGTACTTTTATTAGTGTGTAGTACTGGAGATTGAACCCAGGGATGCTCTACCACTAAGCTACATTCCCAGCCCTTTTAATTTTGAGATGGGTGTCTTTACTATATTGCCCAGGCTGACCTTGAACTTATGATCTTCCTGACTTAGTCTCCCTAGTTGCTGGGATTACAGTTGTTATGAGTACTTAATTCTAATTTTATATTTTTAGCATTATATAATCAACATGGGCTATGTAAAGATTTGCATATTTCACAGTCCCCCCCCGCCCGCGCCCCAGTTCTTATTTAAACAAACAAAGCTACACTTTACTGTAAGCAAAAAAAAAAAAGAGTATGTCAGGCCTTCAATTCAGAAACCTGAGTCAAATCAGCAGTCTCTGGAAGGAGGAAAGTTGTAAGGCCTATGTTCTGTTCTTTCATAATGGGCCTAACCCTTCCCCCTCATCTGACATTTTCTTGTGGAAAACATCTGGTTTGAATAAGCACTAATGGCAGCCTTGATCATCAGAAACCAGAAAGCAAAAATCACAAATAGTGTATACTAGGTAAAAGAGATGCCAGAAAAGCAGTGTGCAAGGAAAAGTCAGCAGCAAATTTGTTTTATGTATAATTTCACCTTTTTAATGCTTGTCTTCCAACTGCCACATACTTCTCTCTTTGGGAATAGCCAAGGCCTCCAAACACAAGGGTGAGTGAGGTTCTCTATTGATTAATGTAAGGGTGTTTATTTAGGACCAGGGCTCATGAGTTGTAAGAAAAATCTGACTAGCTGGTAATAAGCAGGTAGAGTTGTCATACTGGCCAACAGAGCTAGCCCTGAAGGAAATCTGAATACCTTAATTTCCTAGTCTTCCGGGAGTTCTGGGACGTAAAGGCAGTGATGGACCTAGACTCCTGACAGAATATCAGAGGTTTATAGGCTTGGTGACAGAATTTACAAAGTGGAAAAAAGAGAAGGATTGTGTTTGGGATGACCAGGGATTTGTGAGGAGATTTTGGATAAGCCAGTGCAAGGTACTTTGGAGTATCCTGGGCCTTACCAATTTGTCGGGACTGCCAGAAGTACAGGAGGCATCTCCTAGGGTTTTTACATTTTAGAGCCTAGGAAAAGGTAAAAGCAGATAGAAGCTGTTTACCAGGAATTTAAACAATTATCAGGGGAAGAAGGTTGAAAGTGCAATTGTTTCAGAGAAGAGGTCAGTAGAAACTAGTTAAGGGGGATTGGAGAGTGCTATAGGAGACATCAGAAGCTTTCAGGATCCAAGGAAAGTGGATGACAGAGAGCACAAGAGAGAGGTTAGCATTGTGTTTCAACCTCCTTCTTTATTATTTCTCATCTGCTTTGCCTGGATATTACCTATGCCAAACTGAAGGGATATGTATGGAAGCTGCTTAGGGTAGTAGGAAAACATGACTAATGGAATCTGAAGACCTTTATCTCTTGTAACTTTACCTCTAAAATAGCATACAACACCTACAGGGTTTAGTAAGAAATAAACAGGATCATCTAGGGCAAGTAGATTAGGTAGAATATTGGCCAAGTGACCAGACATCTTAGAATGAGTAGGATAGTTTTGGATTTCAGCTTCCTGTCCTATTCCTGTTCACTTTCCCATTAGAGCTTCCTATTATCCTGATGTCTGAACTAAACTGTTTGAACCTGTAATAGCAGTTATCAATGGTTAAAATTGAGTTCTTAAACTAGGTCAGAAATAGGGTTATAAATGACAGAGTTAGCATATGTTTGGGAAAATTATTTGGCTTTACTTAAGTGTAGTCTTATGATTTAGCACTCATTTATGACTAAGCTCACCACAAATAATTGTTAGGTTCCATAGTGAATATTCAACAATCAGGTGTTAGGCCAAGCTCCCAAATTGAATGAGACATTGGCTTTGTTTTTAAGATCTGCACGACCCCACCCCCTCAGTGGAACAGATTGACATGAAAATAACCAACTATTCAATGTAAGATAATATGATATTGTATTGGTACAAATCAAGCGGCAGAGATGAAGAAAATAATTCACTTTGGAATATCAGGAAAGAACTCATAAAAGAGTAGATGGCTAGAATTTAGAGGGATGAATATGATTATGCTCAGCAAAAAGTGAATTATAAGTATTGCAGTGTTGGAAATGCAGTTATTGAGATATAATGCTACCAAATCAGATTAACTACATGCACTCTGTTTATAGATGGATGGTTCCATCAAATTTTTCTTTATTCATTTTCCTTCTCATGAGGAAGTCTTTGTCCGGCAAAGTGATCAGTGCACTAATTGGAAATAGGCTTTAGTTGGGCATCCAACTCTGAAGGAAAGAAAGAGTAATATCCTTTCCTCACTCATTGCAAGGTTCATGGCTGATACTCCTATAACAAAGACAAATTAACAAGAGAAAAGCATAACAAATTTATTTAACCACAGTTTTATGTGACACAGAAGCCTTCAGAAATGAAGACCTAAAGACCTAGGGAAACTGGCATGCAGAAATATGGCTGGAGGACCAAAGGGGATGATCTAATGGCAGTAAACTCAGGGGAACCTAGCAGGGCCTATTTGTTAGGATTCTTTTTGGCTTCCAGGTATTGGGCAGGACCTCTCTGGAATGAGGATCTTTATGACCTTCTTTCAGGGGAGGCAGATCAGAGAATTCTTTTATGACCTCCTTCAGGGGAGAATGATGAAAAAGGTCAGAAACATCTGTGGGTTTTTGTTTTGTTTTTTATCAATTTCCTTTAGCTTAAAATACTCAGTTTGCCAAGGTACCGTATTTGGAGTATCATGTTCTGAGTTCCTACATTTCTTTGGAGGGGGAATAGCTTTTTTTGATCTGAGCACAGTTATCAGACAATGTGGCATAAATGAATAGAGGACAGATTATATGACCAAGTTGACCACCACTTAAGAGCTGAGTGTCTTTTGACAAGTTACATATATTCCTGGTGAATCTGGTATCTATATAAAATAGGATTGATAATATTACCAGCCCCACAAAGTTATAGCTCAAGTGCAGTAATAAATGTGAAAACACTTTGTAAAGTGCTTTGAAAATATGTAAATGCCATTATCTTATTAAAAACATCAGCACACCATTTAAATATGTAGTTCTATGCATGGTGCAAAGAGCTAGAGAGACATAGGACCCCTCTTCTAGGGAAACACAGTCATTATTCACCAGCTCCCAAGTGGGAGGACAAAACCTTGAGCCCTCACTAGATGCTCTTTACTCTGAAAAGTTAACTTCTGAGTCTTCCTCTTTGCATTGTCCCTGGTGACCTTGTCTTTTTCAACTTGATAAAAAACAGTTTGAAAAGGGGAAGAGTATTGTGTTCTCAGCAAAGATATTCCTTTTTTTTTTCTTTTTTTTTTTTCACTCATTGGAAGATTTTGCACTTTTGGTTATGAGGTATGAAGGTGAACAGTCCAGCTGATTCAGATCCCTAGAGTGCCCCCAAATAATAGTAACACTGTGACAACCACAGATATTAAGAACATACCTTGATATAAGCAACCAGGGTAAGTCAAATACATACGGTATTATATGGGAAAAAATTCCCTTAAGCAAAACTAGAAATGTGATTTAATGTCATTGCATTTAACATAAAAGGGATGATAACAAAGAGAACATGTTTAACATCAGAAAATTCAAATGAAAGAATTAGTCTTGTAGACAAATGCAGTAGGAGAAAAATGAAGGTCCGTAATTTTCTTGCTAATGGAAAGCAAAATTGGGAGTTTACATTGACATCAAATGTTCTAAAATTTAGCTTTCATTCAGTAAAGTATATAATTTGATGAGTTTTGGCAAATTGTACACCTACTAATCATATTTTTACCACCCCAAAAAGTTCCCTCGAGCTCTTGTGCAGTCAATTGCCTCTCCTCCCCCTGGTCCTGAGAAAACACTGATATGCTTTTTGATGTTATGATTTTGCTAAAGTTAAATTTTCATTTTTATTTTGCTGGTTAATCAAAATGATGATGTTATACACCATCAAAATTGGGATTAGGTCCCCAAAAAACAAATGCTGAATATTTTATCTGATATGAGGATGCTGAGCCATAATGGGGATGGTAGGGGGAGCATGGGAGGGATGGAGGAAATTTAGATAGGGCAAAGGGGAGGGAGGGGAAGGAAGGGGACATGGGGATAGGAAAGACAGTAGAATGAGATGAACATTAACACCCTAAGTACATCTATAAAGACCCGAATGGTGTGACTCTGCTTTGTATACAACCAGAGGCATCAAAAATTATGCTTTATATGTATAATATGAATTGAAATGCATTCTGCTGTTTTATATAACAAATTAGAATAAATAAATTTTTAAAAAATTGGAATTATGATCCTATCTCCTTTAGAAAGAGCAATTTCAGGAACTTCAGAGCCTAGTTTTCTCATTGTCAGTGAGAATGATAACTTTTCTATTTATTTCCTAAGTTTGTTATAAAGAATCCAAAGAATGCCAGGTGCAACAGCACACACCTATAACACCAGCAACTTGGGAGGCTGAAGCCCTAGGATTACAAGTTCAAGGTCAGCCTGGGTGACTTAGTGAGATCCTATCTCAAAATAAAAAACAAAAAGGGCTGGGAATGTTTCTCAGTCTTGGTAAATCACCTCTGGGTTCAATTCACGGTACCAAAAAAGAATCCAAAGAACTAATAGAATTAGTTGTAGAGGGTTTGATTATTGAGGAAATATTAATGTTAATCAAAAGAATGGTATCTAGGGCTGGGTTGTAGTTCAGTAGAAGAGTCATGTGCAAAGTCCTGGGTTCAGTCCCCAGTGCCACATGTACACACACCATATTGCCATTTGCCTCTGTATATGCACATATATCATTGTATAGAGTGTGCATTTTCAAAAAAAAGATAACTGGTCATCAGCATGCCATTCTCACTTCCTCCCATGTACATTTTGTAGTTTCCCCATAGGGAAGTGAAACTGGTGGTGGTTCAAAGAGATTGAATTTGCTGAAGTGGATTCTGCCAAGTGGCTGTCTGTAGATGACCTTTGTCTTCTTGGGGGTAATAGCAGGAGTTGGTTTTCTGGTAGAACATCTAAAAACACCCCATCACAACTGGAATATAAACCATGGTTTTGTGGGTTTGTTTACCTGAGACATTGATAACAGGAATCAAAAAACCTGGATTTAGCTGTCTCTAAATATCTACATATATGTTCCATTGTAGATATTTTCCCTCTTATGGCTTCTCTTTTCTGTGGAACTTTCAAATCCTCAAAAACACACTGTATCTTTAATTTACACAATATTCACTTTTTCATCTTTGTTTGGTAGAAATGTAAAAAATACATGCTCATTGATAGAATGAGACCATTTCCTGCCTTAGACAGACTGGAATTCTTTTTGAAAGTATGTCCAGCTAGAAATATTCTGCTTCATACTGTGGCCACTATTAAGATTCATTTCTAGCAGATACAATATTATCAGACACTTTCTCCCACCAGATGTCACCTGAGTAGAAAGGGCTGTGAGGAAAAAAAAAAGAAAGGGCTGTGAGGATACTTCCCCTAGATATGGTTCTGTTATCCTGCTATGTCTTGGGAGCCAGAGTCTCAAACTCTGGTAGATGTTTTCTTTCTTCCTTCCTTCCTTCCTTCCTTCCTTCCTTCCTTCCTTCCTTCCTCTCTCTCTCTCTCCCTCTCTCTCTCTCTCTCTCTCTCTCTCTCTCTCTTTCTTTCTTTCTTTCTTTCCAACTCAAAGCAATTACATACTCATGAATATATTAAGCAGGTTACAAAAGCTGTATCTTTATTGGGGATGGGGTGGGGCTCAATGTTGGAGCTTTAGCTTCTCAGAATCAGCACACTGGAAAACATAAACCAGATTCTGTCAGTCTACTGCTTCCCACCACCCCTTTAAGCAAACCCAAGCCTCTGTCCTGGCTTGACTCAGCCCTGCCCAATCCCCTGTCCCCGCTTCTTACTCACTAACTTCTGGCCACCCTTATCTTCTTTGGCTTCATAAGGCATTCATCCTGTGGTTGTTATTACTTAGGACCTTTATATTCATTCTTCTGCCCTGAATTCAGATAATCGGGATTGTCACTCAGATCTCAGCCTAAATGTCCTCTTTCAGACAAGCCTACCCTAACCTATCAGTGTCCATACCTAATATTTTGTCTCTTCATATCACTCATCCTATTTGAAATTATCTTATCTCTGGTTTCCTTGTTTTTTGTTGAACTCTGACCAGGAGTCTCATTCCACAAGAGCAGACAGAGGCTTTATTCATCCTGTTCTTGATGTTGCTTCAGAACCTGGAATTATGCATGTCACCCAGTGGGTGCTCAGTAACCCATATGGACCCGATTAAGGGACTGATTTTTGGTTTTTCCTTTCTACATGCTTGCACGCTCTCGCACTCTCCCTCTTCCTTTTTCCCTCACTTTATAGAACCTGCGTCATGAAAAGCAATGTCTTCTAGTGCTGAAGCACAGGCCTTCCCTTAATCTGAAGCTTCTGATCCACACAGCTGCCAACTGGAAACAGCTATTGTAGAACCACCTTCTTTTTCCAGGGGTCAACAGTAAGTCAAAAGTACAAACATATTTCAGATAATTGTGTAACACTTTACTAGCATCTGTTTCACTGGTAACTTTCCCCTGTTCATTTCTGTCACCAATTGGAGAGTTCCACATCAGTACCCTTTCTTTGTGATGTGCCCCATAATCCAGCCCAGTACAGAAGAGGCCCCTGGAATATGCATTGACAGATCCAGAAATGTGCTTGTGAGCTGGAAGGGGAAGATGGTTCAACCAAAGGCCATTTGTAGAGGAGGTCAGGCACCAAAATCCAGTGTCTAGCCTTAATTCTTCCTCATTAAAAAGTCTGAAATTGAAGGATGAGCTCTCAGGATCTTTCTTAATGGAGGAGATCTTTTTCTATTTGGATGAAGAGACTATATCTGTAACTTCCCACAGTCTTAGGTTGAACTCCTCAACGACCCTTGCAGTGAAATGAGCTCTTACTGCATGCTGGTCAGGGCTTTGTGTACTCGTGGGAAGTGTAATATAGCTTGCCCTGTTGGTTTTTCTGGAGATATCACATTTGGGTCACAGGGGTTCAGCCAGTCTTTGGCTGTTATAGAGTGCAGTTTTATGGGAATAGTTTTGTAATGTTAACATGTGTAGGCTGAGAGCTTGATGAAGACATCACCCAGATTGCCTGGGGAAGGCTGCTGACTTTGGAAGAAAATTCTTAATAGGTAAAATATTTAGCTCTCCATTTGCCCTTCCTAGGCACAGCCATCAGCCTTGCCATTCCCATTTGTAATGGCAGATGAATTGTACGCATATTTTCTTGTCTCCCTGCAGTGTCTATTTTTAGCAAATTAGAAGCCAAAGCCAATGACCTTAGCTTTTTAACTGTTTTTGCTTGTATGGTGTTTCCACATAAAGGATCAGAGGATTTCTTTTTAAAGATTTCTGGTGAGGAGATACAAACTGACTGGATATGTACATGCCTGCCACCTTCAGCTCTGTCAAACCTATATTCATATTTCTCCTTTTCACCAAGCTTCTTGTGCCCACTTGCTTAAGATTTCAACATGTTCCTGTGCCTCATGCTAAACATTGCTTACTCTCATTAGTTTCCCATAGCATTTATTCCTTTTCAGCATACTATGTCATTTATCATTATTGTGTTTATTGTCACCTCCCACTGCTTGAATATATACTCCCCATAGGGATTTTTTTTTCTATTTTATTCATCTTGTACCCTAGGTGCCTAGATTGATACCTGGTGCATAGTAGCCTTTGGTAAATGTTTACTGAATGAACGAACTGATGGCCTAGCAAAAAGAGAGGTCATATAATGTTGTGGTGAAGACCTTGCGCTTTGGAGTAAAATGATTCTGGATTTGAATCCCAGCTTTGCCACTGATCAGTGTGTCTACAGAAAGCAATTTGACTTCTCTGAGACTCAATTTTCTTATCTATAAAATGGGAATTATAGTACTGACTTTGAGGGTATGTTGTGAAGATCAGAAAAGATATAGAGTCAAAACCATAGCTTTGTATTTCAATAGGTCTGGGTTCTGGACATTAGCTTCAAGTTCTGGCTCTCTTCATTACTTGTATAACTTTTATAAACTCTCTGAGCTCACCCTTTTCACTTGTAAAATGGATGTAATACTATGTCCTGCCTCACAGGACAGTGGTCAGGACAAAAGGAAGTAATCCTGGTTCAGTTCTTAGCAGACTGTCCAACTCACAGTAAAGGATTAAGGATAACTATATGATGTTGAAAGGTGTTTAGTTTCAATTTCGGGAACAGTAATTACTCAATAAATTTGAAAAACAACAGAACTCTTAGAATCTCCTAAATTTGTCACTTTCTTTTCATTTTCCCTTCTCCTATGGGAAAAAGACAAATGTCTGAGATTATCTTTGTGAGACATTTATTTCAGCTTGAAAATGGGACAGTGGAAAGTTTCTATATGCCATGGTCCTTTCTTTATCTTCTGTTATGCTTTTATAGATTGTTTTTGAATTTTTGGATTCCATTGCTGCAGAGGCTCCTCTCTACCAGGTGAACATGAGTTGGATTTATATAATCTGGATATTTAGTCAGCCAGTTTGAAGCTAATGGGATTGACTACAGCAGCTATGATTTGAAGAGATTATAATGTCTCCAGAGTTCATTGGCTTTCACTCCTTTTGTAAACTTGAAAAAGATGAGCAATGACTCTTCTTATTTCTGGTCCTTATTTGTTGTGTGAGTCTCAGCAAGACCCTTCAGCATTGCTGAAAACCAGCCCCTCTAACTGGACTTCCCAGGTATGAAAGCAATGCCATCTTTGCCTCTCTGTCCTTTATATTTAATTTTTTTTCTTTTGTTTTTTGGATAACAAACATCTTCCCCACATCATTCTGATATATGTGTTATTTTAAAATTTTAATGTAAATTTTATTCTTCATCAAAATAAAGCATGTATATTGTTTCATAAATCTAATGACAATATAATTCTTAAACTAACAGACAACAGTTCCTGCCCTAGTTTTCCCTGTCTTTTCTATTCTTCTGCTAGTTATCTACCCATTCCTAACTGATGTGCTTGAATTGGTATTCTTAATTTTTCTGTTTTAGACATTGTCTTATGTCTTTTATGGAAGATGACCATTGAGCACTTATACTGTTTTCTCCTTTGGTTTCACTCTTCTTCTTTCTAGTATGGGTATTTTAACATTTAGTTAAAATCATATTTAGCATTTATATCATTGTGACAGTATAAGTGTTCATGACAGAACTACAAAATGTATCATAATTATATCTCCCCACCCTTTCTTCCTGGTTTGTATTTTTAAATTTCTCCCTGTAATATCTCTGAATTTTATAAGGGCATTTGAAACTGTAATTGCCAGGCCTTTACCACACCTAACAAAATTAGCCAACAATGTCTTAATTTCATCGATTACCCAGCCCATATTCAGTTTTCTTGATTGTCTCAAAAAATTACCTTTCACAGTTAATTACTTGAATAAGGAACTAATTAAGGTCCATAAATTGCAGTTGTTTGTTATATCCCCTTTGTTTTATTCCCCAACACTTTCTCATCCTCCCTTTATTTGTAACATTGATGTTTTTGGAGAAATTAGATATAGAATGACTTATACTTTAGATTTGGTTGATGGCTTCCTTACCTTTTCCTTTAACTTGTTCTTCTGTAACTCATATTTTCCACAAACTAATGGTTATAGCTAGAGGCTTGATTAGGATTTAGTCTTTTTTTGTTTTTTAAGACAAAAATACTCCATAGGTGGTGCTGTGTACTTCCTATTTCATAATGTCACAAGGCAATAATGTATAATTGTACCACCTTGAATGGTGATTGAATTGATCAGTGGGCTCAGATGCTGGCAGTCTGATCTTTTATGACCAAGTTCTCTGTCAACTTTTCACCTCAAGTTTTTTTGTTTGTTTGTTTTGCAGTACTGGGGATTGAACCCAGGGTTTTACCTTTAAGCTCTGCCACTGAGCATATATTCCCAGCCCTTATTTATTTTTGTTTTGAAACAGGGTCTTGCTAACTTGCTCAAACTAGCCTGAAACTTGTGATCCTTCTGTCTCAGCTTGCTAAGTAGCTGGATTACAGGCATGTGCCACCACACCTAGCACATCACATGGTTTTTAGCATCCATTAATGATTATGTTCTAGATCTGTTATTTTATGGGGCTCATATTCTGTCTTTTTATTGTGCAGTGCTGATTACCCATTTTAACTTCAAAGGGTCATCTTATTTTGTTCATTTCCAAAATCTGTGTTAGCATCAAGGGGTTTCTGTGTAACCCTATGTACTACCTAATAACTAATAACTGACCATATTTACATGAAAGGAACATAGTTGTAGTGATTAAAATTTTTATTTGAATCTCCAGTTGAATTTTAGTTTTGACTTTGAAAATAGAAACAGAAAAGTAGAAAACTTGTCAGTCATGTTGAAGAATAACTGGCTAAAATATATGTGTGTATGTGTGTGTGTGTGTGTGTGTGTATTAGTAGAACAAACGAAGAGACCCTGCTTTGCTTATGGTGTCTACTTTCTCAAGGGCAGGGAAATTCTGGCCTGATAGGGTTGCTTCTTCCTGTGAGGGAATTGGAGGGAGGTACCAGAATGGTCCCTGATGACATACATGGTCGTTTGAGGACATTTTGGTTGTTTTTTTGTTTTAGTTTTTAACTCCCCTAGTTTTCTAAGAAGTCTTTCATAATGATTTTTCCTAAACTGTATTGCATCTGAATTAGGGCTTTTCCTTTCTTCTGTGATGGGGCTTGATACCCTTTGATGTGTTTTAGCAGAATTTAGCTTCTAAATACAGTTTGAAACCTAGCTTTCTGTGTCTGTGTGTGCACATGTGCGCACACACAACACCCTTAAATCTCTCAGCTGAAGTTTCTTGTTTTTCTATCCCCCGCCCTCTTTTAACTGCAAGAACCTGTCCCATATGAATTAGATCAGTGGCAGGAGGAGACTCTGAAGGCATCTTGTCTTGTCTGTAAGGTTGGTACTCAGAGACGTGAGAGTCTGGTGAAGAGGGGAAGTCTCTCAGCTGATAGCCTGCTTTTCAAAGAGCTCCTTTTAGAGTCAGATGAATTCTTATAAATGCCTGTGATTGGCCACTTTACTTCCAGTATTCCAGAGGTCAGGGACCTCCTCTGAAATACTCCACAGATCCAAATGTTACTTTTCCTTTTTAACAGAAAAATATTACTTTGTTTTAACAATAATTAGTATTTAATAAATGTTTTACTAATATTTTTAAATTTAATACTTAAATAAATTACTTGTAATTTTGTTTTTGTCTTATATTCAGCTTATATTTCGACTATTCTTTGAATATCTATAGGCCAATCTGTCAGTCATATGTAAAGCCAAACCTATTTCAGGAGAGGGAAGAAAAGAATAGGTAGGAGAATTAATATGAGCCCAGAGAAAGAAGAACTGGATTCACCAACATTCCCCTCTTCAGAGTCACTGCTTTAGAGATATTGCATGTCAGTAGGGGCCTCTCTGGTGGAAAAAAAAAAAAAAAGACTCCTGCAAAACAAATTTAGGAATTAGTTCATCAGGAACAGGGAAGGGAAGAAAAGACTATGTAGAATTCTGAATAGTGGTGGAGGGTACATAGATGAAGTCTTGGGCTCTTAGAGCTCTTCCAGGTAGTGCTGGCTGGGAAGGGAAGTCTGGCAGGGGTTCCACTTCACCTGCAATGGAAAGGATGGGCACATAAAGCCCATGGGGTACTCTGGACAGAGAGACTATAATGGGGATTAGGAAGGGAAACCCTAAATATAAACTTTACTTGTTAACCTCCTTATAGTCTTGTTCTGAACTTGCCTAGTACCAGATATGGCTTTCCCTCTCTTCTTGCTTCTACCCTTCTCCCTCAGAAACTCCTTGGCTGAGTTAATGAAGGAGACCACTTCTAATAAACCTTAACCAATGACCCTCGGATTATCAACAGAGGACCACCCTCAGTGAGAGTGTATATTCTAATGGCATTGATAGTTAAAACCTGTGTAGAGAGAAGAGGGAAGCCAAGATGTGGTTTCACTAGATATCACATAGCTCACCCTCATTTTAGAAAGACATGAGACCAGTGTTCTCACAGCAGTTTTTCCTTTACCATCAGTCATTTGTTTCTGGAAAGTATGTTTTTCTTCCAGATCAAGGAGTATAAATATCATGGGATATGGCATTGGATATGGGTCTTGGTTCATTTATATGCTGTAAACTTCAGGAAAATCATTTTTTCTCTCCAATGTGGGAAAAGATGTAATATTTACCATATCATTGTCAATAAGGAGATTCAGATGAGATTTAATATTCACTCACATGTGTATTATATATTTAAATATAGTACCTTTATTGTTCTAAAGCAACAAAGAATTTTCCCTATGACCAAATTATTTCAAAGACTACAACTTACAGGTAAGAGTCAGAACCACATGTGTTCTAATGGCTCTTCTGCTTCCCATGTGAACATTTCCCTACTCAGCACCTTGATTTTTCCTCCTATGAAATAGGCAAGAATAGTAGTTATCCTGGAGAAGAAACTTATCTGGAGAAAAAAAAATATGCACAGTAGACATAGGGTGAGTGACTACTATTATGCAATTTCCAAAACTACCTATTTCTTTTCTTGTTTTTATTTTTATTTATATATGACAGTGGAATGCATTACAATTCTTATTACACATATAGAGCACAATTTTTTTTATATCTCTGGTTGTATACAAAGTATATTCACACCAATTCGTGTCTTCATGCCTGTACTTTGGATAATAATGATCATCACATTCCACCATCATTTCTACCCCCATGCCCTCTCTGTTTCATTTCTTTCAGAGGAATTTATATTGTCACAATAGTTTATTTTTGGTGCCATGCTTGAACATGGGATATGTAGTTGAAAGAAATGATTTGGTTGTCACATGATGTTGCTGCTTGCAACATGATTTTATCCCTAAAGTGGAGGAATAATGTTACCTACCTCACAAGGTTGTAATGAGGTTTTTGTTTATTCTTTTTTTTGAACCAAGGGGCACTTTACCACTGAGCTACATTCCCATCCCTTTTAATTTATTATTTTGAAACAGGATCTAAGTTGCTGAGGCTGGTCTCAAACTTGAGATCCTCCTGTCTCAGCCTCCCAAGTCACTGGGATTACAGATGTGTACCACCATGCCCAGTTTATTTATTTACTCTTTGCAGTTTTGGGGCTTGAACCTAGGGTCTCACACAAGCCAGGCAAGCACTATGCCACTGAGCTACATACATGCTCCCCCCGCCACCCCCGCTGCTCCTTAAAGGGGATATTTAGATAGGATATTGAGCATGTTGTTTGGCACCTGAAGGTGCTCAGTGAATGTTAGTTTTCTTCCCCTAGCCTCTTCATTCATCCTCATCAAGTAACATTTATCAGAAATTCTAAGTAAGGCATGGCAGTGGATGCTTTAACTCTGAATGAAGGGGTGCTAAGGGAATGTCAGGTTGGGGTAGAGTGCTACAGAAGCCAGTATTGTTTGTTTGTTTGTTTTGTAGTAATCAATAATGGCTTCTCCTTTTCTAACCCTGGGCTCTGGCCTGCTGAGTCACTGTTCCAGCCCGAAGCCCCTGATCTTTGCCTGTGTCTATGGAATACAGCAAAACCCACAAGAAACCAGCACTAATAAATGGCAAATCATTTGAGGGATTTTTGTTTGCATTCCTGTGCTTGCTCTCCTGGGGAGATAGGAAACCTTTAATAAGACTTTTCCGAAATAATGCTCCATGCAAAATGGGGATTTTTTTTTTCCCCTCTGTGTTCTTCTAACAAATGGCCATTTCATGAGGTTTCTTTTCATTTTTTCTTCTTCTTTCCTGCTTCTCAGTACATTCCACAAAGAGCTTATTCCTCTGCTGGTTACTGATTGATGGTTCTACTCTATGTGCCCTCTAATTTTGCAATAAACCAACAAGAAGTTAAGACCACAAACTTAAAAGAGAATTGACTTATTTATTTGACTGGATTCACTGGAGCAACAGCCAGATTTAGTCATTTCAGTGTGGTCCTAGGGAGGGCAGGAGGAGTCCACGAGCAGAAAAAGAGTTTGCCTGTCCTCCCTGTTTCAAAGCAGCTGGGCATCTGTTCTCAGCAGTGATCCCTTTCTAGACCTTGATGGAAACAGGAAGTCCACAAGACTTGCTCATAGTTCCAGGATTCTGGGTTCCATAGGACTTTAGCTGCATACAAATGGACAGTCACTACCCTACAGGTTCTGGTCCCTTTTTTTTTTTTTCAAGAGGATCATGTGTACCTTAAAGGATTACAGAAGCAGTCATAACCTTCCACTATCACCAGTTCTTTCACGCCTGGACTCTTGGCTAGATGACTTCAAACACCAATGACAAACGTCTCTTCCTACTTGCTCAGTCCCAGCTATGTCTTTATCTTAAGGATGAGATACTCCACAGGATCAGAGAGAGGCATACTTCATGTGTTGATTTTCAAACATGCTAAGAATCAATCAATTTTTTTTTCTTATTTAGCACTGCCATTGTGCATAGTAACCAGTCTGAAAAATACAAATGTCATTTCAAGTAGAAATGAGAACAAACATAAATGGTTCAAGTGGATCCTAAATTAACGAAAGTTCTTTAAAAACATACATACTATTACTATTTATACTTAAAGATTGTTCCATATTCAGTGCTGCTCTCTATAGGTTGAAGCAAAGCTAGAAAGACAAATGCCCAAATGTAATTTGTCCCAACTGTGAACTCCTATTACAGATCCCAGCGTTGTTTGTGGCTCTACCACATTTAACCAGCTAACTGCCTATTCTTATATGGCAACTTTTCTTTGGAAACTCTCATCATCACATTTTAGCAGAAGTGAAAATATTAGCAGAGTGGTTAGTGGCCAAGCCAGGAATAGAATCCAGGAATCTGTGTCCTTTCCTTTGCCATATCTACCAGAGCATGGTTCCTCCCCAGCCTGTGAACTCAATGTTTCCATCTCTACCGACCAGAATTCACAGTACATTCCACAAAGCAGTTGACTGGTTTCTTCTTGGTACTGAAAATTTGTTTTATTCTTAAACATTTTTTACATTTTCCCATTAAATGTCATTTTGCATTAAACAACATGGGTCTTGGTAAATTTAATATGAGCAAATGCTTTACTCTGAGGATATTAATCAACAAATATACATGAGGCCATGAATTTGGGGGGCGGGGGTATCAGGGATTGAACTCTGGGGCACTCGATCACTGAGCCACATCCCCAGCCCTATTTTGCATTTTCTTTAGAGACAGGGTCTCACTGAGTTGGTTAGCACCTTACTTTTGCTGAGGGTGGCTTTGAACTCGAGATCCTCCTATCTCATCCTCCCAAGTCAAGGCCATGAATTTTGATGTTGAGAACCTTTTATGAGGTAAATCAGTATAGATTAGAAAGACAGACCTGGTCTGAATCTAGCTGTCCCACATGCTTACTGTTTGATCTCAGAAAACTACTCAACTTCTTTGAACCTGTCTCCTCATCTTTAAAACTAGGGTAGTAATGTTTATCTCACTGAGTTATGAGGATGACATGTGTGAAGCACTTGGTACAGGGTCTGATTCATAGGAAGTGCTCAATCAATGCTGGTTTCCCTTCTCTTTTCTCCTCTAGAATGGGGTCAGGGTTTCAGAAAAACATAAAATCTCATGATGTTTACACTGTAGGTAGAGAGCGAAGAATAACGCACATCACATAATCAGAGAAAAATACTTGAAGTAGATTACTTGATATTAGGAAATGAAGGACTTGTTGGGGCTAGGAAAATTCCATGATGGGGTGGAATTTGAACTGACTCCTGAAAGATGGAAACTTAAGAGGGAAGGGGGATAGTCCAGACTGGAACATTTGGGATGGGGATGAGAATCAGAGGAAGTGAACCATGAAAAATACAGCAGTTAGAATGAGAATGTCAGAAGAAAGGTAATACTTGTTAGGTACTTACTAGGCATCAGACACTGTCTTAATTACTTTATGTGCCAACTCATTCCCCCTCACAATGGGCATGTTTGCTATCTTAAATGGACAGTTGAAACTGAGGCATGGAGAGATTAAGTACTCTACCTGAGCAGGTGTAGAATAGGTGTTCTGTAGCTATTAGGTGATGGATCTGAGATAGGAACCTAGAACTCGTAACACAACTGCTACTTCAGTTAGCTCCCAATATCCCTTACCTGCTAGTGAGGACAGCTAAGACCCTTCTGTGAATAAACTCTTTAAATATAAAGTACCATGATGTCATTATTCCTGTTAATGATGTCAGATGAGAGGTAACAAATAGTCACCTGAAAAGGAGGGAGAGAAAAGTTCAGGATAGCACCTAGTGAATATGTATGTACTATATGTGCCTCACCATTTCCTCTAGCAACTCTGAGACCTCATACAGCCTCACATTTCCTCTTGGGCAGTGCTCCAAGTGGCCATGTCCAAGCCACTGGAATGGGTATCAGAGACTAAAATTGTATTTGTCACCTGGCATTGAGGCTCAATTGAGTTGTACCCATGGTCAGGACACCCATTTTAATGGGCCTGTAGCATGTGATTTGTAGTTGGCCTGTTGGTGACCATGATGGAAGATCTCCATCCATTGCAAGGACCTCACTATGAAAGGAAGTCTGCCCCTACTCACCAGGTAAATATTTGGCCATTTAATGTATTTGTTCTGGACCTATGCTTATTGTGTCTCTTCTATGTTGACTCTGTTTCATTGTAAGTTATTATTGTTTGTATTGATGTCATTTATTTAAATATGGACACAGCATTATTTCAACTCCTCCCCCCCTTTAAAAATAACACTTATACAACATTCCTTTCTTGAGGACATCAAATAAGTAATTTTTGCCTAAGAGTATATTTGTTGAGGCTGCTGACTTGGGAATTTGTTCCTAGGCAGACCTTTTGGCCTCCTTTTGAACAGGTACTGAATGACCTTTGTTCCTACTTTATACCCCAGAGTCACTGTAGAGATAGAATTGATTGTACCTGTCCAGTCAGTAAGTTTGGAGAGCCCTTGGTGGCCAGGATGCTATTCATGCTGGTGGCATAGAGATACAAAGAGGCAGACTAATATGGGCTCACCCCCCACAGGAGTTTTCTTAGAGGCTGTGTGAGACCAGAGGCTCCTCTGAGCTCTGGCTCCTGTCTGTTATAAGCCACTGTAAGTGTAGCTGGGACTGGTGGAGATCAGAGCTGGTGTTTATCAATGTGGACTCCCCCAAAAGCTGTATTTTCAGACCCTCAGTGAGCAAGTGACTCAACAGAACTATTTTCTGGGTCTCAAATGAGTCTAAGAAGGGGAAATTGGTTAATACCAGTCGTCTGTGATGGCCTGATCACAAAGCAGTGTCTTTCTAATCCTTCTTACAAATCAAAGGGAGGGGAATCCCCAGAGCCCAGGCGTACACGTGAATAGAAAGCACCACCAAGTAAAAAAAAAAAAAAAAAAAAAAAAACCACCTAAAAAGGTCAGCAGAAACTCAGGGGGCTGTTGGAAATTCACCTCCCCTACCTTTCTGTAGGGCTCAGTGGGCAGGGGTGAGGGAGTGGGTGAAGACAACCAAACAAACTTCGGGCAAAAGCAAGCTGGCCACAAAAAATGCACAGTGCAGCTGGTAGGAAAGTTTCTTCCACGTCCGTGTGAACCTCAGAGTCATCTGACAGTGTCTTGTTCTTTTTCATGCCCTGGCTGGCCAAAGGCTGTCTTGGCCCCATGCTAACTGCAAAATTGCACACAGTTGGCAAATGCCCCATTGGAAGCCACTGTAGCTGCCCTGTCGCAGTTCACCAACTGTGCGTGTTATTTCCTGCAGCCGGCCCAAGACCACTGAAGCGATGAGGCCACAGGGTTGGGCTGACAGCGGAAATAGCTCACTGCTTGTGGCCTCCTCCCAACTGTCGGCCCCTCTGAGTCTCAGAACTAACACGTGCTAACCTCAGCCCACTGTGGCCAGGGAAACAGCACACCAACAGTGGAACCAGAACCCTCCATGCCCATGGCTACTATACCACAGCCATTGGCCCGGGTTTCCCCCTTGAATGCGCACCCAGGAGAAGTAGGCCAAAGAGAAAGCCTCCCTATTGTGCTGCACAGTTACTTGCCCTAGCGATGCGTTCATGTTGACCATATGGCAGAAATAGCCCTACTTCAGTGCATTCCCTGGGAAATCAGTGGTCAGGAGAGGTGGCTGCCATGGAGTGGAAGGAGTACTGTTACTAGTCCCTTTGTGACTGGGTGAGTGTGTGTGTAGAACTCTGATCCTTTTCCCTTCCTCCAGCTACATTGCCTCAAACCAAGCCACCCTATTCTTCAGGGACTCTCCTAGGCAGTGCACCTCTCTAGCTTTACCTGTGGCTGTCAGAGTGATAACTACAGAAGAGGTTTCTCCTCCATTAACAAGGAGAGGCATGAATTTTATTCAGATTGAAAAAATTCTCACCATAAACACATATTATGTTAGGGTGTCTTCCTTACCCTTTTCCCCTCCTCTTTGCCTCAGCCGCTGCCAGTCCGTTCTGGGTAGGATGGTTTTCTTAAGGCTGGAGATGGTGAGAGTCAATAACAATGGTGGAATTTTGAGTACAACACTAGTACTAATGTGAGTGAAAATAGGAAACTTTTTTTTGTAGCCTGTTATATTAACAATTAATACATTAATTTCCTTTTCATCTCCTTCAGACTGAACAGAACTGCACAGCAGGTTACCGTCAGAACCAGAAATAAAAGATAGGCTGCCCAACACCCATACCTGTGTTTTCCTAAAGCCGAATTGAAGTTTGTTCTTTTTATTACAAATATTTCTAAAGGAAAATCTCCACAGCCTTTTAGATTTTCCCAGAAAACAATTGTGCAGTCACTCAAAATGGAAATAGCAGGCTGGAATACTTAAACCTTATCAGTTCTTTTTTCTAAAACTGACAACGATATTCTGTAATCAGAAACAGAAAAAAAATTATTTTCATCATGAAATAACTCATAATTTTCCAGAGCTCAGCAAAACTAAGCCAGAGAATAGTAAAACCAGATTTGTTTTTATCTTGCTCGAATTCCAGAATATTTGGTCTGACTTTTCCTCACAACAAATACTGAATGTCTTTTTCCAGAGCTCAAGTGGGCAGGAAGGGAGTGGGCCTGGGAGGGGCTGAGTCTGGGAGTGTAGCCCTCAAGCCTTCTTGGGGGGCCTTTTCTTCTCTTCCCCTTGGCCTCTCACCCAACCTGCTTTCCTTCTTCACTCCCTCCAATCCCCCTCACTGTGGCTCTCTAGTAGCAGACGGGTTGGGTGGACACCGTCATGGTTGGAAAGCAAGAGGAGAGCATGGTGAAAACCACTCCAGGGTCTTTCTCTCAAGCCTCGGCGATGAAAGGATTCAATGAACCTGAACAGTTTCTCACAGGAAAGTTCCGGCCTCTGTCTCCTTAAAAGCAAAGCATTCAGCAACCCATAACTGAGCCAGGATTAAAACTCAGAATTTCTGACTTACCCAAGTCTGCTGTTTAGATAGAGAAGCTAGGTCACTGTCATATCTGGCAATTAGCATCACTTTAGAAACCAAAAGTAACATTTTTAGAACAGTGCCTGAAACCCATAGAGCATTTTTAGTATTAAAATAAAGAAAGATTAAATGTGCCTTCAGAATTGATAAAAGGCAGTACCTCATCATTTTGAAAGCACTAGGCTGAGCCCCAGTCGGATGGTGAGTAGAGTCAGCACCCACATTCTCTTCTCATTGCTCTTTCTGGATAAGCTGACCTGCTTATCCAGTGGGCTGCCAGTTTACCTGGGAGTGGAAGTTTCAAGATAATCATTGCACATAGCCCTGCTGGCCCAGTTAAAGTGATTTTTTAAAGTTCTCTATTATGTTAGATTGTGGCCTTTTTTTTTTTTTTTGAGGGGGGTAGGGCAGGGAGTAGGCAGGAGGAGGAAGTAGATGTTCTTATGGGCACAGAAATGCCCCTGAGCTGTCTCAGGTTGCCCCATGGTTCTACTCACCAGCCAGCCCCTTGAATTCGGTTGCAAAGACATGAGTTTCACAAAGAGCTTTTGTTTCCAAGCTTCCTGTGACCTCAGAAATGACAAACTACATGTACTGAGGCCATTGAAGACCACCAGGAAGTTTGAGAAAATTTCTGTAGACTCATTCCATACCTGAACTTCATAGGAGTGGAAGCTATTTACCTACTTGGCTTATGGTTGTTTCTTAGCATCCCAAAGTTGGGCTTATTATGACTTAACATTTTGACAATCTTGTAGTGTATTTTGGACATAGGTTCATAATTTTATAGATTGAATTCTCTAGGCCAAGACCTCAACATCTAGAGAAGGTACCTGTTAGTGGATCTGTACTGAGAACTCTTCTCTCCCCACCCTTAGGAAGGAGAGTTAAGCAGGAGGCCTGCAGCCCCTTTTCTTATCCGAGCTATTGATTTCAGGCAGGTGACTAGTTCGAATCAGTGAAGGTGATCTGTCCCCCAGAAAGCTAAACGATGGTGTTTGTCATATTCACGGGTCCTTAAAAGAATCTGACTTGTAAATATTTAGTTATTGTTCCAATGACCATGAATATTTCTGCTGACCAAACAGGACCAGATATCACATTCCAATCTATTCTATGCCTGATCAACCATAAACTCCCTCTTCTCTGTCACCTTAAAGTCAAGTAAAAGGAACTTCTTCCATCAAAGGCTATGCTTTAGGCTTGGCAATTCCTCACTCTGTTCTCTCCAAGGCAGTCTAATTTTCTCTTCTGTCCAACATACTAAATGGCTACTCATGGAATCCCCATCACCCCTTCAATGTAGGGTGGATCATACTAGATGCATACAGTTGCCTATTAAGGCCAAATGTATTCTGAGCAGTAAGCAGTAAGCTCAAGCACTGTGTGGGTATCACCTAGATATAGTCTTGTTACAGCATAACTGAAGAAAGATGGGTCAACTGAAGGCAGACAGTCTGTACCAGACACATATACTAGTGGAAAGTCAGCCTGAATTGTCCAGTCCTGACTCTTAAGGCTGATGACCAGCTCATTCTACTCAAAGTTTTGTTGTCTTAAAGCTGCCTTTTTAATCCCTGGTGAAAATGACTCTCATTTTTTGTTTGTTTGTGTGTTAGTTGGTTTTTCATGCTCAGGACCCTCTGCTTTCTGACCAAAACCACCTTGATTTCCCAGCAATCTGCCTTATCAGTTTACTTCAGCTTTAACTGGTTCTTGTCTTTCCATCTGTTTTCTCTACCTTACAAGTTCTTCCAAGACCTATTGCATTGTTTATGAATCTGTGCCCTGAATTGCATTTTTTAAAAAGAGATTTTAACTGTTTCTTTAAATTAAGGAATAAGCATTGTACAACAGCGCACAGAAGGACTGAATAAGATGCATTTAGAGAAGGTAGGAAATGCCAAGGGAAATGTGGAACCCAGGGACGTGCTCTTTGAAGGCAGAAATCTTCTCCCATTTTGCCTTGGGAGGGACTCGAGGTCTATATGTCCTTATATGAAAGGCCATTTCATATACAAATGTATCTCATTAAGCATCTGAAACCTGAGAAGGCAGTGTGAGGAAGACTTGGGAATAAGTTGTCTCTCCATTAAAAGCTGAGTTGAAATCTATACAATTTATAAGCCTTCTTATTCTCCCCAGTAAAGTGGATGGTATTCTTCCTGGCAAGTAAACTTTAAGCTAGATTCTGTCTCCTATTATACAGATATACTGTATAATCCTAGTTTCAGATTATACAGTATATCGTTCCCTTTGTCCATCTATTCTACTCTGTCTTTGGGTTTACAGTTGATGGTAATGAGGTTATGTTATGTTTTTAATTAGCCATTCTTTTCAGGGAATAGCAGATGCACTGTCAAAGTTTTGTTGCTTTTGAGGATATAAGCAGCAAATATTTGTTCTTTGTCAACTGTGAGCTATATGTTGTACAAAGATTTTTATTCTTAAGCTTTTTTTTTTTAACTGATAATAAAAACATAAAAGTAGTACATTTTAATGAGGTACCATATAATGTTGAGAATCAGGCTTCTGAACAACCAAGACACGAATCAGCAAAGGATAACTAATGACAACAATGGGGATGACAACAAGCCACGCACTATGCCAAGGACTGTAAACACATTATCCAGTTTAATCCTCAAAACTCTGTGAGTTAAGTGTTATCACACCCTCAGAGGTCATGAAACTTACCTGGTGTCACTCAGTTAGGAAGCGGTAGAGTCCAGCATCTCCACACAGGTCTGTCTGATTTCAAAGCCCTTGTCCCAGCCACTGCAAACTGCTTTTGCACAAGTTTAGCAATAGAAGCCCTGATCTTTCCAATGGAACAAAGAAAGCATAGGAAAGCCCCTCTGAGGTGTCAGAACTCATTTTCAGAAACCAGATAGTGCTGAGACTCTGTTTATAACTTGTAATCTTATTTTATAAGTTATTTTAAGAGCATAGTTTTCATGTCTCTAGAATGCCTCAGAGGAAAACACATCTGTAGGCTTCTGCCCAAGTCTTGATTATTTGTAATCAATGCTTTTGGAAATGTTTCCATTCTATCATTTTGCTGAACACAGATTCAGAAAACCACACAATTCAGTAAGATGATGTGATTAGCAAACCCCTGAGGTCTGATGCCATATATTCCTTCAGTGATTTGGCTTTAAGACTCATAATAAAAAGGGAGAAGATGATTAACAGAACCACTTATTAGCTCTTATTAGCAGTTTTTTTTTTTTTTTGCTACTGGAGAGTAAAAATGTTTTCTTGTCTTCTACTCTTCCATTGCAAGTGGAAATGAGGGAAGTTTTCTTTCTTTCATTTTCAAAGGTGCTAGGGATAAACCCTTGATTCATGCTAGGCAAGTGCTCTGTCACTGAGCTTTCCCCCATCCCCCAGCCCAGTGGGTATTTTTGAAATCAGCTATAGTTTGTTTTAGGTTCCACAGGGCATCATGTCATTAGTTCTATACCACAAAACAATCATCTTAGTATAAGTTTCCATTATAGGACCAAAATTGTGAAAAAGTGATCTAAATATTCTAATCAATGCCTTATCACTTAATTTATAAATTTCTATGGAAGACATGTAGTACCTTTACCTCTTAATGTCCTCCATGTGTATGATAACATGCTTTACTTTGCATAGTAAGTACCATACTCAGTAATTGCTTTTCTTACACTGTTACCAAACTGGAGTTCCTAGTCATTCTTATCAAGCCATCATTGAGAAGAATACCATAAAATTAAACCTTACATATTTAGAAACTCTCAGAAGTTTCTCTCTTTCTCTCTCTCTCTCTTTCTTTTTTCTTTTTTTTTTTTTTTTAATTAGAACAGACAGATACATTATTTTGTTTCTTGGTAAATAAAGCACATAGTATTTTCAGAGCAGTGCCAGAATCTTACTGGTCTTGCTTTAACTAATTACTTTTTTTTTTCCTACTGTGGGCTTTTTAAAAATATTTTTTAGTTGTCCTTGGACCTTTATATTATTTATTTGTTTGTTTGTTTATATGCAGTGCCTCACATATGCTAGGCAAGTGCTCTACCACTGAGATACAACCCCAGTCCTCCTGCTGTGGTTTTTACACAGATTCTTTGCAATTAAATAAAACTTAGAGCCATCTGTGGCGGTGTACACCTATAATTCTAGGAGGCTGAGACAGGAGGATTACAAGTTCAAAACCAACCTCAGCGACTTAGGGAGGCCCTAAGGACTTAGCAAGACCCTGTCTCAAAATAAAACATAAAAAAAGGACTGGAGATGTTGCTCAGTGGTTAAGCAACATGGGTTTTATCCCTGGTACTAAATGAGTAAATAAATAAATAAATGCTTAGAAGGACCAAAACTGGTAGAAATGAGGGCTGGGATGTAGCTCAGTGGTGGAGTGTTTGCTTAGCATGTGTGAGGTGCTGTGTTCAATCTCCAGCACTGAAAAAAAAAAATGGTAAAAATGATCAGGTACCAAATTATTTCCTGATATAGGAAATTGTGATTTAGTGTTCTATTGCTAGACCCAGTTATCTGAAGCATGTGGCATGTACTAATTTATTAGGCCAGATGTCATCATTTTGCAGTAAATAACAAGAGTTTCTATTTATTTGAAATTTACTAAGTACCAGACACTGTGTCAAGCACCTTATGTTGATTATCTCTCTTCTCATAACAGTTCTATAAGATTTATATTATTTTATCTGCTCAAATGGAGGAACTCACAGGTTTTGTAACTTTCCCAAGGTCCTCAGTATTGGAGTCAGAATTTGAACCCAGTTTTGTTGAATTCCAAAGCCCATACCCTTGTTATAAAGAGAGATGAACACAATTCCTTATTCATCCTCTTGAATATGAATAGTTGTTTCTTAAAAGATCAGGCTGTTTGAACATTTCCAGGCATCTTAACTGAAGACATATTTCTTCTGTGATTCTTACTAGTTTAGATGAAAGATAGCTGTCCAAAAGAATACAAGAGGTGAGATGAGCAAACACAAAGTGGAATCCCATAGTACCTGATCAGCTCTGCAGAGTAACTGGAGACTCATGAGTCTCCTTGACACATGAAGACCTCAGAGTTTGTCTCTGCTAATAGACATTTCTTAACCTTACCTTGCCATCTTGTTCTTCTCTCAACCCTCAGTTAAACTGCCATTGGTATAGAACGTATAATGTGTCATGGGTAAACTCACAGTGACAGAGGTGTGGCAGAAAAGCTGGATAATAAAGACTGGAGATGATTTCCATTTCTGTTCTCATCAGGGTGGCCACAAAACCATAGCTGATCCCCAGGATAGACCAAGACAATCTGACTGGATACATATTCCAAAATTGTGCACTAGATGCCAAATGACCTTGTCAGGGGAGACATTTCCTCCAAATGACCAAGATGTTCACAGTTCTACTGATGATGGGAATCCCCAATCCTTTTCAAATAATTGTGGCATTCAGCAGGTTACTATTTTCTAGGAAAGAATGTGCATTTTATTCTTCCTTTAAATTTCTAAACAATGATGTAGATTTTATAAGGGGGGATTTTTAAGGAAAGAAAGTTGGGTTTTGATTGTTTGTTTGTTTGTTTGTTTGTTTTGGAAAGAAAGTTTCTTGACTGTACTGAATATAAAAATACTGTGTGGCAATGGACCATGTAGTTAGGTAGTTTCAGAATCCTTTCCAAGAATTGTAAATGTTATGACTTTATTTTGTAGGATCATGTTAACTTTTTTTAAATTGCATAGTGAGACTTTGGACTTCTTTCATTACAATTCAACTAATTTAAAAGAGGACAATTATTCCTCTAGAATTGAGTCTTATTCCTGTTTCACAAATTTGGAACTAAAATTGACTTTTGAGATAACAAGGAAGAAACCACAGGCATCGAGATTTTTAATTATTTTTATTTGGCACCAACAATATATTAGGTTGTGGACATAATTTTTTAAATTAAATGTTGATAAAATGTGTGCATGTACATCTTAATTCTGGTTATTCTTCTGGTTTTTTTAGCTAACATAACACTTCTTGGTCCCAATTTTCTCATCATTTAGAAATAATTAATTATCCATTTAAGGTCTGAAAAAAGTAACCCTCTTTTTCTCAGATTTCTGGGTTTTGAATGACCTGTAGGCCCTGCCTGAAGATAAAGTTGGTGAAAGTTAGAGCTGGGGGTTTCCTACATAGGTACTTATCAGTCTTCTCCTAAACTACAGTCTGCCTTTGGATAGCTCTAATAATTAATTTGGTCTTCTCTGTTTCTTCTCCCTTCCCCCCTCCCTTCTCCCTGTCTGTTCACAGGTTATCTTGACGAATCAAATTACAACCCATCTGAGCAAAGCCCTTGCTTCTCAGGCAGACCTGGTGTCTCCGGCTGATGATTTGTCCCTGTCTGAAGGTAAGGTATCTGTCCTGGAGAGGCTGAAACTTGACACTGACAAACATCCCACAGCCTCCCTGCCTCCTGTTGAGAGTTTGGAGACATGGCTAATGGGTGCTGGCCAGTGAAGCCAGCTGAAGCCTGGCGATTTAGGTTTAGCCACATTTCTAGGTATCTGATTGTTTGTATTTGGAGTCTCTGCCCCCACCTCTGTAGTGAGCTCCTTTTTTCACTTGAGTGAATCATCTTCACAGGTATCCATCATCTCCATCTGGAGGCTGATGGTTCTTCTGTGGATTGTCTCAGATCCTTCGGAGGTCTGGCAAACTGATAAATGATTTTGATTCTGAGACCCACACTCAAAGGTCCACTTTACTAACGGCCCCATAGCAATTTAGCCTTTTGTTTGTCTTGAGTACTTTTGGCCTGGCTAAAAGTATAGAGCAGTTTCTTATGCCATACATGTAGGATTCCTGATTAACTTTACAGGAAGCTTAAGAAAAATCTCTACAGTGGTAAACCTGAAAAATTTTCTGCTAGCAAAGGTCAGGCTGGCTATATATTTGATGGGAATGAGCTTTAAGTAGCTAGAGGAATTACATCAGCAAGCCAGATAGTAGTTTCTAGTTTTATTGAATGTTCTTACTTGACATTTCTGACTTCTAGTCAAAGTTGAATTTCAGGCACAATGTTGTAGGCCTGGGTAGATGTGCAGAGCTCTTATGGGTCCTTCTTCCCTTTCCACTTTCTGAGAATTTTTCATAATGGACTACAGGGGACTTTTAGGCCTAGCAAGGTTCCTGACTGCCCAGGTGGTCTTCTGTGGATGTGCCTTGGTTTATGATCTCAGAAACTGCAAGAACATCATTCCTGCTTCTTGCTGATGTCTTTCATGGTGAAAACTAATAGCATATTTATAAAATATAAATTTATAAAAGCTATAAAATGCTTTCTACTTTTAGTAATACATTATCATTCTCTTGCCATCTGGGCTGAAAATCTGAATCATCCAGAATTCTTCCTCCCTCAAATACTTTTCATCATCCTCTTTAGCTTTTCTATCCAAATATATCTTTCCTCCCTTTTAAAAATAATTTATGTTGTGAACAACTGGCTTATTAAACTCATGATTGGATTATTTTTTAATCCAAAAGAGTTTGCCAATTCTAGTCTCTACCATTTTCATTCTGCTGCTACCAAATTAAACTTCCCCAATCTGATATCTTTCTACCATGTCTTTTTCCTACTTAGAAAGCCAGGAATTGTCTTTTCTGAGAATGGACAAAATAAGTAAGTCAATTTAAAATTATTCAGGGATTTGGGATTTGTTGTAATCATCAGGGTAGTAGTATTTATACCACGAGAGTCAATAAATACAAAAACTCCTATGTTTTCTCTTCTGAGTGGACCAGTTTCCAGAGCACCACTAGATGAAATTAATGCTTCTTAGCCTTTAGTGTCTGTCCTTTCCTTCTTGTTCAGCCCCAGTTCCCACCAATTCCTTATGGGGCACTCCTGTGCTCCTGGTGCTGATTTTTAGCTGACCCTTCCCACAAAGGTTCCACACCTTTGCAGAGATCACTCTCCCTATCTAGAGTAGCATTTCCCTATTTCCCTTGTTCACTTCTCTCGTTTCTTCTCTTCCCAAATTCATTCCTTCAAGGCTTCAAGACTGCCTCTTGCAGAGTCTTCTTGCTTGTACAGCTGGTCTCACTACTTTCTTCTTCTCTGCTTCTCTCTCTACTTGTTCAGCTGTATGAGGATAAGGCCTAGAAAAATGACTTTAACTTTTCATGCTTTTCTGACCAAACTGGCAGATTTTTAAGGAAAAAGACTGTGTCATGTTCTTTTTGTATGTGTGTGATGTCCCAATTCCTAGCAAAGTTCTAGGCATACTGAAAGCAGTAAATAGATGCTCAGTGAATATCATAGTAAATACTTTGAAAGAACCATGAGAATCACATAAAACACCTGAGAATGGCATTAAAATTTATTATGATTACACACACACACACACACACACACACACACTTGTGCACACTTGTTCCATTCTGAGGATACCTGAAGAGAGTGTCTTGCTTCCTCATTTGAAAATCAGTTATAGCACTTTTCTTTATCTTGGCTTCCTGGTTTATCTTGTGAAAAGAAGAGGAGCAAAACAGACAAAAGAAATGGCTTTGTACTTGAGTGTGTCTGCTATAAGAAGATGATGAAGTATTACTAGCAGAGGGAGAATTACCAGCACATCCTTAGGCAACATGCCCTTATGAAATCCAAGGGAGAAAGGAAACAATTGGGTTTTGTTGTTGTTGTTTGTTTTTAGCTCTTGTTCTTATATAGTTGAACAGATAAAGAGGATATAGAAATATTTTTTCTAGGATCTATAATGAAGCTACTTACTAGTGAATTAAAATGAACAAATTTCTTACAACATTTATATCTACTTAACTATTGCACTAGTTAAGTTCATATATATATATATATATATGTATATATATGTACATATATATAGAGAGATGTGTATTTATATGACATATATCTATCATATAAAATATAAATTGCTTTGTTTTTTTCAAGCATTTATTGTATCCGCTTAGCATTTGTGTTAAGTGACCTGATCTCAGGCATGTTTTTAAATCACTTTGGGCCACAGGTTGGATGAATAAATGATTGCTCAAGTCTTTTCCTCCTGTAACATTATCAGATAGTGAGGTGAGTCTGCAGATCAAGAGTATCTACCCATGGATGGGGTATAGTTCTGATTTAGAGAGTACTATAATAGATTTCAGCTGCAGAGCAGAGGATCTGCTTAAGCAGTACACCCTTGAAAACAGTTGTAGGGTGAGAACAAGCGGCAAGAGCAGTAAAAGGATCTGAGTTGACCTAAGGAGAGTACCCAGCAGGAGCTGATTCAGGGAATGAAGTTCCTTCTGCTCTGAAGCAGAGGAGGGAATACAAGTGACCTGGTCCAACTGAGAGATCCTTCTACCCCAGCAGATCCTGTGCTATTAATATCTGCCAGCTGCAGGACCAGAGCATCCCCCTGCTGAGATCAAAGGAGCCCCTATCTTAGCTGGAACAAGGTCATCTGCACAGGGCTGTAAAAGTGAACCCTGGCTGGCTACAGGGCCGTCTATGAGGGAGGAGAAGTCAGGAGATGGGGAGGTGCTCTCTCACGCTCCTTTAATCTCAGCTGACCAGCTGTTGCCCTCCCAGTGTTTGTAAAGTTGAAAGTTCTTTGTTTTTGTTTTGCTCCCCCACCCCACACCCTTATTAAAATTGTGACTGGGTTGTAGCTTGGATTAAGTAGACCCAGTATTCACTGCTTAAGTCTATGGTATGATTTCCTTCATTTAGGTTCAGTTCCACTGTTGAATTATCCAGCTCCCAGGTGGGAGAGCTACAGAAGGGAGAAGACCTCAAAGGCAAAGGACTTCCTCCATGTTTTTCCTGCCCCAGAGCTTGTGACTTGAGAAGAATTAAAGGGGCAAATTGAATTTTCCCTATTTAGTTAAAATAATTCTTCGTTTATGCTGTATGCTTATAAGTTTGTAGCCTTTTATTTACAAACTTTCTCATTTATTTAGAATAATGGAACTTCTAGGACTAATGCAAACTGACCAAAGTCCCCCCATCCCAAGTGTGTTTCTCACACTAGTTTGCATACAATTCTGGTTGTTTATGTTGGAGAGAGGCAGAGAGAACAAGAGATAGACTGACAAGACCAGAAATGTATAGAGTAAGAAACAGACAGTAGTACATGAAGTTATAGATATGCCAAAAGTATCAATGCTAGAACTTCTGAAGATCCTGTTAATTGTATTTGTTTAAACTAGGACAATATCAGCCACAAGGTTATTCTTCCCACTCTATAAATCAGAGTTAAAATTTCATTCATGGGTGGATGCTCCTGATTTTCAGATCCACCTTATGAACTTATAATGTCAAAGCTGGCAAAAACTAGGAATGTTCTGTTCATCCAACTTATCATTTAACAGGAGAGATGGGGCCAAAATAAGGATTTGGGGTTTCATATTTTATATTGTTCTAGACCAGACACTGTTATTCAAACTATTTTCTTCTTCAGTTTTTGTTTTGTTGGCAGAAACTCCAGCATGGAGTTATTATGGTTATCATGGAGTTATTGGGTTATCATGGAGCTCAGTGACTGTAACTGTTTTGTTTTTTAGCCCTTGCCAGCTCTTTCTTGTGATCACAGAAAATACTAAGGACAGTCAAATCTCAGTCATAAGGAATCTCTCTCTGTTCCCTATAGTGGTCAGTAAAGAAAAGATCTAAAAGTCAAGCTGGCCTAAGAGGGCATATCCTATTCTGAAGTTGCCTGGGATTTGAGAACTGGCTGAGTCTCCATCTACCAGGCACAGTTAGTAAGATTGTAGCAAGTTACAATCTTGCACAGATTGTAGCTCTACTCAATCTAGACATTTAATTTTCTTCTGATGCTTTAGCAGAGTAGCAGTTACTTCAGTGTGGTGACATGGCCCACTTCAGGAGTTCCAGGTGGCTTCATAGGAAGGAAGATGTTATTAGGCTGCCATCCTGGCATTCCCAGCACCTGGCACGTTGGTATCTTCCTATCTGCATTAATAGGTTTTGACAGATTATAGTACATGAAAACTAAAAGTACATGGAAGGGTCAGGGAAAGAACACAAGAAAAAAGCAGTGCTTACTAGAACCAAAAGTGGTTTCTAGTTTTAGTGCTGGGAGCCTTTCTATTCTGGTTGGAGTCAGGAGTTGATGGACTGATTTCATGTGCAAGAGAAAGTATTTTGGGATTCAAATTCCCTAACAAACCATCCCTGCAAAAAGCTGGAGTCCATTTGAAAGATTATATGCAAGTGTGTGGCTTGTGTCTCTTTTAAAATAAATTCAGCAAGCAAGCACAGCTCAGAATGGTTGGGGTGAATGGGGGACCTATGGTTGTGAAAGAAGCAGACTTCAAAGCATGGTATGAATTTCCAAGTTTTATTTCCATTCTTGCTTTCCAGCTGGATCTGCTCTGGATTTACTGCAGGATGTTTGAAAATGTGGCTCCCTGCTAATCTCAGACAGTTGCTATGATCAATGGTTTCTTTCATTTCCGATAAAAAACACTGGTGTTTCTGCTTAAATTGTGTGTACTTTCAGCTTTATTATTTTAGTTGTGATTTATTGTTCTGCATTACCCAAATTTGTAATCCATTAACCACAAACTAAGGGTGGGTTGGTCAAGTTAGAGGAACTCTCTCCACAGTTAGCTCGAAGGCTCTTCATGGCCCAATCTCACATTGAATGTTAATTGGTTTGTGTAGACCATGCATAAATAGATATGGGTGGAGCAGCTTTCAGTAGCCACCCCCCAGGAGTATAGTGCAGGTTGGCTATATTAGTGCTTTGAAATTATAAGGTGTCACAGTGTGACTGCAATCAATATTATTAGCATTAGCATTTCCTTAGTACTTTAAAATGTTTTAAAATGATGAATTTCTTAATCCACCTCAAGCAAATGAAGCATGAAGGAGAGAAGAGAATTGCTCAATTGCAGTGCAAGGTGGCCATGGCAGGAACAGAAGTCAAAGTGCTTCCCATGAAATCTTAGATTTGAACAGTGTTGCCTCTTAGGAGCAAGTTTTGGATAAAAGTATTTAAGTGTCCTGTTGTTCTTTCAATTTTTGATTCCAAAGCCACAGACATATGTCAGCACATAAGGCGTCACATGCTTCTGTTCACAAGGGCACACATGTTTATCCATGCTCCACTCTTCCTGGCATTCCAGGGAATCCACAACACTTGACTAGCCTTATATTACTTCCAACAGCTGATCAGATGCCGTGAAAAATCTAATTTATAGAAAAAGATTAAAGGCACCAAAAAATGTGTGGTGTTTAGCTAAAGAAAGTCTAAATACTATGTAGGGTAGGAGAGGCTAGAGTTGAGAGGAGATGGGCACAGTCTACAAATATCTGAAAAGCTATAAATCTCAAGAGTGAAACTTCTTAAGGATTTGCAGCAGGGAGGCCAGGGGGTAATATAACCATGACTGAGGGATCAAAAGGAGAAAGGGAACATTAAAGTCAACCACCAGGAAGCACTTCTTGGTCATGAGCTCTGTTTTGCTGGTGCTAGTTTGCTGAAGGAAGACACATTTGAAGAACAAGGTACATGACAATCAAGTTAGATGAGAGCCAGACAGTTTTCTCTGGGGAGCAGTCTTTGAAGTGGTTCATGTGAGGGCTGAGCACATGTTTTGGAAATATATCCCCCTTAGACTCAAACCTCTTTACCACCTAGGATTTACTAATTTCCCAGGTCTATACATGTTCTTGTTAAGGTCTCAGAAGAAGACCAAAGGAACCAGAATGCCAAAGTCAGCTTTGCCAGTTGCCTCAGCTACAGAAATGGTAGGGCTGAAGCCCAGAGAATGGGATGCCAAGAATTGGCATGATCATATGTGATGTTCATTAGGATTTGCCGGATGATCATAACAAGATCTGGCCAGGTAGTCTGGCCCAAGGGTGGTCCAGCTGAGCTGTGACCTTGGTTCTAATATCTATCCCTTCCAAAGCTGACTTTCCCAGATAAAGTAGGGCTGTTCCTCAGTCAAAGATATGGAGTGGTTGTGTTTTTCCACCAGAATCATTATTCTAGTTGTTCTCAAACTTTAGCATGCATCAGAATCACCAGAGGTCTTATTAATATACACATTTCTGGGCTCCTACTCCCAGATTTTTAGTTTATCTGGGTAAAAGCCAGAGAATTTATATTTCTAACAAACTCTCAGGGGTTGATGATACTGTTGGTCTAGGGACCACACTTTGAAACACTGCTTTATTCATTGAATCCCTATCTATGTTAGGCATCACAGATACCAAGACAAATGTGTCTCTACCTGTAATCTCAAGGAGATGACATTCTAAAAGGGGAGTAGATGTATAGAGTTCCTTTAGCACTCACCACAGTCATATGCCTCCTTGGGTCACCAGTGGTCTTTTCTATAGGCTTTGTCTCATGTCTGAGACACAGGAGTTACTAGAAGGATTTAGGTCTCTTCTGGTGGCAAGAAATAGAAATTCTCTCAAGATTACTTTTTAAAAGTTAGACCTATGGGGGGCTGAGGTTGTAAAACTCAGTGGTAGAGTGCTTGCCTAGCATGTGTGAGGCACTGGGTTCAATTCTTAACATTGCATATAAATAAATAGAGAAAAAGCTCCATCAACAACTAAAAATATATTTTTAAAAAATAATTGGCCTTATTAAAAAAAAAAGGTAGACCTAATAAGAGTAGCGAACATTTATGGACCATGTATTATGTGCCTGGCATTATACATTTTCACAACAACCCTCTGAGGGCTGTATTCATCATGCCATTTAATATATGAAGAACCTTGAGGTTAGAAGATAAAATAGTAGCAGAGCCAGGATTCCAACCTATGGAGAGTGGCTCCAGAACTTACTCATTTAATCACTAGGCTCTTCTCTAAGGATACAACTGGGATTCTTTTAGCTATTTGTACAGCCAGATAAAATGGGAATTGGAAAGATTGAAACCTTGGTCTTTCTGTTCTGTGTTCATATAAGTGTGTGTGTGCATATATTTACATACACATTCTCTCTCTCTCTCCACCCCCTCCATCTCCCTCTCCCTCTCTCTTCCTCTTTCTATATACCTTGACACTTGGCCTTATGATCTGATTGGCCCCGTTTATCTGGTTATTCTGTCTGTTGGTTCATCCTTTCACCTAATCAGCCATAACTAAGAAAGTGGCCAGAATACCCTCTTCTTTTAGCATGGCCTATAAACAGGAGCATTTCCCCTTTATAGGAGCTTCTGTATGAAGAACAGATTCCTTTAGAATAGAGAACCCATGAGGTAAGCACCCCAACATAACATCTAATAGAATGGCTTTCTCCAGCCAAGCAGACATTAGTATAAATTTACTAAATGAGACTTTGTACCTCAGTTAATCTTGTCCATGATGTCCATTCTCAGTATCCTCTTGGTTTTTGAGATCAAATTTTTGGTATTGGTTACGTATCATTGGTCCATGCCTCCAACCAGATTTACTGTGGGAAAAAATTTCAAAAACATTTTCTTTCTGATCCCAGATAATCACCTGGCTCCTCTTTATTCTAATTTCCATTATAGCCACAGAGTTTGTCTACATGAGGAAAGATGTTTCTTCCATTTATCCAGAATCTACTGTCTACACTCAACTATTATTATCTGATGAGACAGGAGGCCTACTTAAGATTAACTAGGTATAAATTACCTCATATTCAGAGTACTTTAGCACAAACTACATCCCATAGTCAGTCATTATCTATCAACTACTTAAGACAGGTAAGCCAGAGAAGCCAGGGTGGCATTTGAACAACTGAAATTCCTCCAGCAGAGAACTCCACACCTATAAGTTACATCCTTTCTGAATTTACAATAAGCTGGAGCAAAATTACTCTGTTCCTTCAGCCGAGGGTCTGAGTATATGTGTATGCACATGTGTTAGCAATGCACAGTGGTTGTGTGCACTGGGACAGTTCCTGTGTTTAATAGAAGACAATAGGTCTTTTTAGGTCATGCTGTTGATTTTTTAACCATTTCTCCCCCATATAATAGGCCCAGAAGAGCAGCTAAGAGAATCTATGTATCCTGGCAGTGTCGCCTCCAGCTACAGACAATAGAAGCTACCTAAATGGGCAGGGGATTAAGATGACAAAAACTGTTTCGTTTTAAAATATGATATATACATAAATGAGGAAGGAAAAGTATCAAAACAAATTAAGGAAATCTTGTCCCCAAGAGAGCTCTAGACCAGAAAGAGAAAAAGCCATCAGAACCTTCAAAATTGGAGCCCAAGAAACAGTGTCAGTGAACAAGTGACTGCCGGAGTCCAAGGACTAGGTCCACCAGCCGGGAGAAAATGCCTGGCCCCTTCAGGGATCAAACTGGACCTGAGGAAGGTGGCTTGCTATGTGACTGGATGATACTAAATTAGGGCAAACCAGCAAGAAAATCCTGTCTCAGAGTCATTGTAATGTTGGTTCCTTGAGGGTAGGACTTTTGTTTTTTGTTCACTGTTGGCTCTCCAGAGCCTAGAATTATACCTGGCAATAATAATTACTCAATAAATTCATAATGCATGAATGAGGCACCAGTAGCTATGAGAGGATTATCTAAGCTTTAGAACTGTATTCACCTAAAGGACATGAAATCACCACCATAGTTTTTGTCACTCATACATCTCTATGCTCCAAAATTCCTTCAAAATGTGGGCAGTTTTTTTTACTATCTATCCATATGTGATGAGTGACAATAGGCAGTGTGGGGAAAGTGTTAGCAATGAAAGAACAGAAGCCTAGTAACTCAGCTTTTCAAGGAGGAATCTTATATTTGCACAAGGGAGGTGACTGAAGTAGTTTAGTCTGATACAAAATGAGGACATCTATCATGCACCTACTGTCTACTATTTCCTGTGCCAGGTGCCAGGGACACAGAGGCAAAACTAGAAGTGCTGCTTTTTGAGAAGTTCAGAGCCCTGTGGTGAGGGGAATAATTAATGAACACATAAATTGCACTTGGCACCATGATGGCACAGGTCAAGGAGATTGCAAGTCAAGCACACAGAATCTCTGGTTTAGGAATGGGACTCTCTAAGAAGACTTTGCAGCAAGGAGTCACTTTGGCCAGACCTCCAAGGATCAATAGCAGTTCCTAAGAGGGAAAAAAGAGTGGGAAGGTTTATCTGGCAGAGAGAAAAACCTTGCTGATGGAACAAAGGCAGGATGCAGACATAGACAAAAGCCAGATTGTGAAAGGTTTTATCCATCATGCTAATCGGTTGGAATTTTTTACTGAGGGTGATGGGAGCCATTGAAACTGGAAGGTGGCAAGATCATTTTGTAGTTCAAAGAGATTTCTTGGGCAACAATTTACAGTTTAGAAGGGATGGGAATGAATCTAGAGAACTCTTGATTTTGATCTCTTAGAGAGGAATCCCTTTGGGGTAGGGTTAGTCCTAAATTTCTTAAAGCAATGAGAACTTTATAGTAAGTTTTATCATTTCTGAGATCCTGTATAGTTTTAATTCCCCACCTCATCAACTTGGGAGAGACTAGGTTTCTAATAGCATTAGGTGATCAAAGTGCCTCATAGTTAAAAGCAACATCAGACTATTTGTAATTCTTTGTTAGGAGATGAGAGAAAAATAGCAAATGAGTTGAAATAAATATGTTTTATGTTCCTTTTGCTAACAATTACAATAATAATATTGAGTGCCTACAATGTGTCAAGGCACTGTACTAAGTACAGAAAAGCTCAGCAAGTTTGTAGGGTTCAATTTCTTTTTGTGTGGTGCGTGCTGGGGTTGGAACCTAGAGCCCTGTGCTTGCTTATGGGGTTCAATTATTACCCTCATTTTAGAAACAAAGAAATGGAAGCACAGAGTGTTTACCTAATTTGATATAATTAGTAATTGGTAGGGATTCAAACCTAGAGGGTCTGCCTCCAGAGTCTGTTTTTGACCAGCATATATACTCAGGTCTTCAGGGGGATAATGCCACTACCTTAGAACTTATGGCCATGTATTTCTGTTGTAGCCAGAGTTGAATTCCATGCTTCCATATAATTGTTGCTGTTTTATTGCCTGTACCCTGAAATATCTTTATAGAGAGCCATTAGAGAAACAGTGTAGATAAAGTAGATATATGCTCAAGGTAGATAAAGGATTGCATTTCAAATGAGGAGACTTACGTTCAAGGACTATTTCTGCCACAAACCATCTGTGCTATTTTGAGCAATGTTTTGAGCAATGTTACTCTTAATTTCTCCGGACTTCAGTTCCCTCAGCCACAACACGGGATTGTATTATGTGACGTCTGTGGGCCTTTTCAGTTTGCTTCTTCTGATGCATTCTGTCTTCACAGAGAAAATGTATATATTTTCTTTAGAGCCTTAGTCAGTCCTCTCTGTTCAAAGATTAACAGAGCAAACCCCAGGCTTGACCAACTCTTCTGTGAGCATTTTGGCACATCAATTGTTCACTCCTTCACACACACTCACTTATTCATACAAAATGGAGCACTTACTGTGAAATGCTTGTGGGGTGTTCAGGAGCAACAGGATCAAAGTTAGAATTGGTCCCTGGTTTTCTAGAACATAAAGGCTAATTCTTTTTGTCAGCTTTGTTTGGTTGGAAGCCTAGAATTTCTGCATACTGTAATGAAGTTAAACCTTACATCTAAATTGGCTCTGTGTTATGCCACAGTGGATAAGATAGGAAAAGATAAGAAAATAAGGAAGGTCCAGAAAACGAGCCTCACACACATGCAACACTTAAAGTCACTCTGTGGCAGAGCACCTAGTGAATTGCCAGGATGGGGGAGACAGATTTTTTATGTTAAAGGCAATCACAGAAAGAAGAGGGCATTGTGATCTTTGTTATGGTGGCTTTTTGACCATCTTAGGATGTCAGGACAGAACTAAAATGGACTCCCTAATTGGTCTTTCTTGAGGAGCATATACGATGCTCTGGGTATCAGCGGGTAGACAATTTCCATCGCTGAGTTAGAGCCACTCATCAAGTGGCAGGCTATGAATCAGCACCATATTTCTTTGAAAACTTTATTATTCTAGCCAACGTAGTTCAGCATAGCTTAGCACCTGTGGTGGGTGACTGTTTTTCTTGGCCATTTAATGAGCACCAAATCAGATAAAATGCTGCTTGGTTCCTAGGCTCTTTCCAGACACAATTAAGCACATCATTTAGGTTGTCTGTCCGTTGGGACTAGAGTTTGGAGGAGCTACTGAAGCAACCTTGAGAAAGCAGTTAACCCTCAAAAATTTAGCTATTCATCACCAAATATATTAAAAAATTATTTGCAGCCAAAGCCTTACTATCAATGGCAATATAAAATAAATTTCAAAATCATAATTTAATTAATTTATCCCACTCCTTAAAAAAGTAGGAGATGACAATTCACAGGTCCTTTCCGGTGTTGTAAACCAACTCATTCTGAAGTCAGTGCAGTCAAGTTGCCCTTCTCAGTTTATTCATCTAATACCAAGGCCAAAGTTACCCATGCCTCTTGTGAGATTCACAAATGAAACCTCATCTTGTTGGACTTGAAATTTTTTGAAAAATCATTTTTTCTTCATGACAATGTTCAGATCAGCTGAGGCTAGCATGATTTATTCTAGATACGAATTAGAATGAGCCCAAGCTGAACAGTTCTCCCAGGGAAAGTAATATAAAATCTGTCTGTGTGATCCAGTCTGGCCTTTCACCAACTGGCTGTGGGAATTACAATGGACAAGGAAGAAATATAATCTTGATCCTTTGGCCTACTGATAAACATTCTTGCGATCCTAAGTGTACCTGGAATTTGTGACAACTGCATTTTGGAGATATCTTTGAAAACACATAGTTGGGGAGATGCATTTGCATGACCCAAGTAAAACTGCAATGGAAAGGACCTTGTGGAGAAAGGTTGGGAAGGTACATATTGATCCCCGGAGGTCAGATTATGGTGTGCCAAGCAATGGATTGTGCCATTAGGAAAGAATTCTAGAAAAGTAAGGAAACTCATGAGAAAGGAGGTGATTTCTGTTGACCAGTCACCCTTGTTCAGATTCAGTGCAGATGAGAAAAGAAACTCAGAAATCTACGTGACAGCTTCTCTTGGATTGGATGAAAATACTAATTATTTTTTTCCTAGCTGGAATTTGACAGGGTCAGTTCATGTCTGGGTTTTCAGCATTTAATACAGGGCCCTTTGTCTTAGGAGGCGGCTGGACTGGTTTTTCCTCTAGGCAGGTGCACAGAGGGCGTTTATTGTAGCCTGAAACACAAACACTAGGCCCTTAGGCCTGATCCACACACTCTCCAGCATGGCTCAAGGAAATAAAGTGAACAATGACTCTTGCAACAGGCAAGCACTGTAAATGCCACTCCTGAATGAAATATTTCTTAAAACTTTGTATCCGTAACTTGATCGGCTCTTAAAACTTAATTATATGTCAAGGAATAGGAAGCCATTGGCTCCTCCAGCTGTCCAGGTTGAACGAGAGCACACAATGGAGCATATCCGATTCTCAGCCTTACTTAGGTAATCAGATTAATATCTCCTGAATTGAATTTACCCTTTTGATATGGAGTCTTTCAGCTGCCTTGTTTCACATCTCAAATTCTGACAAAGCTGTGCGGCCTTTGAGTAATTTCCCTGAAATCTATATGCGAGAAGCCTGCGCTCTTTTGAGCACATTTTGGAACTTGTACCAATTAAATCTGTTTCTGGCACACTTTTAATGGCATACTTTCCCCTGAGTCAATAACCGCTCCAAAATCTGAGGTCATTTGTTTAATTTAAAAGCAAAGGTTATGGAACAACCATTTCAGGCTTCACCAGCCAAGCGCCTGTGGCTTTGAAGGGGGGATGAGGTGGAGGAAAGGCTAATAAACTGGATTTCTTATGCACAAAATAAATTAATTACCATGTCTCTGTTAAACTGATAGCAAACCAGGTGTGTCCACATCCTCCTTGCCAGGCTTCTCTCCTTTTCTCTTCAAGTTCATCCCAATCTTCTAGAGTATTCTTAGGATAGAGTTTTACTCTCTTACTGTTGGTCTTGCAAAACAAACATCTGGACTGGATTTTTGTCAGCTGGAGTCAAGAGCGAACTGTAAATGATGCAGTGATTTTTTTCATCCTTATTAAATTTATTTATAGCCAGCCTGAAGCCAGGAAACATGCCCAAACTCTTGATTGGAGGTTCTCGAGGAACGTAGGGTGGATGGTATTTTCCCCCTGTTGTTCTCTAAATAATATCAAAGCTAGAATTACATAATTCCCTACTTGGGTTTGTTTGCTTTTTGTTTTTTGGGTTTTTTTTCTCCCCTGAAGGACACTTTGTTAGGACATTTTGTGCGTCAGAATTCTTTCATTGTATTAGCTTATCCAATATGCCTTCCTTTCTGTCAGTGAGAGAAAAGGAAATGTAACTGGCATGGTATTTCTGAAAAATTACAGTGATAGAGAATGAGTTTCTGGTTGTTTGAGACATGAACCAGTGGCCTGGGTACAACTTGGATTTTTTTTCCTACCTTTTCCACTTAACAATCTCTCATATCTTTAAGCTGCCAAATCTCAAAGAATCTCATTCATTTTCTCATTTTTAAAGATAATACAAGAAGCTTTATAAAATACTTTGCTGTGCCCTTAGACCTTATTAAATAACAATGCTTCAGAGTTCCTGTAATTATTTAAGAAACAAAAGCTTCTAGCCAGTATTGAATCAACTGATGATTTCTTGAGGTCTCTTCTCAGTACTATGAGATGATTCTTTGGTTTTCTTTTGCTGACATTTTATCTGGGGGGAAGGGAAGGGGGCCCTTTGGGAATGAGGCTTGCTACCCACAGGCATTTCTTTTCCAGAGAAGAGACTGTTCAACTTCCTGCCACCCAAATCAGTCATCTTCAGCCTGAACAATGGAGCTTAATGTTCCCCATCTTGCTAAGGGTTAGTCTCTGTTGTTATAAAAGTGAATTGAAACCAAATGCACTTTCTGTTGGAAAAGCTGCCATTTATGTCAGCTCATAGACCATCCTGAGAGGGAAGGCTCTTTTAAAACAGGGAAATCCTGGCTGTAATATCATAATAGCACTTATTTCACTACTCAACCTGTGAATGTATCATTGATGCAACACTCCTCTAATTTATGATATTCCTGGGTTGCTTGAAGATGGGCATTTCATATTTAGTTCTTAGAAATGTTAATAGATCCTTCCATGAGTTATCTTGCTATAAATGGGAAAGCTATTCTTACAGAAGATCTCCTCAACTAAGGAGGCATAATAGTAGCTCATGTTCTCCACCAAGAAAAGTGGCTCTGTTTCCATGAGTCTGATGGAAGCATTTGATGCAAAGCAGCCTCATCAAGTGTGGGAATCTTCTGCCCACTTTCCAATTATTAAAGTAAAAGCCAATTCGATGGTACTGGAATTGGCAATAAAATGAGCCACAGAGAGATCATTACTCATCACATTTGTGATTCGGGGTACTGGATCAGAAAAAGAATATTTATTTTCAAGTTAAGGAAGAAAGGACAATCACAGAGATGTAGACAAAGACAAAGGTTATAGGCCAAAATCCAAATGATGATCAAGCAACACTGCTTCTTCCAAGACCATGAAGCCAAACAGATTTAGCTTTAATTATTTGGGGAGATGAAAATCAGAGGGTGGATGAAGGGAAAAGGCCAGGGGATAGGGTTTTCAGTCTACCTTAAAACCTTCTATGATATTTTAACAATAGACATCACTTTTATTAAGTCTCCCTAAAGAAGCATCATTAAATGCAGTGCTGTTTGCTATAAAACATTTCAGCTAATGGTGAAGTTGGAACAAAATCTGCCAAAGATATGGGAGTGAACTGACATAGAGTTAGTTCCTCTAACCAAAAGAAATGAACAATTATGTGGAATTCATTCTTCTAGCTGTGATGCTTAGAAAATTTCAGTGAAATATGATGATATCATATAAGGAAGATTCTTAGATATATAGGATACCATATGTAAATTCACCTGCTAGGCTCTTGTGGTGAAACATAACTTGATGAATATATGACTGTTTTTAAGGTGTTATTTTTGATTCTGCTATTTTATGTTGGTTTGGAGCCATCTTCAGGAAAGGAAATTCATTTATGTATATTCCTGTTTTCTATAATTCAAGACCTTAGAAATAAATTAGTTCTTAATCAGCCATCAGCCAGTTGTCTGAGACATGGCTCCTGGGGAGATTTATAAAGCCTTGTGAGGGTGCCCACATCTCTCTTGTGTAAAATTCCTCTTTCTCTGGCATCTTCAGTCTCAGGTCATGTAGGGGAAAAGTAAGATCAGAGATCCTGTACATTCTAGGACAGACGGGATAACATCAAAACTTTGTCCCCTCAGTCATTCAAACCCAATTTCTTCTTATCACCTGGTGAATTTTCAACTGTTCTACATTTTCATCCTCTGTGCTTTTGTTTTTCAGAAAGCCACGAAGCCTATGAACTGCATGACAGATATGATCCCAATAGTCTTAGGGGAGCACTGTACACTGTTATCAGGACCACTGTGATAGGTGTGAGTACTTGAGCAGATATGAGGGGAACAGGCAGTCTTTAAAAAGAGTCAACCACGTCTTTCTTTAAGGAAAGCTGGTATGTCCAAAAAGAAATGAAACTCCACAGGGTGGTAAACAGCCTTACTTATGTGAACCAGTTCTAGACTTTTCTTTTGCTCTTCTAGCCTCCTTGCCCACCATTTCACTTCCTCTCACAGACCTTCTGAAGACATTGCAGTGAGGTGCAGTCTCCCTTGTACAGAAAGTTTGAGTGATGTTCTAGCCCAGAGCTCCTGTCAGTTTTCAGACAGCTTATTGGAAATGAACCTGTTTAGATAGTGGCCTTCCATCCACTGCCCCTTACTTCCTCATCTCCTGTCTTTCTGACTATGTATACCTCATCTTTTACATGAACAAAACTTGATCTGTCCAAAAATGTCTTTTCGAGTGTGGGGCTGAAGAACAGACTGCTGGTGCCATGTCAGCTTTACTAATGACAGCCCAACATGTAATACAGTTTAAAAAGAAAAGAAATAAAATCACTTTAATAGACCACCCCTAGACACCTTTGTCTGAAGAGGAAATCATTGTAAGAAAATGAGACTTAATAAGGAGGCCATTTGGGAAGCTGACACTGGCTATTTTAAAGGCTTGGTGTTTTAACCTGTGTGCATGCCTTTTTGCCCTCATCTTTGGCAAATAGATAATGGCTTATGTCAGGGGAACATTCAGGAAAAAAACACCTTTTTTTTCCCCAGGAAATCTGGCTGCTGTGCAGTGATAAATGACCAATGCCACCAGTAGTGACCTAGGACATCCTAAATTCTCACTCGCGTGATGAACTTAAATTGTGTTTTCAAAGGGTATCCTGTTCCTATTGCAATTCTTATGCTATCTCAGCTCAAGATCATGGTTTTTTCCCTCTGTCCTCATACCTAAAATAGCACCAGTGTTATTTAGAAGACTCTCTCCATAGATGTTGTTATTAGAGGGAAGGCAGGATTTAAAGAAAAGAAAACTGGATTCGTCTCCAAATATTCAATAATTCAGTAAATGGACCCATGAAACTCAGCACTGCTATTTCGTGTTGTACAAATCAAATAAATATTATTTTGTTCATTTAGAAGATAAGTGGGCCACAAAGGCCCAAGTTCATATGGGAAGAGCAGCACAATGGAGGATAAATGTAGTTTTGTACTTTAAATTGCTGGTGAAAGGTGTTGTGCCTAAGAGTAAGTTATAAATTAAACACTAATTATGAAGCCTAATTGAGTCTCCACTGGCAATACCTAAATAAGTGGGAAAAGCAAAATGTGGTTTCCTGGAGCCTCTCAGTTGCTTTGTATCCCTGCATGTTCAAAGCAGAATATACAGGACAGATACAGCGGCTACTCAGCTACTCAAGAGGCTAGGTAGGAGGATCACAAGTTCAAGGTCAGTCTCAGTAACTTAGCAAGACCCTTTATCAAAATTTAAACATTTTTAAAAGGTCTGGGGGTGTAGCTAAGTGGTAGAGCATTTGCCTACCATGCATGAGGCACCTGGGAGTAAAAGGCAAAATATAGAACTGATTTCTGTTTCCCCGCTGTCTTCCAGTTGCAAATATGTTGCAAACTAAAGTCCAGAGAGAGAAGACTCTGTGGCTTTACCTTTGTTTCATCCAGCCATCAAGACAAGGTTGGTAGGAAGGATCAGTCTTCATGGACCATGCAGATCTCCTCAGTCTTAAACCTGTTATTGTCTGAGGGTGGCAGGGTCAAATATATTCCTTACCTGCAATGAAACAAGCTAGCTGGGCATTCAAGGGGTGTGTGTGGTAATTGCTCAGACATTTCTCAAAAAAAAAAAAAAAAAATCTCATCAGTAGTTCCTTACTGTAGTTATGGATTTTTCCAGCATAATTATTAAGCTTTTAACATTTATCTTTTCTATCTCTTGTTGTCTGGTTCACCTGGTAATGTCATAACCTTTCTGCTTGAAGAATTAGTGGAAGGTAGATGGATATAGTGGTGCATGCCTGTAATCTCAGCAACTCAGGATGCTGAGGCAGGAGGATTTCAAGTTTAAAGCCAGCAACTTAAGGAGGCATTAAGCAACTAAGTGAGACCCTGTCTCAAAATTTTTTTAAAAAAATTTAAAAATAAATTTTTAAAAAAGCTGGGATATTACTTAGTGGTTAAACACCCCTGAACAACAACAACAAAAATTAGTGGAAGATAAAATGTTGTTAAAAGCAATTTGGATAGTTCCAAAAGTATAGGAAAGGAATAGAACTACCATTATTTTAAAAAATAAGTATTAAACTTAGAGGGAGAATTAAGACCATTGGGCTTTCTATGCAAAATACCTTTGTTTTATTAAACACACACACACACACACACACACACACACACACACACACACACTGTTCTAGATTGGAGTGTCTTGAGAGTCAGAACCTGCGATGGCCAAGACCAGTGGTTGCTAATTTCCAAAACTGTACATCAACCATCAAATAATTATAACTTCCAAGGTTTACAAGGAAAGGGTATGATGTGAGTTTTTATGTCTTTGCTGATTTCTTATTTAAAACATTATTTCAGTTCCAAGCAGCTGATCACAGTTGTGATTGCTTCTACCAGGTTAATTCTAATATTCTGTATGGGAACCGCACTACATGTCCATCTGCCTCCTTTGTGAATCTCTTCTCCTTTCAGTGCCTCCAAACTTGGGCCCCAAAGAGGGGTACAGCAGCTGAATGCCATTCTCCTGGGCCTTGGCCCAGGCATGCATTTTTCTGGAATGATGACTGAACCCCATTCTTAAGTCTAAAGTTCCTCTTGATTAGCGGCTCCTTTTGTTTGTTGTTTTTAACGGCATCTCTGTCTTTCATGGGTAGCTTACAGGGATGTGTTTGAGAGCCCCTTCCAGCTGGGAAGCTGCCCAGCTCCCACCAGCTGAGTTGGGGGATGTCTTCCCTTTAGTTCCGCTGCCTGTGGACTACAAGGACTCTACTTCCAGCCTGGCCACAGTGGCCCTTGTCTGCTGTGCAAACTTGGCTCTGTTCTCCGGGTTTTCATTCTCTAGCCATCTGGGCATTTTGAGCACCCTTCTTATCTTAGTACCTTGGCACTCAGGACCGCATGTCATCCTACTATAGAGATGGAAACAAAGGAATCCTTCACCTCTGGCTTGCAGTTCCCCTGGAACGATCATAAGTTGAGTGACAGAAAGACTGTGGGGGCTGTGCATAGGTCTGGAGAGATATAAATGGTTTTGCTGATAGAAGGCATACAAATGGGGTGACAATAGCTTGGATTGTTCAGTACCAGGATTCTTAGTGCCTAGCTTCCTCCTTTTTTTTTTTTTTTTTGGCTGTTTTGAAATCAAGAAGGTAGGAGAATAAAGACCCCTGTGGCCTCTGATTGATTCTAGAGGTCTGAAAGCTTAAGCTTAGGGACTACCAACTCTGTATGACAGAGAAGTAAATCTAACTTCCTATTGAGGGGGAAAAAAAAAGAAAAGAATTCTATGTACATCACATTTTTTTACATATCCCTTTCTACTTCATCAACTACCAATTTGTATAGGGTTTGATCAGAGTCACTCACTCTTCAAAGAAGCATCTGGAAAGAGTGTTGACAGCAAGTTCACTCTAATAGTCTTGCCTAGAGAAAAACAGGCATTTGATCCAAGGACAATTTACTTCCACTCCACAGAGTCTTCTGCTGTCCTCACCACCAGCCCTCTGACCCTTGTGCACCCATTCTGATCCTTCACTCAGACCAGACCTCCCTCAGAGGTGGTCAACAAGGCATCTACTAGCCAAAGAAAAACTGCCAATGTTGAACCATTTTCACATAATCCTCAGCAGTCAGGTGGGGCTGCAGCTTCTTGAAAGGCAGATTTAAAATGCTTGCCTCTTTTTAAGAGACTCTGATTTCACATTTGGATGTTGATCGCTTGGTCCCTGGCATTCATTCCTGTAGTGGAAGTCCAGAGCTTCCACCCACTCAGTTCTTCAGAGCAGTATATTATTAACAAGACATATCTTGGTTATAGAGCCAAAAGGTGATACCATCTAATTTCACACCAAAGTGGAAGGTCTTTTTTTTATTTTTACTACTAATGAGGTAGCACAGGGAAGGTCAAATATTCACTCAGGATCATCCATTGAGTCCAAGTTTTGGTCCTCTGGTCCTTGTGACAGGCAGTGATGGCCACTTTCCTATAAAGTATGTGACCAATATAACTAGAACCATGAGTTCTAAATTATGACTTCCTTTCTCCACCCATTGCCACCACCTTTCAGTTGCCAGAACCCAGTCAATTTTCTGTAGAAAGGTAGCTAATGATACTTGGTGAGTTCAGTCTTTATCTCATTTTAGTTCCCTATCTGACCCAAGAAAATCAACTCTCCACATATAAAATTTACCCCTTCTAGCTGGCACCATTTTTTTTCCCCAAAAATCAGACATTGTCAGTCCCTGATACTCTGTCTGGCAAACCTGTAAGAAACAGTGGAGTTCAGAGTACAGGATTATTGCTCCTGAAGCACTGAATGATGCACTGATTCTTTATTTATCTGTGTGTAAAAGAAGGAATGCTATCTCTGGCACAAGCTGACTCTACCACATGGTTTGAAGTAAATAGATATTTATTTCCCATTAGGAAGAGAGACTTGGAGCAGCTTGGCAGCAGATCTGTGGCCGGGTAATTAATCTAAGAACTATAGCTTTCTTCCACATAGGAGATTAAATGCCTGCCTTTGGTCAGATCAAAGCAGGTCTCTTGAACTATCTGATCTTTGCAAAAGGCCCCATGTTGGGCCAGCACAGCAGACTTTGCATGTATTGCTCCCTATGTTAATAAAAGAGACTATTTTTGTTTGTGTGAATAATTAGTCTCCCAGCATTTGCAGCTCTTTAGAACCAAAGTAAAACCTTAGTTCTACTTGCACTGACTTTATTATCAATTTTATACTAATAAAAAGAGTCACCGTTTCTCAGAATTTAAAGAAAGGTGAATATTAACGACAGTTTTAATGAATGTGAACAGCAGTAACACTCTTTGGGTCTTATATCTTAACCTGTATTTTCTTTGGGGAATAACAAATAGAGTTTATATAATCTAACGTTCATTTACTTGATGTCTCATTGAGACAGCTATATTTTCTATTGTAAAACGGAAATAACCAAAGTATCAAGTTCACCTTAGATGGATTACAAGAAAGAATGCAGACATTTGCATGATCTGTGTTGCCAAGGTGCTGCCCAGAGCTTTTGAATTTTCTAAGTTGTGCATTTCACCTACCCAAGGGAATCTGAGCAGTGTGTAATTTGCTCCAGGGTACAGACAGGCCCACAGTGAGGTTGAACTGGACAAACAAATAGAACAGGTTCCAGTTTACCAAGCTGGCATAAATTATATGCTGGTAGAATTATGGGGAGCCACTAGTGAAAATCCACTGGTGCTTTGCAAGTGGCCTTTGGAGATACTTTTATAACTTGAAACCATTCCCATGGAAGGCCCAGGGAGAGATCTTTCTTTAGCCAACATGCAACATTAGGCAGAAGAAACAGAGCCTTTCTGGCTGATTTGACCTGTGGGTGGGCCTTTTTCCCACATGTTTCTAATTAGGGATGCAAAAAAGAGTAGATATTCTGTGGCAACTCTCCTTTGCTCCTTGGCTATGAGACAGAACAACAGCGCCTTTGTGATGACCTTTACAGACCTGTTTACTTTTGGTGACCTGCCTGAGCACTCCTGCCAAAATGGACACACCTCCTGGCTAACGAGGAACAGCCATGCTGTTACTATGGTGGACCTTGGAGGTCAAAATGAAAAACAAGTGTTTGGATGCCCTGTTGTTGAGCAATCTAAGTTAATTTTTTTACAGCTTCATCATGGTATAATTCACATACCATAAAATTCACCCATTGTAAGTATACAATTCAATGAATTTTAGTAAATTTACAGAGCTATGTCACCATCACCACAATTCAGTTTTAGAACTTTAGTTGGACTTATTTTTAAAATACCAATAATGATCAAAATTGGAATGCAGCTTATGTTAAAGTATAAAATAAATTTTTGAGGTTGTTTTTAGCTAGGGAAAAAGGGCCACCCAGAAGTCACTTGAGACATCTAGTATATGGAGCCTTGAGATTAGCATTTATATTTAGGAAGATTTTTCCATATTTTTGCTCACCAAATAATATGACCTATTTGAAAGAACTATGAGAAACTGCTGTTGAGCTTGCCTTACATGTCCACATCAATTAATGTTTCTTGATTATAAAGCAAGGGTTCAGAATATGAGACTATAAGCTCCCCTCAATGAGCCTGCAGTCCACTTGGAACATCTAATCAATATCTATTTATGTGCTATCTCATTGTCAGGTACTATTTTAGGTGCTGCAGACACTTAGTGAATTGAGGTTTCTACCTTCAAAAACTAGTAGTCTGATGGCTTATATGATAATTTTAATATGATGTCACGAACTCTGTTGTGGACATAATACTGTGTGGAATCAGAGAGGTCTTCAGTAAAGAATTCCTAGGGGAGATGTTACAAAGAAACCAGAGACATGGCAAATAAGTACATCAGTCCTACTGCCACTGAACACTTCCCCTGTGCTCCATCTGGCTCTGTGAGGTCTGGTCCCTGCCTTCAGTGGGTCTGTGATCAATAAGAGAAAGTCTACTTCCAAATAGATGAAGTAATTTCATAAAATGGAAAAAGCAAAGCATGCTGGGAGTTGGAAGAGAAAACCGACCATTTCAGAGAAGCCTTCCTAGAAGAAGTAGTTGAGCAGAATTTTGGTGTGAGATGGGAAGCAGTCCATAGGAAAGGTATGAACAAAGACTCAGGGCAGGAGAGCTTGGGATAAGCGAGTAGTGAGTGGTCCAGTAGTGAGTGGTCCAGGTGGACTGATACACATCACATGATGTAAGCTGTTTCTATACAAGGAAGTCAGTGGGACGGCAAGCTCTGCCTTCCCTTGCCAGGATCAAGGAATGTGTCCTAGAAAAGCAGTTCCTTTCACTCTGTCCTTCATGTATGTTTTGTGTCATGATGATATGACGATGAATTTTCTCTCTGTTTGTTCTCTAAGTTTGCTTCATGTGGTCAGCAGCCTCTGTGCTGCCATCAGAGCACCAGTGAATTTTTACTAGTGACTCCCATGATTTAAAAATAATTTATCTGACCTGTACATAATCCGTACCATTTTGGTAAGCAGGAACCAGTTCCATTTTTCTGTCTGGTTCAACTTGGCCATAGACTTATTGTGCCCTGGCCCAAAAGTTTAATGTAGTCCTTTAAAGAAAATTATAACAATAACAATGCTAATCTTTGGGAGGAGAATCACTGTACCTGAGTAGTCTTAGAAAGTAGACAGAAGGTCTGAGAAGGAAAAAAAAAAATTAAAGGATAATAGTGCCATTTGCTTAAATTTCCAGTGCCCTACAGAGTAAACCTATTTCCAATTTTAACTTATTAGAGATCTTGAACTTGGGGGTGTTTGGAGATATTTTAGAAAGCAGAGAATATTGTTAACTTTCAATCAGGAAGGAAAAATCTCAGTTGGTTTTGATGTTACCAAGGAAGAGGGAGTTTTGCATTTGTTTGTTTACATGGATGGTCCACCTACTGTGTGGCCTTGTTCAGACGCGGCCAGCCTCTCTGTCTGAGGTCAGTGTGAATAACCAGGCTGCAGCTGGAGCTGGAGACAATGGCCAGCACTGTCGGGCATTGTCCTTAAGCACTGAAGGTTAATTTCATAGTTTTCAGTGGCATTGAACCTGCCAAAGGAAATGCTGCTTCATTTAGAGGAATATAATTTCTGTGTGTTTATTTTTTTCACGAAGAGTAAAGACAGATTTTTGAAAGAACACAGCTTAGCCTATTGGCCTTGCTAGACAAGCTAAAAAAAAGTAAGGGGTCAAAATGCTAAAAAGTATTATATCTGAAACATCAACCCACTGATAATTATTTAGATGCCATCAGAGGGGAAGTCCCCTCCCATTGTTATTTTTGCTCTAGACTGAGATGCTTTTTAAAAAATCCTGTGTGGGGAAGTAATTTTTATGAAACCAAGTCTGTGAATTAGAATTGTATGTACTGAGAAGTAACAGCCCTAGAAACTGTGGGGTTGTTTGGGGTTTTTTTTTGTACTTTATTTTCCAGTGCAGTACTAATTGTAGACAGGGGATGACTTTGTTTTGCCACTCTGCATGTTAAAAAGGGCAAGTTTTAGGCCACTGTTTAAGTTTGACAAATAAAATCTAGGATGCTCAGTGAAATTAGAATTTTGAATAAACAAGACATAATTCTTTAGTGTAAATACAACCCAAATATTGTATTGGGATGTACTTATACTGAAATATTTGTCATCTGAAATTTAAATTTAAATTAACTGAACCTCCCATATTTAGTTTTGCTAAATATGACAACTCTATGTTATAATAAAAGGGCCATCCAAAGAGCCCAGGAGCTTTTATGTTTACTGAAAGTCTTGATCAATTTTAAATTAAAACAAAACAATATATGCGATAAAACTTTGAAAACAGAATCAGTTCAGTAATACCACAGTGAAGTGAGCCTTTTCTCATTCCTTTATCTTCTAGTTCTGAGGCTCCATTTCCATTGCAGTACCCACCTAGGTTTACTCCACCTATAATCAAACTTTGTAGATGATCTGAATGGCCCTGTGTCTCAGATGATCAAATCAGACTTTGATTAGATTCCAAAGGGATCTCTTTGGAATCCAGAGTATTATTCATTTATTTATTTATTTTAATTAGGTATATATGATAGCAGAATGCATTTTGATTCATTGTACACAATTACAGCACAACTTTTCATTTCTCTGTATATGATGTAGCATCATACCATATATGAAGTCATACATGTACCTAGGAAATGATGTCCATCTCATTAACCATCTTTCCTGTCCCCATACCACCTCCCCTCCACTCCCTCCCCTCTACTCAATCAGATTTTCTCCATTTTTCCCATGCCCCCCCCCCATTATGGATCAGCATCCACTTATCAGAGAGAACATTTGGCCTTTGGTTTTTTGAGATTGGCTTACTTCTCTTAGCATGATATTCTCAAGTTCCATCTATTTACCTGAAAAATGCCATAATTTTATTTTAATGCTGAGTAATATTCCATGAATTAAAATCCCAATGTCATTCCTTATAGAAATAGAAAAAGCAATCATGAAATTTATTTGGAAAAAAAGAGATCCAGAATAACCAAAGCAATCCTTAGCAAGAAGAGTGAAATAGGAGGCATCATGATACCAGACCTTAAACTATTCTACAAAGCTATAATAACAAAAGTGGCATGGTATTGGCTCCAAAGTAGACATGTAGACCAATGGTACAGAATAGAATATACAGAGACAAACCCACATAAATACAGTTATCTCATGCTAGACAAAGAAGCCAAAAACATACATTGGAGACAAGATAGCCTCTTCAATAAATGGTACTAGGAAAACTGGAAATCCATATGCACAAAATGAAACTAAACCCCTAGCTCTCACCATGCACAAAACTCAAAGTAGATCAAGGACCTAGAAATTAGACCAGAGACCCTGTGCCTAATAGAGGAAAAAGTAGGCCCAAATCTTCATCACATCAGTTAGGCCCCAATTTCCTTAACAAGACTCCTAAAGTGCAAGAAATAAAATGAAGAATTAATAAATGGGATGGATTCAAACTAAAAAGCTTCTTCTCAGCAAAAGTAATAATCAGTGAGGTAAAGAGAGAGCCTACATTTTGGGAGCACATTTTTGCTACATGCACATCAGATAGAGTACTAATCTCCAGGATAGATAAAGAACTCAAAAAAATTAACACCATAAAAACAAATAACCCAATCAATAAACTGAATAATAAGGACCTGAACAGACACTTCTCAGAAGAAGATATGCAATCAATCAACAAATATGAAAAAATGTTCAACATCTCTAGTAATTAGTGAAATGCAAATCAAAATTACTCTAAGATTCATCTCATGCCAGTTAGAATGGCAGTTATCAAGAATACAAACAATTAAGTGTTGGTAAAAATGTGGGAGAAAAGGCACACTTATATTGCTGATGGGACTTTACATTGGTACAACCACTCTGGAAAAAGCAGTATGGTAATTTCTTAGAAAACTTGGGATGGAACTACCATTTAACCCAGTTATCCCACTCCTTGGTCTGTACCCAAAGGACTTAAAAATCAGCATACTATAGTGACTCAGCCACATCAATGTTTATAGCACCTCAATTCACAATAGCTAAACTGTGGAAGCAACCTCCATACCCTTCAATAGATGAATGGATAAATAAACTGTGATATATATATATATATGCAATATTTTCTCCATTTTATTTTTTAAATTTTTAAAATTTTTTTTTTGGTTGTAGATGGACACAATACCTTTATTTTTATTTATTTATATGTGGTGCTGAAGATCAAACCCTGTGCCCCACACATGCTAGGCAACTGCTCTACCCCTGAGCCGCAACAGCCTGAACCCAGAGTATTTCATCTCCTTAGGATAGTTTTGGACCTCTTGAATTTGTGCTTCTATGAAATTCCTACCTGACCTAGTAAAGTGAAGTCTCACTAGATATGTTTCTGAGAACAAGAACAGGTGTCATTTACTGAGTACCTACTGTGTGCCAATGCGTTACCTTCATTACCTGCATCTACCTTCTTGAGTTCATACTGCCTTCTAATAATTCTAGGAGACAGACAGATATTGTTATTTCCCCCCGCCTTTTTTTTTTCAAATGAGGAAGTCTTAGAGAAGTAAAGTAACTTGGTGCAGGTTACAGAGCCATTGAAAGGCAGAGCTGGGATAAGCATTTACATCATTCTGACTCCAAAACCCCTGCACCTAACCATTGGGTACCCTCAGTGTTGTCCTCAAATCCTCCACTTTTCCACTCCCTTCCAAACTCCCAGTTTGACTTCATATTGGAATCATTCCTTTCTCTCCTTTTTTTTACTGGACGCAACTGACAGAGAACTTTCTGTCTAAACTTGTCCCTAAACAATCTTTGTTCACGTGTGTCACAGCAACACAATAAAGAAATCTTTGCACTAGAAGATGTTAACTTCAGATGCCTCCTGTTTTATGAAAATGTTTTAACCATGAGAAACAAAAAGCCTAGGAACATTATTACAACATTTTATTTTTTATTTTTTTTTTTAATTTTTTATTGTTGGCTGTTCAAAACATTACATAGTTCTTGATATATCATATTTCACAATTTGATTCAAGTGGGTTATGAGCTCCCATTTTTACCCCATATACAGATTGCAGAATCACATCAGTTACACATCCATTGATTTACATATTGCCATACTAGTGTCTGTTGTATTCTGCTGCCTTTCCTATCCTCTACTATCCCCCCTCCCCTCCCCTCCCCTCCCCTCCCCTCTTCTCTCTCTGCCCCCTCTACTGACATTCGTTTGTCCCCCTTGTATTATTTTTCCCCTTCCCCTCACTTCCTCTTGTATGTACTTTTGTATAACTCTGAGGGTCTCCTTCCATTTCCATGCATTTTCCCTTCTCTCTCCCTTTCCCTCCCACCTCTCATCCCTGTTTAATGTTAATCTTCTTCTCATGCTCTTCGACCCTACTCTGTTCTTAGTTACTCTCCTTATATCAAAGAAGACATTTGGCATTTGTTTTTTAGGGATTGGCTAGCTTCACTTAGCATAATCTGCTCTAATGCCATCCATTTCCCTGTAAATTCTATGATTTTGTCATTTTTTAATGCAGAGTAATACTCCATTGTGTATAAATGCCACATTTTTTTTATCCATTCATCCATTGAAGGGCATCTAGGTTGGTTCCACAGTCTAGCTATTGTGAATTGTGCTGCTATGAACATCGATGTAGCAGTGTCCCTGTAGCATGCTCTTTTTAGGTCTTTAGGGAATAGACCGAGAAGGGGAATAGCTGGGTCAAATGGTGGCTCCATTCCCAGCTTTCCAAGAAATCTCCATACTGCTTTCCAAATTGGCTGCACCAATTTGCAGTCCCACCAGCAATGTACAAGTGTACCCTTTTCCCCACATCCTCGCCAGCACTTGTTGTTGTTTGACTTCATAATGGCTGACAATCTAACTGGAGTGAGATGGTATCTTAGGGTGGTTTTGATTTGCATTTCTCTGACTGCTAGAGATGGTGAGCATTTTTTCATGTACTTGTTGATTGATTGTATGTCCTCCTCTGAGAAGTGTCTGTTCAGGTCCTTGGCCCATTTGTTGATTGGGTTGTTTGTTCTCTTATTGTCTAATTTTTTGAGTTCTTTGTATACTCTGGATATTAGGGCTCTATCTGAAGTGTGAGGAGTAAAGATTTGTTCCCAAGATGTAGGCTAAATGATAATACATTTTAAAATGTTGTAATAAATAATGTTTATTACAACATTTTAAAATGTATTATCATTTTAGTATCCTTAAGGAGCCTGAAGACACTTGCAAGCATTAAACTGTAAATGGCTAACAGCTCCAAGATGAGCTTACATAGGAACCACATGATTGTTCCAAAATGGCTGTTGGTCTAAACTGTAAGGCTGCTGCAGAATTCAGCCAGCTGTCCTGCCAACAGAAAGGGCTTGCCCCTCCTTCCCACCTACTCCCTCCTCTCAACTCTCCTCCTGTTTAGAAGTAGCAGAATACACTGCCCAATACCATTTTCATTTTGAACTTAACACATCCTCCTCCTGGTTCACTCCCTATATAAAATGATTTGTCAGCATTTTGATCTCATTATGTAAAAAGGTTTGCTTGCTGCAGCTGGAAACATTCATGAAGTTAGCCATTTCATCCTATCGTCTGCTGTGGCTACAGTTGTCACTGTTAAATATCTCTATGGGTGTGGTTCTACCAAGTATCCCAACAGCATTTCTTTTTTCTTTTTCTTTTTTTTAATATTTTTTGTTGTAGATGGACACAATACCTTTATTTTGTTTATTCGTTTATTTATTTATTTATTTTTATGTGGTGCTGGGCATCAAAACCAGGGCCTCACGTGTGCTAGGCAAGCGCTCTACCGCTGAGTCACAACCCCAGCCCCCAACCGCATTTCTTAAACTCTGGATCATGGACCCAAGGTCTGGAAGAATTTCTCTTACAGGGTCTCAGAATAACAGGGCCTCTTTCTGGGTGAAAGCCTCCCCAGCCTCCTTGTGTCACTCAGCACCTCTCTCATCTGCCTGGCCCCCTGTGGTAGTTCAGTGAATCCTCTCTTCCTTTTTCTCTGTGCTCTCTTCATTTGTCTCCTGCTTCCCATTGTGCTACCTTTCTCCTACTTCCTGTTTCCTTTAACCAAAAGTCCTCACAGTTTATAATCAAGGTCATCCAATTCTAAAATGAATTAAAAGAAAGAGAGAAACTAGGGGGAAAGAAAGCAGTGGTGAGAGGCATAATGTTACAGTCTTCTCAGAAAACTGATTACTAAATGCCTTAATCCCAGCAACTCAGGAGGCTAAGGCAAGTTCAAGGTCAGCCTCAGCAATTTAGTGAGGCCCTAGGCAACTTAATGAGACCCTTTCTCAAAGTACAAAATTAAAAAGGCTGGGGATGTAGCTTACTGGTAGAGTGCCCCTGGGAGGGAGGGAAGGAAGGAAGAAAGGAAGGAAGGAAGGAAGGTTGGTTATTGAAAAAAGTGATCTCATTCTATTCTCCAAGACTGAGGCAGCCCTACTGGCTTCCTCTCCCTTTGTCACCATTCCCCACATCCCTCTGTCTCCCTGCTTGAAGGCAACCCTCCTCTCACCCCATATTCTGTGCCAGCACACTTCCACACACACCCCTAACTTCAAGGTGGCTCTCTCTACTCAGACCTACGCTGGAGATTCTGAATTGTCCCAGACGAAGCAGGAAGACTAACCTTTCACAGAGCACATTTATGATCAATTATTCAAAACACAGAGATACAGTATCACTTTTGTACAAAGCACAGAGAATGGTATATAACGTCAGAAGTGTAGGCTTTTACATACTTGGTATACTTGCAGACATTTGTTTTCCTCCTTTTGGGTGCTGGGATGCTGGTGCTGCAGGGTCTTTCAGGAACAATTTAGTTAAGTGATGCACTTAGAAGATTTCAAAAGAATCTCTGGGAAGACATCATCAATTAGTCTTTGCCCTTGGTATTTTGTTGTTTATGACAATCTCAGCAAGTAGCAGTATTTGATCTGTAATCTGCTCTTTCTTGGTAGCAGAAAAGGCAGAACAGGTATAGATCTTGAAAAATTATTTAACCTGTGTATTTTATGTTCCTTATCAGTAAAAAGAGCAAAATGATCATTCTGACTTAGTGTCACTGTGAAGATTCAGTGAGTTAATATTTATAAATCACTTAAAAGAGTGTTTAGCACATAGTAAGTACTACATTAAATAAACACATAAAATGAAGCAAGAAATTATAATAATGTTCTCCTTTTAATTCATGCTTAAAGAACTACATCCAACTTCTGCATAATATCTTGAAGGTCCATAATAAATCAAGTGGCAATTTGCAAGGTCTATAAGATAATGCATTCCGTCATTTCATTCAGAGATTTTGACAGTTAATCTAGCCTTGGGTTATTTCTCACTTGTATTTTGGCCACATTGATTGACTGTTTCATATTCCAACTCCCCATTCAAATTTTCTTCCCCATCTTCTCCACCTGTGTTAATTGTTCTTGCCTTTACCTCATACTGGCTGTATTTGTGGCCCTGTGTTATTGGGTATCTGTATAAGTACAAAGACTTTTTCCTCTTCTAAGTTATAAGCTTTTATTGAGAGGCAAAGCCTACACTTCTGACTTCAGAAGGAGATTCTAGAACTCTGAGAAGAAAACACATCTTGTTTCTAGGGGGCGGCCATCTCAGCAGCACTCAACATAGACACTGTTTTCCTCCACAAAGAGCAGAGAGACAAGATAAATAAACCTTGGTGACTCAAAGACAAGGACTCCCAAAGAGACCATGGGATCTGGGAGGAGCAACAGATTGGAAGGATGCAGGGTGAAACTGATACTGGCTATAGGCTGGAGTCAGTCATTCAGTGTAGCTGGGCATTGCCAGTGCAACTGAGGGCAGGGCCCTGTGCAGACCTGAAGATATGAGCATATGTTCCTTCATCATTCAGCAAACCTTTATTGAGTGCTTGTTATGTACCAGATGCTGGACTGAGCCCTGTCTTTGATCTCAGTGGGAATTGAGTCTGAGACATTGGCAGCTAAAGGTAGTGTCCCTAGAGAACTGGAAGACCTGCCAGACAGGAGGCATGGTACAAACAAGAAAGCACTAGGGAAACCTAGCCCTGTATCAGGAAAAATGATGCACAGATGCACAACACCCAAACAGTGAAAACAGGAACAGAGATGAGTTCAAGCTTGATGTTCAGCAGTGATATTTAGATGCTAAGAGAATATTTAGAAAGAGTTCAGAGACCCTGTTCACTGGGGCAGGCCATTCTAGACTCTGAAAAGCTACAGCTAGGAACAGCAGGAAAAAGCTTTTAAAAAAAAAAAAAGAGCTAGGACAGGTACCTCCAGTCACCTGTGGCTAAAAGAGTTCACTAACCTCCTAGAGGACTGTAAAACCACATCTACAGTGGTACGTAATTTTATAAGTGTTCAACATATCAGTAAATTACACATAGTTTGTTGGCAGTGCTCTTTTTCAAAAATATTTTTAGTTGTATATGGGCATAATACCTTTATTTTGTGTGTTTATTTATTTAGTTTATGTGGTGCTGGGGAATAAACCCAGTTTCTCACACATGCTCGATAAGCTCTCTACCACTGAGCTACAACCCCAGTCCTGACAGTGCTATTTTGATCATTTTCAAATAATCTCTGGCTTTCTGTTCTAAAGACCACTCAGGTATTGTTAGAATGGACTGCCCACGCTAAGTAGATTTAACAGACTATCTGCTCCCAATCTGCATGTCTCTAGGATGATACTTGAGCCTTCTAGGCCCATCTCACAGACTCTTTGTTCATCTCCTATTATCATGGGCACCACAAAGTTTTATAATATATTGCTAGTAGTTTGTCTTTTCCAATAAATGCATCTTCTCATCTTTGGAATAGAGCCCAAGAAACAATCAGAATTCAGAACAGGGACTTTTCCAATTTGGATGTGCTGGCCTCATATAACCCTAAGCTAACATTGGGCTCAGTTTGCAAATGCTCTGGCTTACAAGTGGCATCTTCTAATGCTGTAAAAGATATATTTATAACTTTTTCCCTTTTAAAACATGTAAATAAGATATTGAAGACATAAACTTTTGTTTCATTTTGTAGATTAACATTGAACACATTGTTTCCCTTTAAGACCATGACTTTGTTAGTAGTTGCTTCACATTTTCATTCCTACCCATTATGGATTTTTTTGAATTATGTATTTCTTTTTTTTTATAATTTTTTTTTTGGTACTGGGGATTGAACCCAGGGGTACTTAACCACTTTACCACATCCACAGCAAATTATACACACACACACACACACACACACTTAGAAACAGGGTCTCACTGAGTTGCTGAAGCTGGCTTTGAACTTGTGATCCTCCTGCCCCAGCCTCCAGAGCTGCTGGGATTACAGATGTGCCCTGCTCCTGTAGTTTCCCTTTCCTTTGAAGTTTATATGTCTTCTCAGGCTGGCTTTGGCCTGTCCACTCATGCTTGACTTCAGCAGTGCTTATGCTTTGCCCCGGTTGTCACTCCCCCTTGCCCAACATTACTATTAGTACGTAAAAGGCCTTACCTGTCTATCCCCTCCCCTGGAGTTGATGCCTTCTCCAGGGAAGACTGTTCTATTGTCTGTGGGTCTCCCAGAGCAGGTAGCACAATGCCTTACATGCCACTAAATGCTCATCAAGTATGTTTTTACTAAAGGTTCCTTAGAGAATTGAACAGTTAGGAATAATAGCTGACCAATTTAAGAACTAAAGCATTTGGGTGGGAGTACCTGGTTTGTTAACTTGGCTCATTCACTCTTTGTGACCTTGAGCAATCTGCTAAGCCTCCCAGTGCCTCAACTTTTTCATCTTTAAGATGAAGATAATAAAAAATCTGAAATGCTCCAAAATTAAAAATAAAACAAACAAATAAACAAAAACACAGCTTTTTAAGTGCTGATATGATGCCTCAAGTGTAAAATTCTACACTCATCTCATGTGACAGATCAAAGTAAAAATGTAGTCACACTTAAAGTATTGTATAAAAATATCTTCAGAGATAGGCACAGTGGTACACATCTGTAACCCCAGCTACTCAGGTGGCTGAGGCAGGAGGATCACAAGTTTGAGGCCAGCCTAGGCAACCTAGCAAGACCTTGTGTGAAAATAAAATCAAAAGGGCTGGGAATGTAACTCAGGGCTTGCCTAGCATGTTTGAGGTCCTGGGTTTGAGTCCTAGTACAAAAAAAAAAAATTATCTTCCGGCAATGTATATAAGGTATATATGAAACAAAGGAATCTCATGTTTATCTTGGGTCCAGTTTTCTCCCAAGATATCTCATTATGTATATGTATATAGTCTGAAACCCAAAAAGTTCTTAAATCTAAAACACATCTGATCCCAAGCATTTTTGCTACTCACCCTGTAGTATTCTACCTAATAGGGATGTTGTGAGGGTTTGATGAGTTAGATTATATGAAACACTTAACACAGCATCTGACCCAGGGTAAGAACCATCTTCATCTTCATCAACAACTATAGGTATTCATTATCAGATGTTGGGAGTTTAGGTAAAGAAAGTACATTTCTCTAGGTTATATTCTGAACTGGAATGAATCTCTTGTGCACTGTCCTTTTCTACATAGGGATTATATCTGCTCCACTGTGATACAAAACATCTTGATTAAAAGTTTGGTTTTTTGCCTTTAGTCCCTGACCTATATTTATCTTTCAGTGTGGAGTAGATACATTGTTTTTATCATATTTTCAAAGGGGAAGTCCATGACCCTAAATCAGTCAAAAACCCTGAGAGAGACATTGATGACGATCTATTTGGAAGAATAAGAGAGCCCATTCACACGGTAGAAGTGCACCCTCAGGTACACAACTGGGGCTCCCCTTAGCATTGACTGTCCTACTGGACCTTAGAATTTTGCTCCATAATTCATGTCAGAAGTGTTTTAATGGGGCCCTACTAAGTGCCAGGCACTAGGCTGGGTCTGGGGACTGGAAGAGTGAATAGATAGGACACGATTCTTGCCATTTGTGGTGCTCATTGAGCTATAACATTTTTTAAAAAATCCTAATTGAATAATTTTATTATTCCTTAATGAGCAAAACTAGTTTCCCTAACTGAACTAGCTGTGTGTTTAGTGCTGCCTGGACACTTTTAGCCCCACTACTATTTGCCCCATTCCTATCCAATGAGAAGAAAGGGTGATAAGTTGTAAGGACAGGCTAGGACTGGAGGAAAGAGGAGAGGAAGCTGCTGACCTGTGCCAGTGTGATGAAAGCCAAGCAGCTCTTGTTCCAGCCCTCTCTGCATCCATGGCCAGGTTGTGAGGAGAGAACTGAAGACTCCTTTGGTCATAGATCTCCTTATCCCTGGGCTTGGCCTGCCTTCAACTCTAATCTCAATAATTGTTAGGACTAGACGTAAAATGAGGTATTGGTTGCCTTCAGAATGTTTTCTATAACCTGACCTCTTTTTATTCAGCCTAATACATTGTGTATTCTATCAGCCAGGATCCTATTAGGAATGAGATGGCATACTTTAGTTTTGATAATTCAGGAGACTGGATCATCAGGAATGGACAGGGTACAAGCAATTCTCAAAAGCTGTGCAGTGCTGTGGGGCCAATTACAGTGAGGTTCTATCAGTACCCCAAGACTGAGGGTGAGGAGACAGATAAGACAGAAAGGACTGACTGTGTAGAAAGGATAGCCCAGCAGGATCTGAGACCTTCCATCCAGAGGTGCTACAGCCCATGGGTGCCACTCTCCTCTTTCCAGTCCTCTGCTGGTGCTCCCCAGTGGCCTAGTCCAGGAAAGTTCTGTTGATGATCCACACAGACCAGATTCCAAGGTAGAGGCATGGTGGAGTAGGATGAGAGTAGGTCTGGATGGATATAGTAGCAGATGTCCTACAAACTTGTTTTACTCTCAGTTGTACAGGTAAGCATGTGTGTTTCAATTTTATCAGTTTGGGAAAGCTAAAATTTTAATAGGTTATAAAATACTTCTGCCATAGTTATTACATAATCAATTTGATGATCTCAGTTATTTTCCTCACTGTCTTATTAGTTTGTCCTCCCCCCACCAAGACCTTTAAGGGAAAGTTGAAAAGTTGTATATAAATTAGTCTGCTTTCCTCCAGAGCACACAGAAAATAAAAATATTATTCTCAGAGACTTTACTCTGTACAAAGTGAATTGTTTCATCTCCCCTCTCTGTTTCTCTCCACTGCTTTCTTTTTCTGTGCCTAGGCCAAGAATGTGTTACCTTTGGAGACATCTAACATGGTTCTTCCCAAACCTTTCTCAGCCAAAGACTCCTTTGGGAATCCAACTAAATTTCCTGGTTCTCTATTGCTTTTAATACCAATGCCCATATTGCCCAATGAGGTTATTTTTATTACTTATAAATATTTTTACAATTAACTTAAGATTCAGCAAGGAACCAAAGGTAAACGTAGTGTAATTATTTCAAGTTCTAACCACTATGAGTGGATATTAATCTTTAAGAAGTTATTATTAAAACACAGGATACAGTAGTCATAAATTAAATATAACTTAAAATTGCAAAGGAATATCTATGACTGTAAAAGGGAAAGTGAAATAGAATTTAAAAGTTTATCACCATGCCTTAGGAAACATGATTAGGCCACATTGCAGCACAGTATTTGTAAGTTCTAGAATAGGATTTGTCTTCTAATTATTCACTTGAATGCATTTATTTTAATATCAGATTCAGTAAGAAACCCTTTAAATCACTTTCAAAATGTAGGCAACTTCTAGACAGCTATCCTACCTCTGCCTGGAGCCCCTAGGCACCCACTTCTCTGTAGAGCCCTCCATTTGTCTTCTTCCCATATGCCACATACACCTTTATCCAGTCTGTTATGTGGCCACCCTGCCTATTTTACCAAGCTGCCCTTACAGTCACTGCAAAATTTTGATCAGAACTTTACAGAACCAGGGAACAAAGAAATGCTCATTATAGGCTTTAAGTATATGCTTCTACTTAGATCTGTGGGAGCAATTTCTCTAATTCTTAGGTTTCTCTCCCTGAAATTACATAGAAAGGACTATATCTCCTCAACCCTTTCCCCTCTGTTCCTTCCCCGCAGCCTGACCCAATAAACATTTTCTCCTGTGCCTTGCTAGGCAATGCTACTGTTATCCTTAAGTATTTGAGATCTTCTGCTGGCAATGAGTCAGTGGTCACAAAGCTAGCCATTGGATCCATCCTTCAAGCCTTTACTGATTTCATACCGCATATCAGAGATTGTGCCATGTGTGGGCTCCTTGAAAACCACGAAGACACTCCTGAGGACTGTAAACAGTCCTAGCCTGTCCTTACAACTTGCCACCCTTTCTTTTCATGTTCTCTCCCGTTCAACTTCCCATCTTTTGGAATTAGTACCTGATCAACTAGATCAGACCAAACAGAATTGTGGGGTTGGTTTAGGACATGTGACTCAAGCTGAACATGTAAAATGCCAGCACAAGAGTTTGGCCAGAACTACTGGAAAAGAGGGACTTCTGTCTGCCAGGGTCACTATCCTGGTAGAAAATAAACCTGTAAACCATGCTTTGGAGGAGCCTGCCTAAGAATGCCAGCACACTGAAAAATGGAGAAAGATTCACATCATCATAGGCAGTCAGGTTTAGCCCCCCTGGTAATATGACTCATTCAGTCTACCACTTCAGCCCTACCTATTGCTTTGCCTATTATGCTAATTGGACTGTGCACTCTGCCACTAATAACCCAGATCTGTGAGTGAAATATGTATCCATCTGAGAAGTCAACATTCTCTGGGACCTACAATCCCATAGAGGCCACAAACTACTACTAAATAAATAAATAAATAAGTAGAAAAAAATACTAAGTTCAACTTGAGAATTGCAGAGACCTTTTGCTGGGCTCCAGAAAACACAAACACTCATGTGGAATTCAGGTATTATAGAAGAAAACTTGGGACTGGTAACAAGTGCATTACCAGCTGTGTGTGGCATCTGCAATTAAATATAGTCGTTCCTTGGTATCCAAGGTGGGTCAGGTCCAAAACCCATGGATGCTTAAGTCCTTTGTATAAAATGGTATATAGTATTTGCATGTAACCTAGGTACATCTCCCATATACTTTAAATCATTTCTAATGCAAAATAAGTGCTCTATAAATAGTTGTTATTAATGTATTTTTAAAGTTTTTTTTAGTTGTAGTTGGACACAACACCTTTATTTTTATTTATTTTTATTTTTATGTGGTGCTGAGGATCGAACTCAGCACCTCACACATGCTAGGTAAGCACTCTACTGCTGAGCCACAATCTCAGCCCCTATACTGTATTTTTTTTAAGGGAACAATGACAAGAAGAAAAGTCTGTATGTGTTCATTACCGAGGCAATTTTCCCTAAATATTTTCACTGTATGGTTATTTGAAGCTGTGGATGTAGAACCAGTAGATACAGTATATTAAAACCCTGGGGAGAAGGATCTAGTTTTTACCTTAGAGCACTCTAAATGATTTTAAGATTATTCACTTTGAACAAGTTAATATTGAAAATGTATAACATAAAAATTCCAAGCAAAGAATTAATTTATTTTAAAATATACTTTTAAATTTAATATTATGTTAGGCTACATTAACAGAATGCTGGTGTTAAAAACTGAATCTTTATATTTGCATTAATAAGACACATAGTAGCAAAGATTTCATTCAGGTACCATGCCCAGCTTGGACTTCTGCTTTTTCAGAGGATGTGGAAGGCAATTGAAATGATTAAAAGCATGGAAAATCAGATCTCTGAAGAATGATGAAAGTAGGCTATTTAACTGAAAGAAAAGAAGATTGAAGGGAGAAAATAAATGGTATTTAAGTATAGAAAGAATTCTTATAAGGAAAAGGATGGCCAGATGTTTTCCTCCTCCACTGAGTACGTTAAGAGAAAATTACCTAAGACATCTCATGTATACAAAAGAAGTGTATTTTTTTAACCCCTAAGCAGATAGGATCCTTGTACTAGGTGAGAGGTTGGAGGAGATGACTTTTATGATTCTTCTTACCTAAGTTTTTGTGATCACCAGATCGTGGATTTCCTTTTCAAAACTGTTGTGAAACTCCTTGCTGCACATCTTAAAAGGGAAGATGGAGAAACACTGACTGATTTGGTTTAGATGTAGTTTCTGCCCAGGAGTCACTTCCCACACTCATAACATGCCTGGGAAGAGGCAAGTATTGTATGTGAACAAACATCACAATTCACAAACTCAAAACAAAACCAAAAAAACACTAGTGGTAAAGGAGCGATGAAATCTAGGATTGCTATTTTCTGCTCTTTCCGTTCAGCTGTGAGGCAACAATTCATTCACGATCAGTTTCTTTATTAACTCTACAAATGGGGCAAACCATGGGGTCGCTTAGCCTGGTGGCAGTGTTTTTGAAGGGATAGAATTAGGTGTATGGGTTCCATATTGAGTTAGGAGCACTTAATGCCAGCACTAGTAGGTACCTTTCTCCTACTGTAATTTGGCTAGTCTAATTTGGAATCCAAAGACTTCAAATCAACACTCAGAAAAATAGATTTTATTTAGAGAAATAATTCTAGTTGTATATATGGAAAAGTTCTTCTAAAGAACAACAATTTTGGCATTGTTACTGCTTAGATGGATCTAGATTTATTTAAAAGTCAAATTAAAAAAAATTAAAGGTTATATGTTGCTCCACATTTTTCTATAGCAGTTGGACTATTTCATTAAGTTCTATGTGGTGACTCAGAATGCTTTGTGTAAGTATAAGCTCTCCTGACTATAGTGTTCATGCATCCACATATCTACTAATTAGCTCCACAATTGGGTTCTGCAATTTCCTGGGCCACATCGCTTAGACAGTTTCCGTGTGTTCAGCACTAGCAGTCATTTCCCCTTATGGAACCCACATGGACACTTAACAGTAGTGTTTCCAGGAGGCTTCCCAACCTTAAAATGAATCTACTAATAACAGAGGTTGGCTGACTTTACAATCAGTTATTTTGAATAGATTCAAGTGATAATTTCTAGGTTTGTAGTTTTCAATTTACAGGGAATAACTGGGAAGAGAAAAGAATGTCAGTTTTCCAAACTGTTCTTGTTGAAAGTATTGGGGGAAAGTTTGCTGAAGATGGTGATTTTGATGGGAAGGGACCATACAATACCATATGCATTCTCTTTTTCCAATTGAATTGTACAAAAAAAAAAAAAAAAATCAGCTTAAAATCAAGCAAGCAAGCAAACCAAACAACAATAACAGTGGCCTGACCTAAATAGTGCCCATTATATATTTACTTTTTAAAACTGATCTAGAAGCAAGAAACTGTTTTCTAAATTGAATATTTCCATACTCTCACTCTGAATCTTTCTGTGTTCAAAAATCCAGGATATCAAATTCTTTCCTATAATTTCCTTTCAGCAGAATTTACTGTGTTATATGGGCTCATCCTCCAAATATAAATGGCTAAACCAGCTGGCTCCTCTACTCTTGATATATACACATATACACAGATCACATACACACACACATACGCATGTGTGTAATGTACATCTCTGCATATAAACACACACTTTAGTCATTTATTTTTTTAACAGAATAAAGTCATTAATCAAAATACAATTCACTTTAAGGGTTGAGACTTGGCATGAGATCATTATTTCAAGAAAATCCAAGGAGACTAAGCTGCCTTTCATAGTATTGTTTTCTTTCTAAACCTCTGTAGGGTGCATGGCTCTTCTCCACTGAGAAATTTTTGCACCATGGAGCAGCCTCATGGTCTACATATTAAAAGATTCAAGTTCTCTTGGGGAAGGAGCCTTGGATTCACTTGCTGTACAGAAGACAAGACTTTGTATCTGTTGTGCCTCTAATTCTAGGTTATCTCTGGTTAGCCCTATGTCAAAGACAGCAAAGATATTTCCCCTTTGTTCTCAGAAGAAAACAGTGGAGGTGCAGAGAACTAAAGCTGAATATCTTCTTCTTATTCCAGTTCAGCTTAGTTTTATATTCTTTCCTTTCACATTTTGTAAGCTGAGAAATATTTTTAAATCATTTCATCTTTGTCTAGACCTTTCTTTGAAAGCTCAAGAGCATCTAGACTTCTTTTCCCTCACTCTCTGACTCTATTAGTGTAATAATAAAAAAAAAAAAAAGGCTGGTTTATAGCCCAGTGACAGTGGCTAGGCAAATGATAGAAAATCTGAGGATTCTGTCCATAATTTCCCCACCCAGATGAGTAACCAGTTAGCTGTTCCCTGCATAGAATGGTTACCTTCACTCTTTCTGTGGCTGCAATGTGGACTCTGCCATGAAACCAGCCAGCAGATTGGGTGTCCCCTTGGCACTGGCCTGGCCAACTATGGTCTGTTATGACGTATAACCTTCTAACCTTAGGAAGTTAGGCATATTTATATCATAATAAGTAAAGAAGTCCCACAAATCAACAAGAAAAAAATAATAGAAAAAATGGACAAAGGATATAAACTGGTAATTTTTAGAGGTAGAGACCTGAGTGTTCAACTTTATTAATGATCAAGGTAATAAAATTTTATAAAGAAATGTGATGCCACTCTTACCTATCACTTTGGCAAAACAAAAGAAAAGTTGTGAACATGTGAAGAAGTAGGAACTCATACTGCTAATGGGAGAGTAGATTGGTACAGTCATTTTGAAGAACAATCTGACAGCAACTAGTTAGATATGAAAAGGCACAAGACCGCAGCCCAATAACTGCAATTCTAGGTGTATGCTTGAGAGGCTATGCTTCATGTTTAAGTTTATGTGCAACAAAACTATATTCATTTTTTTAAAAAAAGGCTAGAAGAATGGATGTCTGTTTCTTGATAGTAGTTGTCACTGGAGAAAGAATTGCAATTGGGTTATTCAACTTGTTTTTTTTTTTTTTTTTAAGATGGAGTCTTGCTAAGTGCTGGCCTTAAACTCACAATTCTCCCACCTCAGCCTTCCAAGCAGTTGGTATTAAAGGAACTCACCAGGGCTGGAGATATAGCTCAGTTGGTAGAGTGCTTGCTTTGAATGTACAAGGGCCCTAGTTTCAGTCCCCAGTAACACACCATGCCTGACGATTGGATGTATATTTTTATATATACAAAAGAAAGAAGAAAATATAGTAACAGTGTCTGTACTTTCCTGCACTTCAGTTTCTTTCTAAACTAAAAAAGAAAATAGTCATTCACGCAGTTTCCTGCATACTTTAGGCCTAGGGTAATTTTCTGATTTGCATCTTTCCAGCCCTGAAGGAAACAGTGGGCTTTCGTTTATGATGCTAACAGTTTCACCAGAACTAATTCACCTGTCTGAAGCCGATTATAAGCATTATAAGCTCCGTGAAGGAGGTGCTGATGAGATCTGACAAAGCGGGGAATTATAGAACAGGTCTGGGATCTTTCTTTTCTTCAAAGTTTTTCATAGATTTGGAAAATGGTTTGAGAGGTCATCAAATATAATTTCCTTTGACAAAATAAGGAAACTGAGGCCTTAACAGACATTTTCAGGTGCATCTGGCTGACTAAAGGTAGAAGGTACCAAAATATATGACTTTGGATTTTCCAGTAACAAGCAGCTTTAATATATGGGAATTAAGGAAAGCTCCACAGAGACTTCACTGGGGACCAGCAAGCACCCATTATGCATTTAGCCCATTATGAAAATGGCCTTTAGTCCAGCAATACTCAGAGAGACTCACAGGAGAGAGGTGAAACGCGTGGGCATTACATTCAAGAAGCAATATAGATAGAGGTTAAACGGTTTATCAGAAGCCAGAATTGCATGGGTATGTATCCTGGCTCTGCCACTTCTGGCTGCTTTACCTTGCATAAATTGCTTAATCTTTCTGTGCCACTGTTTCTTTTAACTGTCTAAATGAGATGAATAATAGTACCTATTTCAGAGATTATTCTGAGGTTTAAAAGAATTAATAATGGGGGCTGGGATTGTGGCTCAGTGGTAGAGCACTCGCCTAGCATGGGCGGGACCCAGGTTCGATTCTCAGCACCACATAAAAATAAAGGCATTGTGTTGTGTCCATCTACAAAAAAGAAGAGATATTCTCTCTCTCTCTCTCTCTTTAAAAAAAAGAATTAATAATGTAATATGTAAAAATTGTGTCTCATATATAAAGTGTTCAAGAAATGTTAACTTATTACATCATTCGTAGAACAATGAAGAAACAGAGTATTGTGGTTCTGCCATCTATTGCCGTAAACCACATACTTATATCTCAAAACTGTCATTAGTATCTTCCTTCGTATTTGACTTGGATGAGTCTCAGTTTTAGTTAAGAAGCAGATTTCAAAAAGGTAAGATCATTTATTTGTCCAGAACAATGTCATAAATGTGTGGAAGTGATTATACTGCCCTTTCATTATATTTCATTCAACACTTATTCATCCTTTTTGGCACAAGTAGGGCTGGCTACAGGCAGGGGATCTGAAGCAATTAAGTTGACCTCAGAAATAGAGGACTTAGTCCTAGGGGGTCTGACAATACACCACCCAGATTGCTGTCATAAGGCACTATTTCCAGAAAGTTCTTGAATTTTCTAAGAAAGGAAATACCCTCCCCACACTGATTCCTGCAGTCATTTTGATAGAAAGTTCTTGGACCTTAATATAAAATCATGACAAATTTCTGTTCATGGACAAATTTACATCTGTTATATGGAGGAAATTTCTAAGTTTCAAGTCAGATTCTTTTTCTCTGTATCAATTCCTTGATACTAATGCTATTTTATATTAATCCTGATGTGCCTTTCAGACCCTAACCCATTCACTGGAGGAGAATTCATTCCAGGGTTTAAAAGAGATCTAACCATATTTTTACTTGTTCCCACTGCTTCTAAAACATAACATGTAATCCTTAAAAAAATTTATAGAATACTATAAATTTCATTCTTATGATGAAATTTTTGTTTTAACAAATTTTTTGTTTTAAAGTTTTTGTTTTAACAAATATTGTAGTAATTTTTCTCATCTACCTCAAAAAGATCCATGCTTTAAACCTGAGATAAATTCCTTGGTCATAGGGCTGGGGTTGTGGTTCAGTGGTAGAGCACTTGCCTAGCATGCATGAGGCACTGGGTTTGATCCCTGCCACCACATAAATAATAAATAAAATAAAAGTATTGTGTCCATCTACAACTAAAAAAGTATTTTAAATAAATAAATTCCTTGGTCAAACTAATGAGGGTGATTTCATTTGTAGTTCACTTATAACTTATTCCATAATTTGGGTGTTAAACTTGCTGTCAGATGAATGCAGTCCACTATTGGACTCAATTTCTTCCAGTACAGGGGAGAATTTCTATACCAAATTCTTACATAACAGCCTCTTTTGCACATATCTATTAGTTTCATTCGTGCCTATTCTAACCCATCACAACCTGTAATTGTCCAACTAAATAATATTTTTTAAGACTTTAGGCTTCCACATACCAAGATGATTTAAAGATGCAGGGGGTAGTTCATTGATGTGTGAATATTTCAATTCCTTGGATCCTTAAAATTCTTTTTAAAGCAGATAATTGAAGTGCATCACAATTTATTCGGCAGGATTAGTCATCATAGCATGCAGCTTTGTAAAATGGTATACATCTTGAATCCTATGTTTCCTTCTATTCCATTTGCTGTTAGTAGTTTAATAAGAATGTTCTTTTTCCTTTGATGCCTAGCTTTCGGTTATCTACCAGTTGCCATTCAATGTACCATAGTTCTAAGGCTGAAATTTCTAAAATTTCATTTTATCTGGGCTCTACCCCAGATCCTCTGAGTCAGAATCCCTTGGGGCAGGGCAGATGTTTTTAAAAATCTATAAGGGTATTCTGATTTTCAACCCAAATCAAAAACCACTCTCTTATTGCCTGGGTTAGAAATCATTTGTTTGTAAATAATTGAAACCTATTCAAACTATCTTAGCAAAACAGATTAATTTACCATAGGGAACCAGGAGACTCTCCCAGAACCCACAGATAGAAACTCCTCCTTGGTTTCATAAGCGACCAGAGCCTGGAATGAAAGCTGCTAGTGCCTGCTCTCCTAGTGAATCTGCCTGTCTGCCTAGCTCCCCTCAGAGACTTATGGATTCAGACCTCCCTTTCTCAGCATTTTTCACTCTCTCTCTCTCTCTTTCAGCTATCCATTTTCATTGCTTGGTGAGCATAGGACCAAATGTGGTGCATCCTCAGGACTTAAGTTTATGTGTTCTTGATTTCAGCTTGCCACCCAGGCAGACTAGTGTCAATCAATCTAAATTCCTGAGAGAGCATCTGATTGGCTTGGCACAGATAATGTGTCTGCCTTTAATCCAATCAAATCACAGTTTAAACATGGCTGCCAAGGTCCCACCCATATGTGGATTCAGATTGGGGGCTGTTTAGATGTCTCAAAGTATGTCTTTATGCTTTACATGTTTCCGTTTTATCTAATAGCTATACCAAATAACTCTGTTTCTGATTTCAGTTTTATTGATGATATTTTCACCTTTAAGATAGATGAAAAGCAATGGTTTTCACATATTAGAGGTGATTTTCTTGCAGATGTCACTAAGATGAGTGTTGGATATATCTTTCTCTTTCCATGTCTACTTCTCCCTCTTATAAATACGAATCAGATAAAATGTTGAGAAAGCCAGAGCCTTGGGAAATCTGCTTCTATAAGTAGTAAATCTAATGGCACAACCACTGTCTCCAATGTATAAACCTTTAATCACCACAATAACAAATGTTTAAGGGAGTTGAGGTAGTTTATCACAGACAATGCTGAGATGTGACCTTATAATAGTCTTTACAGAGAAGGCTGCTGCTTTTTCTTTGTTTATACAAGGGTTAAAAGAAGAACAAATGCTTTCAGGAGGAATGTAAAATAGAGCCTGGCATGTGGCTAGTATTCAATACTATTTCACTAATAATGTTTATCAAAATTAACTCCCATTTGGTTTTAGACCAATGGAATGAGTTATCAAGGAAAGAGAAAAACTTTTCCTGTTTTCTCTTTTTACCATTGTGCACATGAGGGATAGCCAAAGCATCCAGGATACTTGGCTCCCTATGAGATCAAATCTGGTAGGAGAAATAAAATACAAAAGCCCTAGACAGTGCTCTGCCTTCAGTGCTCAGAGATCTCCACATGTGTTCATTGGTCCCATTTTATCACTGTAGATTAAGGAGGGAGAAATACTACAACTTAAAATTCTGATTTTGATGACAATTTTAACTTCAAAGAAGGTAAAAAGCAAGAATTCTACATGTCAAAGGTGATTTAACTTTGCAGATGCCACTAGGATGTGCTGCACAGAGAGAATATTAAGGTAAAGCAAAATGTTAATGTCTAAATTAAAATTAAATATAAATTTGGTCTCTTTAAAGCACAGCAGCAACCAAAGTAATTGCATTTCAGTAAATTGTAATACAAAAAAAATGCATGATGGATAAAATAAAACAGAAACATAGGGAACCTTGAGCTATAAATAGATATGATATAATAGGAAAAGTAAAGGTAAGAATGAGAGTTGATAAATGACATTGTATCAAAGTAGCTCTATCACATATCTACATAAATACAGTTATCTCATACTAGACAAAAGTCCCATAAACATACATTGGAGAAAAGATAGCCTCTTCAACAAATGGTGCTGGGAAAACTGGAAGTACATATGTAGCAAAATGAAATTAAACCCCTATCTTTCACCCTGCTCTAAAACTCAACTCAAAGTGGATCAAGAACCTAGGCATTAGACCGTAAACCCTGCACCTACTAGAAGAAAATATAGGCCCAAATCTCCATCATGTCAGCTTAGGAACTGAATTCCTCAACAAGACTCCTAAAGCATAAGAAAAAATCAAGAGTCAATAAATGGGATGGAATCAAACTAAAAACCTTCTTCATAGCAAAGGAAACAATCAAGAACACGAATGGAGAACCTATAGAATGGGAGAAAATCTTTGCCACCTGCACCTCAGATAGAGCATTAATTTCCAGGATATGTGAAGAATTCAAAAAACTTAGTACCAAAAAGACAAATAACCCAATCAATAAATGGGCTAAGGAATTGAACAGACAATTCACAGGAGAAGAAATATGATCAGTCAACAAATATATGAAAAAGTGTTCAATATCTAGCAATTAGAGAAATGCAGATTAAAACTATACTGAGATTTCATCTCACTCCAGTCAGAATGGCAATTATCAAGAATACAAGTAACAATAAATGTTGGCAAGGATGTGGGGAAGAAGGTACATGCATACATTGCTAGTGGAACTGCAAATTGGTTTAACCACCCTAGAAAGCAGAATGAAGATTTATCAGAAAACTTGGAATGGAACCACCATTTGACCCAGTTATCCCATTCCTTGGCATATACCTAAAGGACTTAAAATCAGCAGACTATAGTAATGTGACCACATCAATGTTTATAGCAGCTCAATTTACAATAGCTAAGCTATGGAACCAACCTAAGTGCCCTTCAATAGATGAATTTAGCTAAAGAAAATGTGGTATACATATATAATGGAATATTATTCAGCCATAAAGAAAATGAAATTATGGCATTTACTGGTAAATAGATGGAACTGGAGACTATCATGGTGTGGAACAAGCCAATCCCAAAAACCAAAGGCCTACTGTTCTCTCTGATATGAGGATGCTAACACAATAAAGGAGATGGGGAGAATATAAGTAATACCACATCATGTACAACCACAATAATGGGAAGTTATACTCCATGTACATATAATATGTCAAAATACATTCTACTGTCATGTATATCTAAAAAGAATAAATTAAAATAAGAGAAAAAGTAGCTTTATCATTAAATGGCATTGTGTCATTCATGGAATAACTGGCAATCTCTAGAACATATCTTAAAGGATTAAAGTGGTAAAGGTCTGTATAAAGTTTTGTGGAGGTCTGAGCCTTAATAACCAAAGCGAAAAGTACAGTGGAAGCAATCTATAAATAATGTTTTAAAGTAAGAAGATTATGATAAATACAAGTGACAGATCCATTGGAATTTATTGCCCAATATACTTGGGAAGTCTCAAGCATAGATCTAACTGGGTTTCTAACAATATCATCATTGTTTTTTGCTTTTTCCATCTCTCTGCTCTGCTTTCCTCCTGTTGATTTATTCTTTGTAAGTTTTGCCACATGGTAGCAAACCAGTTTCTTCAGTCTTTATCACTTAGAATATCAGAAGATATGAGGTCCTTTTTCTTTCCGATTTTAATATAATCATTACCAAAGGAGTCCTCTGTTGGCCTTTGGATCACTTATCTACCCCTGTGGCAAAAAAAGACAAGGCCCCAAAGGTGGGGCTGGTGCAGTTCTTCACAGGAAAGAAGACTTCTGATATCAGAAAAAGGGGACGAAGCCTATGCAGTTTCACACCTGTAGTCCCAGCTATTGAGGAGACTGAGGCAGGAGGATTGCAACAAGTCCAGCCTGGACAACTTATTAAGGACCTATATCAAAATAAGAAATTTAAAAGGGCTGGGACTCTAACTCAGTCGTGGAGCACCCTTGGGCTCAATCCCTGGTACCAAAAAATAAATTTAAGAAAGAAAAAGAGAAAAGGGGAAAGGTGGAGGGGATGTTAGGCAGAAAGAATACATGTCCACCAATGTTGCACGTAGTGGTACATGGTGCACTTTCACATCCTGTAATTAAAAAAAAAAAAAGAAAAAAGAAAAAAAAAGCTTTACTAATGAAAAAGAAATGATGACTTGAAATACTGTAGGTAGTAGAAGAAAAAAATTTCAAGGTGCCTTCTTATATTCTTTCCAGTCGCCCAGGTTGCAACTAATTATTACTTGTTCTTTGCTCCTCAAATGTTTTGCTTACCCCTCTACTATAACACATGATTGTTTTCCTTCTATAGGACCATGTTTTCTGAAATTGAGTGTGAATATTTGAAAATAGAACTTTGTCTTTTATTTATTTTTGATTACTTGTCCAGTGCCCGGAACACAAAATCCACTTGATACTTACTGAGTGGAACTGAATTCTATCAAATCTATTGCTGAAGATATTATATATATTTTTTAATTTTTATTTTATTTTTAGATAAATGAGCAATAAGGGAAAGCATTTATTCTCTATGAGAAAAGGTTTCTGTAAGCCACTCTTAGCTTTTCTCTGCTTCTTTACCATTACTTCATAGAGCAAATAAATGGAATAGCTTGTCTAACTGGTGAATCTGGGATAAGGAAGAATTTCTCATATCCAGCTGTTATCCTCCATCAGCCAGAGGTATGAGGGCCACTGCCTAATCCAGTTTAGGGGAGGCCCACTATTGCCATGTACCCATGCCTTACCTCCCACATTTCTTCCTGTCTCTGTCTCTGTCTTTCTGTCTTTCTCTCTCTCTGTCTCTGAAATAAAGAGTGCCTTGGATTTAATGAGCAAAATAAACCTTTACCATAAAATACAATCTATCAAAAGGGATTGAAAAGTGGAAACACAGAGAATGTTTTGCTTGTCACCATATAGAAGAACATTTGAGAGATCAGAAGGTTTAGCAATAATGGTCAGCACTGTGCTGTCTAAATCTAGTAAACTCATGCATGTCTATGTTTGGTCTAATGATGTCTGTAGAATTTTTTTAAATGTTCAGTTTTAGGTGAATGTGAGCAGGTATTCAGGGTTTCCTGTCTTTGTTGTCTTTGAGATGCTTATTCCAAATCCATTCAGGCAAAAATCCTAGAGATTTTCCCTGCTTCTTTTCTTTAAAACATGTCTAGCCCTTGCTCCCATTTCTGCTGCCATTTTATTGATTTATTATTTTAAATTACAAAATGACAAATTATAGTTGTATATATTTATGAGATACTAAGTGTTATTACCTAAGAATACAAATGCAAAATAATTAAATCAAGCTAGTTAAGATATACATCACCTCATATACCTATTTTTTTGTGGTGAAAACATTTGAAATTTATTCTTAGCAATTTTGGTATATACAATACATTGTTATTTATTAGATTGACTGCTGTGCAAATATATCTCAGAGTTTAAAAAAAAGTTATTTCTTCTGTCTTAGACTCCATAGCTTTTAAAAAAAACATATATATATATATTAGTTTTTTTTAAGGTGGACACAATATCTTTATTTTTATTTTTATGTGGTGCTGAGGATTGAATCTAGTGCCTCACACATGCCAGGTGAGCACGCTACCACTTGAGCCACATCCCCAGCCCAAGACTCCATAGCTTTTGACAATCATCTTCCTATTTCTTTCCTTCTCCCTGCCTCAACTTCTGGTAACCACCATTCTACTTTGCTTCTTTAAGTTCAATTGTGTTAGATTCCACATATTAATGAGAATATGAAGTATTTTTCTTTGTATACCTGGCTTACTTAGCATAATGTTCTCCAATTTCATTCATTTGTTGCAGAGACAATTTTTTTTCTTTTTTAAAGGGTGTGTGTGTGTGCGCGCGCGTGCGCACACGTGTGTGCGTGTGTGTGTGTGTGCGTGTGTGTGTGTGTGTGTGTGAGTGACATGTAGTACATTATCCATTCATCTGATGAACACTTAGGTTGATTTCATAACTTGGCTATTGTGAATAGTGATGCAATGATGTGGGAATACAGACATCTCTTTCACATATTGATTTAAAATCTTTTGGAATTTGAAAATGAGATTTCTAGGTCAATTTTTTGATTTTTTTTTTTTTTTGAGAAAATTTTATACTGTTTTCATAATGGCTGAACTAATTTACATTCTTATCCATAGTACACAGGATTCACTTTTCTCTACATCCTCACAACACTTGTTATCTTTCTTTTATGTTTGTTTGTTTTGGTAATAGCCATGCTAACAACTGTGAGGTGTTATCTCATTGTAGTTTTAATTTGCATTTCCCTAGTGGTTAGCGATGTTGAGGACTTTTCATATATCTGTTGCCATTTGTATGTCTTCTTTGGGAAAATGTCTATTCAGGTCCCTTTTTCATTTTTAATTTTGGATTATTTATTGCCTTTCTGTGAAGTTGTTTGGATTCTATATGTATTTTGGATATTAATCTCGTATCAGATATATGGTTTGCAAATATTTCCTCTCAGTTCATAGATATTTCTTCACTCTCTTGTTACCTTGGTTGTGTAAAAGCTTTATATTTTACTGTAATTCCATTCATCTATTTTTTTTCTGTTGCCTTCACATTTAGGGTCAAATCTAAAAAATCATTGCCCAGACCAACATTGTATATTTATCCCTGTCTCTTTTGACAAGCTCAGAATGTGATTGTTGAAAAGGTGTAGAATTTAATGATCCCTCAAACTCCACAAAAGATTTTCAAAAAGATCCCCCCTTTGTCTTTGTATATGTGCAGAGAATAGATTAAAAATTAAATATATTATCATTCTCTATATTATTTATTTATATTTCATCTTTATTTTTAATTTCTAAACTTTTCTTTACTAGCGTGAGTTTTTATTTTTATTTGTTCTTTTTAGTAATACATGACAGTAGAATGTATTTCCAAATTTAGGAAATTTTTAATAAAAATAAAGATTTCTTCCTTATTTGTAGTTTCTTTATGATCTCAGGTCTAAGTAGTTCATGCATGACTTGATGGTTTGAGGAAAAAAACATAGAAAGACAGGCATTTGGCTCTTGATAAGTGAATTCTGATATAAATGTAAGGGATTTTTTTTTTTTTTGTACTGGGCATTGAATCCATTGACACTTTACCACTGAGCCACATCCCCAGTCCTTTTAATTTTTTTTTTATTTTGAGATGGAATCTCACTAAGTTGCCAAGGTTCTCACTAAGCTATTATACTTCTTTTTTAAAAATTATTTATATATAACTCTTATTACATATATAGAGCTCAATTTTTCATATCTCTGGTTGTATACATGGTATACTTACATACATGTACTTTGGATAATAATGATCATCACATTCCACCATCATTAATTACCCCATGCCCCCTCCCTTCCCCTCCAATTCCTCTTCCCTATCTAGAGTTCGTCTATTCCTCTCATGCTCCCTCCCGCTCCCTATCCCACTATGAATCAGCTTCTTTATATCAAAGAAAACATTCGGCATTTGGTTTTTGGGGATTGGCTAACTTCACTTAGCATTATCTTCTCCAACTCCATCCATTTACCTGCAAATGCCATGATTTTATTGTCTTTTATTGCTGAGTAATATTCCATTGTGTATATATGCCACATTTTTTTATATACATTCATCTATTGAAGGGCATCTAGGTTGGTTCCACAATTTAGCTATTGTGAATTGTGCTGCTATAAACATTGATGTGGCTGTGTCCCTATAGTATGCTGTTTTTAAGTCCTTTGGGTATAGACCAAGGAGAGGGATTGCTGGGTCAAATGATGGTTCCATTCCCAATTTTCTAAGAAATCTCTATACTGCTTTCCATATTGGCTGTACCCACTTCTAATCCTCCTGCCTCAGCCTCCTGAGTCCCTGAGACTACAGAGGTGTACTATCATACCTGGCTGCAAGGAGTCACTCATTTGTGAATTCCTGTGCAGAATGCATAGGTTTGTTGAAAAACAAAAGTGGCAACTGAAGGTCATCATTGCGTTTGTCTCATAATTTAGATCTCAAATCAGTAAACCTTTTCTGTAAAAGGACCAAATAACAAATATTTTAGGTTTTGCAAGTCATATGGTCTTAGTTAGAGCTGCTGACTCTGCCATCATGTTATGAAAGCAGTCATAGTACACAAATAAATGAGGATAGCTGTGTTCCAATAAAACTTCATTTATGAGCAATTAAAGTTGAATTCCATATAATTTTCACATGTCACAAAATATTCTTTTTCCTTTGCCTTATTTTAATTGATTTTAAAAATGTGAAATTTTAAAAAACAGAACAAGGGGCACATAGGCCAAATGGACATTGGCTGATCATCATTGCAATATCTTGATCTTAGGCTTTTCAGAGCTGATCAGCCCAAAGGAACAAATGAGGGTGTTCTGTCCTCTGCAGAGGATAAAAGAATTCTCCTTTTCTTACTTTTTCATATTCAGAGGGAGTTAGGTTTATATCCTGTTGAACATGGAAGAGCCAAATTGCTCACCTTGTGTTTTCCAAAGCTTTAAAGACTACATTTCATGCAGCCAGGTGATGAGTGAGCCTTGTGTTTTCCATGAGGAACCCTATCCCTTAAGCATATGTATCCCAGTCATACTTTTGCATGGAAAAGCTAAGTAAAATCTATTAATATCCCAGCTAGAAAGAAAACTATAAAATTACACATATATGCAAGCTTGTGTATATTCTGCAGTTCAAAGTATAGTCAGCATAAAAAGCATACATGCTATTGCACTGGGAGGAAATCGGCATCTTTGAAATCAAATACTCTGCCATTGGCATATTCAGCCTTGAAACCCGGCTGCAGCTTTTAGCTTCCACCACATGTTTACATTGGAAATCTCTCTGTGCGCATATAGAGTTTGTTCTCTTATGAAATCATGTCTCTAGGGAAGGATAATTTAAAGCCATTTCCGTTTGTTATGTCTGAACTGAACTAGACTATTAGGGCTTGTTAACGCTGGATAAACTTGAGCCCTATAACTGCCTTCATCTGCAGATTATAGAATCTGCCCAACAAATTGCATTCTGATGTTTTCAGAATAATAGCTAAGCAAGCTAGAGCCTTTTAATTTATATTTTATCGCCATGGTTGTCTTAGGAATCCCGGTTTTGACTTTCACGCTATTTGGTATTGCAGAGATGATATAACTCTTGAATGGGCCAAATCCAGCAGTAATTGAGACACTAAACTACAGCTGCGTGCTTCTATAGCAGAACAAGCAAAGGCTGGCAGCAGAAAATTGCTGGCAAAGCATCTTTCTTCAGAGCATCTCCCTTCCCCCAGTCTTAGCATAAATCAGTGTTAGGTCCACTAAAATATTGTGTGTGGTCTGCATTTAGAAATTTCATTTGAAAATTATATTGTGGCAACCATGAGACAGATGGATAAACTAAAACAAGTTTCTTTAGGTTAGTATTAAGTAAACAGAACTAAGTGAAGATAGACAGTTTCCCTGATTTAGTGAAGGGGAGGTGATGGTTGTCCCTGTGTATCTAACTCCCTATACTTTCATTTGTCAAACCCACTGAACACTCTTTCTGTTACGCTTAATTTAAGTGTTTGGTTTATTATTGCTCTCATTTTTTTTTTAAAACCATATAAAACACACTTTTTTTTTTAAAGAGAGAGAGAGAGAAGAGAGAAATTTTTTTTAATATTTATTTTTTAGTTCTCAGTGGACACAACATCTTTGTTTGTATGTGGTACTGAGGATCAAACCCGGGCCGCACGCATGCCAGGCGAGCGCGCTACAGCTTGTTGCTCTCATTTTTTAGATAGGGATATTAGAAGGTAGGAATTGCATCTGTTTGACTTTTTTCGTGAAAGAGTCTAGTAGAATTGCCAGTAGAGCTTCAATAAAGTCCTAAACAGGGTGATGCCAGATAGTAGTGTGACTCTACAACATGGCATCCCCTAACTCTAGAAAAGTTATCACAGCTGCAGCCTTAATATCAGAGACTCCACTGAATTTAATTCTGCTCAATAAACTCTGAGGCTGGTGACAGAGGTGGTGGTGGGATATAGGACAAATAAGACATTGGATCCTGCCCCCAAAAATGGTTGTGTACATAGATCACCCCAATCCAAACCAGACTCGAAGAATATCAGAAATTAAAGGCATGAGACAATGTCTAACATCTATTGGAGAGTGGCATTTTGGGTGAGAAACAGGGTTTTAACTGGCAAGAAGTATAATAATATGCTATATGAAAGGAAAAACAATGATCGAAAGTTCCCAAAACAGAAAAGTATAGAACATGTTGAGGGAGTATGAGAATAAGTCTCCCTCTCTCCTTCCTTTGCTCTTCCTTTATTTAATAATTACTTAACTAATACTTGTGGTAAACCAAACAAACATGACCTTTGCCCACATACAACTTATAGTCTAAAGGAGAAACAACCATGAATCAAAGAAACTCAGAGTAAATAGCAAATTATAGCCCTGATCCTGCCTCAAAGGAGATGGATACATCAAGGAGCTAAGATAAAACATTACAGGAGAAGCAGACATACTTTATGGGTCTTTGCTGAAGAGATGTCCAGCCACTTGAAGGAAGAATAGGTATCAGTTTGGGAACATTTCATGGAAAGGAGTCAATGTGTACACAGCATATTGCAAGAGACCCCAAGAGAGCAAAGTATGTGTGGTACAGACAGGGCTTACTGCAGAGTCAGGGAGAAGCCAACACTGAAGTTTTGTCTTTATTTAAGAGCAAAGGAAAGTCACTGACCAGCTTCAAGCAAGGAGTGGGGTAAAAAGTGATAAAATTTACTCATCGGAAAGATGACTCTGGCTGTGGTGTAGAATGAATTAAAAGTGTAGGGGCTGGGATTGTGGCTCAGTGGTAGAGCGCTCGCCCAGCATGCACGGGGCCCTGGGTTCAATCCTCAGCACCAAATAAAAATAAATGAATGGAATAAAGGTATTGTGTCCAACTACAACTAAAAAAAAATAAATAACTTTTTTTAAAAAAGTGTAGTGAGGGAGTCTTGCTGGGAGGCAAATGCAATTGTGCTGGGTTTTGTGCTGGTTATAATGGTGGTGAGGATGAAGAGAAGGAATAATGGACCCGGGAGACCTGTGGTAGAGTGCTTGCCTGAGATTCCCAAGGTCCTGGGTTTGATCCCCAGCACCACCAAGAAAAAAGAGAGATTGTGGGGGAGAGGGAGAAGGGGGTGGGGGGAGGCACAGACAGGAAGGAGCACAATTTCTCTGAGGTACCTTTGTAACACTGAGAAGATATCCCAGAAGGTACAGGATTCTGGAGCTCAGTGAAGAAGTCTAGGTTGGCAATAAACATTTAGAAATTTCATTTGAAAATTGTATTGTGGCAAGCCATTCTCCCAAAGTGGCAACTTTTCAGACAGTATTTAAGTGAAACATTGATACTTCGTGGCTTTCTTTCCTCTGCTGCAACAACCAGGCAATGATGGCCTGGACCCCCTTCCATAAAAGTCTTCTGCTAATAGGTAAAAATTGAGCCATGAGTGGTTTTCCCTGTAGCTCAATCTCATGCTTCTGAAAGTTAATGAAAACCTGGGAAGTGAGCAGGTCACCTCTCCTAACCTCCTACTTTACTGATGGGTGAGTTCATGTAGAAGTAGTTGTCTGAATTGTAAACCAGTTATGCCAAAGAAGCTCCTGGGTTCCTAGGCTGATGCGACCCTGTACCCTAACTGACTGAAGGCCTTTCTGTGAAGCATTGTTTATTAATAGGCCCTTGGGATGCCAGGACCCCTTTTCCCTTTAAAAATGTTTAGAAGCTGAATTGTGGTCACCTTACTTAACCCCATAAAGGAAAATTAAGTAATGCATTGGTACTAATCAGTTCACAAAGGACTGATAATTTTCATCTTCCTTCAAGAGAGAGGATATGACCCAGTGCAGTTGCTTCCATGGTACTTTGTCCCAGAATCTAAGCTGTATGTAGGTGTAGGGGTTAGGTAGCAGAGGGGAGGACTCTTGTGAAGAGCTGGAATTTGGGCTAGGATGTTTCCACAGCTGGTATACCTCTGTTTTCTCCTGTCCCTTCTTGTCTCTATAACCAGATCTGCCACTGAAGATTCAGACTGGCACTGGGACAAGATGAGATAAAGGATCAGGGTTGAGGAAGGTGGGTTTCCAGGCAGCAGAGTTTGGAAGCAGAGGTGGAGCCAGACTATAAGAGCACAGAGAGTGGATATGGAAGGGAGTCCAGGCCATCATTGCCTGGTTGTTGCAGCAGAGGAAAGAAAGCCATGAAGTATCAATGTTTCACTTAAATATTGTCTGAAAAGTTGCCACTTTGGGAGAATAGCTCAGGAACCTTCCCAGCATCCACATAGTTATGATTTCTGAGAAGCTCAGGCCACCCACTGATATAACCACGTGTGGTACCCTCAAGCCCATGGGTCTAAGGGATGAGCTTACATATATACACTATAAGAAATGCCTGTGATGTTAAGCAAACAAATATGTGGTCCTCTCTCATCACCCCTTCCATGAAATTAAAAAAAAAAAATGTTTAGAAGTGTTGACTATAGTGGTAATATTTTTATGACAAAAAGATTACTTGTAAAGTAATAAAGAACATTAGAAAAAGGAGCCATGATCACTATTTGTGGTACCATATAGGAAATGTGCCTATTCTAAGAATTCTGCATCTTCCAATAATGTTTTAAACTAGAAAATAAAGTTTTTCCCCTTGGGTACTCATAAGCTTAAAAATCCAAAGATCTTATGCCATTAGGTAGGGAAGATGAATTAGTTGGCCCTCGGGAAGCTATGTGCTAGCCTCTAGCTTCACTTATTTTTCAAATAAGAAAAGGTAAAGAATGGACTTGGAAATGAATTTTTAATTGAGAGCCCTATTTCAGGCTCTGAGGTCTGAAGTGCCTATGCTGCAGTGTGACTTAGTTTCCTTTTCCGTTGGAGAAAAAAAATTTCAATATTAGAATAGTGTTATAGTCTGGATATGAAGTGTCCCCCCCGAAAATCTCCATTTTGAAACATTATCTCCAGTGCAGGAATGTTCAGAGGCAAAATGATTAAACAATGAAAGGTATAACCTCATTAGTGGATTCATTCTTTTGATGGATTAATAATTTAAATGGACTACTGGGTGGTAATTTTAGGTGGATGGGGCATGGTAGGAGGAAGTAGGTCACTGAGGGTGTGTCCTTGGGGATTATATCTTGTCCCTGGCCTCTCTCTCTCTCTCTCTCTCTCTCTCTCTCTCTCTCTCTCTCTCTCTCTCTCCAAGCTTCCGTGAAGTGAGCAGCTTTCCTCTACAACACCTTTCTGCCATGATATTCTGCCTCACCTCAGGCCCAGAGCAATGGGGTTGGCCAACTGTGGATTAAACCTCTAAATCATAAGCCCAAAATAAACTTTTCCTTCTCTAAGTTGTTCATGTCAGGTATTTTGGTCAAAACAATACAATGTTGACTGATGATTAGTATCTTAGTATCTTTTGGCATTTAGCAAGTCTTTTGATGAAGCAAACTCTCTGACTGTGGAGGAGCCATAATATGCACAGTTAAGGGGGTTCTATCTTGTTGGAACTATGTGAGCAGCTGCTCAATGTACCCTGCTCAGGAATGGTAGAGATAGCACTCTGGCTTTAGTGGAACTAGTGCAAATATGTTGTTCTACATCCCTTTACATCACATTTCTTATATTGCCAATTTTGAAGACGCAAATTTTAACCCTTTGTGTTGCATAAAGAAAACATGATTACAAATTATATTGAGTGGATAGTTAGCTCAAAGTAAGTTGAGCGTTTAAAAATTTATCTTAATGTTATTTAGAACTGAAATAATTTGCCTAAAATGTTTAGCTCCTCATTTTGTTATAAGCTTCATTGTGATTCTGGAAACAAGATAAAGTAAAGTAAAACTTGGGCTTGTGGGTCTACAAATTATCCAGTTTTAATCCACCATCCCCTATACCCAATATTAACACTCTTTCTAATATTAACTGGGCTATAGTTGTCTTTCTATTTATCCTTAGAACTAGACTGAATAAAATTCATGGGACTTGCTGGTCATAATTTGCAATTAGTCCAATTGTTTGAAATTTTTTACCCCAATTAAAATACACATATTGTTATTATTGTCTTCTAATTTAAAAAAAATGCTGAAAGTTTAAAGGGAAAAGGGAAAAGTCAATTAAAGTCATAATGCTAACAGAAATAATATTATGATGAGCATCTCTCCAAGTATCTAGTAGAGTATCCTATTATACTCACATATGTCATTTTTAGAAAACAAGTTCATACTGTCCTATTGGTTGTTATTTTTTTTTTTTAACTGTGATTCACTAAGCTATTGTGGACAACTCTATGTCCATAGATAAAGAATGACACTGGGGGGAAAAGTAGGGTGGTTATAATAAGAGAATCCTATTATTTTGTACATCGATATGCACTAATAATTATAATAAAAATAACACTGTTAATTATGGTGTCTAGATATATAATATTCATTTAAATAGCTGCTCCATAACCATTTATGCATTCCCAATTGTTGATCATTTCTGGTTGTTTTGTTTTTTTTTTTTTTTTGTATTTTTTACTATCATTAAAAAATTTTTACTATCATTAAAAATTTTTACATTCAAATTTCCAAATTTGTCTAATCATCTCCTTTGGATATATTCTTGATTTGCTTTTGATAGATCCTGTGCATATTTCAGTTTTTATATGTATTGCCAAACCATCTGTCAGGAACGTATCCATTTTCATGGCAATTAGTAGTAGTTGTGAATTCTTGGTCACCCCCACTATTACCTAACTGGTAGGGTTTTTCTGTTTTGTTTATTCTTTACAAATCTTTTAAGTGATGATAATATCTTATTGTTGTTCATGTTTGCTTTATTTTAATTGCTGAAGAGAATGTGCATCTTTTTATGTGTTTATTGCCCACTTATATTTTTCCTATTATGACTTGCTTGTTTAGTCCTGTCAGAAAATTCTGGGAGGGTTATGGTCTGCTTTGTCTATGGAATGCAGGATCATAGCTATAAGTTATCCTTCAGTTAGATCATCTGATATGAAAGCCTTTGGTAAAGAAAATTTTAGAAAGCTATTTTAAGAATATCCTGTTTAATGATTATGCCATGGAATTCGAAGAAGGAATTCATGATGCTAATTGGAGACCAGCTAATGCTAGGAGCTACTAGACAAGGTGGGACTGGGCTGTACCCCTGTGCTGCAGTCCCAGGAAGTAGTAACAAAATTTCTAGAAACTTCTCTGATTTCACACCTCTCGAGGAGGAGTTGCAGACACAGTGGAGCACACCCACCTGCTTGAAGCTGCCACAGGCCAGCCTCTTTGAGTTTTATGATGCATCTGAAATGAGGTTTTATTGCATCCTCCCTCCACCTCACGAAAAATTATGGGGGAGGAAAGAAAAACAGAACCCACCAAGAAGAACAAGCAAACCTGTCCTAGGTGGGGAATTGGCTACTCCATAAGGCAGCAGGAGAGTAAAGTACAAAAGACGTAAAGCACACCTCACTTTAATCCCTTCCATCCGCCCAGAGCCCCCAGAAAGCTCATAAAGTCCCCCTTGCTGGATGATTGGACTCCTTTCACTCAGGGGCAAGCAGGACATTTTGCTGTTTTAGGAGAGGGCTCCAGGGAGCTAGGGAGAAGGAGAATGGCAGTCAAGGGGATGGGAAAAAAGAAAATGAAGTCTCCTCTCCCTGCTTCAAGGTAGTGAGCTGTAAATACAAACAGCTGCTGCCTGAAAACACGGGGAGGAGGGGTGGCCGGACAGCCAGGCCAGTCAACCACCTCCACCAGGCCCAGTAGCTCCAAGGGCAACTGCCTTTCTTAGAACCATGTGTGGCTGTGAGATTTTCACCTCTTCAGGCTCCTCTTGGCTAACTCAAAGGAATCATTTTGAATGCTTCTGTCAAAAATGTTCCTGAGAGTTGTCTGTAGTGGGTGATACGTTTTCTCTCTCAAAAAAGGGTAGTCATTCTTGTCTGCCAGTTTTTAAGAGCTGGAACTGTCTTTTGTTTTTGTTTGAAATACAGTCTTCAGAGTGATAGGTAATGAAAAAGGGAGAAAGGAAAAAAAATTCCTGCAGTTTACCTTCAGTCTGGGTCCTTTTTCTTGTCGGCTTTTGACATTTCATGGTGTTTGCAGGGAAACCGGCCTAGTCGGCCTGGGAAGGGCTCCTGGATCTTGGACAACAAACTTAAATAATCAAAACAATTTATTTGGCAGTTAAACGAAGAGTCTCCTAAATATGTATCTAATCTTACTTGGTTTTGAACTCCTGGTGAAGCAGAGAACATGCGCTTACTTGTTCTCCTCCCTCCTGTGGCTCTGCCTTTACTCCTAGAGTCCAGCATCCCCATGCGCTCCTAGAAGGCTTTCCTGCAACACTCCAGACTCCATCAGCCCCGCCCCCATAGGCTCCATATGCCCACCCTCCACTCCTAGACTCCATCTTCCCCCACAGACTCTAAGACTCCATCCTCCACACAAAGACTCCATCTTCCCCCCGCCCAAGCACTCCTGTGCTCCATCTCCCCACCCCCAATGCTCCTGGTTTCCATCTGCCCTCCCTGCACTCCTAGACTTCATATGCCCCCTACTCCTAGACTCCATCCTCCCCATACTGCTAGATGCCACCCTCCACACACACACACTCCTAGACTGCAGAGCCTCCAGGCTCAGTGCCCACCTCACCTTACTGGCTTCTCCTCCTGTGCCCTTCACTGGGGGAAATCTTCTTGCCATCATATAAGACTGCCATAACTGCACTGAGCTTCCTCAAGGCACACCTTATCATTGCATTTCTATGTTTCTCCCATTCACTGACTGTTATCCTTAAAAGCAGGACCCAATCTTAGTGTTCAGTGTAATGCCTGTGGGAGTAGTGACCGTGGTTCTATCAGGATTAGCAGCTGAAATAACAGTAGTAATGACACTTTATTAAGTGTGTGCCACATACTAAACATTGCACTTGGCATTTTTCATATGCACTGTTTCCACTCCTCCCAACAACCCAATATCATAGGAGTATTTTCTCCATTTAATAGATGAAAATGAGGTTTAGAAGTTAAAAATTCATGTCACATAGCTACCAATGCTAAACCAAAGTTAGAATTCAGATCTTACTTATTTTCAGTATTTCAGAGCCTCTCATCAGCTGCTTAATAAAGACCTGCTCAGTGAACGAACTGCCCTGAAATCATTTTCTGAGCCTGGGGAAACCTTGCCAGGAATCTCAAGATCTACAGCTTTACACTTGGCCCATTGGCTGTGTTCCCTAGAGCTTCAGTCCCCCTTCTTCAGCTACCTGTATCATTCCATCCTGCTGCTCCACTCCTGCCCCCCTCCGTGCCAGTTACATTCTCTCCTCATGGTGGGAGATGGAGTGGAGAAGAAGGGTAGCTTCCCCTGCCTTGTCTTGGTTCTTTTCTTTCATGTCATCTTTTCTTGTCCTGTTCCTTATTCTCTGAAGTCTTTTTAGACACCCCAAAGAAATTAGGCTAAACCAAATGAAGTGACTGCTTTTAGAAATCTAAAATGGATGAATACCAGCCACATCATATTGTTCAAACTGATACATCGCCCCTGTCAGACCCCATAAGAAGATGCCTACAGACTTCTCTTGTGGAATACATATAAAGAACCTCTAGTGCCTGGCACATAGTGAGCACTGAAAAAATGTATATGTTAGTTCTTGTGATTGTTTTTTTAATCTTTGAGTGTAGTGCTGAAATTCCTAAATGGGAATGAGCCAAGAGCAGTATATTAATTAATATTAATAAGTATTGCAGAAACTAACATCTAGTATTATATGCCAAGCACTATTTTAAGGACTTTTCATACGTTAACTCATTTATATTAATTAATTTTTGTAGCAACTGATGATGTAAATATTATTGGCCTCATTTTACAGCTTAAGGAAGTTGACACACAAAGAGGTTACATTATGGAGATTGAGTCCAAGTCTCTGGTTCCAGAGACTATGCTATTTCCTAATCATGCTACTCTGTAAAAAGCATAGCAGAAAGATGGTATATTAGTTCCCTCATCCTTATCTCTGATTTATGTTTTCAGGGAAATGAGTGTATCTGTGAAAGGCAAAGGCCTTTGGTGGTTTTGCAGAGTCCCAGGCAGCACCTGGAGAAAGGAGGGCAGCCCAGAGACATTTATGTTCCTGGTAAACAACTAAAATGGGCAGAACCTTTTTGCATCAAACTCAGCTTCTCTCAAAGCAGAATTTCTAAGTTGCCAACTTGGTGAGAAAATCTGCATTACCATATTATGGCTGTTCTTTGAGGAAAGATTTTCGTACAAAATAGTTTTTTATGGTCAACAAACTTACAATTTTTGTTACTCTTGAAACTTGGCAGAATATTTTATAGAGGCCAAAACAAATTCTATGGACATACAGAATTCTTGTAAGTCTATTATTTTCAGAAATTAGTACTATATAAAGAGTAAATGGCAAATTAACAGATGATTCACAGTTGGTTTAAAATGTATATATCTACACAGCACATATTTCTGTAGAAAATACATGCATATATAAAAGGAATTTTACACATAAACTACATCTTGTATTACATATTTTATTTTCATTTTTTGTTTGTTTTAAATTTTCCCTAGTATAAACACAGGAGCATCCTCAAGTGAGCAGACTCTAGATCAGGCCAGCCATTTCACTCCAGGGTGCCAAGTTCTCCTCACCTGCACACACCAGGTCTTCTTTCCCCATTTTTGTTTGTCATTCTGTAGTGAATATAGCTCTGTGGTTCAAGCAGCAGGGCTAGGGGCTGGTGTCAACTCCACAAGTAAAATGTGACTCTCTAACATTTAAATTTAACTTTTAACGTTCCTATCTGGAAGAACAAGAAACTGAACCTAACACAGACAGAGGGAGAGAGAGATGCCAACTTGTGAGATTCAGCCTACTGTCAACTATTGTGTCTCTGTGTCACATCCACTGCTCTACTTCACTGAGATTCACAAGAGACGGTTGTGCATGGGAAGGCCCTTGTGGCTGGGCTGCATGCTTGCTTTCCCAGTGCATGCCCTGAGCAAGACCTAGGCCACAGTGGGCTGCCTTCTCCAGTGCTGAGTGTTTATTTACCTTGGTTTGCTTCATCATCTCCCCTCCCATCATGCTCAGCCTTGCTCTTCCTCCCTCTACCACCACCACCCCAGCCCAGCCATCCTCCTCCTCTGCTCCCACTCTTCCTAGTCTCACAAGAGCCCTCTCTTGACTCAAGACACCCATGAAACAGAGTAAGACGGTGGAAATCATGGGCACTTTGTTGGGAGAGCCAATTAGAGGCCAGATTGACCAGAATGAGCAGCAGGACATCCAGAAAGATTTGCTTCTGGGGAACAGGAGCCTAATCCCGTTACAGGCAGGCTGGAGACTCCTGGGGCCTACAAGCCTCTTTCCTGCTGTGCCTGGAGGGATATCATTGGAGGACTCTGCTCGCCAGCAGCCTCCCCCTCCCCCCCCCCCCAGCCCCTTCCATTCTCTTTTCTTTTGCAGTGACACACACTGCAGTGCCTCTGAGGTCATTTGTTTCCCACAGCCTCACAGGGCGCTGTGGCAACAAGGGGGACAATGATCTCTCACAGGAATGATGGGAGGCCTTGTTTTGCCTTAAATAAGCCCCTTCAAGGGAGCAGTAAGGTCTGTTGTGTGTGTGGTTTGTTTTTTCAGAAAATCCTCTTGCCCATAGCTCCAGTGTGAAGTACTCAGGCAACTTCAATTGAGGACATAAAGAATCTTATGTGTGTGTGTGAGGGTTTAATTTTATTTTTATTGCTGCTTTGAGACCAGGATTGTGTTTTTCCTTCTAGCAGTTACCCTTTTCCCGCTCATGCTCCCTGGACTCCAGCATTCTTTGGATAGTTTTAGGCAGGAATTGGCAGGTGTTGGGGCAGAGTGATGCCCATGTCTCTGTGCTGGCCTCTGATTGCCCTCTACTTTGGGGAGGGAGCTCGGCAGGAATTTAGAAATATGCTCCTACACATTTCTCTTTCATTCTGAGTCTGGAGAAAGTACTTGAAATAGGGCATATAGGGCTGGGATTCAAAGCAAAGGGAAGGTGGAGGCCTAGATGGGAGGAAGAAGGACTTCATGGGCCACCTCAGGACAGACCATCAGCTTTAACAACAGAGGTTCAGGGAATAAGTTGGAAGAAGACATGCATGTGGAATTAAAAGCAGTCAGGTCCTGTGCCTGATTTAGCTGTGTAATGAGAAAGATGGAAGCGTACTTCTTCTCATATCCTCACTAAGCCACTAGGAAACAACTGTCCTATTTTTCTTATGACTCTTTGGCAAGTGTTTTGGATCTTCAGACTGTGGAACATAGTTTAACCTTAGAGCTTGAGTGAGCAACCATTATTATACGTAAATGCTTTTTATTTGGTGAATCATGATGAATCATATAATCTAGATATATTACCTGGAGAAACTGAGGTTAGACAGATTAAAGCCTTTCCCAAACCACATGGTGAATTAATTTTAAGATTTGAGATTAAAACTCAGGTCTTTTAGTTTCCAGATCATTAACTAATCAGCAAGATCTATGAATTCTTTCTCTTTGTTCCAAAGAGAAAAAAACAAAAAAGGCAATCAAGACATTTCTTCATCCGAGCCATCTGAACAGAACATATCAAAAAAACTCATCTGTATAAGCTGTATGGCTATTTAAATTATATTTTTAAACTGTTTTTTTTCTTCTTTTGCTTTTTATAAATCATATCTCTAGCTGTTCACAAAATTTTGTCACCTCTTTGACCTAGGAGATTCAATGCTTTTGGATTTCTGATTGGGCCACTAGAAGAATATAGTATTTCTTCACTTACTTCTTCATCTCTTCATTTTCTGACTTTTTTTTTTTTCACAGACAATTTGAACATGTTTGTGAAATTAGCAGGAAGAAGAGTTTCCCAGATGCTTCTATTGATTATTTTATTACAAACACAGATCAACTGCAAGCTGGTATCACATTTTGGTAATTAAAGAAACCCCCTCCTACCCCCCAATTTTTTTTTTCCTTTAACATTATCATTGAATTTAACAAACATTCCTAAGATCAATTCTTCTCTTAACAACTTCAGTGTCATTTTAATTGTTCACAAATTCTAAAGTGGCCGTCCTGGAACTTTTGATAAATGGATTGACATATTGCTTTATTTCTCTGGACCATCTGTTAAATGTTTATTCTCAACTTCAACTGAAGTACCGTTCATCAGCTTCAAGTAACAAACACCCCATAGTCAATTCAAACAGACAGCCTGTGTCTCTCTGACAGTGATAGGACACTGGCCAGACCATCCTCTCTGGCCAGGGTGGAAGTGTTCCAGTCTTAGCTAAAGCTAGACTGACTTATGTTTAATATTCATTGAAAAGGAAATAGCAACAAAAATAAATGATAAATAAAATCATCAATATAATTAAGATCTGTGACAGAAGCTAGATGGTAAAAGAAAACCCCTGATCTACAATCATTAATAACCTAACTTTGGAAATGTTTGACTTTAAGGAAGTACAGGCTTTGTGTAATCTGCCTCATGACCCCAGGCTCAAGCCCTTTCCTCTGGGGCCTGTTGGAAAATTCCCTTAGAGTTTCTTTCCTACTAATATATCCCAACACATCTTCCAGATGCATGGAAAAGAGTTTCATTAAATCCAAAATGGTAACCAAAAATGTTGAGTGGCAAGAAACTGGTGGTGGTGGCTTTGGGAGCTGGTAAATAAATAACAGGCTTGTTGTTCTACACCCTAGTTTAATGCTCTCAAGAGGTTCTTATGTTGCTCACATTAGTGGGCATGTAAATGAAACCCCTGTTGGCCTTGGCAGATATTGGCCTCTTCCATGACCTTGTTTGACTGAAACAAAAAGTCATTGGTAGAACAAAAATTCAGAGCTCTGAACTTGATTGAAAGAAAAGGGCAATTCTCTGAATTGGGTAATTGGATCACCCTCCCAAGTGCCCTAGGGCTTATATCAAACATATAAGAAGGAGATTAATAACTTCAGTGTATAAATGAGCTTCAGGCAGCTTCCCACTGTAACATTTCACTCTCAGGAGCTTTCGGACATAACAGAGCATTTAGGACATTTCAGAGCATTTTGAAGTGCTCTTTATAAAACTCAGGAAGGGTCTGCAGACTACTGTGGAATTCTTGTAATTGCGTAGGTCCAGTCTGAGGGGCGGGAAACCTGAAAGCCTCTGCAAAATGGCCCCTAAAACTGCTCATAAAATGTGTTATTGGGATTGAAAGATGATGACAATAATTTTTTTTCAAACTGTACTTGATAATTACTTCCCTAGTTATGACTTTATGATCTAGACTAAATTAGATGGGCCTGTAAAAATGGAAAGTTGGCCATTTTCCTGTTTCTTACAGTTGAGCTTGAAGACCCCCAAGACTTACACAAACCCACATGTTTATATGTGAGTTGTAAGGGTCCATCTGAAAAGTAGGGAACTTTTTATTAATTCCTTAATTTGCTCAGTCAGTATTTATTGAATGCTATTATATATATCAGGCTTAAGAATATAAAAAATGTATAAAGTAGAGCAAGATTCATTACTAGATATTTGGAAACACAGGTTCATAAAGATTGAAGGAACTCATGAGAAAGGGGCCTTAAGGCAGAATTGGTAATTAAGCTGACCAGAGAAGACAAGCAGGCTAAAATCGCCATTCTTCTCACAGAAGGGAAGGATCAATAGGCCATCATTGGGTCTTGAGGAAATGGGATTATTAGTAATCGAGGTAAACTTCCAGTGTCACAGCTGGGTAGCAAAGGGGATACAAGATAAAATTTATTTAAAATATATTATTTTGAAATGTATCTTTATGGGTATGGACATTCTGAGACCTGTGGCAACCATGTAGAAAAGAACTCTTAGGGAACATTCTAGAATCAATGCTTATCTTAATGGATATAGATCTGCCTGGATGCCAGAGAGTTAGCAGAATCCTTCTATTCCTTTTTGCTTGTTCACTTTAAAGGAGATATTTTATTACTGAGGAAATATTACTAAAGCTGGGTAGAGTTGTTTCTAAGAACTAGAATTCTAGAAAGCTAGTCAGGAAAAGAGCTAACTTTAATCATGAGGTGAACTATATATTTTCATTTTTCTCCTGTAACTTTTATGGAAACTCTGTGAAGCAAATGTTTTGCCACATTTTTAAAAACAAGCAAACAGCCTCAGAAAAGGTAGATAAATTCATCAGAACCTAACAACCAGTACATGGTAAAACCCATGTCTTTTCCATTATCTATTCTCCCAATATCAGAGCATAAATCATCAGGTAAAGGTAGAATATTTGAATTCTCTTATATTTGTTTTGATTTTGCCATTGACCATGGTTTCTTTTCCTATAAAGTTGATGTGTTTGTTGTTGTTGTTTTGTTTTTGTTGTTGTTGTTTTGTACCAGAGATTGAACTCAGGGGCACTCGGCCACTGAGCCGCATCCCCAACCCTATTTTGTATTTCATTTAGAGACAGGGCCTCACTGGGTTGCTTAGCATCTTGCCTTTGCTGAGGTTGGCTTTGAACTTGCGATCTTCCTATCTCAGCCTCCCAAGCTGCTGGGATTACAGGTGTGCACCATGCTCAAAATTGATGTGTTTTATTCTCCCCCACCCCTGTAATACCTAGGTGCTTTTAGTGAGAAATAGCAAATAGATCTTTCATTCAACTCCAAATGCTTGATGGTGGTTGCTTAGACTACTGTATTGGTATTGTTGAGCAGCTGCTCCTGTGGGTTGTATGGTGGGGTAGTGGTGGTGGGCATGCTATATATCTTTCATCAGGGAGCTTGCTTTAACATCTTTACTTCAACCTGAAAGGGGTGAATGAGAGAAATAATTTAAAGTTCTTATAAAGGAAAGCCATGCCTACCTCCCAAAGTAGGAAATATTGTGCTCCTACAAAAATGAAAGAGACCAGAGAATTTATAAAAGAGATTTGCTAAGACTTGAAAGGGAAAAATAAGGAAAGTAGAAAAGGCTAAGTGAAGTAGACTACAAGCATCTGAAATTTGGGTATAAACTCGAGTTTGGATTTTGTGGCTCATTTTCAGGGAAGCTGTTAAAATTGACTTGTTGATGTTGCTTTTTTTGTTTGTTTGTTTGTTTGTTTTGTTTTTTTTAAAGGCCATTGTATTTTTTTTCCTCCTTTATGTGTAATGAGATGGCAACCATGGCAACCACACACACACACACACACACACACACACACACACACAAAGGCAACAGGCTTGGCTGGAGAGTTTAGCCAGTACCCAGCTCTCCTCCCTGCTGCTAGTACTTGCTTGTCCTGAAGAGGCTGGATGACTCATCCCTCTTGGGAGATGAGACATGGTTCCATGTTGATATCACCCATCGGGCTTATTGCTTGAATCCTCAGATTGTTCATATGTTTGTTGACTTTTCATCTAAAAATAAAAGTCACTTAAGTCAAATAGCCTAGTGCCAATGGGTTTGGCTATTTGTAAAATTTGGAAAGCTATTTAGGAAACCGCCATCAGGATGTTCTTGGCGTTGCATAAGCTTGGGCATGTTGCACTTAAGCACTCTAGCTCTCGCACAGATTGGGCCCACTGAGTTGAGTTTAGAAACCCTTCCTAAGAAAATAGGGCACTCAGTAAGTATTGTTTATGATCCACAAGGCATTTCTGTGTCATCTAATGTTCTCTCTTGGTCATATCTTTTTTTTTTTTTTTTTGCTTGAGTAAAATGTGAAACTAATATTAGCTGCTTATCTTTGCAATTTTGGTGCAACTCATTCAATGAAATTCCTCTTTCATAAACTCCTCCTGTTCTTTAAAATGGGTGCCACATCTTTCATTTCCCCTCCTTAGACATTATACATTATTTATGACAACCAGGTTCTATGCAGTGCCTCTTACATTTAAGTGATGGATGGAATCTTCTTAATGACTAGCCTAGTTCAAGTTGCAGAATTGGAGATCAAGACCTGGTTTTCTCTTTGGTCACATAGAAGTTGTTTCTGGACAAAAAGTGCTATATACAATGTATATTTTTTAAAAATGATCTTTATTCTATTTTGTACTGCAAAAACAAACTTCGCAAGAATGATTCTCTCACAGGATATGGAAATGGCCTTGGACCATGTCCAGGGTTAGTGGCACAGCTGCTGTTTCCTGCAAGGGACATCCCATATCCAGAAGAGAAAAAGACAAAGTTAAATATATAGCAGGAAAATAATGCTTGAACCTATTAACAAAAATGAAAAGATTTGCCTGTTATGCAATCTGTCTGTAATGACATGTAACGAACCACTGGCAGGAATTACAGTTTATGTTTAGAAGACATGTTTAAAACTCTTTATGAAAGGGCAACTGATCCAATGAGAGCAACCACAATAGTACTTATGGCACCTAATAAACTTAAAATCCCTTTGTATGTCTAGTTTTATATTCACAATAATGCAGTAAGACTGGTGAGTTGCTTGGAGACAGCTAGGGCACATATATGATCTTGGGCACATATAGTCTGGCCCTAGGGTACGTAAAGCCAGGTGAAGAGTTTTTATTTTATTCTCATCATGATGCAAAATTTTAAATTAGGGATGGACATGACTTAATTTACATGTTTAGAAAAGTTTCTCCAGCCTGCTGTGTGGAGCACAGACTATATATGGGGCTAGAAGGAAGCTGCAAACCTAGTCAGGAAACATAACACTAATCCAGGAAAGAGATTATGGTGGCTGGGATTTGGGAATAGTGGTGGAACAGGTGAGAAGCAGTTGGATTCAGGATAAACTTTGAAGAAATTGTTTATAAGACCTGCACATAGGTTGGATATGAAATATGAGTATAAAAAAAAACAAGACTTATCCCTAGAATTGGGAGTCTGGATAACTCTGGAAATGGTGTTATTTTTCTAATTTTAGGTCAAAAAAAATCCATGAATGTTAAGGAAAAGAGTAAATGGTGGGGGGCAGTAGCAGAGTAGAAAAGTTGAGTCTGAGATGTCATGTAAGTAGAGAGAAAGTCAAAGCAGCTGAATGTGAGTCTGGAACTCAGGGGACAGGTTGAGCTGGAGATGGGAAGACAACTAAGGACTAAGATTCCTGGGGGTACAACAACATTTAGAAGTGAAAAAGAGGGGAGAAACCTGCTATAAAGTGGGAAGAAATCCATGAGAGTGTGGTTTTCTGTAAGCCAGATGAAGCAATATTTCAAGAAGGAAGGAGCTAAACCCAGTGTTGCTAAGAGGACAAATAAGTCGTGGACTGAGAATTGACCCTTGGATTTGGCAGGATACAGTCAATGGAGGCCTTAACAAGAGTGGTTTCAGGACATCATTATCCAAAGTGCATGTAAGAAGACATGAATTGGTGTCAACATACTTTATATTCAACCAGAGAGATGAAAAATTGTGCTGTGTAAGTGTAATAAGAATTGGAATGCATTCCACTGTCATTTATTTTTTTAAAAATCAATTTTTAAAAAAGAGTGGTTTCAGTGGAGTATTGGAGACATAAGCCCTATTGGAGTAGGTTAAAGAGAGAAACAGAGCATGGGTCCTTCATTTAAGATGTTTTGCTATGAACAGAAACAGATTTGAAGTGGTAGCTGGAGAAGTCGAAGGTTTTATTTTTTAAGTTTTTTTATGTTAATATACATGATTCGGTAGAGAGAGAAAATGTGACAATGCTGGAGAAAAAAAGAGTAATCACTGATGAAAGACCTGGAGGATACAGGAAAGGATTGGCGTGCAGGTTCAGTGTGCAGGGTAGCCTTAGGCTGAAGAAGGACTCACTGGACCAGAACAGAAGGCAGACTACATTAGCATAAATGCCAGCAGGTTAGTAGATTTGGTGGTGTGAGATTGAAGTAGTTTTCTTATGGTTTCTCTTTTCTCGGTGAAATAAGACATGAGATAGTCAGCAGAAAGCAAAGAAGGATCAGATTGGAAGGGTCAAATTTTCAGATTGGAAAATATATGAAATGGCTAGATAATCTTTATATTATACCACCACTGACTTTAAGTCCTTAATGACTTCATGAGAAAACAGATCTAGGTCTAGACTTGGTAATTTATTCAACATATAGAGAACTCAGAAAAGACAAATAGGGTTCCTTCTTTGGCTCCCAGCTCTGAATGCTGGACTAAGTGGGGGTATATAAAGGAAGGATGCAATGTTGGTGGCTGTGTCAAATGAACCTCCTTTGAGGACTTCCCTAAGCCCCTGTCTATCCCCCGTAGGGTGTGTCGAGTAAGGAGACAGTCAGAGCCTCTTCTTCCAAGATGCCCACTTGGCTAATATGATGGAGCCTGGGGCATGTCTGCCACATTTCTTGGGGCAAAACTGAACCAACTCATCCACCTCCCTACTGTGTTGCTTAGAGGCACTTCTCCAACTAAATCATCATCCTAATCCACACTATGCCTCTTTCATGTTTCTGAAAGAGCTCTTGATTCTCACATCTGCACGTACTACAGACCCAACAGTGAGTGCTAGTGAAGAAGAATGTTGACTAGAGCACACTGTGTTCCCTGGTATATATTTGGATTCTATTCAAAATGTTGTCAGTTTGCTGGGGTTAATTAGAATCCTGACAGTCTAAGGTCCTTGCCTGGTGTTCTGAAACTAGAAAGTTAAAACATTGGGGTATGGGTGATTAAGAAGAAAATGAGGGGGTGGGTTTGTGGCTTAGTGGTAGAGCACTTGCCTACCATGAGTGAGGCACTGGGTTCAATCCTCAGCACCACATAAAAAAAATGAATAAACGTATTGTGTCCACACAATAAAGGTATTGTGTCTACCACATAAAAATAAATAAATAAATAAATGTATTGTGTCCAACCACAACTAATAAATAAATATTTTTTAAAAAAAGATTCTAACTTTGGTCTGTGTTTTCAAAGCTTTCCACTGTACCATACTACCTATTACAAGTCAATGATAATAATGTCTTGATCATTTGCATGTGTGAAGAATCTTCCATTTGAAAAGCTAAGGTCTGTAAGTAAGTATTGTCTTCTTTCATGATTTGGAGAGAACAAAGAAAGATCCAATATTTACTGGATAGCTTATATGTGTCGGATATAATTTTAGCCACCTTCACATACCAGATAGTTTATATTTATCATCCTTACTTTACACATGAGGAAGTGAAACATAACAGAGAAAATAAGTTGCCCAATGTCACATGGCTCACAGAGAAGTTAAAAGTCAAGCCTGATGCTATCCCTCAGTAAACTCTAAGCTCCATTGGAGCAGGGAGTGAGTCGGTTTTTAACACTATCACATTTCTAGTGCCTAGAACATAGTCTGATTCTGGCACATAGTAGATGCTCAGGAAAAAAAATATTGAATGAATAATGAATGAATATGATTTGAGATGCAATTAGGACACATCAAGCCTTGTGCTGTGCTTTCTGGTCCTCCAGTGGATGCCAACATGATGCAATGAGAAGGTTCTGAGAATTAATCAGTAAGAGCATGCATGTTTCTGATTGCAAAACCTTTGCTCTTCTCACAGCTATGCAGTCTATGTAATGGAAGTGCTTTTCTAATGTTGGGAAAACTGAGGCACAGACGTTACCTTGGCAAACACTTTGAAATCTTGAGATTCTCACCTTTATAGCCTTAACCACTTAACAACCCTGTGGTCCTGGTGGGGTTATAGCTTTCTATAAATCTGGTACTTAATCATTTAAAGAGATGGCAATTTATCTTAAATACACGCCTCATTATGGATGTGACATACTTAGCACAGATGGTCTCAGAAGTTTTTCCTGGCTTCCTTTCCCCTAACAGTATCTAGTATGTTAATGTCAATATTAGCTTTACTGTTTTAGGTAACTTTGGTATGCTTCTCATTAGCTGGAACTGTAAAGAGTTCAGTTTTACCTGCGCTGAGGGATCGCTAAATTCCTACTGGCATCTGCACACTCAGTCCCATGTTGAAAGTGAGGTCATGTTTCTCCTGGATTGTGCTGTATCTGATGAGCTTGGGCTGGCATGAATCCGAGACAATGAAATAATCACACCCATTAGCTCACCAGGGCCTTATTAAGACGTGGCCTGGCTTTCCATCCACTTCTCCTGCTTGGAAAAACTGACATGGTCATGGTTTATAAAGGTTAGTGGAGATGGAACTGCTTCAGCAACCGAGACATAGCTCTACCCTGTTTAAACTTGGGATGGGTCTGCTGCTTGGTCTTGGGAAATAGCACTTCAAGAGCCAGAGTGCAAGAATCTTTAATCTCTGTATGTGTGATGGTAAAGTTGAATTTTCTTACAGCCTTCTTCACCCTCTTCCTGACTTCAGTGGGGGAGGGGCCACTCTGGAGCAGAGCTTTCCAAACTTTTCACTGTATATTATATTTCTCTTTGTAGACCCCAATAATTTGAAGCTTTGGATCTAGGAAATAATGATTTTCTTTCTTAGTGACATCTGGAGTCATTGTACTGTACCTTCTGCATTAGTCTTCCTCCGTGGTGCTCTCTTAGGGACACCATCCCACACAGCTCTTTTCACAGTTACAACTAGCATTACTTGTGTAATTGTTTGCTTGTAAGGACAGGTCTGTCTTGTTCATGGCTGTTTCTCCAGTGCCTAAGTCTTTGCTTGATACATAGTTGGCACTTGATAAATATTTGTTAAATGGATTAAGGAATTAGCTGATTTAATTCCAATAAAAAAATAAAAGAAAGCTCTTCCTTATATTGGCTTGGAAAGCCTTATTCTGTATAAATTACGAATAATTTTTGAGATGTTGACAGTAGCTGAAATAAAAATCACCAACTTTAAAATAAAGGTTCCCTTCGCATAGAAGAGGAGATGCTGTTGGGGTGGGATTACACAAGAGGCTTCCAGAACATTGATAATATTCTATTTCCTAATCTGTAGGACTCCTGGGGACCCAGGCATTCCAGATTTACTTCCAAATTAGGGGGTCACCTGCTATTTACTTCATGTACACCCAACAGCAGGATTTTATAAAAATGTGAGGGTGTTTTTAAAGTAACCTTATTACTTTATAGACTTTATATCTCTTATGATTGTTCACCTTTACTGGCTTGAAAAATACCTGTTTGGGTTTTTTTTTTTTTTTTTTTTTCCTTCTCACATCTTTGGAGATATGTCCCTAAGAGCACCATGGAGGAAGACTGAGGCAGAAGTAACCCCTCCCGTCTCTCCTTTTGTATCCACCACCTTTTGAATCCTTCTCACTTCCCTAAACCACACATTGAAAGTAACCCACGTAAAAAACAAAACAACAACCCACCACCCATCAGTGGTAGGTTGAGTACCTACTGTGTGCTTTGGATCATAAGCTGCAATTAGAATGACTGGAGTCCTTTCCTGAGCTTCATGGGGTCTTCTGGCTGATATTATATTGTAAAAATGAGAAAGTTACCTGAGAAGGGTCTGAAATCAGAACAGCTTTTCAGTCTTTCCTCATGATATGATGCCCCCTGTGTGAGTTTTTGAAACTACCAGAGATTTTTTTTAAGAGAAATCACAGCACTTGCCAAACATTTTTCAGGGACCCAAATTGGGTGACTTGTGCTACATTACTCCCTGGTATTTAAAGACCACCTAATACCAGAAGTTTGCTAGACCCAACCCCTTCCTGTTCAAGGGAACAGGCCTCGTCAACCCTCTCATCAGATTGCAATCAAAAGTTGCTTGATAAATCAGTCAGGCTGAAAATATTCTTGGCAGTTTAAACAGGCAATGGTAAGAACATGCTTTCTCTAGTTACAAAGAGTTCATTATCCAAGGGCCGGAAGTGACCGAAATCATTGATTGGCTAATTATATGTAACTCAGGGGTCATAGTGCTTCAGTCATTATGTGAGAATATTCATAAAGTACTTGAATTCAGCTCTAGTAATGAAGAGAAATTCACCCAAGGAAATTGCAGGGTTAAAGTCTGGGAATTTAGATGGTATAGGATGTTATTCCTCTGAAATGGAAGGATTTAATATATTACTGAGTTTTGCAAACAAATCTTGGAAAACAGATTCCCTAAATCTTTCCCAGCTTTCAGATGAGATGTAAAACTAGAAGTTTTAACCTTTACTTGTGGTTGTCTAAAAATCTACCCTATTTTTCTTAGGAAGGGAAGCAGTTCTCTTAACACCCTGGCCAGATTCCCAACATGTACAGGGTGGCCTGTTTAAAACAGGCCTGTGGATGCTTCAGAGTGAGGGAAGGGGTTTGTTGTAAAGCACCATGTGTATGTGGGTGTTTAATGAATATGAGCTGATTAAATTGGCCACCCTGAATTATAACCTCATACCTTCTGTAGTTCCTCTCCGGTTTTTAGCTCAGGACTATGTTCTTCCTACTTTTCTGCCTAGACTTGTTAAGCAGAAAAGCTCCCATTATTAAAACTACGGGAGTTTTCCATCCAAGGTTTCTTTGTTTCAATGATGAGCAAAAGAATGAAGCCTTGGAATACCTTCCTTTCAAATTGTGACCCAGCTGTAGTGATGTTCTGCATCAGCCACACCCACGTCACTTCCCCTCAAACCTTCTCGCCTCCATCTGCTTCCCTGGCTCTGCAATAACACAATGCTGGTATCTGTCTGGAGCAGATAGTGAGCTCTGCCACAAACAGAGGAGGCCTTGTGTAAGGAAGGAGAAAGCTCTGTTCTAGAAATCAGGCAACCTGGGCTTATGGTTCATTATTGCTAATAACCATCTGTGTGGCTTGGAGGAGTCACTTAGTCTTCACAGGACCAAGTTCATTCATAAATAGCAAAGGCAAGACAAAATCAGTATTTCTCAAATTGAAGCCTGCAAGTTCTGTAAGATTTTGAATTTGTTATATTTTTATCACAAATTTGTTATATGTCTTTATTATTATAAAAATGATACTTTGCAATTGAAAGTTATTTTCAAAAAATAAGTCTTAAATATCTTAATATTTGTAAAACCTCCTCTGACATCTCCTAAAGGATTTTAAATGTGTTTTAGAGGTCTCAAATAATTTTTTCCTTTCAAAAAAAAAAAAAAATCAGTCCAGTTTGAGGAACACTGGGTTGATTCCATTTACTCATAAACTGGATATAGAAGTAGGACAAAATATTAGTTTTAACTTTCTTATTCTCATATTACTTTTGGACCACCCCAATAATATTTAAGTCTTTTAGCATATGGGCTTCTTTTCTTTTTATAACTGAAATATTTTCTGTTTGCAATCACTATATATTAAATTATAAAGAGCATGTTTCGCTCAATAGCTCCTTTTTTTCCCTTTAAGATTCAGATCATTTAATTTCTTGGTGACTAACCTGGTTAATTGAGACTACCTTCCTCTATAAAAGGTTTTTGTATTGGTTGAAGTGACGAATGCACTACTCACATCAGTCAACCTGAGATGGAGCATCACAATAGTAGTTTATGTACATTTTCAACTTATATAGTTGACAAAGTGTATTCCATGTACAGTATCTCTTTTGATTTTCACTGTAATCTCTTCTAGTATGTGAAGCTGGTAGCATGATCCCCATTTTACAAATGATGATGCTCAGGCCTAGAAAGAGTACCTTATAAATCTTCTGACTCACTAGACTTGTTCTTCCCAACAATGTTTCTTCCACTAATAACAGCAACAAAATAGATTGGATACCTGTTGTTTAGCATATTGTGCTATTCCCCTGTTGCTTGTTCCAGGAAATCCTAAGTGGAGCTTCTTATTCAAAGATAGACTGACATTGCTAGGCCTTACTCAGCCTGACATTTCACATGCTATCATTTACTAAAAGACCTATCCGGTCTCACCCAGTCCAGTTCCTAGTACATAAAGGTACTTGATAAATATTTATTGGTGATGAATGAGTGAATGAATGAATGAATGAAAGACTCTTAAAAACACCTCTGATTAAATTTTTACCTTGAAAATCAACTTTTGCTGTACAGATTTTTTGCCAACATTTTTTCAGGTACTAAGTCAGTAGGATTTGCTTAGAGACTGCCAAGTGCTTTAAGGACAAAAGAAAAAGGAACTGCTGAGAGAGAGAGGTGCACTGGTAGACCAGCAGAGGAAATCCCCTTTCTGGCTTTATCTACCCACCTGTCTAGGACTGATTTCTTAGGCCTCTGAGTGGACACAGGAAATGGTATCTCTTTGTCTGCCTGGAGTTGAACAAAATATTCACTCCCACCATAGGGAGAAGAGAGGAATGACAGAGGTGTGTGAAGAAATGGAAAGATAATATAACAAGATGGAAAGTTGGGATGGAGAGTAGAGAAGCTGTGGGAAGATGATTTCTGTGGTCAGGATATGCCTGCATGGAAAGGAGAGAGATGTTTTCTCTGCTCCTCCCATAGTGTGGTTTGGCTCTTTTCCCTCAACTTCCCAAGTGACCAAGGACATCACATTTTAATCAAGGCAGTTTTTGCAGGGCTGGGAAACTAGGCTCCCATGGGTGTAGTGAAGTTATAGCAGGGTGAAGAGGGAGGTTGCTGGTCACAGAGGGATCCACTCACCCTCTTCCGCTGTTGGCAGCTGCCGTGGTATCTATAAACATAGAGTGTATACTCACATACTCATAAATGCTGGTTATTGTCATATGATTGCATTGTCTATGGAAGTGGATTGCTTGGAAAAAGTAATTCCACTTCATTTTTATATACTCATTGTTCCTGGAACCACTTCCCGAAGTTCCAGGCTTTTATTTTGTTGTCATTCTCTTAAGTTGCCTTTGTGAAAGCCTCTGGGTTCCGGAGATGTTCCTGTGCTGCAAGTGTGCCTCTAAGTAGCTTTTGGGAACTATGTAAGGTGGTCTGGCTTTGCTTGGCCAATGGAGAGGCAACTTTCTCTCCCAATTATTCCTCTCTGACAGGGTTGTTGGTCATCTTAAAAAACTAAGAATGTTTAAAAGGGACCAAAGTGAAACTGCAGAGCATATGTACCCAGCCAAACTAAAACACACATTATTAACTGACCACACACATGGGCTCAGAATGTTACCGCACTTGGGAAGGAAAAGCCAAGGGTTGTGGTTAGTCCCCCAGCAGGCCCCAGATGGTTGGAGTTAATATACACCTATGTTTTCTGCCAGGTAGTTTTCATCATTTTCCTCAGGATGTCAGTGTGTCTGTATAATTAGGAGTATTTAATCATATTATGATTCCCACAGAGAGATGGAGTGGAAGGGGGGGCATCAAGCAGGGATCACAGGTTTAGTGAGAGCCATCACTTGGGGAAAAAAAAAAAACATACAAAGAGCCAAGTCTCTGGGTTGCATCTGTGCCATAACTCACTCAGAAGTCTGCCTGGCACTACCACCCCAGTGTCATTTCAATGAAAATATAAACCCAAGTTTTTTGTTGAAATATCAGAATTAGAACCATTTTATTTTATTATTTATTTTTTACAGTGCTGGAGATCAAACCCAGGGTCTCATGCATGCCAGGAAAGCTCTTTACCCTTGAGCTACCCCCAGCCCCTCACTATTTAGCATTAGGGTCAAACATTTGGATGGCAGAAAGAAAACTGTATTCTAAATCCATGTTTATCAAAGCTGTGATTTGTGTGCATCTACATAAGGCACCCTTCAGTTTGAAAGAGTGATGATTCCAGTCCTGTAAAAAAAAAAAAAAAATGAGAGGTGTGCATGTCAGTCATTTTATGTGAGATCTGATCAATAGGGTGACTGATTTATTGGTATCTATTGACAGACCTAAATTAAATGAGAAGGATATGGAGCCATCAATTTAAGCCAAGAGAGAGTTTTCTTGTTTATTTCAAATCTTTCATTCTTTCCATTTCTCTATATGTTCTGTTTTCTTTGTCCTGTCAATCATTAAATTGAGCTGATGGCAGTGATCATTTATTTTGGATGAGGATATCAAGTCCCAATGACAGTGAGTGATTTTTTGGAGCCACACCACTATTAGCTAGTTAGACACTGGCTCGCTGGAATTCCAGTCATTTCAGTTGACCAGATACTCGTCTCTGGAAAATATATTTTTACTTCCCTCTTAGATGAATTGACTAATGTAAGCCCCACTTAAAGCAATACTGATTTATTTTCTAATTTCCCCAAATTGGTCATGGTGAATTTCTGCTCTAAAACTATAGAGTTTGTCTATAATTCGGTTCTAACACTGCTTTTTCCCCATAGTAGTAAGAAGACTGGATTAGAATGGAAACCACCAATTGAGTCTCTTTCTGGAACCCTTTCCAGTTGCTCTTTTTCAGGAGGAAATAACTTCTGTTCCATTTCTGTCCACTTAAAATCTCTCCTTTATGGGACTCTGACCATTATTTCTGTCACTCCATTCTATGCATATTCTCAGATTATCTTTGAAACTATTGGATGTAATGGCCAATGAATGCAAAATACATATAAGGTTTGGGATTAGGAGGCTCAAGGGGAATGAACATAGAAAACATCTAGGAAGAACAAGAACAGAGACTGGTAGAAAACACATTTGGAGGTCAGGTGCATTTATTTAGCTCTACCTGGTGCTTGGTCTAGCCTAAAATTTCTCAACCAGAACATCATTGACATTTTGGGCTAGATAATTCTTGTTTGTGGGTGGCTGTCACATGCATTGTAGTACATTTAGCAGCACTCCTCCCTCTTGTAGATGCCAGTAGTATTCCTCAACTTGTGACAAACAAAAATGTCTCCAGACATTATCAAATACCATGAGTGGGGGTAGGAGGAGAATTGTCCCAGATTGAGAATCAATAATCTCACCAACACCAGATATTTTGAGAGGATAGATTAGTTTTACTAATTTTAATCTCTATAGTTACAAACTTACTCTAAACATTATTTCTTCCTTTTTTTTTTCTGGGTGCTGGGTGGGTACCAGGGATTGAACTCAGGGGGCCCTCAGCCCCTGAGCCACATCCCCAGCCCTATTTTGTATTTCATTTAGAGACAGGGTCTCACTGAGTTGCTTAGTGCCTCACTTTTACTGAGGCTGGCTTTGAACTCACAATTCTTCTGCCTCAGCCTCCTGAGCCACTGGGATTATAGGCGTGTGCCACCATGCCCATCCCTAAATATTCTTTATCTGAAGCAAATATTAATAATTTGTATGTTTATTCATTCATTCAAAGAACAAATGTTGCAGATGATATTATGTCAGGTTCTCTGATAAATCTAGATGAAAAGACCCTCCCTATAATAACTTTGAACTTAATACTCTTTAAATTCTACTCAGTGTACATGACTTACTCATCAAGACTAATGATGTTAAGATTTTGAAGTTATGTATTCCCTGTCTGACTTTAACTTGGACCAGCCATTTCACAACTGGATGAGCACAAATGTATCCTAAACTACTATAAAAAACACTTTAAAGACACAGCCTACTGGTGATATGTTGATAGCTTCCTGGGCATGGTTAAAGCTGAAAGGACTCTTAGGGATGAGTGGAAAAAATAAATAAATAAGTAAAAGCTCTTATTAAATCACTAGACCATATCACTTGGCTTTTTCTGACCTGACTGGGACCAGCCTGCAGATTCCCCCACTGTACTTCTTGATACCACATGACCTTATATTCATTGTTTTGCTTTAGTTTATTCTGATTCTTTTTTCTAGATAAGAAATCTCAACATAATCTCAAATAATTCTTAATTCACTCCATTCCATCAGCAACAAGTAATAAAATTCATAATGAAATCCTACTTATAAGTCTGTTATATTTTACTTTATTTTCTCAAGAGTCTGGTGCTATCCAGTACTCAAGGTCTTCACCAGCATATTTTACTGTCCCTTATTATCAGACAGAGGATCTGGTTAGAATATAAATATTTCCCCAGATATCATTTGGTTTAAAGTTGACTCTGCCAGGTAGTAAGCAGTAGATTCTTTGAGCTGTTTGCTTTTTACCCTATATCAATCCTAAGGCCCCACTCTAAAAAGACAAAAATAAGCAGGTAGCTTCTGAGAGGGTTCCTGGGCAGGAAAGTTTGGGGGTGTGGATGGAGTGGGGAATACATTTTCTGCTTAAACTTCCTTGTCAATGTCCCTATTTAGGTACAAATTCTACTGAATAATTCAGTGATCATGTAAGTTTTTTGTCATGAGTCAGTTATCACTTTGCAAAAGCAAAATCCATTTTTATCAATGGAGTTTATTGACTTAAATTTTTAAAGTTTCTTATTATTTCATTGAATGAAATAACTGGTTAGAACAAGGGGGAAAATTAAACCTTTTATCATAATTCATAAATCAAGGATTTGTAAAAACCTCATTTTTTTCCTTTTGTTTATATGGTTGGAATTTTATTATTAAAGAGGTTATTATAAAAATGAACAAATACCCAAAGGTACAAGATAGGATTTTCCAAAATGGCTATGTCCTGGCTGGCTTCAGAGCCAGATGAGTTTCATTGTTGCTGCTGACTGCATAATAATGACCACTAGAAAAATTGGTTATTTCGGGGCCTCTCCCCTAAAAACACCTTAAAAGAGGCACAGAGTGGTAGGCAACTTGTAAAACAGTCATTTTCGTCGCGAAGTGTCAGGGTTGACATGTTTGGTCTAAGCATACACATCTGTCACATTCTTGGCCATTGCACCTCTGCCTAGGGCCTGTGAAGGAAACTTGCATGGTCTATAAATCTGAATATAGATCAAAATAAAAGTTCCTTTTCTTGTTTTCAACCCCAAGTTGCAAGTTATGTACATTTTTAGCAGTCTTGTATACATTATCTTTTCATATTTTTTTCAAGGAATTATGTCTTTAATATAAAATAATAATTCAGTAAAAATCACTTTCCTTTCCCTCTATAAAAAAGAGGGAAAGGAAAGTGATTTTTTTAAAAAGAAGTATCTCTCCAAAGCCATCTGAAAGACATCCTCCCCACCACTACACCCCAATTGTGGGTGACATTTGTGTTTAGAAAGTGGGGTTGTAGCTACTTTTCATGTAGGATGATTACTTTGTGGCCATGACCTTTGGGGAAAAGGCTGAGCAGAGTTAGATAGCAGGAGGACCAAGGAGAAGCTGTGGGAGTACATTGCAAACAGAGATGGGTGAGTTAAGTTACTCAAATGCCATCTGTCTCTGTTTTGCTAACTCATTAGCTCGGACACCACATTGTGTTAATCCCCACTTCCCCTGGCTATGAGCTTGATCCAAGTCTCCAGGGAACAGTGGGACTGCTCAGCCTGACTCTCCCGTCAGCTGGGCCACAGCTTCTCGGCATCGGGCAGCATGCCAGGCCTGACACCCTTCACTGCTGCATCACATTGAGGTGAAGCCTCCTTCACCTCCCCTACAACAGACATGGAAACCTCTGAACAACTTAGTTCATTCTTCCAAAGACTCTTTTAGGCAATGTAATTGGTTTTTTCTTTTCTGGCTTTTCACCTCTTAGCACTGTCTTCCTCCCCAGCACCCCTCCAGGCAACTGGCAATTTCATGGTGACCATCTTCAAAGTTTGATAACACTAGGCAAGTAAATGCTCTCACATGCTTTCTGAATCTCTCTCTCAGAAGAGCCCATCACACAGCTAAGAACCAACAAATGAATCCTAATTTGTTCCCCAGAACTATATTCAAAAGGGCAGTATTACTTCTGGTCCTAGCTAGCATTAAGAGCTTCCAATTATTCTGTGAATAATTGGTTAGATATGTCATTGTCTCTTCTGATGACCTTCCTGGAATATGTGTATCATTTCCATTGACCTATTTTGACCCCTCTGGCCCTCACTTTTCTCATCTGTAAAAGGGTGTTTAGTGAGAAGGACTAAATATTTTTTGAAGACTCTTCCAACTTTAAAAGTAAAAGTATACTGTACTTATTAATAATGGGATTTGCTAATATTTATATGTGTTCCAGGTATTGTACTAGGCATTTGACATTCATGATCCCATCTAATGGTATCTAGATACTATTCTATCTTGGATTTACAGATGAAAAAAGTGATTTGCAGAAAGGTTGAGCCATTAGTTTAAAGACAAATAGCTGATAAGTGGCAGAGCCAGAATTCAAACTTAGGTCATGTGTCATGGCAGACATCTGTAATCCCAGAAACTTGAGAGACTGAGGCAAGAAGGTTGCAAGTTTGAGGCTAGCCTCAGAAACATAGCAAGGTCCTATGCAATTTAGACAGATACTGTCTCAAAATAAAATTTAATTAAAAAAAAGGGATGGGAGTGTGGCACAGTAGCACCCCTGGGTTCAATCCCTGGTACCAAAAATTAATTAATGAATAAAACTCAGAGAGGTTGGCTCCAGAATCTATAGCCTTAGCCTGTTATTGTGGTCACCTAAGGTGGTCCCTTAATCACTTCATTGCTATTTCCCCAGGGTCCCTCCCAAAGTTTGTGGATTCTCAGGAATGATCTCATCCACAGTTAGGGCAGTATTCTTTGGAGGTTATTTTTGCCTCCTTTTAATAAGTGGCACTTTGAGATAAAAGTAGGAACTTAATACACAGAAGCTATTGGAAGAACTCAGGAGTCCTTTTCTGCTGGGGTATCCATCTGCTAAGTGTCTCTCCCAAACAAATTAGGATGAGCAGAAAATTTAAATATTAGATATTCTTTGACCTGCTTAACCCTGTTAACTGGGGCAAATCAGGAACTGTCTATGGTCTAACTTCATAGAGAGTTAAGTTCTGCAATTAAATGTTGAATGATCTGTGCAAGATATAAAGGCGTTTACAAGCCTATGACTCATACACAAGCAGCAACCACATACCATTCCTCTCCACTCTTTGTTGTAAGGCACCCACTGACTATCTTACACCATCTGGATGGCAGGAATCACAGCAAATTCCTCCCACATTCAGCACAAACAGGACTCATTCAGGAATCTTAGCAGTAGGAGATAATGGAGAGCTTGCTTTTGCCTAGTCCTTTCTGTGTCTGCCATGACACTGCCTGGGACCCCAGTGGCCCTTCCAATCTCCTCCAGAACACTGGATTGCACATTCCTTTTAGCATCAGAGGTTTTCCAAGCCAAACAAGAACTCTTTTTAAATTTTTTTTTAACTTTTCCAAAGCTTTTTAAAATTTTTTTAAATTAATTAATTTATTTTAATTAGGTATATATGACAGCAGAATGCATTTTGATTCATTGTACACAATTTCATTTCTCTGGTTGTACATGATGTAGCATCGTACCATATGTGCATTCATACATGTACCTAGAGTAATGATGTCCATCTCATTCCACCATCTTTCCTGCCCCCATAACCCTTTTCCACTGCTCCCTCCCCTTTGCCCAATCAAAGTTCCTCCATTTTTCCCATGCCCCATCTCCCATTATGGATCAGCAGCCACTTATCAGAGAGAATATTCAAAAATACAGACAACAATAAATGTTGGCGAGGCTATGGGGAAAGGCACACTCATACATTGCTGGTGGGACTGCAAATTGGTGCAATCAGTCTGAAAAGCAGTATGGAGATTCCTTGGGAAACTTGGAATGGAACCACCATTTAACCAAGCTATCCCACTCCTGGGTCTCTACCCAAAGGACTTAAAATCAGCAGACTATAGTAACGCAGCCACATATATGTTTACAGTAGCTCAATTCACAATAGCTAAACTGTGGAACCAACCTAGATGCCCTTCAATAGATGAATGGATAAAGAAACTTTGTTATATATAAACACAATGGTAACTCAGCATTAAAAGAGAATAAAATCATGACATTTGCAGGTAAATGGATGGAGTTGGAGAATATCATGCTAAGCGAAGTAAGCGAATCCCAAAAAAGAACTCCTCTTAATGGCATTCAGTGTTTCTCTTTTCCTGGTCCCAGGGGGGTTTTCCTGCCAGCCAGTGGGAAGGTGATTGTTTCTGCCTCTCATTTCATCCTGACTTTCCAACTTACTTACACTATGCCACCTGCAAAGATATCCCCAAAACTAGGGTAGCATTTACAGTTTTGAAGGCCCAAAGACTGGTTCATGACACAGAAAAATTATAATCCAGAGGAAACGGTAAATTCATGGATACTACCTCTGCCTGTGTGTCTGGACCTATTTGGAGGAAATGAACAACAATACTGAAATGCCAAACATATGATACCAAATGATTTGGGTTTTGGTATCAGAGATGGCTGCTGTTTTTCCCTCAGCAGACCCAAACCACTGACTCATTCTCCTCAAACTCCAGTTCCATGTTTAACTGAAGACACACAGAAATAAATGCATGTTGGCAGGAAGACAAGTCCTGAGATGAAGCAGGAGGTGTGCTGGCTAATAGAAAGGCTGTTATTTTAATTTCTTTTACATTGAAGCAGTCTCAGATGGATAGTATCCAGGTAACTTGTAGTGCCTGCACCTTATTAAACTCCTGTTTGATTCAGAATTTACAGCTAAATTGCACCTGGAATTCTTCAAGTTGGAACTAGACTTTGGTTCATTTGTTCACAAAAAGGATAGACAAATTGATTGTGTAACCTACAGCAAGTGGCATAAAAACCTTTAGAATAAATAGTGGCTCATTTTTGTTAATGCCTTTATTTTTTAATTTATAAATTAAACTATGCTGATTTAGTATCTATAGTTTGACAGGCAATGTGCCTGCATACCTGTGGGTGTGTTTTCTCTGTATCTGTCTCTTTTTATTGCATGTGACAGAAAGTAAAATTATCACAAGGATACTGGCATATCTATAGAAACAAAGGACTGGGACACAGCTTACCTCAAGAGCACCTAGGGCCAGGATTAAATCCTATCAAAGTCTTCTCTATCTCTCATACCACCTCTCTCATACACATATTACTAACACCACCAAATGGACATCCTCCTAGATCTGCATTGTCTATACAATAGCAGTAATCACATGTGGTCATTGAGGACTTGAAATGTGTTATAAGTGTAATACACACTGGATTTCAAAGATGTAAAGTGGGAAAAAATAATGTAAAATATCTTAATTTTTTATATTGAGTATATGTTGGGGTGATAATGTTTTGGACATATTGTGCTAACTAAAATGTATTGTTGACCTCTATTTCATCTTTTCATATGGCTACTAGAAAAATTTTAAATTATATTTGTGGCTTGCATTATATTTCTCTTGGACAGTGCTCTTCTTCTGGGTTGCTTTACCAGACATGTACAGCAACACAAATCTCCCCATGCCTTAGCCCATCTTAGCTTAATGAAGGAACACTGGAAGGGACAGAGACATATATCACCAATCCAATATGTATCATCCTAAGTCCATCCTTTTCCTTCCCCTTTACCATTCATGGTAACTGCTACTTGAGTTGAAATAGTTTCTTCTTTTTGAAAGTAGCTTTCTATATTCACTTATCTCAAAAATATTTATCAAGTCCCTATCCTATGAAGATCTTGCCCTAAGCATTGGAAATACAAAGTTTCTGCCTTCACAGAGTTTCCCTTGTAACTGAATCAGCTACTTGTTTTCACAAATGTCGGCCCTGTACAGGAACTGCACCTCCCAAGGTAGCTACATCTGGTTCATGCAAGGCCTCTAGTGAGCTTGAGTTGAGTGAAATTTTTTTGCTCAGATTTTGAGAGTTACCATTAATCTTGTATTGTCAAGGGATATGCAAGGATACTGATCTTCACAAATTGGGACCCTTCAGTGACATACATCTGTGGGTTTTTTTCCTGCTTTTAAGGAGCTATATGCCAGGGCCCCTCTCTGTGGAGTTATACTTGTCTCTTCCTTGTCATTGTCATCACCCAAAGAAGACCACTGTACAGTTGAAAGTGCAGTTTGAAATCTCTCTCTCTGCCTCCTCACAAAGAGCCTTTCCTTTAGATTTCCTGGCAGTATGTGTGAAGAAGCATTTAGTATTTTTTTTAAGTAACTTTTAAAATCATGTATATTCTTCAAACAAAAAAGTGTATGCATCATAAGTGTACAGCTCCACAAATTTTCTCAGTGGACACACATGTATAACCAATATCCAGATTAAGAAGCAGAACATTTAATACCCGACCCACAAATTCCCCCTTCCTTTCATTCCCCTTGTCCCACCCCTCCCCGCTCTTCCTAGTAGAACCTAAACCACTCTTTGGACTTCTACAACCATAGATTAGTTTGCCTGTTTATATAAATGGAGTCAAACAGTAGGTTCTGAACCTCATTGGTATTAGTTCTTCTATTCAATATTATGTTATGAAGTTTATCTATGTTCTTTTCAATAGGAAATATGGGTAGCCAAAAAAGAAAATAAAGATTATAACCCATTACAGTAAGATGATGAAAAATATAAGTATTTATAATTCTAGCCACTTTTCTATGTATAAAACTTATGTCAGTTTTTAAAATTAGAACATAATGCTTAACAACTTCTTTGCAATTAGCTTTTGTATTTATTTTATCCAGATTTATCAATGTGTTCTAAATGTCAGTCTATCTTAAGGAAGCTGCACTCTAAACTGAATTTAAAAGTAATGTAGAAGAGTGAAAATTCATTTTTTAAAAAAAATTAAGAATACACATGAGTTTTTATGTATTAATCATTCTGGCAGTTCTATATTTGGTCCATCCTGGTCAGACTTCCAGATTTCCAAATAAAGGTAATAAGCAAATGGACCATTGAGTTGCTAGGGAAATCTGATACTGAAGACCAAATTGAGCCCATTGCTTCTTCTGTTAATGTGTAACAGATTAGAAGCCAGATAATTCTGAGAGTGGCTTGTTGGAATCTCGGTCAAGTCCTGGTTACTTTCTACCCTAAGACAATCCTGTAAAATGTTCCTTATTTCTCAGATGAAGAGCCTCATCACCACATCTGTTTGGGATCATAAGAAATAATACTTACATAACATTTTGGAGTCCTTGAATGAAAAGTTTTTTGGAGTTGCTGACTATTCTTAAAATTTCCTCAACCAACATTGTGGAAATACATTGTTATGGATATAGTTGCTGAGCTGGGTTATTAACTAGATTGCAAATCTTGGATAATGGAAAAATCTAAGTTTTGAAATTCTAGTCATTTATTTAAAAAGCTAGTCTTTACTGACTAAATGTTCACACTCTGAGCTTAACCTGTTATAGTTTGGACTTGTTAAATCTTCACATTTGAGATCTTCATCTTTACTCATTTTGGATTTTATCTATTGGCATATACTAGTGGTTTTCCCTGATTAATGTCACCTGGAACACTATAATTCTGAGGTAACTCCCATCCTGCAGGAGTGGAAGAAGTAAATGCTCCTGTTAGCAAGTAAAACTTGAATACATGACCTGAGACTCCTCAGACACTGACTGTCAGGCACTCTTGGAGGCCTGCATTGGCTGAAACTTAAAAGGTAGAGAATATACCCTATCTGGGAAAAATGCCAGTCTGTGCAGAGATACAGTAGTCATAGGGCATCTCGGAGGTCAAAGGAACATTAGAATCACTCCAATCCTACTTTTTTTGTTGTTGTTGTTTAAATGGAGAAAGGGAGGTCTATGGAAGTCACAGAATGAGTTAGTTACAGAGAGTTAGTTATAGAGAGGTTAGAAGCTCCTTTGCTGTTTCATCAGCCACCTAGATGTCTGCACTATTTGGAAGATTCAAGGAAAGACAGTGTCTGAGGAGTGATCAGGGCAATATCCGACCCTGTTACACTTGGGCTGTCTCTGGTAGGATTTGCAGCCTTCTCTTTCCTGGGCCAGCTGATGTCAGTAAGAGTATTGACTCATTCTTACCCAACTTAGGGTTGGGATGGTGAGAGGAATTTGGCATTTTATCTAATCAGCATTGGAAATTTGGCATTCTGCTGGAAAATTAAAATATTCAGTCCAGGAGATTTTCACAAGACACTTCCCTCACAATTAGATAGTGAAGATCGATCCGATCGTTATTAAATTTGTGAGTCTTTTTCTCTTGCATGCTCTCTCTCTCTCTGTTCTTGTGGTGTTCTTTCTGAAACTTGTTTCTGATGACCTCTTCACCCTTACTTTCCAAGTTTAATTACATTTCAGTTGTCACAGATATATCAGTTGTTGAATCTTTAGTATGCAAAGATGCTGAGGCTTGCCTTCCAAAATTCTTCCGGGGTCAACTCACATTATAGTCTAGGTCCAGGAAATGAGAATATCTTTAACTCACTGGGGACCGTCTTGGCCTTGAGGAGAAATGGGGTCTGAATCATTACCTAAGAGAGCTTTGTAGATTGTCACAGTTGGCAGCCTCAGACTTGAGCTAATCCTGGAAATTCTTTAACTTCCCAGAAAGAAGGTTCCACAAGGTCAAGCTGAGGCCCTCAGAGAGAGCAGATGGAATAGAGTTTGCAACCAGTTGCCTTTACAGCTGTACTTGAAGATGACTAAAATTTTATCTTTAAAAAAAAAAAAACTTTCAGGAGATATCTATTATTTTCATTTTACTCTGTATGTAGAAGGAATAAGAATGCTCTGTAATCTCTGAAAGAAAAGCAAACAAACTTGACTTAGTTCCCATGGTGAATGCAAAGAAGGCTGAGCCAATAGAAACAACTCAATTATTACAAAAATGTGTTTCTTCTGGCGGCTGCACAGTCAGTCTTTTATATCCAGTCACTGTAATCGGCCCATCACCCAAAACTCATTCCAAGGTTATTATGCTGGTTGTGGGGGCTGCTTCTACAAACAAATATTGATTTTACTAAATGTCCCTACTTTCTAACTCTCTTTGTGGCACAAGAAGAGTACCAAAGCATCATTTAGGAAAAGAAAGTGTAGAATATCAGAGTGATAAGATATTGCAGTTTTTTGTTCTTTTGTTTTTTTTAAAGCTCTGGCCTATGGAACTCAAACCACACAAATTAAAACCTACAAAATCTGCTGTGTAATCCAGTTTTAATTAACTTGAAGAAGGCATATTAATGTTTCATTAAAATGAAATTCTGTTTAAATGGAAAACCACCAGTGCATGGTACATCAGGACATTGTTCACATGAGTTTGGGGGTTAGCAAATGAATCCTCTATTTAGAAAAACCAAAGCAAACCCTGTGTCACTGGGACCTTCTTATACTTTGGAGAACTTGTCCTGGGTTCCATGGAATGTAGGGAGTGCCCCTGGTTGGGGCTGAAGCGTGGCTCAAGGTATTGATTGCCAATGTTTCCCTTTATGGCCCTTGCAATCTTCTATCTTCCTGCTCTCTGCCTGTCTTGTCTCTCTTTAATACTTGGCCTTGGTACCCCAGCACCACCTCTCCCACTTTCCATATCAAACTGACTGATTTGATCCCCACTATTATTTGGGTGGACAGTGGATGACATGAAGCACTCTATCAAAAGATGAGGTTGCTATTTCAAGCTTACAAAAGGGATGATCACAAGGGGCTGGTGAAAAATAAAACCTTTTTTTTCAAACTCTCACTTCACCCCTTGTCTCAGAGCTGAAGGACCCTCTAACCTAAATACCTCCTTCTCTGAGGAGGGAAGTGAAACTCAGAGATGAAGAAATTTGTCTGAACTAGTTAAGGCCATTTTCATGGGGCCTCTCCATCTCTACTCATGCCCTTTCCCCTCTAGCCCACTGTCCTGATGGCTGTGGACCTGTTGATTACAACACAGCCCACAGCAAGGAAATCCTGCCCTGTCAGCAGATCTGCTTTACAAGCTGACATAGGACATGTGCACATTTGGAGTCAGGAGAATGGCTGAGTTTTAGTTCCAGTTCTGCCTCTGCTTTGTTGGCTTCAGCGAGTCACTTCTCCTCCCTTTGTCTATTTCCCCATTGGCAAGGAGAAGATAATGAACCTTTCCACCTATCAGGCTCACTTGAGTGCCATAAAGAATAATGAGGTGATATTTGTAAAGTGCTTTGAGCTGCTGGGAAAGAGGAGGGGGTTAGCTCAGCAGAACGCATTATTAGCTGGAAGCACTTATCAATTGAGCTGTTTAACAATAGTGGGGAGTAAGAATACTCAGAAATGAATTCCAGGAACTAGCCCTGCTTTGAATGTAGGAGGAGGATTAGTGGGGACCTAATAGGTATTCCACTTCTCCAATTTCTTTAGTGTACCATCAAACTAGGAAAGGTAATTACATTCTTCTATGTCGGATTCAGTCTGGAGTTTCAATTGGGATGTCAAAGTGTGCTTGTCTTCTATTCTCATACTGAGGCTGTGTTATGTTGTAATTGTTAAAGCCTTGGGCATCTTCTATCCCCCGGGGCATTTCACTTAGGAGCTATACAAAGTAATTTCTATGCAGAGGCTGGGCTGCTGTTTATAAGGTTGATTAGTGGAGTTTCTAAGTCTAAAGCGCCTGGGGAGCAATTTGGATGAAGCAGGGAAATAAAAGCCAAGGTCTTTATCATGGTCGATCTTTTTTATTATGCCGCTCCATGGGAATTTTCTCAGTAACTCAGATGTATGTCCAGTGCAAAATGTGGGACTTGATGGCCATGTCACACCCTTATTCAGGTGAAAAGGGAGGCCTACCCCCAGGTAAAGGTGAACTTGCAGGTCACTCAGTATATTTAGAGCTTTCTTTTAAATCCCCTTCCTCCCACAGAAGGTTAGATGAGAGATGTTCATGGGGCCTGACGTATAGGGATATTTCCAAATGATCAGATGAGGGATCTGTTCCCCCAAACCTATACTCCACTGTCTCCAGACTCATAGCCCTCAGTACAGGTTGCTGTCCTTTTCAGAGCCAAGCAGGAGGAGTGGAAAACCAGAACTAGAGAAATGTTTTGAGCTACTATAGCTCTCTGGGCTGACTGGACCATGAGACAGGAACAATGTGGTTCCCTCTTAAGAGGCAGGAGCCTCCTCAGGGTATATAGAGAGGTCAAGACGTCATTTGAAATGATAATTTTCCTGATCAAAGTTATATTAAGGAAATTGTACTGATTACATCTTTGTCCCTGAAGTTTATGAGCCTTTTTGTAATAACTGCTTCCGCAAACCAGTTCCCCTCTTCACCCGTTCTCCAGGCCTCCATCTGCAGAGGCTGAAGGACAAGTTCACCAGCCAGGCCAGGGGTTCAAGTACTCTTTCTTCTCTGAAATGACGTGTGAGTCTCCAGTGACAATCCTCCAGTGTGGTGTAGTTACATACAAGGAGCCTATGGGCATCCCATTCCTGTGCCTAAGGCGTACGTATGCACACACAAACCCACCTCTGCTCCTTGGTCCTGCTGTGTCAGGCAACCCCTGTTGAAGCCTGCACCTCTTCAGGGGCTGACAAACCCCTGAGACCAACTCCTGGGTCCCTTCCTGAGTCTGCCACCAACTCATGTTTGAGTTTTCCTCAGCAAATTGCTTCTGTGCTCTGAGATGCTGTGAAATAATATCAGATTAACTTGGCAGGATTCTCTGACCTTTTTCAAAGACCCAGATTTCTTGTTTATTGTAGTTTGAATGTCTTCAATCTTCTAAAGGCACTTGGAATCCTCTCTTCATTTCCCTCTCCCCGGGTGTCTGTTTACCCCAGACAGCCTCCCCCAGTGGGTTCTCCAGCTCCTGTCCTTTCCTTCACCTCTGCCAGGACAAAGTCCAGCACTGGGCTAACCTTCCTGGGTCAAGCCAGAGGAGAAGGAGAAGGCTGTCCCTGCTGCTGCCCACTGTTGTGGTTTCCCTCTGTGGCCACAGCTGCTGCCCCCACACCCCCATGCCTGCTCTTTCTTCTCAATGAGCCTCAGTACCAGTGTCCCAGTGAGCCGCTGGGAACAGAGGTCTGTCCCCTGCACTGGCCTCGGCTCCCCACCCCAGAACACCCAAGCGTCAATGGGAAACAGCAAGATCTGTCAGCATCGCCCTTTTCTTCGGGGCTTTGAGGGCCACATTCTCCACGGCCATCTGTTCCCTTTCACCTCTCTGGACAATGTTGCTTTTTGAAGCCAGCGATTCTTCCTCTTTATCCCCTCCTCTCCCGCCTCTCTTCTTCTGTGCTCCCACCCTTTCTCCTCTCATCTCTCTCCTTTTCCAATCCTATGAAATTAGCTCTTCTAAGAAAAAAAAAACCTGCCCTTCCCCCAGACAAAACAGTTTTGCAATCACTATGGTTTTATGAGTTTTTATTTAGAAATTTTTTTAAAGTAGGGGCTTGCTACTTTTAAAGTTTGTGATTCTTTTGAGAGGGATAGAAGGGGGAAGAATAGAAAAACTTTCCAGTCATGAAAAAAGAAAATACAGAATAATAATGAGTTTAGGTTCCTGCTGTTAGGCACTTGCCTGTTTAAATAGGGAACTTCCCTTGCCTTCTCTTGATGATCAGTTTAAGGAAAGTTTTACACCCTTGAGTTACTTCCACCACCTACTTTATTATTATTTTATTGTTGCTGCTACATCATCATTGTTGTGCTGTTTTTAATTTAGAACTTGGGCTGCCATGGAGCCTTTCATCTTAAACACAGCCATAGACAACTGCAGAGGTACCCGGATCCAGGCAAGGGAGTCCATGGGACCCTCCAAGGGAACCAGTAATACAGACTCAAGGGGTGGATGTGAATGGAGTGTTTATCCTAGTACTGACCAGTGGCTTATGTGCATGGCTGTGGGCACACCACTTTTCTAAGAACCAATGATAGAATCTTTCATTTCAAAAAATAATAAACACATGATTCTTCTGTTTGTACCATTAGTTTGTTTCATAAACATGTGGGCTTATGATAATGTCATAAAAACTTTATGGGCCTTCTTGGTTTAAGGATTTTTAAAGAATCCTTGGTTAGTAGTCTAACTCAGTTGCTGGCATGGGAAGTGTCCAGAGCAAGGATCACAGCCACTGCTGCTTGTCAGAATCCTGGGTAAGGCTGGCATATGGGTCCTGGACTGCAAGGTTTTGAATCCTGGCTCTTCCACTTGCTAGTTGTACAATGGAGGTAAAGTTTTGTCATCTATAAAATGAGGGCAATAATAGTATCTTCTTTGTTTTGTTATTGTGATGATTAAGAGTTTATCATTACGTTAAGTACTTAGAAGAGTTTCTGACACACAATAGGTGTTCATAGATAGTAGCTATGATTTGTCCTTCTTCCCACCCCAGAAGCACAGAACATGAAAACATGGGCTAACTGGCTTTTGTTAGGGCTCTTCTTAACTCTCTTATGTTTAACTTCCTCTGTTTTATTTTTTTCACTGTAGAGTTAACACTTATAAAAGAAATCATATAAATATCAGAATTGTGGTGATAAAAAAAATGTCATAAAATATAGAAATGTTCTAAGATATAAAGATATATAATCATACGTTTCTGGCAAAAGGTGAGCCAGATGTGTAAATTAAAATCACAGAAAGAAAGCCAGTCATGGCTTTGGCAACTGGGGTTATTTTACATATTTTCAGTTGGAGGAAACCTGGAGATTTATTTTTCTTCTGTATCAATTGCTAGAAGCCTATCATATGACTAAGAGTTTCCTAACATTAGGAAGAGAACATTATTAAAATATGCTTTTCTAGAATGGCATAGATGACTCTGAAAAATAAATTGCATACTAAAATTTAATAAGGAAAAGAAGACAAGTGGAGTGTCTAAGAAATGATGAGTTGAGGTTCCCTCCCACAGGGGATGACAAATGATCACTCTTGTAATACTTTCTAAATGACTGAAAGAATCATTGAAAGGAGAAATAATGAACCAGACTGTGGTGTTCTAATCCTGGTTCTGCCATTTCCCAAGCAAAATTGGTCTGATAATGGTACCTTCCTCATAGAGATAATGTAAGTGAGCCATTTAGCCTAGCACCTGAAACACACTAATTATCCCAGTGTTACCGCATAAGTCTTGACCATTACTTGTTACATCAACTGACATCTGAGGTGTGGGATTCATAACACGAAATCAGAGGTCTTGATTACTCTTCTGATACTGGCCATTTTCAGCAAATCCATTTCTGGATATTTATTTCCTGTTTCTGGATAAATAGTAGCTATCAAGGAAGAAGGAAATTGCTTTGCTTAAGAATTCATATTTTGCAGATGTGTCCTGACTGCCCGCTGCTCACTAAAACCAGTTCCCCCAGTTAAAATAATCCCACTGGTATCAGCATATTTCTCATTGTTTACCTTTCCCTCTATAAGGCAGCTTGAAAACACTTGACTGGGCCCCTGAGGATTGGAGCACCCAATTTAGGAATTTAGAGGATGGTCATCTCTGTTGCCCAAGACCCCCTCCACCCGCCACAACACACATACTAACAGTCTGCATGATGCTGGAATCTTGCAACTTCTGTTCTAGAGGCCAGTGTGATTGTCTATCAAAAATGGAATTTTTCCCCCTCCAATGACCCCCATTTGTTGTGAGCCTTGTGTTGGCTGGGTGGCCATAGGGACATCCCTGCTTCTCACATTATGCGTACATGTGGGGGCACATACCTCCCAAAAGGAGAAGTGTCCCAGCTTCTCCTAGCCTTGACTCAGGAGGCCCAGTTCAGATGTGGAGGAAATACAAGCAGCACTGAGGGAATTCAAGCAGACAAGGCGAATTCACCAATGTGGGAAAATGAAATTCCTTTGGGTTCTCATCTAAAACTCAGGAGTTTGAGAAACTGGGATCCCCTGCACCAAACTTCTTTCCCTCACCCCCTTCTGAGAGCCTTCGGGGTCAGTAAGCAAGTGTGACGCCAGCATTCCATTCCCTCCTGCTCATGAACATGTCCTGATTCCTATCAGGATCCTCTGCTTCCCCAAGGGGCAAGGGGCAGTGGAGCTGGGTGGGAGAAAAGCATAACAATAAATCATCACGCTCTGGGCAAGGTGATAATTAAAAGCATTCTCCACAAAGATGTGCTCTCTTATGTCAGAAAGGAAGCACAGGGACCATGGAAAGTCCTGGAAGGCCTGGGCTCAGGCCCCAGCTCTGCCTTCAGTGAAGTAGGTTTCAGTGATCAAGTCACTTCTGTATGAAGTGGAGGTAATGATTGTGCCCACATCTTGAGATCAAAGGAAAGAAACACTTTAGTTGACTTTATCAGCTGCACTAACTCCTCTGAGTTTTCAAAGCACCTCAGGGCGGCTGTCTCCTGTCCCCTTGATTCTCCTGACTCCCTGTGAGGAGAGTCTCTGTTCCTGTCTCACAGAGGAGACAGAGGAGCTGGAACTCTGAAAGATGATGTCTTGAAGAACTGCAGGTCAGGGAGCATGAAGGAGAAGGGACTTTAATGAGGGTCTCTGAGTGACCAGGCACTAGCCCTGGCCTGTTTTAAACCACAGGCTGTCGGTTACCCCTCCTCACCAAGACTTTCTGAATTAATGTTTTGGGTGACATCTCTGACAACAGCTCCAGTCAGATTAATTATGGCCATTCTAAAGAACATTTACCTCTCCCCTCTGTATCAGCAAACAGGAGTCTTAAAAACTGGGCCAAAGGACATTCTCCAGAATGATGCCTTCAAAATAAAAAGGACAGAGCCATTTCACAAGATACAAGGTGGCGGATTTCTAATGCAAATGTATCCTCAAGGGTATGTGCACTCTCCTCCTCACCCAGGAGGCTACAATTGCAAGCGAAACAGCATATGCCTCACACATGATGAACATCATCTCCGAGAGCTTTTCAAAAATGCAGACTCCTGAGCAGCACCTTGGGAGATGCTGATTCATTAAGTTTGAGCTGGGGCCCAGAATTCAGCATTGTTTTAAATGAACAAGGTGATTCTGATGCACAGAATACACATCTGAAACAATGCTCTAATAATTTCTCCAGAAATCCAATCCAATGTACTGATTTTATATCAGTGATCATCTCTTAGGGTAAGCTAATCTGTATTTTCACAATAATTTTTTGAGGGGTAAGATCCAGAGAAAAGAGTTCAAACCTACAGAAAAGTTCAAAGAAAAGTACAGTGAACTCCCCATATACCCTTTACCTAGGTTGTTAATACTTTGTCATATTTGTTTTATCTCTCTTGCATTTTGTTATCATTTTATTTTTATAATATCTGCATGCCCATTTTGAGAATGCTATAGATATCATGATCCTTCATCTCCAAATATTTTAGCATTTATCTCCCAAGAAAAGCAATTTATTTTACATAACCACAATGTAATTATCTCACCAGGGAAATTAGCATTGATACACTACTATTATCTAATATACCAGCATTGTTCAAACTTTGCCAAGTGTCCCAATAATGTCCTTATGGCTTTTGTTTGTTTGTTTCTTTGGGTGTTTTTTTGTTTTTGTTTTTGTTTTTGTTTTGTATGGGAGACCCAACCCAGGGGCACTTTACCACTGTGCTACATTCCTAGCCCTTTTTATTTTTTGATTTTGAGACATTGTCTCACTAAGTTACTAAAGCCAGCTAGCCTTGAACTTGTAATCCTCCTACTTTAGCCTTCCAAGTCGCCACTTCACCCCTCTTATGACATTTTTTTTTTGGTCCAAGATTAGACATTGCATTAAGTTGAAATGTTGTTTTGCATTAATTTTTTAAGCCACTGATTAACAGGGATCGACAGCCAGCATCTCATTTGGGGGTTCTTCTTCCTGCCCTGGGGAATCTAAGCCACCCTAAAACTTAAAAATCTCAAATAATTAGTAAATAACAAAACACAAATACTCAGAAATATATTTACAATAGGCGAAGCCCCTGATAGATCTAGTCCACATGGAACTAGATCTATCTAGTTTGTCTGGAACCAGACAAAGAAAAGATGGCTCTGGTGATTTACTTAAGGGGGTACATCAAAGGCAGGGATAAGGTTTCAAGGGCAAAGTCTTAATTCTTGATGTCTTGCAGTCAGCAGATTGACTGACATCTTGGCAGGTCACCCATCTCAGGTGCTGTGTGGGATCTTTAGCAGAGCTTGAGGGGGAAGTTCACCTGTATCAGGCGGTCAATCCCTGTGGGGGGTGCCCCACGTAAGTTACCAGTGCCAGACTTATCCCCAGTATTGTGGGCTACTGCGCACAATAATCCACACACAACCCATGGATGGCTTGTGACAACTGATGTTTTCATGGAAATATTCATGAAAACATTTTTCTTTTTTAAAATATATGTCCTGATAAATAACAATATTCTCTTGTGTCCTTACTGCTTACACAGAGCAATGATCTAGTGTGAGCCTGAAGCAGAGCAGTCTTCATCCAGGACCAAGTCATATCAGCTAAGGTACCAGCAAAGAACCAGCTCTCAGTCCTGAATTTTCCTTCTGAACTGAAATCCCAAAGACAAATCACATGTGTCCTCTGGCTTTTCAGTCAAGTGCATTGTCACCTGACTTTCTCATTGTCTAATCCAGGTCCTTGGATATATAAAGCTTTCAAATATTACTTCATTATAGTTTTAAGTCAGTTATGTGATATCATTTCAGTTAAGTGATATAGTTATCAAAAGAGTAACTGATAAAGGATATGCCATTTTTTTAACCCTTCCCCTCTCTCTCCAAAGGTAGCTGACTAAAGGCACACATCTGGGTGTGATTCCCCCAGCCCCCGGCCCCCAGCCATTAGAGCTATAACCAATATAAGATGAGAACAAACATCTGTGTTCCTTCTGTGTCAGCCAATGTCACCTGAAGTAAATATCAGATGGTCAAAAATGAGATGATAACCATGTATAATATGCAAGACTTATTAGAATTCAGCTCTGGTGTCCTCCTGCTGCCTAAGATTCCACTATGGGAGCAGAAAAGCCAAGGTCATACCAAGACAGCTGATATGTGCAATTTGAAGAATTCAGAGCCAGCAGATAGAACACATTGTGGGAAAAAAAAAATTTCATGTAGCATCTTTCTCATCCTTCTGTCTTATCCCACACAGCCTCCCCCCGCACACACACCCCACCTCCAGTGATGGGGATCAAACCCAGGACCTTATATAATACCAGACAGGCACTCTATTAGTGAGCTACATCCCCAGACCTTTTTATTTTGTTTTATTTGGAGATAGGGTCTCACTTAGTTGATGTTGCTAGCCTCGAACTTGTAATCCTTTTGCCTAGGCCTCCCAAGTAGCTGTGTCTACAGGCATGAGCCCCATATTTGGCTGTGACTTTATCTTCAATGAAACAAGAATTCAAAAAGAAAATTCCTCATATTTTAAAAAATTGTTCAGTTTCTGTTTTCTTTGCATTATTTTGCTAGTATTTACCTAAGGGTGCATGTGTTTTCTTGAATAAGGAATTCACTTTTAATTAAAAATTTTGTTTCAAAGGGTTGGGAGCCTAGGGTCCAGATTATCATTCAGGATTTCCCCCCTTAAATAGATGATAGCAAGCGATAATTGAACTATTTGAGAAGAGGTTCAGGGACATGACCTCCTGGAGGATATCGGGAGCTGAGCAGGTGAGAGGAGATGGTGTCTTTCTATTTGGACACAAGTTCTGTTCTTCTCTAGTTTGCTAGTGTTCCCCAGCTATCTTTGAGGACCTTGATGATTGTCACTATAAACACAACAGAGCAGCCCTATGTAGTATCACCTTCAGAACTGTTTGGTTGGCATATGGGATGGTTTCCACACTGAGCTTTTTCTAATAGAGTGAACATCCTCACCCAGATTCTGGGCTGTTTTGTACATGGTGTCCCTGGAATGTTACCATATATCTTGGTTTGCCCAGAACAGTCCCAATTTACCTGCTATCCCAATATAATCATTAAAATGTCTCCATTTCATTTTCAAAAGTGTCCTAATTAGATGACACTCAAGATTATGGAAACAAAATACTTTCTCCCCACGCAAAAGCCAGTGTCATCATTTGAGTAACTTGTGCTGGCATGTACCAGCCTTTATCCTAGAGATTAGTTTACCCCTGCTCCTGCTGTACCTTCTGCCGAAGAGGATTAATCCATACCTAAGTCTTGCATTCCAGAGGTGCTGACTGCCCCGCCTTTCTGTTTTTGTTTCACTTTCTTTCTTTCCCTAGCAATGAGTTTTATTGAGACTTCAGTCAGCCTCGGTGTGTAGTGCAGGGGAAAGCTGAACTGCATTTGTCCCTTTCACCGCCAGCCAAGACATTGGAAATGAATTTTTTTGCTTTACCAAAGTGAAGCAACCTTCTTTATTAGCCAGCTAAATGCCTCCCTCATGGGCATATGGTTTTTGATGAGGCAGTTGTTACATGGTTTTATGCCTCAGATCCCTTATTTGTAAATCTGAAAGAAGACTAATAGCTTTAAAGTATTTTGAGAATCTCAAAGCTCAAAGGATTATAAATAACAAAAGATATTTCTTTCTCAACTAAAATGGTAGCACAGATACTGTGGTTACTTATTTGATAGATAGCGTGTGGTCCCTGGGCCATTGCAGTTGATGGGTTTTTTCCAGTGCTCTATTTATAGAGCTAGGTCAAAAATATCACTTCCGTTGGAACTTGACCTACAGACCATTGTCAGTTTTAGAGACCCAAGGAAGTAGAGTGCACACTAAATACAGCTGGTTCACAGGTTCAGTTAGTGAACTACAAACCCCCAAGGAAATTAATTTTGCTGGAGAATATATGTCTGAGCCTATCCCAATCTCTTTTATTTGATACCTTTGCCCTGTGGCCTCACTGAGCTTGTAGGTCACCTTGAATCCTTATTCTAGAAATAGCCTAGCCTAGGCAGTCTCCTTCCTTCTTTTATAATCCATTTGTCCTCTTCCATTGTAGTTGCTGAAATTCTTTTTGCGTTGAATAGAACAAGACCCACAGGGGTAGCTTAGACTACTTGGAAATTTTGGGAAAAACAGATCTAAACGTTTCCCCTAGGTCAACTTTCTATTAGGAGTAACCAAGATTCTTTGTCACTTCCCCAGTTCAAATGGATGCCCCAATGAAAAACTGAGGCTGAAGCTCAGCAACTGCCCTGGGCCAGGTTTTAAACAGGAGAAACTGAATTTAATGGATGATAATCCCCTCCTGATCCATACTCTAGCACTCAGACTCCCATCCTTAAGCTTTGTTATTGTGAAGTTGTGTCGGTGGAACTTGGCCACTAGCCAGTTCATATTTATCCTTCATAAGGTTTTAGTAGGTAGAATAGACAAAGAAAATCCCTAGTTTGGAGAGAAATCTGCTGTCAGAAAAAGGGGCACCGTATATATCCATAAATGGGTACTGGCTGGGTAGGGCATAGCAATTCAAAGACAACACATGGAGTACTGCATTCTCAGACTTCCCGGGGAAAGGGAGGTTCTGAATGAGGAACTAATTTTTTGTCATTAAAGTACCATAGACAAAATTTGTAATTCAGGCAGGAACTTTCGAGGTCATTTTGAACAACTCTTTCTTGTCATGGATGAGGAAACTGAGGCTGAGAGAGGTAACATAACTGGTCATTACTGAGCCCTACTCTGATGTTCTTCATATCCCACTCTCCTTCTCCCACCTGGCCTCATTAAAAGTCCACAGCTGAGTCAAAAATAGAACTTCAGGGCCCTGCCTGCTAGCCAGCAGCTCTCATGCATTACATAGAACATGCTTCAGAATGTGAGGACAGAGATAAGAAAGAGAATGTCAGTTCCAGTGGTAACATACCACCCCTTCCCTGGATTTATTTAGTCCTGAAAACATTTTTAAGTGTGATCATCCCCTACCCCCCTTTTTAAAAAAAATTTCTCTTCTAGTTTCAATAAGTTGCCTTTCATCTAAAGGGAAAGGAGGGACCAAATATCCAGAATATTCATTCCTCTAAGGCCGTGAACTTTTCCTTCCCCTCTGTTCCTATTCTGGGAGTCACTACTTTGTTTTTCTTCAGTTTTTTTTTTTTTTTTTTTTTTAACTTGGAAAAGTCTATCCTTTTAAAGTTGACCCTTCTGCTACAGGGCAAACACTTTTCTGTTATGCACTAGAGATTCAGTCTGACCTCCCAGAAATGCTTAAGAGAGGAGTCATAAATTGAAATGTTTTCAGAAAAGGAGTTTTCTCATTACAGGCTCTCCAACAGGCCCCTTCTGAATACTGACACGGGTTGGTACCAGAGGCCCATTCCCTTTTTGAAAGTTAAAGCTACATAACAACCTAATTATCCTCCTCCAGTCTCATTGCACCAGGGCTATACTCTGTATGTAGAGAGCAAAGAGACAGCTCCTTGCCTTGTGAGAAATTTGTCTTCATAACCAACTCCTACTCCAAAAAAGTAGGAAATAGAATCCAAAAGATAGTAGTCATGAAAGATTCTAGAAAGCGAATCCATGTTTTAACTGCTTCACTACTAAGCTTTACTATCTTTCCTAATGATTAGCAGGATAAAAAATAGAGAATAGGGTGATTAAACTTCTTTTCTTCTTGACTTTCATCTTCCATGTTTGGTCATCATTGCTCCTGTCATTTAACCATATCAAGTATCTCCATCTCAGGGTCACCAAGAACCTTTGGTTGCCTGGAGGCAACAATTATTATTCACATTTTACAGATGGATAAGCATCTTAGAAAGACAACATGCTTTGACTTACCTAAAGGAGTCTCTGAGAGAGTGGGGATGAATGTTCCCACAGTTTTTTTTAGACAGCCTTGACTTCAGAGTAAATAAATTAGGTTTGCTCTACGCAGCCTACCCAAATGCTTCTGCAGGTTCAATTCTGTGACCATGGATAATTCCCCCAATAAGATGTTTTCAATGCCTAGTTCATTTACTTTGCTTTTTAAAATTTGTATTAAAATCAACCAAATTCCAGACAATTAAGTCATACTGCCTTGGTCGGTCTAAATATCACAATCATCAAAAAGGAGAGAGAAAATACCCCAGTTTTTAGAATTTCCTCTTAAGATGAGCATAGAGAAAATTCACTTATCTGTTTCCTGACCAATTAGGTCAACTGGGCAGGAAATCACCTTTTCTGAAAAGCCAGTAAGCAGATTCCTCCTATCTTAAATTTCTCATAAATAACAGTAACAGTCATTTATACCAGCCTTCTCATAGGAATGCTAGAAAGTCAACAGACGTAAGAGTCCACTAAGCTTTCTGGTTGAAAATAAGGGTACACATTTATAATAGCTTCTCCATCTCCCTATCTCAAGTGACCCAACCTCCATAATCACTTCCAATTGTTTTCCTACATTAAAGGCCCTTGTAAGTGAAGTATCTTCCCAGTCCTGATCAGATTTTAAGCCTCTGACAAGGGAGGGTCAGTTCCAGGCCACCTGATTTGCGTGAATCCAGCCACAGGGCCAATTGAGCAAGGTTAAATAATTTGCAGAGCCAGGACATGTGCTATCTTTCTGGAAACCTCTTGCCCTAGGTTATCAAAGTACATCAGAACAGAGGAAGCTGAGTGTGAAGCCCTAGTGACATTCAGAGTTCAGATGAGTGATAAGATGTTCACAACATACCTCTGCCAGTGTCATCCAAAGAGATGGGCCTTTGAGCTCTCCAAGCCCTCCCTAGGGCCCCCATTGACTTAGCACAATAACAGGATATTTGACTTAAGAGATATAATGAGCCTGGATAAGGCAATTAGGAGTAGTGGTTAAGATTTAACCAGCCATATGACCTTGAAGGAGTGACTTAACTCTTAGACCCTCAGATAATGTTAATAGGAATAACATTATGTATCTCACAGGGTTGCTGTGAAGATCAAAAAAGATGTAAGATATGAAACTCAAACAGTATGTAAGCCCCTGATAAAAAGACTTTCACAGTGCCCAGTGTATAGTACTTTTAAAAACATTGTCTTTAGCATCATTAACTTTCAAGGCCTTGCTGCTGTTACTCTTACAGTGGCATGATATTTGTAAGGACTCCTGGAGATACATCTCAATCTTACTCAGTTTTCATTGGAAATGCTTCTATGGTCATTTGCACTCATGGCCCGTAGTTGGGACCTGAGTTAACCTGTTGAGGAGGCAAGAATATTGTACTTTTTATGCTGCTTTAATTGGTTTAGTGTCATGGAGTTCTTTAAATACTTGCTACTGGCCCAAATGCAGCTCTGACCACTGAAAACATCCCGTGTCTTCCTTTAGACCCGGGAATCTCCTCCAGTTTATCTAAAAAAAGAGTGCCTAACCAATTAGCAACTCCCAATTATTCACATGTAGCTTTTTCTTGGCAAACTTTAAAGCGTATCCTCTCATTATCCTATCCTTTAACAGACATTGTAAGCAACTTGATTCTAGAGTTTGCTTGTAAAAGGTAAATCTGATAATCTTAACTTAAGCAAGATAGGATTAATAATTTAATGCACTGCTATAACAAGTATATAAGATGGCTCAAAGTTTAGTGAAATAACCTATTAGTGATTTAATCACTCTTTAAGTATCCTCTGGGTCTCACATTTTGCATTCAGTCAGACATGCTGGTATAAATTAGAAATACATCTAACCCTTTTAAAATATATACTAAGGGTGATAAGAAAAGCACACAAATATTATACCATGATAGAATGTGCCCAATTCAAAGAGTGAAGTAAAGTATTATGGAAGTTTAGAGGAGGAAGATATTATTTCTCTAACAATAAGAGAAGTCAGCACGTGGACTGTGGCATTGCAGGCAGGGTAGGTCTTGGACATGTGGATGTAGGAGCATTCCAGACAAAGAAGGGAATTGGGGTGATTAAATTGGAGCAAAGGCTATGTGAAGTGGAGTGAAAAGAAGCACAAAAGGCAGGTTGAGCACAGGGTGAAGGCCCTTGAATGTCCATCTTAGGAACTTAAAATTTTCTTTGAAGTCATTTGGGAGCCATTGAAAGTTTTTTAGCATGTTGGTTTTAAGTGGCACAGTAGTGTGCTTATGCATGCTTGAAAACATCTTCAATTGGGGGAATTATCCATGGTCATCAGGGAGGAAAATAGAGGATGGTCTTCAGTATGGAGAAGCTGACAGCAGCAAGAACATCAGGTAGAAATCTAACCTGGTCATTCTTAGGTAGAAACTAATGTGGGTCCAAGATTGGAGTAGGAGAGATGGAAGGTAGGAGGAGGATGTAAGTGAAATAAATCAGATAAATCAATAGGACTTCACAGAAGGTCATAGTGAACCATTCAGTGATAGACCTTAGAGAGATGAGGCCAGAGAGAAGGAGGCAAATGATGAAATGCCCAGAATACATTGTACAGGAGTAGACATTTTATCCTCAGGCATAGAGCATTACTGAGGACTTTAAATAAGGGAGTGGGACAGATCAAATGTGAACATTATTGAAGTAAAAAGCATAGGAGAAAAAGAAACATAAAAATTAAACTGAAGTTTCAAACCAGGTAATTGGAAGACTGAAGAAGAGAACAGAAAAGGAAGAGTACATTTATATTGGAAGTTATGAGCTTGCTTTGAAGATATTGAAATGACAGTCTAAAATTCATATGTCCAACTTGCAGTTCTTGTGGTTGAAAATGGAGAACAGGTGCTGGGACAAGTCAGAGGTTGAAACAGATTCTTAGAAATCACCTGCACAGGGCTTGTCAACAGTGAGATTATGCTGTATGGAGCAGACATTGCTAGCTTGATGAGAACAAGACTATCTGGCTCACAAGTATGTTTGTGTGTTCTTAAAAACTCAAAAATTTTAAGATTAAGCTAACATTTTAAAAATCAGGAAATTTTACATAAAATATTGTTTTCTGGCTTCTCTTTTAAAAACATCAAAAGGTGTGGTTAATTATGAACTGCATTGCTACATGACAACAGAGGCTGCCCCTGGAGATCCTGGATGCATTCTCACCACAGTCCCCATTCCCATTCACCTCCCTGATATCCCTTGATGTCTATAGAGATAAAAAGTAGATTAATGGTTGCCTGGAGCTGGGGACAAAGGATGGGGTGCCCAGGACAGTGGTTAAAGGATGTGGGATTTCTTTTGGAGCTGATGAAATGTTCTGAAGTTGATTGTGGTGATTGTTGAATGATACTTTGAGTACAGTAAAAGCCAATGAACTGTACATTTCACATGGGTGAATTTTATGATGTGTGAATTATCTCACACATATAAAGCTACTTTTTAAAATGCAAATATAGTTGCTATTGCCCCTGAAGTGTTGATTTTCCTATAGCAGAAAAAAATTGTCTTTATCAAGAAGTGGAAAATGAAAGGTAGACTGTATATTTCAAAAAGAATAGAAGGGAGTACCTCTCTTAATGCTAATACAGACCTTTACATATTAATTGATCAACACCTGGGCTCTTTACTAATGTACATATATTACCTTTACCTTCTTAGCCACTGAAGGCATTTGGTATTAGGGGGAAAAATCTGGTCTCCCAAGCTTCCTGAGGTCCACCACAGCTAAGAAGAGAGGGAGAAAAAGACAGGGCAGGAAAAGAAGTAATCAACATGTAAAAGGAGAAGCAGAGAAGGCTGGTAGAGTGAATGCTCTATCAGCTGCTGACAAGAAGTCAAGGAGGATGGGGACAAAGAAGTCAGGAGGTCACAGTGAACCATTCAGTGATAGACCTTAGAGAGGGAGGCAAATGATGAAGTGCCCAGAATGCATTGTTCAGGAGTAGACATTTTATCCTCAGGCATAGAGCATTAATGAGGATTTTAAATAGGGGAATGGGACAGATCAAATGTGAACCTTATTTGTGTTCACATTAATTTATGCATGTTTTGAATAGTGTCCATGATGATCCAAGGCTACCCCTTATTCTTTCCTATAGTAAATTCTCCTTCAAGCTAAAATCTCCATTTGTTGAGAAATGTTATTGATTTCCATCTTAATTATACCTGGACCTGCTTGAACTAGGAAAGATATATGTGACTGGTATTATCTAACCCAGGGGTTCTCAACCTAGTACTGTTCTATTTGGGGCTGGATAATTCTTTGTCATGGGACTTCCCAGGATGTTTAATGGCTTCAACAGTCTCTACCCTATAGATGCCCGTAACACTCTCAATTAGACATTTCCAACAAAGTTGCCTCCAACTAATAGCCACTGAATGGCATTTATCCACTGTAGCATTTGGACCCAGACAATTAAGGCCATGTGCAATTGACAGACTACCCTGAAGGATATCTGGCTTGGAAAAAGGACCAATTCCTATTCCATACTGAGGGGTACATATCAAATGATGCAAGCAGGGGATAAAAATGAGACACTAAGGCCTAGTTTTGTTTTAGATATTTCAGTGGACTTCAGTCTCTCTGCCTTAGTCTCCTTGCTGAAAAGAAATGCTATCTGGAAGATATGAGGCAGGAGAAATGTGCAACATCCATGGCCCCAGGCCAGGATTCCTGCCACGGCCCAAGGGCCAAAGAGGGCAAGAGAGTTCAGAGGAGACCTCAGGATGCACCAGACATGATAGTGGAGGTTGGCTTCTCGTGGTAGGACTTGGAGAATTTCCCCTGTGGAAGAAGAAGATGGGAAAGAAGTGGAAATGGTTTTCTTCTTGTCATGTCAAGAGTAATCAGTGAAACTAGAGATGGAAGAGAGTCATTTAGTGCAAGTTGGAGTAAACGGGGAACTCAGATGAAGTTTACTTCAGATCCTCTCCCTAAAAGGAAAGTCTTAGAAGTTAAAAGCATGTTTCTCTTGGAATAGGGCTGTCTAAAATAGACTAGAAGTGAAATGTCAAGATCTTCCAGATTCCCCTTCTGGGTGTGTATATGTGTACAGTGGGTAGGAGGGCAAAGGAATTCTATGTGTATATGCTGCCATTTTTTTCTATTTGATAAGAAAAATTAAGTTAAGATTTTTATCAAGCTAAAAAAATTCTAACTATTAAATTAAGACTATTTCATACTGGCTCTTAATGCTTTTCTGCCATGAATGTTGGGGAGCTTGATTGATTATTAGCAATGGCTCCAAGCTGCTTTGCAATGCAACCTCATTGGCATATAACTGCTATTGTTTGGCCCAGTGGTTGTCACTTTCACAGAGGTTGAAGGAAACACATGCTGGTTTTTATTTTCAGTCTCAAGCTTCTTAACCCCGTCCTCCTGTTCTAATTTATTGACTTCTGTGGTTATGAACCAAGCCTCTGAGTACTATCTAAGCAACAAGTACTAATTGGACATTTTTTATGCAAAATACTATTTGAAGAAAGGGCATTCATAAGCATGGTTTTGCCATCTCATTTCAGGCTTTTCTGAATCCAGCTGTGTAATTGCCGCCCTAGGAAACACTTGGAGTCACAGTGTGAACACCAGGCTGATTCTCCAGTCCCTTGATTCAGAGAGAAGACAGGTGAGTTCTTTGTCAGTGTTATCTTCATTGTCAAGGTTAGAAAACAAGATGTACCGAGAAATCAGAGGATCTTCTGAAAGTGATGGCTACTTTGTCCATCCTGGGCCAACACTGGCAAGAGTGCATTGAGAAACCTTGCTTACTCATTGGTAGTTATAGTGAAGTGAGGGCAGTAGTCACATACTGGAAAACAATGTAAGAATAAATCACGGGAAGTTAGCATGTTCCCTGATATTTGCAATAACCAAGAACCACACCTCTAGATAATTTGTCTGTAAATTAAATATTGACTGTGTTTTTAGTGAGATTATCATATATGTGAGATGTGTGTGTGTGTGTGTATATGTATATATATATATATATATATATATATATATATATATAGAGAGAGAGAGAGAGAGAGAGAGAGAGAGAGAGAATGAGAGAGAGAGAGAGAGAAGAGAGAGAACTTTAGCCCAAATAGATCCTGCTAAGTGAATGAACTTTTCCCCAGATCCTGGTACTTTTACATTACTACATAAGCCTGTAGTGTAAAGTACTGAATGGTGCCAGAGAGACCTTGGAAAGGATAATGACTTCTCAGAGCTCCCTATTTACAGTTTCTATCCTGGCCTCAAGTAAGAATCCCCCACTTCCATCCAGAAAGCTATACTGTCTACCCCTTTTTCCATCTTCTCTCGTACTCCAGAGAAAGGAATACCATAGCCTGATGTTTTTCATAATCAGGAAATTCTTTTTCTAATGTCTTACCTTGACTTTATCCTGCTATGTCACCAGATTTAATCACAATCTCTTCTGTATGCAGAAAGAAAAAGGTTGTTTTGAATGGGGCAGAATTCAGAAGCCAGATTTGCCCAACTTGCTAAGTATATGGCAAATTCAGGTTATTAATTAAAGAGTATGAACTATTGCACTGGTGGTCCTTTCTGGACATGGGAGGTAGGGTGTTGTTGCCTTTACCTGCATTAGGTAAATTGGCTCTTTTTCAAGGAGACAGGAATTATGAAAAACAGACATGAGTCTTTGCCTGTTCCAGACATAACTTTATGAATGCCCTGGTTACAGAACAGAGGATTCTAGGTCTTCTTGGGATTGTGTAAATAACATTCCAGCTTGGTGACTAGGTCAGCCCTGTTCTGAGAAGATAGATGGACTTATTTCTGTTCAGGAAGCATTCTTATGTTCTCAGGCCCTGGCATGCTCATTACCTCAATGATACCTTTCCCCCAGTGATTCTGGTATCCTGGGCTCCATCACTTCTCTCCTAGTGGAACATACCCAAAAATATTCCTGGAGAACCTAATGACCTTTGGTTTGTACCCTAGGTAGTAAATCATGATAAATAAACTTTGTTTGCAGCTATCAGAGATATCACTAAGGACTGTCAAGTATTTCTAAATTGCATTAGAGGAAGCAAAATTCCTTGTGAATCAGTGTTGATTCATTCATTTTCATGAATTTTTTACCCACTTCTTAAAAGCCTATAGTTTATGCCTGTGGGTTTGTTTGTTTATTTTTTCCTCCAAATCTGTTTTAGATTTTATTTGGCATTCTTTCTGTAATACACCCTGAATTTGTGATTTGATCTCTTATATACAGTATCATGAATTCGAGGCTCCTAGACCCTAGTTTTACTAATTCCAGTTAGAATTTTCAAGTAGATAAAGAAGTTAGAGCCACATTTGTCGTTTCCTTATAATAACTAAAAAATCCAGTCCTTTACATTTTGTCAGTGTCAACAGGAAGTGGCTGGGAGGACAAATGCTATTATTTTGCATTTCTTTGGTAATGGGAGGATTTAGTTGGCTCTTTGCTCTTGGTTGATAAGGTCAAATGCAGGCCACTGGTCACAAGAAGAACTAGGGGCAAAGTGTGGCTGGATCAGTGACAGTCTATCAACTCATATCCTATTAGATGGGTCAGTGATGTTATCTTAATCTATGAAGGACAACTTGTACTATCATTACTAATCAATCAGAGGCAGACTTAAATGCCTTTGAATCATATTTTCAAACAATAATTAACAATTAATGTTAAATATTACCAGTGTAAAAATGACCAAAACAAGCAAAAGGACATACATTTAATTACACTATAGAAATAAGCATGCTTTGGGGAATGAGTTGTTCAATTTGTGACCCAATAACTAGAATGAAATTTGATGTAAAAAACATGTCTCTGCCTGATGGCCTTATCTTGCCTCAGCAGAGGGCAGGCTTAGTGATTCCGTGAGGCTTTCCTGTGGTCTTACTTCATGACCAAGTACTGAAGCTATGTGAAGATAAGCTTTTTCAGTGATATGTACACAAACAATACTTTAAAGCCAGGCTTTCAGGTAATAACACCAAAAAATATTTTCTTATGATTCTACTTACTTGGAAAGTGTGCCTGGTCATTATAGGACAGTCATACCTGTGGGACACCAGCACCTTGGAGAAGATATCAAGTATAATTTTCTGTTTGTTGGAGTTTTTTTAGTCCACAAGTAGAAGCTGCTACACCAAGGGATCAAGGTTATGGAATAAGGATTATATTTCATCCCGTTTCTATGACATTGAGCTCTACACCAGGGCTCTTCAGTGTGAGGCTTAGTCTGGGATCACAGGGCCTGGAAGGAGGTCAGGTCAAGCTGAACAATCTTCAATCTGATTAACCCAAGAGCTGAATTGAAGGGAAGGAGTCCTCCTGGCTGATTTTTTTCTTTACACCCTGGAAACTGTGTAAAATTATATAACTAAAAAAGAAGTCTCCTTATCAGGTCACAAGCCAAGTTAATTCTCTTGTTTATCTGCTTCAGTATTTGGGAAAACCCTCTTGAGAAACTGGGAAGCATTTTCTTTTGGATTAATTTAGCCTTTTTTTCCATTGGACTTTCATTTACCATTGTCCTACTCTGCTTCAATCCTGCTCCACCCTTTTTGCAACATTTTTATTCTTATCAGATAAGACATGTCCTTAGAGTAGCATTAAAGTGACCTCTACTAGTTTTGTTGTTGTTGCAATTGTTTTAAATAATCAAAAATATATCTGGATCCATGATGTACATGGCATGGGGATGCCAGGAAGGAGAAGACACAGTTCTGGCCCTCAAATTGCTTCCAGCGTAGGGACGAAGATGATACATATATACAGACTCGTGAACAACCAAATACAGTACAGGAGTTAAAGAACTTAAGGAATATTGAAATATAGTCACAAGGAAGCATTTTATTTTTTATCTAATGAATGGTTAAAAAAAGTACATACTTTGAATCCTAAGGAAGGTGAAACTATCAAAGATACCTTGAGTCTTTCTAGAAGGTGGGACCTGAGTATCACCTTAAACCAAGGGAATCTCAAACCTCACTGCATTTCAGACTCATCACAGAAGCATTTATAAAATACTAATACCTGGCCACCACCCTGACCAATGAAATTTAAATTTCTGCCAGGGATGGGGTAGGAGCCCATGCATCAATGTTCATTTTATTTATAAGGCTAGCCTAAGTGATTGCAATGTGCAGCCAAGGTTGAGAACCCCTGCCTTAAGTAATAGATGCCCGTAGTTCGTCAGAAAGGGGACATGCTGGGCAGGTGAATAGCCAAAAGAAAATTAGGAAAGTGGACACATCCTCAGGTGGCACAGGCTGGGTTTTACCTTGTAACCAGAGCAAAGGGTTCGAGCACTCATTCACTTGATAAAACTTTATTTAATCCTTTCTTGTCTGCTAGTTCTTGTATAAGATGCTAGAGAATCAAAGGACAAAGAAAGGTAGTTGATAACCTCTGGCTGTTCACAATCTACTTGGGGAAACATAAGCATGTGAACAGTATATGCTCTAAGAGTATCAAGAATTAAGCATAGAGGAGGTAGAGGGCCCTACTATTAAAGAAGGTTCTGGAGTGTTGAAAGAGGCAGCAGCATGGAAAGTGGATTGGCCAAGGCTTGCATTTGGGAAGCTCTCATTGAGCTAGGTACCTTGTGATGAGGGAGGGACTGGGAAAAGCTTATACTTGAAAGAATGATGCAAAACCCTGATGAAATATTCATAATATTTCTCATCAAAATCTCATGAAGTCTGTTCCTACAAACCACATAAGGGATTATATAAATTTTGAAGTACCCTAGAAGGAATAATGAAATAAATTAATCCTGACTAAGCCTCACACCCTCTTGATGAAATAAATATTATAACTCTCCTATTTCAACAAATTGGAAAGAGTTGACTTTTTCATATAGGAGGTTTATTTAAGTGGGTTTTATAATAATATTTTCATCTTCTATTTAGAAGGCACCCTGAAGCTAAAGAACGCTTGGGGGAAATCTGAGCTGTTGAAAGAAGTAGATACACCAGTAAATTACTGATAGGACCAAGATTCTTCCTCCATCTCTTGATCCTTACTTGTATCCATGGGCTTTTGTTAAACTCTCAGGTTGTTTTGCATCTTGGAAATATTCAGTTTTTATTTTCTGGTGCTTTGATCCTCTTGGTGTCCATTTGGTATTTTCAAAGACTCAAACACCATCACTATGGATACTTTCCTGACACCCAGTGTTAATCAGCCCCTCTTCCTCAAGTTGCACCTGGTACTTGTCTTTATTCTTAAACATTTAAACCCTGAATTATGAGCCCCTTCAGGTCTATGACTGAATTTTTATTCGTGTACCCTCAGAAGTAAGGATAATGCTTAACACTTATATATTTGATATGCTTATTTGACAGAGAAAAAGAAAGAAATTCCTTGTATCTATATGTAAACCCAGTCTACTTTTCTTTCTTTATGTGTTGGAGGGGTGGTATTGAGGATTGAACTCTGGGGCACTCTACCACTGAGCTATATTCCCAGCTCCTCTTATGTTTTTTATTTTATAGTTGTAGATGGACAGCATATCTTTATTTGTTTAGTTCTTTATGCAGTGCTAAGGATTGAACCCAGTGCCTCACACATGCTAGGCAAGCGCTCTGCCATGGGGCTACAGCCCCAGCTTCTCTTTTATTTTTTTATTTTGAGATAGGGGCTTGGTAACTTGCTCAGGCTCATCTTAAATTTGTGATCCTTCAGCTTCCAGAGTTACTAGGATTACAGGTGTGTAGTCTTTTACACGCCTGACTGTTAACCCACCCTTGAGGAAGGACACATTGCTGATTTAGAATCAACTCTTACCCATAGGAATTGAGTTTTACAGTCTAATCTTCCCTGTAATGCATTAGTAATTGTCAGTAAAAAAGTTTAGCATAAAATCTTGACAATTACAAGCAGATATCTGTATAGAAATAGCATAAGAATACTGAATATAAGAATACGTTTATGCAGAACCAGTCTGCTGGGGGATATGAGTGAATGGGAACCAGATTTTTTCACAAGAATCCTTTTCACAGGAATTCCTTTGTGTAAATGAGCCAGGGTCCTAAATATAGACTGAAGCCTAGGAGGGAGGGTTTCTGCATCCACTTTCAAAAATAGATGGCATGTGGACTTTGGCAGACAGGGCAGAAATCTTTGTTGCGATCTTCTAGAAGTCTTAACTTCCCCTTTCTGTGGTTGGGAAGGCTTAATGAATGACAGAATAATCAAAGAAAAAATGATTAAAATTTTCTCCCAGGTAAGCTGAAACGTAGATTTGGAGTGGAATACCAGGCTTATACCCGTGTTCACCCAAAGAGAGACACCACAGATGATGTTTCACCTGATATAAGCCACCCTGTATGTCTCCTTACTCCCAGGTTTCTCTAAAGAGGGATCAGGCTTAGTTGCCCTAACTCAGATATGAATCCCTTTTCCTAAGCAGAATGATTCCAAATTAACATGTACTCTTGTTTTCTCCTCCAGCTCATCTGCTGTTTTTAGTCAGGGAGACTTCTGTGTGGGTGTATGTGCACGCTCATGTGTGTGTGTGTGTGTGTGTTTGTGAGAGAGAGAGAGAGAGAGAGAAAGAGAGAGCGCACACCTGGATTCAGCCAAAGGTGAGTTTGGCTGTGTTGCAGAGATAGAAGAAAATCCTTTTTAAGAAGAAATATCTGCAGAAATAGCAAAGGGAACATAGAATCCCAGCCAAGTAAATTGCCTTGGGTATAAATATTTCTTCTTTTTCCAGATCTGCTTAAGTGCAGAATCAAAGCCTCTGCCACTCTCTTCCATCAGAAGTGTTCTAACAGGTGTTGAACAGATTGGGAAAAAGGTGATTTTGAAAGGATTCTTTTCTCAGGTCACCAGGCAAATGTATTGAAATCTGAGGAAATCCCACCAGACAAGCATGTAGCAACCACAAATGAATGCAGTGAGTTGGTAACTCAGCAGAGCATAAGATGGGCTGCATCAGAAAAGGAACAACACTCCTGTTTCTATCTCTACATTTGAGACAAGAATATCTATATCTTTCCTACCACCTACAAATGAATTCAATGGGGCTCCCTTTTTAAAAAGTCCATGTGCCCATGAAATCATCATCTCTGAATGGGCTTCAGTAAAATTCAGTAAACAAACAGATCATTTTTAAAAAAACTTTTTTGCAGTACTGGGAATTGAACTCAAGGCCTCATGAATACAAGGCAAATGCCCTACCACTGAGCTACATCCCTAGCCCAAGAGAGCTATTTCTTAAGAAAGGTGTTTTTGAAAATACATAGGTACAATTGCTCCCTTGCCTCAGCTGGGGGTCTCTCTTCTGATGCTTCAACTGTGATAGAATATGTTCCTTCACCAGAGAGGAATCAGTCTTTATTAGGAGAGTTTGATACCTTGGGGACCAAGAAAAGTTTAAATAAAAATAAAAGCAAAATATTTTTGTTGAAGGGTTATAAAATTAATGGTTACCAGGCTGGGGATATAGCGCAGTTGGTAGAGTGATTGCCTTGCATGCACAAGGTACTGGGTTCAATCCCCAGGACCACACACACAAAAAAGTTGCCTCCATTTCAAAAAGGGAAAAAAATAGACACTTTAACATCAAAAGGCAGGACAGATGGATCTGTGAATAAAGAACATATGGTTTAATGTATTTAAAGTGAATATGTTTACTTTTATGACAGACTTATTACATGTCCTTATTTCTGTCCTTAAGGATCATGATCTCTGACCATCAGGGATCAAATGGCAGGTCTACTCACAAGTGTTTGAAAAGTGATTTCCCCTGAAATGAGCCACTCATTTCACCATCTTAGTCATTCTCTTCCAGCTCTGATTAATTTTATTTTTACATACTGTTGGTTCTAAATCTCCTTATGCTATGATCCTCCCAGCTCTAACTTGCTAAGTAAACTAGGCCAAATACGTGCATGAGAGATTTTTAGAGAAATCTGAGCTGTTGATAGAAGTAGAAGAGACACAGGGCTTTGGAACAAAATGGAGGACTCTATTTGTCTGGCTAAGAAATAAAAATGTTTGCAGTGGGAAACAGCTACAAGATCTCTTGAACAAGGCAGTGACCTGAGAGTCAAGGACAATGAAAAGTATTTGGCTCATTTGGGAATGACAGTTGGACAGGATGCTGTATTTTAGCCTTGATTCTTTAGCTATGAGTGGAAAGAAAATGGGGCAAGTTGTTGATTGGGAAAGTAAAAAGTGAAGAAGGGTTCAATAACTGCATAAACTATGGACCGACTTTTAAACAAATCAGCACTTTCACTACAATAAGAACATTTAGAATAACAGTATCCCATTTGAGATACCTCCTAGTGATCTCCTAACCCAGGGACTCTTATCTAAAGAGATCCCCGGTCCTGTCTCCAATGATGAATTCAGTAAGAGTGCGGCCAAGCCCAGAATCTGCAGTTTTTAGCACTTAGGGTGATTCTCATGTGGATGGTTGGTCCTTAGTCCTGTAATCTATTCTAACCCCTTCATTTTACAGATGGGGGTAAACAGTTGGGGTTAAATTATCTACTCAGGATCAGACAGTAAGTAGAAAAAATGGAATTGGAATTCAGTTCTCCCAGTTCCTAACCTGTTGCTATTTTCACTTTATCTGATGATAGTAGGAGCAATAGTAGGAAGACTCTGGGCAAAAAAAAGTCTCCAAACCCAACCAAATTATTGGGTTTGCAGGTGATGTGATTTTTATATCCCCTAAGACTTTCAATAGCTCACAAAAAAGATTCTGCAGAAATCTGCAGAAATTTTTTTTTTTTAAAAAAAGTCCTATCTCACCCCAATTGCTATGTATTTCAAGATAAAAGTCAACTTAAAATTCTTGAGTCCATTCATGTGACTAAGTGACTGTTTTCCAGGTTGAATTCACAATGAGCATAAACTTCCCAATCAAGTGACTTTTCTTATAGACAACATGGCTGCCGGTCTCCTACAAATGTCATTTGAGTTCATGGAGTTACACCCTTAAACCCTGAGATTCCAATTGCCCATTTTAATAGGCTCAAGATATGCCATGATTCAGGAGAACCAGAGTTTTCTGGCCTTTTGTTTGTCTGATCTTCTTAGCATGGGAGAAACTTTGTGGTAATCACATTTTTGAGTCTCTGCATCTTTATTTGAAAAGGCAGAGCAAGACAGAGGAAAGGAGACAGGAGGCCACTTGTGTGCGACCCATTTCCTACTATCTCAGTGTCCATTGGTTAGTAGTGAAGAATATTTCCTGATACCAGTACTCCAGGCAATACAAATTTAGAGCCTTCTTTATTTTCTGGGGATGGAATGGAATTAGCCTTTATTAAGTGCTTACAGGGTGGCAGGTGAGACTTTCACAGGTATTGTTTCCGTTAATCCTTACAACACCCTTCCCAGACACCTTATCTTTATTTTTACAGATAGAGAAACCGGGCTGAAAGATTAAAAAAAAGAAAGAAAAAAAAAAAAACTTGTTGTCAATAGTAGTATCAAGGTTTGCATTTAAGTTAGTATAGCTTCAGAGCCCAAGTTCTTTTTGCCATATACCATGTTCTCTAAGATGTAATGGGATTTTGTTTTTGTTCTTTTAATCTTTTTAAAAATAAAATGAGGTGCTAGAAAATGAAGTCTTAACGATTCTTTTGGCTTGATGGATGGTCCTTACTATCTTTCTCTCTGCCTTCTCCCCAAAGATGACTAGATCTAGAATGTCATTTAGCTTACCTGCAAAGCTTACTAAATTACATATGAAAATGACATTCCCTACTGCAGGACAGGGACATGAAAGGAAGGAGACAATGAGCTGCTGCTTGTTTTTTCTTTGGTTCTTGGCTTTGTTTGACTTGGAAATACTCCTGTCATGTGACTGTGATCCAGAAATGCTCTTTGCTCTGTCTGTGTATGTGATTTGGTCACACATGGGGCCAAGGTAGGTCTGGCTTAGAGCACTGTGTTCTGGCTGTTGTTCTTGGGAAAGAATCCTGATGGTAAGGCAGTGCACAGCCTAGGACTGTGGTCTCTGCTTCTCTCCTGAGGGTGCTATGGCTGGGGGGTGCACAGCACAGTACAATACTGGTTTGCATTTCTAGTCCTTTCTCAAGATCATTGATGGGCAATGGGTAGAGTTGTGGGGCTTCAGGCCCTTCTAGCATCTTAATAGCTTATGAAGTTAGGGGCAGGGGACAGGGATGCAGACAAAGAATGGAAGTGTGAAAGAAAATGAATCAAATAAAAGCGTTCAATTTGAATTTGTGTAAGATCTATTATGTACCATGACATTTTATGATATGTTTTATATTGTCCAATGCATGATTGATTGTCAAATGCAATAGAAGTCATTGGGCTTTCCTGATTTCTCCTGGTCTAAATAATCTGAAGTTTTCACGTCCCATAGAGTTGACTTACTCCTTCTCCCCATTAACCTTCCTCCTACCCTTTTGCCTAGCTCCCTGTCCCCAGTGGTTCCTGGCAACTGCCTTCAAGTTAAAATGCTTGAAACAGAGGTTTTTCCACTTAGGGTCTTTTTCTAGAAGTTTCCCTTCTTGGCTTGGCAGAATGTTAGAGTTCTGGCATCTTGGACAAAGACCATGTGTGCTTTTGAGTCTTGGACTCCTGTTTTATTGTTACCTAAGGGACTATGATTTTGAGAACACCTTTGGAGAGCCAAGCTGCAGTGGTTGTACCCCACTGCTTATTTTCTCAACCCTCCTTTCAAAGTTGGCAATGAGAGATTGAGCTGGGATTATGATCCACACACACTCACCAAATTCTTCTCAGAGTGTCAAACTTCCAGAAAGAAACACATCTTTACAAACTAGAAACTTATAATCAAGGCGCCTGGTGTATCTGAGAATTGGGAACAATCCACCCAAAGCCCCCACAGCCCTGGCCCTCTGGTTGCTTTTCTTTGTCTACCAAACATTTATTGAGAGTTTCCTTTGTGCCAATTACTCTGCCAAGTACTTTATGGGCACTTTCTTGTTCAAGCCTCACAACAACTCTATGAGGTAGGTATTAATAGGTATGCTTTATAGATGACTACATTGAAGTTTATAGAGCTTTACATTTTTGCTCTAAATCACATGACTTTTAAGGTAGCAAAGGCAGAATTTCCTTCTCCTTTGCCCCCATCCCCACCCCAGTCACATACATACACTCCCTATTCAACATTCCTGGGTTCTTAACTTTGATCTGACAAGAGTCCCATCTTAATATAAGGTTATTTATGCATGTGACTTGGAGATAATTTCTTCTTTTAAACTATGGGGTGGTAGGCTCCTAATATTAGGTAGAATGCTTCCTTCAACGAGTGGAATGCCCTGTTGTTCTGAGAACTGTTTCAATCTCTGTTAAATAATCATTAGTTATAACTATAACTGTGTAGCTCTGTATGGCAACAGAACCTTCTCAAGAAAGAATGGGCTCCACAGAACTTGATCCCCCGACTCTTGCCATTCAGCTAGACATCCTGGCCCTTCCTCCCTCAGCTTCCAAGCTCTGGCCTTTCTAGTCAATGTCTTTTCATGTAATGGGTTTGGTTTCAGTGTTCTCCCATTTACTGTCAAAGAAGAGAGAATCTATGGAGTCTTGCTCACAGTGTGGCAGACCTACGCTTGTCTGTCCAGGTCTCCTCCAGTGAAAAGCAGCAGGGCCTGGGAAGTATCATGGTGTACCCCAGAGATATATCCCTTCCTTTGTGAATGATAGAGAATGACATATTAATAATATCTATGCCTTTACTTTTTCCTTGCCAATTCACTTTCCCACATAGCAACAAATATTGGAGTTTTCCTCTAAATCTTTTCTGAATTCTCTGTTCTCTGAAAGTACTACTCCAGTGCCCTAGTGAAGACTCAGTCAATGTCTAGTGAAATGGGAAAACTTCTGATAGTTCCATGTTCTTTTACTGGTTCTTCCTTAAAACAGAAAGGTTTATCAGGGTCAACATGGCCCCTAACCCTTCAACAGCTGTGCTTATGCCAAACTGTTCTCTCATATTTGTAGCTATTTATACAGTGTTTTTTCCAGACATACTGTCCTATATTGACCTGCGTTGGAATGTTAGGTTCTTCCTTTGATCTCTATTTTCTACTTGTGCCCCATTCTGGCACTGGTCTTGCCTTTTTATACCAACCCCCCATCCCTGCACCCCATCCCCCACCCCCAGCGACTGGCTCTGCTAAGGATCTGTCAGCATTTGATCCCACTGATTTGAGAAGGTCAGTCCTTTTCAGGAGCTGCCTATAATATTAGTTTGAATTAAAATGCAGTCTCTATGACCCCACTGCTTAAGGGATCTTTCTACATGTTGTGATGGTTCAAAGGCAATTATTTTCCAAGAAAACTCAGAGAGATAAGTTGAATGAGGGACTGCCATGGCATCTTTGAAGGCTTGGTCACTTTTTCATCTCCTAAAATCTAATATTTTCCCTCAGTTAAGAAAAAGTTTATGTTATAGTTTGAATGTGTCCCCCCCAAAGCATGTGTTCAAAACTTAGTGGCCATTGTGACAGGGTTAACAGATGGGACCTTTAGGAGGTAGTTAGAGATGAGGGCTCTGCCCTCATAAATGAATTAGTGCTGTTAGGGTGGGAGTGGGTTCCTTGTAAAGATGAGTTTCTCTCCCTCCCTCTCTTTGTCCTTCCACCACATGATGACATGAGGAAGACCTTTGCCAAACAGAGGCCCCTCAACCTTGGCCTTGCCAGCCTGCAGAGCTATGAGAAATAAACTTATATTCATTATAAATTGCCCAGTGTGTGGCACTCTGTTACAGAAGCACAAAACAGACTAAGGCAGTACACATTACAGCTTGAAATCTTTAGGAACAAGTCTTGTACAAATGGTAATTATAATACTGCCTTTGTCTGTGCTGAAACCAAGACACGAGTCCTCTTCTAATTCTTTGGTCTTCATTCAGACAAAACCATTAAGTGTTCTTTGTGTTGGACACCACTCTTCTCCCATCCCTCCTTTCTCCCTGCCCCCACCTTTTAAATCTTTTTCAGGTAGATAATATGTGCTAAATATTGGGAAATATGAAGTCAAATGAAGCCCATCCTCCTGTCCTAAATTACCATACTATTACAGGAGAATACCTAGGAGACAGAAGCAGACATATAAATAAATACAAGAAGGTATTGAGGGAACTGTAGAGAATACAGTGTGGGCATCAATATTGGGCTGCTTAAATTCCTAGTAGTGAAGGGATAGTTAGAGAAGGATTCAGAGGAAGGGGTGAGAACTAGACAAAACTTAAAAGGCAATTTGGTATTGCTAGGTAGATTGGGCCTGGGGAAACCATGAGTAGAGGCCCTGAGATGGGAACTGCCAAGGGTAGCTACATTGAAGGTCGTGTCTATGCAACATCTGGATGGGGAGAGAGTGGGGCCTGTCATTTAAGCAAGGAAAAGAAGGGTATACCAGATTTGATTGCAGAGGTTCTCAGAAGCCCCAGTCATGGCAATAACATCCGATTTGCACTTTCAAGGCTCTCCTGTACAAGTTTGCCATCTGGATTTAGAGGGATTAGAAATAGGATCCATGGGAATGAGGGCCTAAGGGGACAGTGACCATGGAGGTAGAGAGGAAGGAAGAGATATGAGATGGCAAGGAAGCAGGATTAATAGCCCTTAAGAGAGAGAAGAAGGAAGGGGATGGTTCTGATGCAGTAGGTGAGTAGATGAGGTCATTGCCCACTGAAATGGGCTGGTACAAGAGAAAGAGCAGACCCAGGAGGGGAGGCAACAGCTGACTCTGCTTGACACACGTGTTTCCCTGATTATATAGCATAGTATGGTTACTTTCATTCTTCCACTCTGAATTAAATGACTGCCATCAGGAATTAGTTTGGAGATCCAAAATGATTTCTCATAATTTACACAGAATCATGAGTGAAAATTGTCTTCCCCCTGACTCCTACCACTGTTTCCAGCCCATTTTTCCTTTCTTCCTTTTTCACCCTCAATACTGTTTCTTTCAGAACCCTGGTTTCTGTACAGAGACAGTGTTATCAGAACATGTGAAAAATGAAAAGTTTGGAGATGCCTGCTATGGAAAGGGAAGAGTACAAACTATTTGTGGTAAAACCCTTTAACTCAGGGAGGAGAGGGCCCTATTGATAGCCATGTCTCCCTCCCACTGAATTTTGGCAAATTTAAAATCCAAGGCTGTGGCATCAGTAGCTAATTTGGAGAACCAATAGTTTAGACTTAAATATTTTCTGAAAGATACCCATCTGCAAATTGAGAATCAATCAGTAATTCCTGCTTTGTGGGTCATGCCAAGTCAATGGCTTATTTGTTCTTAGATCCACGCCCCTGTCCTTCCCTGGTCTGCTTGGTACCACAGGGAACTGACTCCTATATTTCCCAAGCTACCTTTCCATTGATTCTGGTTCATTTTGATCCCTGGGGGAAGGATGAAGGGAAGAAATATGAGAGAAGCCATGTATTTCTGTCCCTTCTCCACTCCTGCCTTTCGGTGGTGTCTTAGGCAGTGATTCTAGTTCCTCCTCCATGATCCCTTAGTTGTCCCAGGTCTAGTTGGGCAGCATCAGCCTCTGAGCTCCAGCAGTAGCACGTCTTTCTTGATTGTGGATGATAGTAGCTTCTTGTTGCCGAACTCTGGGTTGTCTTGCTGTCTTCTATTTTCCTTTCAGCTCTTCCAACATATTTGTGACTAGTTCCCCAAATTAAATTCTCTCTTGAACTGCCTGGGATGAATCCTGTTTTTTCTGATAGACCTTGACAAGTATGGGTCTTACATAAGCTCTCTGGCACGTGGCTAATATAGGAACCCAAATCTGTTCTTCCTTAGCCCTGTTCCCCAGAGGACTCATCTATGTACCATAGTTCCCCAGCCCTGTGAGTTGGGATTCTGGGCTGGGCTATCTTGGAGGGCAAACATTTTGCACAGTGCTTCCTGCATGGCATGAGAAAAGGAGCTCTTTTGGCTCAGTCTCCTTCCTGTAGGATTTTCCAAAACTTTCCAGATGTATCTAAGCTCAGGAAGCATTTTAATGGCTGGAAATAATGTCTCGTGGGGACTGGGAGTTGAGACCAAAAGGACCTCCTCTACAAGAGGTGCATTGAAATGTTCCAGGATCTGTGTGTACATATCCAAACTGCTCTTCCCTTGTGGAAAGAATAGCAGGCTCCCATCCTTTAATGAGTTCGTGTCATAGTAGAGGCGTGATGACATAGCACAGAAGAACAGCTCTAAAGAATTCTCTCCAGGAAGGAAAGGATTGTTAAGTATTTAGTGATGCAGTTGGATTCTAATTTAGATGCCATCTCAGTTTCTATAAGGAGACTTCTATAAACTCCCTTCTTTGGGCCCCATTTGGATAATAATAATGGTTGCAAGATTAAACTTAATCTTGTAGGGCCACTGTTACTGACTTAATGAATTGTAGTTTTCTGAGATTGTTATGAGGACAGACAACATCCGGCTGCAGAATACATTATTGGTTTTCTTCAAGCAGGTCATGGCTTTCACTGCCATGTCTCTCACTTCAAAGCCCACTTTCAGAAGGGATTCTGGGCAGGGTGCAGTGGTGCATGCCTGTAATCCCAGTGCCTCAGGAGGCTGATGCAGGAGGATTGCAAGTTCAAAGCCAGCCTCAGCAACAGCGAGGCACTAAGCAACTCAGTGAGATCCTGTCTTTAAATAAAATACAAAATAGGGCTAGGGATGTGGCTCAGTGATTGAGTGCCCCTGAGTTCAATCCTGGGTACCGCACCCCCACCCACTGCCAAATAAATAAATAAATAAATAAAGTCCAAAAGGGATTCTGTTGGGGGATGATTATTGCTCCCTTAAAATATTCATCAAAGTAAAGTAGAAACTGAGGATCCATACTCATATGCCTGCTCATATCCTTCAATGTTGGACCGAGAGGAAGAAAATGAATATGATTTCTAGTCTATGGAGACAAAGCCCCAGAAATGTTAAAGTTTTTTACATGTTCCGTCATTACAGAGAAAATCCGAAATTCCATCCTTTTGAAAATGACTTGAATCCAATGCCATATTAATTTATTTGGGTATTGTGTAGGAGGCTCACAAATTTTTTAACATAGTAATCACTAACCAGGATATTTTATGGTTATTTGATGACACATGGAACTTTCTAGACCTTAAGGTCAGGTATATATTTTATATTAAAGGAGAATGATTTTAATGAAGCAAGATTGAGTAGAATTTAAGGAAGCAGATAGAAGTGGGTGCTGTACACACATTTAACTACAATTTCTGGTATCTCTGAAATGTCCACACTATTCCCTTGATAGTTCTTTCTTCTGACCAATTTTCCTTTATTAGCCTGCAAAGGAGTCTCTGAAATGAATCACAGTTCCAGAATTACCATGGAAAGACTTTTGCATTTGAATGTATCAGAAATCTAAGATGCTCTTTAAATTCTTTGAGACATTAAGATGAATTCATGGACTCTAGAATGTTATACACATATAGCCACCATCTTCATCTCTAGATACCAAGAAAAATATTTTCCATTGCAAAAAAGATAAGGATATTTTATAATAAATTTCCAGCTCCGTATCTAATGAGTTATATAATCTTGGATAAATGATTCTGAGTCATGGGTTCTTCTGTAAGAGAGAGAAATGATCTAGAAGATGATTGTATTTTCTGGTTCTATGAAAAAGAAGCCATGTCATCATGCTCCACCTCCTCTACTATCTTATATAACAGGAATATCTTTCATTGTCTTTGGGAGCTTGCCATATTATTTGTTGTGCTAACCTGCAGAACGCAGTCCTTGCACTCTGCTTATTTGTTTGGCTGAAGACTTCTCTTGTGTTATTTCTTGACAGATGATCTTAGGAATACCTTTTGAAATCTACCTGCATAGCTTAAAAATTCAGATTCTGAGCCCTCCTAGACTGAATCAGCAGCTCTTGGGGCAGGTCGATAAGTCTGCATTTCTACATATCTGGGCCATTCTTAGGGAGACACAAAGTCTGAGATCTACTGCCACCTGATAGTACGTGTAATATTCTATGAGGAGGATGTCTTTGAGTCTCTCTACTTTTTGAGGCCAGTCTGCATAGTCCTGGCCTACTGCTACCTGGATGGTTTGGTCAGACCCTTTCATCCCTCTAGAACTTTTCTAATTTATGAGATCACTATTATTCCCATTTGTTACAGAACTGAGGCTCAGAAAAGTAGGGTGACTTATCCAAGTCTACGTAGTCATTAAGTGGAGCTGCAGCGAAGTAGGACTTAACTGAGGCTATAAACACATAAAAAATTGCCTGGGTTACTGCTCCCCCAAAGCCTCTGAAGGCCTGGGGCTCATCCAGTGTGCCACTTATTTACCCTGTGTTCCACTCTCCAGCAAAGGAAACTGGTTTTGGTTTCCTTAATGTTTACTTGGCCTCTTGCTTAAGCATTTGCCTTTCCTATTCAATAACAGTGAAAGGACCCAAAAAAAAAAAAAAAAAAATCCCAGGGCTGGAAACATTTTGTTTCCTACAGAAAGAATATTTTGCAGCCAACTCTGTGGTTGAAAGTATTTTTCCTGTGGTCTAGGGATGGGTTGGATTCCATGTCTTCTTGGCCAGTGTCTGAGAGCTTAGCCTGTGGCTTCCCATCAAGACAGCACACAACACACTGTTTTTTAAATGAGTGTCTAGTAATGTTGAATGTGTACACGAGTGGACAAATAGGTCTATTTAGGTATAGACTGTGTACATAACCCTCAGGCCCTTTCGGGGCAGAGCGAACCTGGGAGTGATTTCCCACATGCTAGACACATGAACATAGCTTTTTAAGTTTTCATCACTCACACAACAACCAACCAAAGTCAGATACTGACAAAATGGAAGAGAGTGATATGTGAGCCTTATGTGGATTTGCAACTAATCAGAAAGCCAGGGAATCTGAGATTCTAACCTGTCACATTTCTTTCCATTTTCAAATGCTCAAAACTAAGACATGATGTTGGTTATATAAGATGGCAGGGTGGTCTGGTAGACACACACAAGATGGGAATTCTGGTTCTGCCTCCAGGTTGGCCACTTTCAGAGTTCAATACACTGACCTTTGCTCAGCCTTGGATAACTCACTTCTTAACATCAGAAAAACAAAAAACATAAATTTATTTAAAACAAAAGTTAAACAGTTTTTGAAAAGCTTTGTGCTTCCAAGAATAAAAGCTCTTGTAGTGAAAGATAAATTTTTGAATTTTCAAACAGAATTCACAGATAAGAAATATTACTAGTGCTAGATACCATTTCTTTGCTCCAAATTTGGTTTTTAGTCATAATTTATGTTTCCAGTAAGACTTCACAGTGTGTGGTAGTGCCCAGAGCTTTGCAGCCTTATTCCCCATGGCCTAGGCTTAATGATTCTATTCCCCTACATACTTGTCAACTACCATGAAAATATGGATCTCTGTGCTTCCATTGCATATGGTATTAAGTGCAGTTACCTGTTGCCTGCTTTCCTGTCACACTAGCTGCTTGGCTAAACGCCCCCCATAGTGCCTGGCACAGAGCAGATACCTAACATGCATTTGTTGACTTAAGTGAAATAAACTTCTCCAAAGATGACAAGCTATTTGTAACTTCAGGATTCTCTAATGGGAAGTTCTGTACCTAGATTTTCAATTGGATACTTTTTTAGATCTCAGAGTATCATGACTTCCATGAAGGAAAGTTGCATTCACTGGATTTGGAGGGCACCATTTAAAGAAACAACCAAATTCCAAAGGTGGAAAGAATTGTAAACATTTTTGTTTGATTTTGAGACAAATGGTATTAGGGCATATTTGACAAACTATTGGAATAGAAATTGAACCATGAAGAATGTTTCATTCTAGGGAGACAGGTTGAGATAGATTTAGATTGGTGATATGGTCAGAAGGCTGCTCCTACCCTGGGATGTGGAAAAACTGGCCCATCCAAGTCAGCCTCATGGGAAAGGATGACCACAAAGAAATCAGGAATCATCAGTGGGGAAAACTGGCATTTGTTCCACTTTGTCACACAAGGCAATAAGATTGTTCTCATAGTAGGGCTGGAGTAGGGTGGAAGGAGTGGTGGTGATTTTAGTAAACTAGTTTTCTGATGACAGGGGTGAAGGGTATTTCTGTTTTTACCCTTAACAATGAGACAACAACCCAAATAACAGACTCCTTAGTACATTGAAATGCCAAAGCTAAATGAATTCATTGGGCTTTGTGGCTTTGGCTCTTGGCTAACAGACATATCCATGCATTAGGACCATAGCTTGGCAGTAAGCAAAGTGGCTGTGTGGGTCCTCAGGGAGCTCTCTGACTCTGTGGCTTTCTTTGATACATAATTGAACTTTGGCTAATTTTTCCTCTTATGGCTATGTTTATGAAGTTCAGAGGTAGGCAGAGACCCTCATTATGGAATCCAAAGCCAAAAGTAACTAGAACTACAGGATGTTTTACCACATTCTGCTTTGCTTATAGCCTTAAGAGCTGGCCCATGAGGCTTACAACAAAGATGTAAGTGAGTGGAAGAGAATGCTGAATTCTTTTCCCACCTCCACGTGGCTCTCAATCTGTAAGATTGACCAGATCCTTTTAATTTCCCTTCCTTCAGAAGGAAAGACCTTTACTTGGAAAGTATCTATATATTACTAAGTTACTGGTTTCTGATGCAGTATTTTTTAACAACAATAGGTAATCTTTACGTGGTACTTAGCCATCTGAAACATATTAGTGATATAAATGCAATAAACTCATTTAATCATCACATCTTTGTAAGGTAAGTACTGTTATTCCCATTTTATACATGAGTCAAAAAGAGTTGTTAGTTGTTATTGTTCTTATTATTCTCCAACTTTAAGTTCAATTCTGCAAATATATATTTAAATTGACTGACTTTCCTGAATCCCTCCCTCTTTCAATCTACAACATTAGGCCACAGGTAATTAAACAATTAAAATTAGCATTCTTAATTGCTAGCCCACCTTAAATTATAACTGGGTCTGGATGTTTTCAAGTTGTATCTTCTTATTTTGGGAAACCTCAAATTAGAACCTGTCCAAAATCATGAATAGGTGTATAGAAAGTGAATTGGATATAACTTTCCTATGTACATATGCACGACCAGTGTAACTCCACATCATATACAACAAGAAGAATTGGAAGTTATACTCCATGTATGTATAATATGTCAAAATACACTCTACTATCATGTATGTCTAAAAAGAACAAATTAAAAAAAAAAAAAAGAAAATGATTGACTTGATGAACAAGTGAGATTGTCCATCCTACCAAACTTACACAGTAGAGTGGAAACAAATGTGACGTTGGACTGAGAAGGTTTGTGGAATTAAAGGCAAGATCAAGCCAATAGACTCCAGAGGGGCTGAAGAGTGAGACTGTACACCATAATTTGCTATCTAAGTAGGGGCAATGCAACTTCTTTCTGACTCGTTTCTACTATAACCCTTGTGCTTTCCATAGCTGTCCCCAAGGAATGCCAATAACAACATTAACAGCTGCCATTTTTGTGCCAAGCACAAGAAAAACTGTATGAGCTGCTTGCTTATTTATTTATTTGTTTATTTGTTTGTTTAGTGGTAATGGGAACTGAACCCATAGCCAGGGGCAGGCTCAGCAAACACTGTTCCATTGAACTACATCCCCAACCCCAAACATCATATTTATATTATGCTATGAGATGGGTTTTTGCAATAACATTATGAAGTGACTGTTATTACCCTGAGTTTACTGATGGGAGAAATAGGTTCAGACAGATTAAGACATGTCCTAAAACTAAAACAATTAGTAAATTGTAGGAAAGGGAGTCAAATCACAACTCCAAAGTGACTTTTAGCCATTAAGTTGCTCATAACATAGTAAACAGTGTGGTAGTCCTCTGGTATTTTTTCTTTGCCTTGATCTCCTACCCTTTCTTTTAGTACCTGCATTATGATCTTTCTGTAAGAAAACACCTTTCTTCAATGTTTAGCCCGTGTTGTCTAGGTAGGGCTGACTATACCTACTGGCTCCATGCCTGACCAAAGGAAGGATCATATTTCCTTTCTGCAGAGATTGTTTTGCAGTAATTGGTTGACCCAAGCTAAGCTGATTAAAGTAAACCCAAGACTGAGCAATCGGGATCCCTAAATCACTAAATCGAATGTAAGCATGGAGCTCCTAGTGGCCATTTTGCCACCATACAGAGGGAACCCACTTGAGGTTGACAATGAAGTCAACCCAGTATAAAACAAAGAGATATAATGTTCTGGGGGGAGGAGAGGAGGTTCTAAGGTCATAATATAAGGTTCTGGATCCAACTGAGCCTGAGGTCAGTCACTTATAAACATTCCAGTTATGTGAACAAATAGGTTCCCTATTCTATTTAGTCTCAATTGTATATCTGTTATTTCAAACAGGAAAAACAAACAAACAATAATACACACATTAGATGCTCACAGTGACATATAAATGTGAGGCCAGAAAGTTCTAATAATGAGAATCTTTATCATTAAATTGATAACCATATCTTCTCATTAAGTAGAGACAAGTTCTGATTATCTGGATTGACCTTTGTCCACGTTATTCCATTCCTTTGGTCTTCCTCTTCCAGATTTCCTTTTGGTCTTTTTCTTGATCACTTCCACCAGTGTGGTGAGGAAAAAGCATGAAATTTGCATTAAAAAAGCTTCACTGCCTTTTAGGGCTCTTTGAAAAGGTTCAGATAAAGAGTAAAAATACTGACTTAAAAGCAATTAAAAACCATTTGGGGGTTTTAGATAGCCTTTCTGACCATGGTTTCTTTGCGACATATTAAACCTGATGAAAGTCCTTGATGTCATTGCTTCCACTATTAAAATGCACATTTTCTGGGTTAGTCTCAATCATTAATGTGGGCTATAAAATATTCTTTCTAGTTCAAAAGTAGCATCATTAGTACTAAAATGAAATTAAGCAATCATTTTAGAAATGTGGTTATGTTGCAAGCTGATTCTTAATTAAACATCTACCATGTACTGGACTAGATTCTGGAAAAAGAAAAAATGAATAATTTTCAAAATCTGCCCAGATGAGTAAATCTCAGAACCACTGACCATAATGCAGTGTGATGCTCAGGAGGAAATTAATTAAAAAGCATTTACTGACCACATAAAAAGGGACCAGTCAGAACAGATGCCAGCCCTTGGGGGAAGGGGTGTTGCTTCTGGTACCATCCCACATATACTATGACAGGCAATATAGCCCTTAGTTGGTGGAGCCTGTAGGATAGACCTGGGGCTGGTGCAACCATGGGCATTTGGAGGGCTTAGGGGCAGTAACTGTTTGCCCAATGCAAACATGGAAATAATTCAGTATTTGAAAAACTGGAATGGCTTACCTGGTGTGGTCAGGCTAACAGCCTGGAAATTGCTCTGTACTTGAGATCTCTGTAAAGTGTACATGGGAACAGCTGGTCCTGCTGGAGGTGAAGCGTAGCTTCAGAAGGGGTGAGTTTTGAATGGGGGTCTAATGGAATTCATCCAGGGTAGAGAGAACAATTCAAATACAGGCTTCCCTGAGACATTTCCCCAGCAGGGTCAGATTTGGAAGTTATCTGGAAAAGAGGTTAGAGGTGAGATTAGAGCAGCAAGTTTATCCATATGGAGAAGGACCTGATGAAAGATGTGAAAAGTAGGTATGAGGGAGCCAACAGTGGCTTTCAAGACATTAGAACTCCGGCAATCTACTAGTGACGACATTGGGCTTATATGCAGGGTCTTGCTTGTCTGGCAAAGAGAGAAAACTCACTTTAAGATTATTTAGACATATGATCCATGTACTCTACTAGGACATCTCTGTTATAAATTTATCAGATTACTCTGAGAAAACTAGACAGACATTTAAACCACTAAAGTCCTGGCTTGCTGCTCACCCTAAGCAAGGAGCTGGGAAGCAAGCTTTTTTTTTTTAAGGCATTTGTCATCTTCTGGATTCCCAAAGCCTTCTGGGTTACCTCAAAGCTGGCTCTTTCAGCTTCTTATGGGCAGAGACCTCATTGTATTCGTCTTTGTTTTCCTTAATGTCTAGCTCAGTACCTGGGACATAGGAGGTACTCCGTAAATATTTGTTGAATGAATATAACATTAATAAGTCATTCAGTTCTAAGTAATCATTGCTTATACTTACTGTAAATACAGTTTTATATAATTGCAAAGTGTATCTGTCCTTTTTAGGTCTTGTATTTTTACTCTGGCAGGAGAGGTTTCAGTGATACTCGGCTGGAGGCTCTGTCTGTTCAACAGAAAATCCCTGGCAAGAACAAATTGCATCCGGTCTTGACTTCTGACCAAATATGGCAGAGTGCTCACTCTCCCTTTAACTTGACTTTTCCTACCTGTATAAGTCAGATTTTTGTTTATGTATTCTGAAATGAAGGAAAAAAAGTGATGCATGCTACTTTGGTTGGGGGTGACTAAGCAATATAGAATAGCACAGAGTAGGAAATAATATCCTGTAGAGGTATATAAACGTCTACACATTTTCTCTGCATGTATAGATATATACACACACTCACCACATGTGTTTTATTGTCTGCTTTAAAAATAACCTATCATTGCAGATCATCTGTTCCTGTACATATATTGACAAATCCCTTTTTCACAACAGCATAGTATTCCATGGTGTGGATTTACAGAAATGTAGTCAAGAGGATGGTAACATTAAAATAAATGACATTTTGCCTTCATTAAACTCATATCAGGAAAATTTAAAATATTTTATTTTTAATTATTAAAACAACAGATATCAAAATAACCCCTGCTAATAAAAGTAAAACAACAACAAGAATATATTTTTGATCCAAACAAGACAAGTCACAATACAACCTCACTTCAGAAATAGCTAACTCAGTTCATGAATATTATAGCCATGCTTTGCTTCACCATTAACCTGGTCTAACCCTGCTACTTGGGACTCCAAAGAGCATAGTACAGATTTTACAAAGACTCCATAAAAGGTGTTCTGAATTGATCTGAACTGAATGGGTTTTTAAATATAATTATTTTTTAAAAAAAATTTTAGTTATACATGGACACAGTGTCTTTATTTTATTTACTTATTTTTATGTGGTGCTGAGGATCAAACCCCATGCCTCACATGTGCAAGGCAAGCACTCTGCCACTGAACTACAACCCCCAGCCCTATAATTATTATTTTTAAAATGTATTTTAATTGGAACTATCTTAATTGGGCTTCTTTCTTATGATTAGATTTTAATGAGGCTTGGGGATATAGCTCAGTGGTAAAGCACTTGCCTAGCATGCACAAGGCCCTGGGTTCCATCCCCAGTACTACAAAAAAAAATAATAATAAAATTTAAATAAAAGGGGAAATGGCTCAGAAAACTGCTCCAAGTCACCAAATGAATCCAAGCTCAGAAAAATGAAATACCTTAAGTCCCATCCCTTCAGCTGTCCCCAAACTCACATCCTTTACCATGTGACCTGTGAGAGTCTGTGATTCTGTAGGGTGCCGAGGAGAGCTAAGCATTCCAAGATGCTGCGTTGCTGAACCTGGTTTTAGTTTTTGGGTTTTTTTTTTTTTTTTTTTCATTCTTTTTTCTCTTACCTTTTTTCCTCATTGGTGTCCTGTTCCTCCAAGACTCCTGAATGTCTCCCCTGGGGATGACTCTGCCTGCCTGCCTATAGGAATCCCTAAGTAGTTATCTCTAAGCTTTGAAGAAAAATCAAGTGCTCTTGTCTGGTAGATGAAACCTTTTGTCCCATAGTCATGAGGCAGAGATCTAGTTTATTCCTAAACCATGATTAACTCCTTGGGAAGGAGTGGAAATTGAGAGTTGTATTAAGATGAGTGCCCTACAGGAACAAAGGGGAGGTTTTCCCCATTGTTGCACCTCCTAATTAGGCCATGCCCACGGTTGCTGTGTGCCATTCCAGAAGGTAGTTGCCTGTCTGGGAGGAAGATAGGAGCAGAGGAGTGACAGAATGAAGGGGACATCAAAAAGGTTTGCAAAAAATTTAGACCTTTCTATGACCAGATCTTCTGTACTTGCCTCCCATCCTACCTCGGAAGGGCCTCGGGAGAGAGCCTGTGCTCATACTCTGTTCTATGGTTTCTGACATAAAAAGTTTTCCTCACTTAGAATCACTGAGAAGGGACTGGTTTGCTTTTTTCTCATAACTTTCTGTATTACTTGTCTATAGTGAACATGTGTTATTTATATAAGCAGAAAAGCATAAAGCCACATTCATAGTGTACAGAAGGAAGAGAAAAAGTGTTGCTTGGTGGAACTGGCACATAATTCCATAGTATAGTCAAGTCAACAATAAAAAGACTTGTGGGATTAGGATAATGTAAAAGGACACTGGAAATTTGAGTGGGGCTGTTCCTAGCATGATGACAAAATAGGAAGACTTTCCCACCTCCCACCATTTATTTGGGAGCTGAGTACCAGGCTGTGCTGGACCCCCTAGAGGACCCTTCCCAGCCCAGAAACCATCCTATATTGGACAGTTATGACTCTCTGATGGTCACATCCATGAATTTTCAGCTTCAAGGCCCTGTGTTCTAGGTGAGATAGCCTCCTGACTCATTTCTAGATGATGTGCTCTGCCTGGTGGCACATGCATATATTAACCAAATAGACTGCCTGAAGACACAAATTTAGTCCAAACATGATTCTAGTGAGGATTTCAGAGCCTGGCAAGTCAATGGGATTATTATTATCCAAAGTCTGTTCTATAGTTTGTAATGTTTGAAGTAGGCCCCCAAATCTGGTGGGTTCCCAAAGAGACTGCATAGTTTTAAAACTCCTTATATATCCAATCTGGTTGCTGTCAAACTCTTCTAACCAAGTTCTCTCTAAAATCCTTTCCAGGAAGCTCCCCATTTCTTGAATTATTTCAGCCTATGAGCCTATTTCTGTGGGATAAAGATACCTTGGTCTCCCAATAATATTTCATAAATGACTCACACGATGTTTATAGAGAGTATAAGGTTTGGACATAGTCACATTAAAAATATTAAAAATACAAAAGACTAAGCTGACAGGTTCCTGATTGTGGCCTGACAACACTGGAATCACTTTATGAAGCTCCAGCCCTCCTCCATCTTATTGAGCTGGTTACAAAAACTAATTTAAACTAGATTGAGTTTCACCACTAAAGGAAGAGATAGGAGGGTACTCTACTGTCTCTAACACTTTCAACCACCTGAAATCCTGTCTGGTGTTTCTGTCTTGTCCTTTGTCTGTTTCTGCACTGAAAGAGGACTTTGGGGAAATAAGAAGAATGCTGTGGTAACAGGGTAAACTAATTTGACCATCCTCTGAAGAAAGAGCATGTTGATTTCTCACATTGGTTCCTCCACCCTTCACAGCAGAGCCAGGGATGTGGTGCATTACACAAACCAGTCCCACTTGACCAGCTGTTTTTGGATGTGTCAAGCCCAGATTTCATCCTCTTTACATAGAAACATGTTGCCTTCCTTAAATCAGTTCCTGTGAGACTAAAGAAAATCCCATGTGGCCCAAACATGATGTAATAGGGATGTGTGTCTCAGAATTCAAGACACACCCTCTAAGTTCCTGGCATCTTTTTTACCATAATAATCACACATCCACAGCCTTCCTTCTATGACCCTTGAAGGCCAGAGCTGTGTTGCCTTGGCTGTGTTTTCTAGCAAGCCTGGACAAAAAGATCCAGCACTGCTTCCTGTGGGTTATGGATGGTGCTGGGAAGTTGGGCATGCTTAACTGGATGTCCAAAGAGCTCAGCATTTACAGCTGGCCAGAGCTCCTATGCATTTTGTTTTTATGGTCAATTAAAAGATAGAGAAAGAAAGGGCAGAAAAAGGGAATGGGTCTCTGTCACTTGAAAAAGTCTGTAACAGTATTTGGTTGCTTTAATTGGAGCTAAAGTTTCCAAATTCAGATCACAGTGAAACCAGTTCATACTTACTAGTTAAGTTGAAATTGGCAATACTTATATGAGTTTTTGTTTAAAAAAAAAAAAAACAGCTGTTTGCAGGGGGACACGCCTGTAATTCTAGCAACTTGGAAGGCTGAGGCAGGAGGCGCTCAAGTTCAAAGCCAGCCGCAGCAATTTAGCAAGGCTCTAAGCAACTTAGTGAGATCCTTTCTCAAAATAAAAAAGAAAGGATTGGGGATGTCGCTCAGTGGTAAAGCACCCTGGTTCAATCCCCAGTGCCATAATGGGGCTAGAGACATAACTCAGGAGTAGAGCACTTGTCTAGCACGTACAAAGCCTTGGATTCAATCCTCAGCACCAGGCACACACACACATACACAAAAGAGAATAACGATATTCTATGAAAAACCCTGAACTTGTAGCCTCAGGCACACACTTTCTAGGAGATTCTACCTAGGGTCTAGAATTATATTTCATTAGGGATTCAGACCAGCTTACTGTCTGTCCCCTTAAGTGCTATAGGAAAAAAAAGTTGGCCATATAAAAATAAATTAATAAATTCATGCTGGCTCAAATACATTTCATTTTCCACCATTTGCCAGCCCTATATAACTTCTACAGATTTTACTCCCCTATTTTTGAGAAGGCAGCTTAGATGCCATTGATCTCATTCCCTGCTTTCCCCTCAAGCCTGTGAAGCTGTTGGTGTTGAGGCTTCAGAGTTCTGTGGAGAGTGATTTTCCAAGTGATGATGCAGATTCTAATCAGTATAAGATCCAGATATGGGTTGGGAGCTGGACCTCTGCCACCTTCTCTCAAGCTCCCTGCACATGATGACGAGGGAGTTCCTATGAGGATCACTGAGTGCACTTCAAGCCCCCTGCTCTTACAGCCTCCTTCCAGTTGCAGATCTTCCTGTCTGGAGCATTTCCGGCCCTCTGCCCTTTGGCATGGAGAGTACAGAGCAACCTGGGGAAGGGACAGAAGACTGAGGTTATCACAAACTGTGGAATTATCTGATGCAAGACCAACTGGTTTGTTTTCCTCCCTGGCTCTCTTCCTGGGCTTCTAAGCAGCTGAGAAAACAACCTTTTTCTAAGTCTTAGACAAGGAGGAAAAACCCTGGCATGAAGGATTTTTGTCGCAGACACTTGGCATAGCTAGAGGAAAGGTTTGTTTAATTTAGCAATGGGTTTTATTACCCTAGGATTCCACTTGAGGAGAGATAATAGCATCCCTCTCAAAGGACATTTCAGAGCCAGTGGGTTTCTCCCTTGCTTCTCAACAGTACCCTTGCTTGCAGATAAAAGTACCAAACATATTCAACTAGGACATCACCTCTATGTTCATCAACAACCAGATAAGCCAAGTGCAGTAGCACACACCTGTAATCCCAGGTATACAGGAGCCTGAAGAAGGGGGATCACAATTTCAAGTCCAACTTTGGGCAATTTAGCAAGACCCTGTCTGAAAATAAAAAGGGCTGGGGATGTAGCTCAGTGGTAGAGTACCTCTGGGTTGGGAGCTGGGCCTCTACCACAAACAAAACAAAACATATAATCTTGCTGAACATGGGGAAGACTGAGACAGGATTGAAAAAACTAACAGGACAGGAAGTTGTGGATGTGGATGTGTACAAAGTCATATTTCTGAGCCATCTCACTCAGTTGCTTCTCACCCTGTTTTCTGGACAGAACGTATTTTGTCGTCACATTATAGCAGAGAGCAGGACAGAAAGAAAACCAGTCAGACCACCTGCCCCTACAGGAAGAAATTCTCTGCCAGCTCATTTCCCTCTGCCCTTCACCCCCAACCAATCTGAGCTTTGGGGTAGTGGGTAAAAAGGGGAAGGAAATAGGAGAGAGGAAGGATTCATCACCAGTGTTAAAGGAAGCTTTCCTGGCATAGGAATTAAGGAAGAGAAAGTGGAAGAACTGGTGCCAGCTTGCCTTCAGTGCATGGCTGTCTCTTTATGTCTGCTTTCCTGGTCACAAAGGCAACACTCACTGTTTCCTAAGGTGGGGCTCCACTGCAGGAACTCTCAGAGAACCAGCCAGGACCAGAGCTCTACAAAAGCAGCCTCCTGGGTAGCCTGAACCCAAGGTTTCTGACATCCGTGCTGCCTGCTCCACACTGGCCTCTCTGGCCACCCACTCTGCACTAGCCTTTCTAGCTACCCATAGAGAAGGACTGGGCTGGGTTGCCTCAGATGAGGGCACACCTATACTTTAAAAGGAGGACACAGGCACTATCCCTAGAAGGTATCACTGTCCTGGAGAAGACCTGGAGTGCCTATGCCCAGCACTTTCTATTCCGTGGCTCCTTTTCCACTTTCTGAGCCTTTTGGAAGTGGGATCAAGCCAGGAAAAACATGTGATGCTATAGCAAGCTGGAACCAAAGACTTGACTTTGGGCCCTGCCCAAGCTGAGAATCTGGGCAGGGACTGACTAGGCAGCCTGCTATTTTCTATGGCATCTTCTAAGTCCCCTAACTTTGGGAAGGGGATGCCAGATAAATCCTGAGAGTGGGTATGACTCAGTAGAGCTGCTGTGGCTTACCAATTTGTGATTTATGCATTCATTCTTGCATTTCAAAGATAAGCTTCCATTCTATAAATAGCACCATTCTCGAGGTTGCTATAAGAAGCAGCAGCAATGATGTGGTCATGTCTTCAAATAGATGATGAGGAATCCAGGTAACATTAACTGTAAAATAGTGATGAAAGCAGTGTTATTATTAGAGGTACAGATAAAGCATAATGGGATTAAACAGAGATCACCCTAGGCTGGAGAAACCAATATAAGTTTCTGGAAGAGGTGACATTTACAGGAGTATGAAGAATAGGTAGGATGTGGACATTAAGAGATGAAAGGTGGAAGGAAAACTGCCAGTATGGAATTCATGAACAGCTACAGCACCTAATTACTTCTTTGTCTTGAAGCATGCAATATCCATGCTGCAGGGGGGAGAAAAACATCCTTCTTTGTTGCTGTGTATTTGGCCTTATTTGATGTTTTTCTCCACAGAAGGAGAGTAATCTATATGTGGCAGATTGGGGACTGCCATCACAGTGGTTCTAAGGGCCTGTAGAACCAGGTAGCCTGAGTTGGAATCCAGCTTTATCAGTCATAAGCTACCTGCCTCAAAGCATTGTTGCAAAGATTAATGTTGGTTGGCTATGGTTGTTCTTGTTATTGTTATTACTGTAGAACCCTGGAAGGCTCCCCACCTACCCCAATCCTATTGTACTTTCTGCCATTGTAGATACATTCCTCTCCTTTGAGAGCCTTATATTAAAGTGCAAACACACCTGTGAAAGGGAATATTGGAAGGTTTCAACCAGCTGTCACTTTAGGGCTAGAGAGAATTAACTAAGAACTTGTTTGCTGAGAGTGAAATAGATACCCTAGGAGAGGAACATAAAAGAAGGAGGAGAGGATGTGCAGGGAGAGGCCCAAGAGCCCCAAAGGCAAACTGCTACTTCCACCCTTTAATTAAAGTACTTAGGCCTCTCAATTGTAAGATGGGAGAAACCTCCACGCATAAAGTAAGAAAAACGTCCATGCGTCATTTTAGGTGTTCAGAGCTGCAACACACTGACTGGACCCTATGGAGGTGAAAGAGGTAAGGTCAAAGCAAATGCCTCCAAACTCTATCCCTCTAAGGGTTCAGAATATGCATCTGATAAATAAACAGAGGCAGAAGCCGAGGTAGAAGCAGATGATAGTCTTTTAATAAGTTCAAATTCACACAGGGTAAATTGAGTATGCCTGGCCCAGAGTACAGTGTTAGTTGATGGACGGATTGAATGCTCAAGATCAAAGGAAACATAGTAGAATGTCAAAGTGGGAAAAGACCAACAGCCCAAGGTTTCTCTGTGCTGTTTTCTGCCATTGAATGTCAACTTCATGAAAGCAACAACCTCTCTATCTTGTATTTTTCCAGCAAAAAGGAAAAATACCATAAATATGTGTGGATTGCACAAGTGTATAGATGAGTGGATGATATAAATAATGGAAATTATTTATACCATGATTTGGGATTTAGGCATATCTTAAATATTTCTCAAAATAATTTAAAAATATTGGTAACCACTTTCCTTGAAAGAATAGGCAGTAGAAAAGAGAACTGGCCTTATATGAAGGAAATAGTCAAGAAAAAAATAACCTATCTGTGGGAGTAGAATTAATAGCTCACCATACCAAATATCTATCATGTGGAGCTCCAGGCTTTCTGAACCACATATGTCTATACTTATTCAAGTACATATTTCTTTGAACACTTAGAGAATTCCAGAGTCAGCTCCACACAATGCACACAGGATTGAGTGGGATCAGAATTTTTACTAGGGACTTGGAGGGGTTTTTTAGGCCTCTAGGCCTCCCTGCAGGACATTATATATTGAAGAAGATAGATTGACACATGATAGCAGCCCAGGTCAGATATTAGAACAACCCAGATTTATGGAATGGCTGAACACGTGAAACAGAATAGCCTAAATTTTCTGCTGGGGTAGTTGTTTACTTTAGAGAAGATAGTTTATAGTTTGAATGACAGAAAAGCACATGGGCACTGGACATTGATTCAGATCTTTAAAAAGAAGAATCTGTGTGTATTCACAAAGATACATGGCAAGCATCACTCCCTCCCCCACCCTGAAATCTACTAAGTGAAAAGCTAACTTACATTTCCCCTCCAAAACCAACTGAACTGAAAACTTATTGATCCATCTCCTCTCAAGTAGGTAACACTATCAAACTCTAGACCAGAAAACTCATATTAAACACCTTCACCCAGTGCTCTGACAATCATGTTTGCATTGCAGTATGTTAATTATTGATTGCTTTGGCATCTTCTCCTGGTTTTTTGTTTTTGTTTTATAAATTTTTTTTTTGGTTGTATATGGAGTCAATGCCTTTATTTGTTTTTATGTGGGGCTAGGATCGAACCCAGTGCCTCTCACTTGCGAGGCAAGTGCTCTACCACTGAGCTACAACTCCAGCCCCATCTTCACCTTGTTGGCTCTCCCATTTTTCAGCTTCGCTTTTGGACTCTGGGCCCCAATCTATACACACTGTGTAATGTGTGGTTTGCTGAGTCAAGAGGACAGCAGAACTATCACAGCCCTTGTTCCAGATACTATACTTACATTGCAATAACCCAAGACCACACTATATCTTTGAGAATCACATCTTACTCCTGATTCATGTTGAATTATTATTAACCAACATTTCTAAGCCATTTTCTGAATGCTTTATTTTATCTCCTCCATTCTATAGCCAAAGTTTGTGCTCTGTTCTCAAGGATTTCAGCATTCTAAAACACATGTAGGATTTGTCCTAACATTTTTACCAAATTGAGATTCATTAGGATATCATGATTGTATGATCTAATATATGAATTCCTCCTCTGACTTTCTTGTCTTCTATTACCTTCCTATTATTAAAACATCCCATCAATAAGGTTAGTTACATGATCCAAAAGTCAAAGAAGTCTTTTCAAACTACTCTATTTAAAAATGACACCCTCCTCTGATATACTACATATACTCTTTACTATACTCTTTTACTGCCCTTGTTCCCCATAGCACATATAATCACCTTAAAATACCATATTTACTTTATTGCCTTTTTCCTCCTTTAGCTTGTAAGCTCTATTAGTGCAACATTTTTTTGTCAGTTCTAGTCCCTGCTGGATTCCACATTTGTTGTATGGATGCAGTTGAATATGTCAGCATCCTCATTCAGGTCAGTTAAAAATGTTGAATGGAACAGGACCAAGGCTAGAAACCAGTGCATCACATCAAAGGTTGATCCCCTCACAGGTTGCTACTGAGCTTTGGGCCACTTACAAATTCACTCTAATGGTCTTAGTATTCAGTGCAACGTGTCTTTACTTTATCTACCAGGCTGTCAAAAGAGTTTGTCACTTTTTTTCCCCAAAATCAGATATTTTATGTTGATGACAGCCCTCTGATCTAGAAGTTCTGTCCCAAAAAAAGGAAGTGGGATTCATCTGACATTATTTATCACTTCCTCTTTCTGACTGCACACAAATCATCCTTTTGATGACTTATTTTAAATACTGCTCCCAAAAAGAATGGAGCATTAATCAGTGACCTGTTCAAACCCTTTGATTGCCTGTAGAAGGGTCCTCACAGGTGTGAGATTCCCTTGGCTGGGACTTAGGACTTGTTCTTAGGATGGGCATTAGACTACCAGAGGTGGCACCAAAGAGTTGGAAGGCTTAGGTGCAGGGGCTATTATTTCATCAAGCATTGGAATGTCACATTATTGATTGCTATTTATGTATACCCTTTTGGTTTCATGTTTGGTTGCTACATTTAGACAATAGCAATCTGAGATTTGGGGTATGTTTAGCTTCTTTCATTCCTATTTGATCTTGTTCCTTTTCCCCATTCTTTCTGACACAATTGTGGTTTAGGCCACATCTCATAATTTATTCTCATCACTGAATTACTGTAGTATCTTTCTAATTGGCTCTATACCTCCCATCTCTTGTTTTTCTTAGATTCTTCAATCAGGCTACTTATAAGGTGATCTTGGGACCACAGCATCAGCATCTCTTGGGATCTTGTTGGAAGTGCAGACTCTCAGGTCCTGTTCAAAATCTACTGAATCAGAATCTGCAGGTCAGCAGGACCTGCTGGTGATTCACACCCATATTGAAGTTTGAAAAGCACTATCCTTTCTTCTGCCATGCCGTTCCCCTGTGAAAGGGCATCCTTAAACTTCATGTGAACCTCAACCTCAGTCAGAAAATGATCCATCTTAATTTTTAGATGTCATGTTTTTAACATGAAAGTGTAATTGCCCACCTATACTCATTGGTTATGAAAATGGTTTGCAAGTTTGTGAATAATTTTAGAGCAGCTACTAAAAATTATTGAGATTCAACTAGAGACTTCCTTATTGAAAAGCAAAGTATTTGGGGTTTTGGTGAGCTTGGAAATGCTCCTGTTGTTTATTATGCATTTACTAGTGTTTGACAAGTATTTTATATACTTAATTTAATCTTCATGATAATCTCATTTAATGCTTTTATCCCCATTTGACAAATGTGGAAACTGAGATTCAAAAAGTTTAAGTTGTCCAGCATCACAGTATTGGTTAGAGTTCAGTCTATACTATATCACAAAGACAGCTGATATACAGTGATTGAAACAAGTAGCTCTGTCCTGAGGGGACAAGTGACCCAGCTAGAAGGTATTGATGCTATCTGAAGTCACCAAGCTTTCTCCTCCCATGTTGCTTCATAATGACCAGGAAGTTGTCCTGTCTATGTGGTTGGAACTGGTTCCTGCCCTTGGGAAGGGGAAAAGAGAAAATGAAGGGCATGCAATTTTCTTATGAAAACAGAATCTGGAAGTTCTACCTGGCATTTGTACTCATAGTCTGTTAATCACATGGCCACACACCTTGTTGCAAAAGAGGCAGAGAAATGTGGGAACTTGGGCAGTTATTTACTAAAAAGAAGAAGGGGAGTGGCTAATAGGGAATATGTGCAGGCTCTGCTGAGGATTAGCCAACTAGTAGAAGAGCTAGATTCAAACCCCATGACTAAAACCTGTGATCTCCTTACCCCGTTATTCTACCACTTCTCATAATTGACAGACAATAAATGTTTGTTGAATTGAAATATGTGTAAGCCTTTTGGTTGTTTGCAATTATTTCTTCCTTCTTCCTTGCTTTCCTGATTACCTAAGTGGTTCCGTGACCCAATGTAACTTTTTTTTTTTTTCCTCAGCACTAGGCATTGACCAAGGGCCTATGCACATATACAGACATGCAACATTGCACCTGGCTTATCACTATTTTTTAACATATATTTTTTATAACTATTTTATTTATTTATTTTTTGTGTGGTTCTGAGATCAAACCCAGTGCCTCAACTATGCTAGGCAAGCACTGAGCTATAGCCCCAGTCCCTTGTCACTATTTTTGATGATATTATTTTGATTTGAAAAACAGGAAACTGATATTCATATTTCTTCAATAAAATATCATAAAAATCTACCAATCCTTAGAGTTTCTGTAGAGCTTCATGAAGTGTGACAATGAGTTAATGATACTGATTTTTTTGGGGGGTGGGGTGGGTACCAGGGATTGAACTCAGGGGCTTTCAAACACTGAGCCACATCCCCAGCCCTATTTGTATTTTATTTAGAGACGGGGTCACACTGAGTTGCTTAGGGGCTCACTAAATTGCTGAGGCTGGCTTTGAATTCGTGGTCCTCCCTGTCTCAGCCTCTCGAGCCACTGGGATTACAGGTGTGTGCTACCATGTCCAACAAAGATACTGATTTTTTAAATAACCGAATGATCATCTCCTTTTAAATAGGTATTTGTTGTAGAAGAATGCCATTGCCAAAAGTGCTTTTGGTATTTTGTTCTGGCTGCTGTTATCAGTCACCTCTTGCTACAATAATGCTTCATGACACCACCACCAGAAGTTGAGAGGTATATAGCAATATTTAACTTATATGTGTATAGGCCCCCCGAGTTCAGCTGTTTAGATGGTCCTGGCTGGCCAGCTCTTTTCAGGCGTCTCTTACCCTTCTGAGATAGCAGCCTAGCTTGGACATTTTTTTTTTTTTCCTGGCATTGGCAGAAGCATAAGAGAACAAATAGAAATACTTGAGACTTCTTGAGGCAAATCTGGGAACTGGCACAAAACAACTAGCCAAAACAAGTCATGTGGACAACCCCACAGTCAAGGGCATGGAAAATGCGCTACACCTTAAGAGAAAATATAGTCACAAGATAAAGGGTGTAAATACAGACAAGGTGAGGGATTGGGTCCAAGAAAGCAATTTACCATTGCTTTGTCTTTGGCAAGTTAATTTGAATAGTTGCAGTAATGGTAAATATTTTAAGGATCACTTTGAATTTTTTTAACTAACTGTTTATTCATAAAATTAAAGAATGGAGCTAGGTTTATCTTTGAGCAGAAAAGTAGCTGTGACATAAAAAATAATGTGTCTTATTTCTGGAAGAATTGGTTCAAGAATATGGCACTTGGTGGCAGAATATTTGGATAAACACCATATCCTTCTAAAGTGATCATTTTGAAAGGATATCATTATTTGAACATTTGGTTCTAAAAGATTTTTTGAAAATAATAAACCTTATGACTTATAGTCAAGTGATACCACTCTATGTCAAAGTTAGAAGAGTAGTAAATAGAGACTCATACCTGATTCTTTGTCTGACTCTGGAAAAATGTGATTTATTTGCAGATTCTCATTGCCAAATCCCCTCTGGCTCCCTTCACCTCATTTATTTACACCATCAAGGAGGAAGGCCTGGTTCTTCAAGGTAAGATCCTTAGGTTAAGCCATTTCTTCAAGCTGACTATGCTCAATGCTGCTCACTATTAGAGGTAATATTGCTGTGGTCCAAAAGAATCTATTTTAGGACAGAATCAAAGGCCAACGTGAATTGGCCAGTGATATTTCCCTGACAAGATCAAGAGATTGGCAGTTGTGGCAAGAATTTGACAAAAGGTTGAGGTGTGGATGAGGGAGGACTATATTGTTAATAACAGATTGGGAGAACCAAAAAGTGAAAGCAAGAAATCTAGGAATTGCCACCATCAGTCTTCTACAGAGATCCTATGGTGTGAACTGGATGGTGTGGAGGAGCCCTCTCACTTCACAGGCTGTGGCAGCATCTGGACTGGCAGCCTGTGTCCCAACTCCATGAGCTCCATTTCCTGCCTCCTTATGGTTACTATGTTTCCCTTTCTGGTGTTTGAGTCCCAGCAGGCCCTTCTGCTAGAGACCAGGCCTTGCCTACCTACACCTTATAAGATAGGCTTGGGACGTGGAAGAACTCAAATTCTTGCTCAAAGTGGAACACTCCCAGGCCACAAGCTGTAATTCAGATGCCAGAACTGTTCTGCAGATGCCAGATACTCTGGAGGTTAGGAAAGGCACCCAATGGCAAATCTTTCCAGAGAATAGAATAATTAACATAAAGGCATAAATTCAAACACCATTAAACTTAGAAAAATCAGTCTCTTAGAAGGGTCAGATGTCTAAAACTCCTTTTAGAATAAAGAAATGCCCACAATATTCCTCTGTCCCCCACTATTAAGCAGCAGGTCCACCCACAGAGATACATAGGTGAACCTCAGGCCTGAGAAGCTTATTGCCAAGGCTATTCATGGAAGGAATGTCTGCCTGGTAAGATTTTGTAAGTTGAGGTTTTTCCACAATTTTGGAAAGAGGGTAGTCCCAGTAATATTCCCATGGAGACACATTGCTTTACAAATATCTAGCAGGAATTCTGTGGGGCAGGCTGGGGAGTTCACCCTTCTGACTGAGGAATAGACTGCAGCCCTCCCTTTCCTTCCCCTTTTAAAATGTCTGCTTCTTAATGGACTCAAAAGCTGCATGTTTGTTTGATGCAATTGAGCTTCACAGCAGGGACCCTCAGGTTCACAAAAATTTGGGATAAGAACTACTGACCTTTAGCTCTTAGCCTTTGACTTATGCTATCCAAGTTCCTTGGTAAATATTTTTTTTTACAATTGCAAATATTGTTTTCTGACAAAGAAGCAGAGATTTTAAGACCAGATTAAGCAAAGCAAACAGCAGGCCCCTTTGTTACATACTCTCTAAGGGTGTATAACTAATAAGCAATCAGAAAGCTCGGTTTTTATTTACCCAGTGCACAGTGTGGCTTTGAGCTCTTCATTTTTAGAGGCTGTTTTAAAAGATAAGAAGTCTAGTAAATAGCAAATATAGAGGGACATTTCAAGAAATCCTATGGAAGATTATAAGACAAATCCAGGATGAAAAGAATCAGTTCTGCCCTAAGGACTTGTAGTAAAATCTTGCTGTGATGTTTATACCTTGATAAATGACATTCCTAAGTTTGGTGTAATGTGGATAACATCAGGGACATTTGTGGAACTAAGATCTACTGGATTGCTTCCCTGATCCTCATTGTTAAGACCGTGATTTTGACAGGGAAAAGAAAACTGGTTAGAGAAAAGAGAAACTAGAGATATAATGAGCTGGTAAAGGTCAAAGAACCACAAGGAATGACTGTTAGAAAAAACTGGAAAATGGGAGAAAATGGATTACTAAAGGAAACTGACCTAGATCAGTGTGTCCAGGAAAGAAGAAATTCAGAGAGATGGCTTATAATGTAAGATCCCCAACCAATATATAAAATGCCTGGGCGGCCTCAGAACTTCCACCTGGCTGCTTGCTAAGGGTTTTCTCCAGTCCAACTCTCAGCTGTGCTTCCCTCCCAGAGATCTTGGAGGCGGTAGAGCCCTTCTGCTTCTGTCGGCAGTGCCACTGAATACACTTCCTGCACTCCCTGCCCTCTTGGCTCTGTGCTCCAAAGACTTTTAGGGGGAAAAGGGTGCTCTCAGAAAAATGAGGGTCCCTCTTTGATTGTAAAGAACTCTTGGGGTTCATTTCAGCTCTGATATGATCTTGAGAAAATCTCTGAGCCCTAATTTTGTCCTCTTGAAAATGAAAATGTTGATTCAAGGCTTTGCAAACTTTGCTGTAACCAATTAGTGGGTCATGATATGAAATTGATGAATCAAGATCAGCATTTAGGAAAAAAGAAGGGAGAATAGAAAATATCAGATTATATCACATATATTGTATTGTTTAATGACATATCTATTACGTGTGTGCTTGTGTGTGCACTTGTGCATGTCATGAATTCATATGTAGGAATTGCAGGGTGACACTTTTTTTTTCTTTTCCTTTTTTTTTTTTTTTTAACTTTGAATGCAGTAACCAGCCCTGGTAATCTCTAAAGGCCTTCTTGTAAGGTCCTTGCTTAGCATCTGAATGGCCATCTTAAGTGGCAGCCATTTTAAGAAAAATTTCACTTTCCGCCCAAGGGCATTTCTGAGAAAGGCTCACCACTCCCTCCTACCAACCCCACCCTTAACCGCCCCCATTAGGACCCATGGGGCTCTAATCTCTGAGCCTGCCCCATAAAAGTCCCAAACCCCAAGCCTGTTTTGCCTCTCTCCATCAATGGAGAGATGTGCCTTTATTTGTCAGCTCTGACAAATAAAACTCTCATGTGTATCTTTGCCTGGTCTCCGTCTTTCATTTCTCACTCTCCTGTCGTTCCCCCCCCCCCCCTTCCTTGCTTTCTTTTCACTTTTCACTTCAGCTTTATCTGATCCTCCTGGGGGGTGATATACTTATCATTCATTTAGCCTGATACCTTTAGTTGTTCTCTTGAGATCTTCATACACTGGAACATAAAGGCTTATTTTCCCCTTTCTTACCAGATGACTGAGCTAAAAAAGACACCTGCACAATTCCCCAGGCTTAAAGCAAAGAAACCCTTTTCTCCCTGGGTGGTAAACTTGGAAAGGTACCCACAAGTCAAGGCTGAAAGCTTTCCTGGTGTGCAAGGTTGCTCTGGCGTGGTAGCACCTGGAGCTCTGAGTGGGGTCTGCAGTCCATTTCAGAGGGGCACAGAGATAGAGGGGAAGGGCTGGGAGGGTGAGACAGGTCTGTGCCTTGACACCAGGCTCCATAATAGAGTGAGCAGGAGCAGTGAGAAGAAAAATCCATGCAGGCTACCCTGGGGGTGGGGGCTGCTAGTGAACTTGGGAATGGTCCCTCAGTGCCTTTTATCTCTTAGCAAGGCCAAGATTCCTTCCAGCCCCTGCCCAGGAGGTTAGCTAATACCTGAAGCTCTGCACAAGAAGTGGAAGGAGTAAAAAGTGAGAGCAGAATAGGATCAAGCAACTCTGCAGGCCATTCCCCTCCCGTTCCCAAGGATTAGGATGTGAGAACAGGCAGCAACTGGGGGCCTGACACCCTTCCCACCCCTTTGTTCACTGGGGTGGGAGGGACAATGAAGCGGCAGGCCAGAGAGACCCAGGGGCTGGTTAGAGATTTCTTAGGCGCTTTTTGAAACACTTGAAGGAGCCGGTCTGTGCTATTGTTGAAGTAAAATAGAAAGCGGAACTATTCTCCTTTGGCAAAAAAAAGAAAAAGTAAGAGAAAGAAAACCCACCCTCCCTGCATCTTCAGGAGGCCTCAGACTCAGGCCATTAACATGGTAATACTATCCCGTTTGCATCTTCTTTGTCTGCCCACGGTTCTTCTGGTATCCTGGCCTCTCCTGGCCTGGCCCTGGACCCTGGAAATATTTGGGCTCCAAAGGAGAGGGAGCTGACTGCAGCCAGCAGCTTCTTGATGGTTCAGCTCTGAGAGAGGCCAGGTTGGGGCAAAGGAAGAGTTCAGCCCTTTGTGCAACTGGAGTGGGAAAGGTGGGGGTGGAGGAGGAGCCCTGAATCCAGTTTTCCTTTTGTCCCCTATGGAAGGTCCAGTGCCCATCAAGTGGAAAAGTTTAGAGGAGCTGGCCTAGGCTGGAATGAGACTGAAGGATGCTGGGATCTGGTGGCAAGAGAAAAGCAGAGGTTGACTTTGGGCACCAGCTTTAATGGGGTGGGCCTCAAAGCACTTGGGTGCAGAAGGGAAGAAGAATTCTCAGTGAACTCCACCACTACCCACATCAGCTCTGGTAAGAGTAAGCACCAAATGTACCACTCAGAGCACAGCAGAGACTAATTGAAAGCAGCCAGGCTATGTTGCTGATGCTGCAGGGTGCATATAAGAAGCCAGGGTCAGACCCTTCTGGAACCATCCCCCAGTTTTGGGAGGCCCATGGATGAGGTGAAGCAGCTTCTGAAGCAGGGCTGGCCCTAAGAATGGAGAGGCTGGACTGGCAGGGTACATTGTTCACTCCTTTACCTATTCTCTCTTCCTTGGGAATTTAGGGAGTGGTTGGAAATACAGAAAGCCAAAGTTGTTTTGAGCAGGACTGAAGGTAGCAACTATTTCTCAGTGAGATAGAAACATGTTTTTAAACAGTTTTTACAAAATCAGGATCAGATACAACTGGTTGAATTTGGATTCCGACACTGTCCTATACTAGTTTGGGTTTGAATGAATAGTATAAATTTTAGGATAACTGGAGAACTTCAGAGGAGACCAGGGCACCCTGACACAGGTCCAGAGAAGGTACTGGACACCAAGCTAGCTTCAGTCACTTAGTCACTTTTTCAGAAGAAACCAAGAAAGAAAGAAAAAATAAAGAAACAATGGTCTTTTTTATGGAAAGCTAAGTGCTTCATCTTTCTGCTTTTACAATCAAGAAGGGTTTGTTTGATCACCTTTTGAAGCATATCAGGAAAGGCATTAATCTCCTCTATTTGTTCCCTTGTCACAAAGTTGGGTTAAATTCTTCCACTCCTTTTTCATAGTTACCGAGCCAACTGGATGATTTATTGAAAAATTCTTTTCCCCCCAATACTACCACTTGAGCTTATCAGACTTCAATTTGAATCAGTAGCTCATCTAAATATTGTCTGCCTGGTAGACTCAAAATGACCCAGAAGATTCTTAGTCTGGCTAGTACCACTCACACACCTGGCACAGCCTGGAGCTTGGGCAGAGAGCCCTGAGATTCAGTGGCTCAGAGAGCACAAACTCCTCCTGGAAATCATGAAGAGGAAGGCAGAGCCAGCCTGTCACATTGTCCTTGTCCTGACAGGTGCCATTGCAGCCTCAGAAAGTTTATTCAGGCCTCTTTGTTATGGGACTTCCTAGGGGAAAGAGGAAGGACCACCTGTACCCAGGGTCTTCTCCTCTCTGCATTTATTTCACATCTCCTTCTTCCAGGACCTCCCACACTGGCCTTCTGCCTTATTCACATCTTTTCTTCTGGCTGTCAGCCTCAGAGAGAGACTGTTATCAATGTAGATTTGGGGGTGAGTAGGTGCTGGGGTTCAAACTCAGGGCCTAGCTCATTCTATGTAAGCCCTCTACTACTAAACTACACCCCAGCCTGAAAAATATTTTTAATACAGAATAGTACAGAAAATCAAAAACCATGAATTTTATATGAATATAACACCCAGAATTAACAACTGTTAAAATTTTTATCCTAGTAGTTTCAGATTTTTTTTTTTCAATTCTAGGACAAAAATTTGACAGAATTCAAAACTCCTTTGTACCTATCACTACTCCAGGCCCTCCCCACCCGACTCTCCTCCAAAGAAGAAAAGTTCTCCACCATTTGGCATATATCCTTCTCTTTCATTCTTAAAACTTTTCTACCTACCTGTGAATCTATGTATAATATAATGATTTGTTTTTTAATGCATTTTAAAATTTCTATAAATGATTTATCATATACATTATTTTATAACTTTGTTTTGTCATTTAACATAATGTTTTTATGTATGTCCACATTCATGCACATAGATTCCTTTGATTTATTTCAGGTATCCACACCATTATCTACTCCCTTATTTATAGATATTTTGATTATTTAGAACAAGGCTTGAGGGTTTCTCTAGGTATACATAAGGCATCTTTTATATATATTCCCAAATTTTTCTCAAAATAAGTTAACCAATTTAGACTCTGTGGAGGTAGTGGACCAATCTCTGTGCAGCCATGTATAATTATTGATGTGTTGTCATATTTCCATGGCTGATCTTCTTATGTGTTCTTTACGGATGCCTCTTTTGTCTCTTGCCTTAGGAATGTAAGCTTGCCATATGCTCCAGAGAGATTTTCTGCACAGTGTGTGTGTGTGTGCTTTATACCTGTACTTAGATGATCACTGATAAAAATTTACTCATTCTCCGAAAGCTAACTGTATCTACACTTCCTCAAACAAGGGCTTTTAGTTCACCCATCACCTTGATTTTCTTGAGGAAACAGTTCCAAGAAGGTAAAGCTAAGTTCACTGCCTCAAAGTTGGGTTTTTTAACTCCTTTTCAAGTATTCAGCCTGGGCCTAAGATTTTAGAAAATCAAAAGGATTTTGGGTTGTTCCTCTTCCATCATGGCAACCCCTTAGCTGCTTATCTCTCGGGCCTCATAGGCCTCTGTTGACGTAGTTTAGCCCCATCTTAAATGTTGAGTCTTGAAAATCTAAGCTAAAATGTATCAGTCACACTGATATAATGATCCTCCAAGAAATTCCCTGAGGGCAGTTGGGTTATAAGTTTGGCTGGGTATAGCCACTACCTAAACTAACAGTAGTGTAAAAGAGAGGCTTACTCCCTTCTCATAGAGCACCGCAGAGGAATGTGGTCCTGAGCTGGTATGGCAGCTTGGCTCCCCAGGTTCGTCCAGGGACACAATCTGTTGGCTTGTAGCTCCATCACACCTAGGATATTACTGTTGTTGTCATGACCCAATATGACTCAGCATCATTGCTCCATTCAGGTAGCAGGATTTGTGTGGGACAGAGATGGTGGTGGGAGGGAAAGCATCCCCCTTTCTTTGAGGAAGCTAACCAGAAGTTACACACTTTATTTCTACTTATATCATATTGGCCATCTGTGAGTATATGGCAAGAAATGATGAAAATGTAGTTATTAATCTGAATGGCCATGTACCCACAAAAATTGTGCATTGTGGGAGCTCTGTTAGCACAAGAGAAAGAGGAAGATGAATATTTAGTGACACAAACCTTTCAGAGATTAATTCCCACGTTGCAATAGTGCAGATCCTTGGCCAGGCTTGCTGCATAATAGAGTTATACTCTTGAAATGCCACATAAATAGTGTGCATAGGGGCTGGGATTGTAGCTCAGTGGTAGAACGCTTGCCTAGCATGTGTTGGTATTGTAATTGGTAGTTTCCTTTGTAGGTACTGGATTTAATTGTTAGCACCACATATAAATAAATAAATAATAATAAAGATCCATCAAAAACTAAAAAAAATTAAAAAAATATATATATAGTGTGTTAAAAATGCTATTGGGGCCCTGTTTGTTTCCAGAGCCTAGAGAAAAGAGGAGTAGCATTATCATTCTGTTCTTCTACCAAGGACCAGTGCCCCAGAATCTTGGCAACCCACCCTATCCTACCTAAACAGAATCTCCCTCAGGCAGTAATTTTAGTATGTGTTTGCTGTTATGCAGCATTTGAGAAAGAAACTTGAATGGGAGCTACTAGTGCTTATAGCACAGAATAGGGTAGGAGATCCAAAGTTATAGAGTAAACATTTTTTTTTTTCCAAAATGTTTTTTCCTGCCTCTACTTTTTTTTTTTTAAACATGAAACAAAATGCAGTTGAAATAAAGTTATAGAGAAAAATTTAATTCCAAGACTTGGACCATAGTTTACCCTGGGTCCACACTCCACTTTTAGAACCTAGAAGCCATAGGCAGAACTAACAATTTGCAATTGTGAAAATGCCCAGGTAATAATACCAAAAGATGTTAAATCAATTCAGTTTTTTTATTTTCTCTGAAAATCTCTTCCAAAAGGACTTGTATTCTTTATGGAATATCATTTAAGCTTCATTCAGTTCAGCAAGTATTTGTTGAGCTTCTATTGTTTGCAGAACATGCTGCTCAGGACTCAGGGGATACAAGATTGAGAGAGGGAAAAAAAAAGTTCCCTTCCCTTATGTAGCTCACAGTCTAGTTCGGGAAGATGTAATTAT